>NC_059340.1:23507834-24132834 GCF_018350155.1 Leopardus geoffroyi
TCTCCCTCTTGTCATTCCACATGACCCTCATTGGCCTCCTTGTTGCTTCCTGAATAACTTGAAGCATGCTCCTACCTCAGGACCTTTGCACTTACCATTCCCTCTGTTTTAAACCTTTGCTCCTCTACCAGGTATCCCAGTGTTTGTTTTTCTCACATTTTTTAGAGCTCTGCTCAAATGTCAATCCCTCAGGAAAGTCTTCCTAGATTATCCCCCATAAAATAGCAGTATGTACCCAACATAGATGTTCTTCTTGTCCTTTTTTTCTTGCCCTTGTTTTTCTGCATAGCACTTGTCACCACTTGACCTACATTATACTGTACCTGCTTGATTGTCTTTCTTCACCTGGATGCAATTCCAGGAGGGCAGGAAAGGACTTTAAATTTTTTTCAATCACTATAGCCCCAGTGCCTAAATCAGTGCCCGGTACATAGTAGGCGCTCAATAAATATTTGTGAGATAAATGAATGCTTGTTGAGCCTGCTCTTGTCTTTTGTTCTTTACTGTGAATAATTTCTTTTCTTTTTTTTTTAAAGTAGGCTCCATGCCTAACGTGGGACTTGAACTCACAACCCTGAGATCAAGTGTCATGCTCTACCGACTGAGCCAGCCAAGTGCCCCTATTATGGATAATTTCAAGCATGCAGAAAAGTAGAGAGAATCATATAATGAGTATCCATATATATATTACTTAGATAAAACAACTGTGAACGTTTTGCCATATTGGGTTTGGCCAAAGTATTTTAAAGTATGTATAATCCACGTGTCATTTCATCCCTAAATCTTTCAATACGCACCCTTTAACAAAAATCAGACACTTCTTTGCTTAGCCATGTTAACCATTGTAACACCTAACAAAATGAACCTCAGATCATCAAATTCTGCCATATCTACACTTACCCCAAATGTCTTTTACACTTTATTCAAACCAGGACCCAATCAAGGTCCACAAACTGTGTTCAGTCATATCTTTTACGTCTCTTTAAGCCTAGAATTGCTTCTCCTCCCTCTCCTCCCTTTTTTCCAGGTCATTGACTCATTGAAGAAATGAAGTCTATTGTCTTACTGGTAGAATGCCCTTCCTTCTTGGCTTGGTCTGACTGCTTTCTCGTGATGTATTTAACTTGACCCTCTAGCTCCTGTATTTCCGGTACACTAGAAACTAGATCTAAAGACTTGATCAGATTTTAGCAAGACATTTTTGGCAAGAATTCTTCCTAGATGGGGCTGTCAGTGTCCTGTTGCATCACACCAGAAGGTTCAGAGTGACTGGCTGTCACATGAGTGAAGCTAAGATTGATGAGTGGGTTCAGATGGTGAAAACCTGATCCGTGCATTGTCAAGTTATTTCTTCACTTATAACCAGTAAGACCTCTGTGGGCCAATGATTTGGCATCATGTGACTATTCAGTCTTCCTCGAACCTTTCACCTCAGGGTGTCAGCATCCGATAATGATCATTGCCTGAGTCAGTTCTTTCATATGGGGTTGCAAAATTGTAATGCCATTATTCCTTCACCATTTACGAGGGGGCATTGTTCTGTAAAGAAGAGCTTCTAGGGGCACCTGGGTGGCTCAGTTGGTTAAGCATCCGACTTTGGCTCAGGTCATGATCTTGCGGTTTGTGAGTTTGAGTCCCGCATCGGGCTCTGTGCTGACAGCTTGGAGCCTGGAGCCTGTTTCGGATTCTGTGTCTCCGTCTTTCTCTGCCCCTCCCCCACTTGTGCTCTGTCTCTCTCTATCAAAAATAAATAAAATGTAAAAAAAAAAAATTTTTTTTTTTTAAAAGAAGAGCTTCTTCCTCCCATTGACTAGGGCAGAATAAATTCTTTCCTTTTAGTTACTATGTTTGAGAGTAAGGATTTGATTCAGTAGATGCCTCCAGTGTTGACAGATTTTTCCTGTTTTCTCTCTCTCTGAGTATCATTATGAACTCAGTGAACTTTTTTTTTTTTTTTTTTTTTTTTAAGTAGGCCTCACGCCCAGCAGGGAGCCCAACGCAGGGCTTGAACTTAGGATCCTGAGATCAAGATCTCAGATCAAGTGTCGGACACTCAACCAACTGGGCCACCCAGGCACCATGATCATGAACTCAGTGATCTTTAAAAATACAGTTAAGTTGTTTCATTCCATTGCATTCATTATTTTTTAAAAATAACCTTCGGGGGGCCCCTGGGTGGCTCAGTCAGGTTAAGCGTCCCACTACAGCTCAGGTCCTGATCTCAGAGTTCAGCCCCACATCCAGCTTTCTGCTGTCAGTCCAGAGCCTGCTTTGGATCCTCTGTCTCCCTTTCCTGCTCGGTCTCTCTCTCAAAAATATATGAATTAAAAAAAAAAAAGACCTTAGAATTCTGGAATAATTTTATATTTGTGGAAAAGTTGCAAAGATAATACAGAGAGTTCCTACGTGCTTTTGGGGTTCCTTTAAAAAAACTGAGAAATCAATATTGATGCATTTCTAATATATATATATATATATATATTTTTTTTTTTTTTTTTTTTTTTTTTTAAGGTTTTATTTTTAAGTACTCTCTACGCCCAGCATGGGGCTGGAACTCACAACCTTGAGATCAAGACGCCAATGTTCTACCAACTGAGCCAGCCAGGTGCCCCAATACGTCACTATTATCTGAACACCAAAGTTTGATTTAGACTTTAGTTTTCCCACTAATGTCCTTTATCTGTTGCAGGATCCATTCTAGGATCATTCATTCATTCATTCCCTTTGATGCTTACAAATTACCCAATTCAGTCAAGTGGGAGCCCTGTCGGACTGGCTCCGGAGCCTGTCTACTTGACCGTGACCCTAAGTAGTCTTTGATAAGCTCCCAGGCTTTCTGGCCCAACACAATGTCCCAGGCTCACCTGGATTTGATTTCATTGCCGACAGTTAACAAGCGGTAGATTTAACTGGAGAGTTTAGGATTTTCAGTTTTTCCTGAAAAGTCAGCTGACCTGGCAACACCGAATGTGCATTCCTGCTTGGCAGAAATTGGCTGCAGCTCAGGAGGGCTGCCCCATTTAGACAGGGTGTGTGCACAGCCCTCTGGTTTGACACACGCCTCACCATTCCCCTATGACGAGTCTGTGCCGTGCCTCCGTGTAAGCTGCCTGGATTCTGTAGGCATTTGAGGTCGCTCTGTCCCTGCTTTCCTCCCTCCTGTCTTTCCTTCCTACTTGTGCAGTGCCTCTTAAGCACGACCACTCTGTGAGGTGCTGGGGTTCCAAAGGCAAACAAGACAATATGTGGGGTATCTTGCTTGTTTGATCTCAGATCTGTTCCCTGACGTTTTGCAAATGCTGTTTCCCAGGCACCGCTCCCAGCTGGCTCCCAGCAGCTAAGTTGAGCCAAAAAGAGCGGGGGGGGGGGGGGGGGAGAGTTGTTAGATTGGATGGCGGGGACAACGGGAGGAGCTAGGATGTTCCCCTCTTCCCAACTCCAGGGAGGAATTTTCAGCAGAGGCCGAGTCTCCTCCGTGGCTTAGCTCCTCACCTGGCAACCCCTGCTGTGCTTCTGGCCCCTCGGTGGCCCCAGAGAGGGACGCTGCCTCTTCCCCGTGACAGCAGCTTCCCACTGTTGCTAAAGCCCACGGTTGCCCCACCATCACCGACTCGGCTGCTCAGCTGTTGGCTCATCTGTGTAATCAGTCCCTTGTGTGAACTTCCCTCTGTTCGAAAGCCCTAGAATGGTTTCTGGCTTTCGGATACAAAAGATCTGGCTCCTAATCTCCCGGAGCACATACTCGTTCCTTCACCTGCACTTACTAGCTTCGTGACTCTTGGCAAATTATTTAATCTCTCTCAACCTCAGTCTTCCTTGTCAGGAAAATAGGAAAATGTAGTACCCATCTCATACGATTGTTGTGAGGATTAAATGCAGTGATGCGTATAAGGTGCTTAGCTCAGTCCCTGGAACATAACGCACCTTCGGAAATGCTGTTTACTCTTATTTTATGCTTTAGGGTACAAACCATACCTGACTCCACCAGGGACTTCTTTCTCTGTTGGCTCCACAGACACACAGCTGCTGTTTATTGAGCACCTTACTATTACCAAGATCCTGTTTACTTTTTTTTATTTTTTTTTAAGTTTATTTACTTATTTTGAGAGAGAGAAAGAGAGAGAGGGAGAGAATCCCAAACAGGCTCCGCACTGTCAGAGCAGAGCCCAAGATGGGACTTGAACTTACAAACCGTGAGATCATGACCTGAGCTGAAATCATGAGTCGGACACTTAGCCGACCAAGCCACCCAGGCACCCCACTCAGGTGCCCCTATTTTTTATTTTTAAAGTGTATTTACTTGTTGGGGGAGAGAAAGAGAGAGAGAGGGAGAGAGAATCCCAAGCAGGCTCTGCACTGTCAGCTCAGAGCCCGATGCAGGGTTTGAACTCACAAACTATGAGATCATGACCTGAATCGAAACCAGAAGTCAGAGGCTTAATCTTGATAAATATCTTTAAGGTATAGGTATTATTATTTTCCCCATTTTCCAGAGAAGGAAGTAAAAGCACAGAGTTTGAACTGCTTGCTCAAGATCTCACAACTGATACAGGCATGGTTAACCTGAGTAAGCTGCCTACAGTGCCCATGCTCTTTAACCTGTATATAAACTTTGCCCAATGTGTTTGACCCCATTTGTTATAATATGTAAAAAATAGATGTCTGTCCCCTCCAGGAGCTCACTGTCTAGCTGGGGAGACAGGCTTGGGAATTGCTAAGCACGATGCAGTGTGGTGTAAGCTAATCATTCTTTTGTGTGCTTGTTCATTCAATCAATCATTCATCCATTCAGCAAAGTCTGGACACCAAGTAATAGGCCAATCCCTGTGCTAAGGGCTGGTGAGGAGGCTGATGTAGTCTTGGGCGACCCAGACCTGCACACCTTCTCTAGCCACTGAGCGCAGGGTGGTGGAATAGGAGGCTTCTGACATTTCCTGATTTTATTCCTCCAAAGCACAGGGCTTTGGAGTCAGACACGGTTGCATCTGCCTCCTTCTTCTTGATTTACTTGCTGTGTGACCTCTTGCAAATCACTTAACCTCTCTGTGCTTACTTATACATGTAAAACAGGGGATAATAGTAATACTGCACAGGCTTAATGTTAGGGCAGAATGAGATGATGAATTCAATGCTCTTAGAGTGCTGGGTATACAGGAAGGGCTTAATTGTTAGTTGTTAGTATTATTTGTTGATGACGTGGTTGATTGCCCGTGACCACCAACAATGGAAAACTTTTGTTCTAAATACTGTGGCCCTTACTTTGCCAAAGTTTTGCTGGTCTAACAACTAGATGCATTCCTTCTGGCTTTTGAACTGACAAGTCTCAGCAGGGTGAAAACAATGCTAGCAGGCATGACAGACAAATCGTTGTTGAAGACACAAAGTCGGCTGTTGATTTCCAGGTGCTAATGTAGAAGCAGTGGAGAGGGCTCCAAGGTCTGCAGCCTTCCTCCGCCCTCCCAGCAAGCCCGACCCTGCCTGGCTCCAGATCGGTCATGCCTGGATGGGTTTAAAGAGCCTCAACCCATTCTAGTGGAGAAGATTTGAATTTCATTCCACAGACTTGGATGGGAAACGACGTAAGACTGTTTACTTTTCTGTAGCAACGTAATTTCTTTTTCTGGCTTCTTCTTCCAGGAAACAGAAACTTACTGTCAGCCAATTTCAAGTCTAATGGTGACCCATATGCTGAAGACTCCCAAATAAATATCTCCAGCATCTTCGCTGAAATCTAAGCACACGCTTATCTGTCTTCTTGACCGTGTCACATGGATGTTCAACAGGCATCTCCAAATGAATAATTATCCAAAATTGAACTCTGGAATTTTCTCCCCAACCCTGCTTTTATAGTTTTCTCCATCACCGGAATTTCTAGCATCATGGGGTAAGAGGAGCGTTTTTGTTGTTGTTGTTGTTGTTGTTACTCATAATTAGTCTTTTCCAACCAGACTTGAGTTTATGCTAATGAGGTGACTCTTGGTGGGCCCTTGGATAGCTTCAAACGGGGCTGGTTGTCAGATGAGCCAACCCTGGCATTAGAGGTTTGGAACTTTCTACTCTATCACCTCCCTCCACTTGCTGGGAGGAGACAGGGGCTAGAGATTAAATTATTGGCCACTGGTAAGTAACTCAGTCAATCATGCCTAAATAATGGGACCTCCATAAAAACTCCCAAATGATGGGGTTTGAGGAGCTTCTGGGCTGGTGATCACATAGAGGTGCTGGGGGGTGATGGCACATTCTGAGAGGACATGGGAGCTCTGCGTGTTCTCCCCCAGTGCCTTGCCGCATGCATTTTTTTCATTCATCTGTTTTGGACTTGTGTCCTTTATAACAAACCAGTAAGTGTAGGGGCACCTGGGGGCTCAGTCGGTTAAGCATCTGACTTCGGCTTAGGTCATGATCTTGCAGCTCATAGGTTTAAGCCCCTCATCAGGCTCTGCTCTTATAGCTAGGAGCTGAGAGCCTGCTTCAGATTATGTGTCTCCCTCTCTCTCTGACCCTCCCCGGTTCACACACTCTCTCTCTCTTTCTCTCTCTCTGTCATATAAATAAACATTAAAAATATTTTAATTAAAAA
Organism: Leopardus geoffroyi; assembly: GCF_018350155.1. Taxonomy (NCBI): domain Eukaryota; kingdom Metazoa; phylum Chordata; class Mammalia; order Carnivora; family Felidae; genus Leopardus; species Leopardus geoffroyi. Next base: position 23,514,415 of record NC_059340.1, read on the forward strand.
AAAATAAACTGGTAAATGTAAATAAAATATTTCCCTGAGTTTTGTGAGGGAAAATGTTCTAGGATATTATCAAACATGTTCTAGGATGTTCTAGGATGTTATCAAACCCGAGAGGTGGTTGTGGGAATTCCCAACTTTGTTGCCAAGGTGGACAGAAATGTGGGCGCCATGGGCACCCATGGCTTACGACTAGCATCTTATGGGACTGAGTCCTTAACCTGTGGGGTCTGAACTAATTCCAGGTAGCTAGTGTCCAAATTAAATTAAATTCCAGGACAGCCAGTTGGTGTCCAGAGACTCTGAAAATGGGTCGATGGAGGGAAAAAAAAACCTCCCATGCATTTGGTGCCAGAAACGTTGTGAGTAGAAGCAGATCTTAGTAGTACTGCCCCATTAGAATGCAAACTCAATACAGGTAGGGGTCTGGGGATGTCTGGGACACCCCAGAAGGTGCTTGCCTGTCACATAGTAAGTGCTTAATAAATATTTGTTAAATGGATGAATTTGGAGTTCACCACTCTTTTCCCCAGGATAGTGTTTAAGTTCCAAAGAACTTACCAAGTGCCAAGATGTCAAGGAAAGGTGTCTTCCTTCCTTGTTAAAGCAAAGAACACCTTCTGCTGATATACCAAACACCCCTTCATGACGGTCTGATCCCTCCCCTCTTTCACGGCTGTGCCCCTAATGTGCTGCCCACTCCTTTGGTCAGTCCTCTGCAGTCTGGCTCTCACGCATGTCACTGACTTCCCCAATGAATGGATGGTTTTCGGCCCTTAATTTACTTTCCCTCTCTGCAGGTTTTATCCTGTGGACCACTCACGCCTTCATGAATTTTTTTCTTAAAAAATTAAAAAAAAAATATTTATTTACTTATTTATTTTTTTTGAGAGAGAGACAGAGCGAGAGCAGGGGAGGGGCAGAGAGAGAGGGAGATAGAGAATCCAAAGTAGGCTCCAGGCTCCAGGCTCCAGGCTGTCAGCACAGAGCCCGACGTGGGGCTTGAACCCACAAACTTCTAGATCATGACCTGAGCTGAAGTCGGACAGTTAACTGACTGAGGCACCCAGGCACCCGCAAATTGTTTGTTTTCTTGATTTTCATGATGCGATGTGTTAATTTTCTTTTGTCTTATGTAGCTGGTTGTTTCCTATTAGATGCCTATGTGAGCTCCACTTCCACACAGGGCTTCATGCCAAGCCTTCTTCCCTTCTTTTCTCTCCTCTCCTCTCCTCTCCCCTCCTCTCCCCTCCCCTCCCCTCCCCTCCCCTCCTCTCCCCTCCCCTCCTCTCCCCTCCCCTCCCCTCCTCTCCTCTCCTCTCCTCTCCTCCCTTCCTCTCCCCTCCCCTCCTTTTCCTTTCCCTCCTCTCTCCTGTCCTTCTTCCTGCCTGTAAAGTGAGCTCACTGACTTTCATGACTACCTCCTGGGCTTAAATCCTTCTCTTAATCTTCAGACCCAATTCGATGGCCTGCAGGGGATCCCTCTCTAAATGTCCCATAGACACCACAAATTCCACAAGTCCAAAGTTTAAAAACCCTCCAGACAGAGTTGCCCTTCCTGGCAAATGGATTCATGGACTCACCAAACATTCACTGGTCCAAGATGGAAATGCAGCACAATTCCTGCCTGCCTTTTGCTTAGTTGTGTATCTAATCCATCATGAATTCTAGAAATCCCACTTCCTGATAATCTAGAACTGTCCATGTCTTCCTGCAGCCAATCCCATAGCTCACGTTGCCGTCTCTTCTCAGACGGCTGCTCTTCTGGTATCTTTTCAGGTCCCCTGAACCAAAGAGATGTTTCTAGAGTACAGACTTGATCCTCATATGAAACGCCTTCCATGGCTTTGACTCTTCTCGGAATAAATTCCTGAGCCCCTGCTTACAATGACCTGCTTGATATAGCCCCTACCGCTCTTCCACCACCGCGGCTTGCCTTCTGCCCTCTGGACAAGCGGAACTTCTTTCTTTCCCTCAACCTGCCATGATTTTCAGTGCTTTGCATTTTTGTTTTTAATTTTTTTTTAAGTTTATTTATTTTGAGAAAAAAAGTGAAAGAACACAGGCAAAGGAGGGGCAGAGAGGGAGAGAGAAGATCCCAAGCAGGCTCTGCGCTGTTAGCGTAGAGCCCAATGTGGGCCATGAACCTACAAACTACGAGATCATGACCCGAGCTGAAATCAAGAGTTGGATGCTTAATGGACTGAGCCACCCAGGTGCCCCTCAACGCTTTGCATTCTTAAAGGAAGATAAGTGTTGTTATGTATTTATTTTTTTATTTTTTAAATACATTTTTTAAAGTTTATTTGAGAGAGAGTGAGAGAGAGCAGAGCAGGAGAGGGGCAGAGAGAGAGAGAAAGAGAGAGAGAGGGAGGGAGAGGATCCTGAGGGGGCTCTGCACTGACAGCAGAGAGCACGATTTGGGGCTCAAACTCACAAACCGTTAGATCGTGACCTGAGCCAAAGTTGGACACTTAACCGGCCGAGCCACCCAGGTGCCCCTATATATTTTTTTTTTAATTTTTTTTTTCAACGTTTATTTATTTTTGGAACAGAGAGAGACAGAGCATGAACGGGGGAGGGGCAGAGAGAGAGGGAGACACAGAATCGGAAACAGGCTCCAGGCTCTGAGCCATCAGCCCAGAGCCCGATGCGGGGCTCGAACTCATGGACCGCGAGATCGTGACCTGGCTGAAGTTGGACGCTTAACCGACTGCGCCACCCAGGCGCCCCCCCTATATTTTTTTAAGTTTATTTTTTTAGTAATTTTTACACCCAATGTGAGGCTTTAACTCATGACCCCATGATCAAGAGTCACATGCTCCTCCAGTCAAGCCAGCCAAGTGCTGCATTCTTGCTGGCAGGGATGTTTGTCTGCAAAACTGCCTTTCCCAATTTCTATTTCATCTCCTTCATTTCTTCCCTTTGTCTGGTAACTCTTGTGTATCCACCGAGTATCTGCTTAAAAACTACCCCTCTAGGAAGTTTTCCCCATCTTTCCAAGTCTGGTGCAGCACAGAGTGCTATGTGTTCACCAAACTCAGGTTCTTTTACTTCTTGGGCTTGTAGCTGGACTGTATTTCCCAGGCTTCTGTGCAGATGGTGGAGTCATGTGACTCACGGCTTGAACACCTATTCAAATCTCACCTAATAAAAACCTCCTGTGTCACCCCCGACTTCAGTCTCTCTTTTCCTCCTCTGCCAGATGGATGCAGGGGACACCGTGGAGAACTCTAATACCTCAGGGGAAGGCAGTGGAGCCATTAGAAAAAGGGGTCTGGATCCCTGCATGACCGTGTGGAGCAGAGCCCCACCTGCCTTCTCCCCAACCAGCATTTAATTGTAGCATGAGTGAGAAATAAACTGGATTGTATTGAGTCATTGAGACTTGGGGGTAGTTGATTATAGCAGTTAGCCTACCCTGATAAATGTATTCAGATTAATTGTTCTTCTCTCCCCACCCCCCCATTCTCCCATGGAATCCTTTACCTCCCACCCCAGCACTTAGCATATTGAATGTCAACAGCCTCTCACCTGTCTGTCTCTTCACCTGACCATGAAGCTGTGGGAAGACAGGGATGGACCATGCCTGTCTCGTCTTAGGTGTAAGCCGGCATTCAGCTCAGCACCTGGCTTGTTGCAGCCACTAAATAAATATTTGTGGAATTGCTTTGTGGTTGTTGAGCTCTCTGTTCTGAATGCGTGTTTTGGTAAGTTGCCCAGGACTGGGATTCCTCCTGCATCTTGCAGTCCTCTCCTGACACCCAGGACCTGCCTTCCAACCAGTCTGGTAGCTGGCTGGGGCTCCCAGATGACACAGCCCCCGAAGTTGGTCCGCCTCCCGGAATTCCCAATATTGCCACCGTTCCCAGGCTTGGGCCTCCGCCCACCTGTCAGGATCCCTGACACTGCCTGATTGACTCATGTCTGCTGTCTGCCTTCTGGATGTCACATTTCCTTCTGCTGGACTGGATTTCTTCTCAAGTCTTGTGACTTTTCTAGTTGTAAGCCGAGGCTCTGACAATAGGACAATCACCAAGACATGTTTTAGCAAAAAGAAATGGGGGCAGGAAACAGGGCATACGGTGTGCAATCACTTGTGAAAAATATAAAACAGATCAAGTACTTTGGAATTTGCATGCAACATCTTCAGAAGAACACATCAGAAAACCAGAAACAGTGCAGAGGTAGGGGGTGGGGAGTATTGTATAAGAATGAAGAAAATAGTAGAAGGTCACACTGCTGAGTTTTATAGGTTACCAGGGAGGGATGTGAGGGGAGAACGAGAAAGGGTGGGAGCACCAAGAAAAGAAGAACAGAAAAGGCTGCGCTAAAAATGCACAACGTGATTCCATTTTTGACTTAAGAAAAAGTACGTCGTGAACACGGGTACACATCTAAGGGGAGAAAATTCACATGCAAGAAAACCTACCAAGCAAAACAAGGCCACAACAATCACAAAATATATACCATGGGTGGAAGATCAGGAAATTCACGGAAGACCACAACAGTGTTAAAACTCGGGCTCCCGGAGACTGACCTGGATTATTATCCTGGCTCCACCCCTTTCCTACCACAAGACTCTGGACAAGTTCTTTAATCCCTCAGTCATCCCGACTGAAGTCGGGGGTGACACAGAAGAAGAACCTCAACTTCTTCTTCCTCTGTAAAATGTGGGTAATAACAGTGTCTTTCTCAAGGGCCGCTATGAGGTGTGAATATGGAATGAGGTCATGTCTGGAAAACACTTAGCCCCATGACTGATGTGCCATAAGGGCTTAATAAATGGGGGTCACAAACATTCCAGGGCCAGCATGCCATGAATCTCTGGCTGTTCCTTGGTTCTACCAGGCTTACCGGCCTGGCCAAGAGTAGCGGCCCAGATGTGCCCCCCATGAAGACAAACTTGCCAGCCTCAACACCCTTTCCTGTGGTCTAAAATGCAGACTCTGGGGCAAGACTACTGCACCAATTGCTAGCCGGGGGAACTTGGCTCAGGTTTCCTTCTTTCTCATGGGTGCAGAATATTCCATTGCAAATATACCACATATTCTTGTCCTCCGATTCTTTTTTTTTTAAGGGTTTATTTATTTATTTTGAGAGAGAGAGAGCGAGCGAGCAGTGGAGGGGCAGAGAGAGAGGGAGACAGAGAATCCCAAGCAGGCACTGTCAGCACAGAGCCCAACATGGGGCTTGAACTCATGAACCGTGAATTCATGTCTTGAGCCGAAATCAAGAGTCAGATGCCTAACCAACTAAGCCACCCAGGTTCCCCATTGTCCTCCGACTCTCAATGTCAACTTTATCGTATAATAAATTCCTAAATCTACTTGTGTCTGTTGCTGAGCCATCTGCTCTACTGCCCTTTTTTTCTGTACTAATGCCACACTATTTAACTATTTAACTATTATTAACTACAATAATATTAGGTTTTTACTAAAGGGCAAAGCCCCTTTCACCCCTTCTATTTTTCAGAGTATTCTAGTTCATGCTTGTCTTTTTGGTCTTCTGGATGAACGTTGACTTGGTGAAATCTGCATCCCTACTTCCAAAATAAGAATTCTTTTGGAGTTTGTTTGGCCTGTCTTTGTACAGTGTGGATGCTTTGACAATTCTTGTGTTCCTATTCAGCAAGATGGGCAGTTTCTCCATAAAGCATTATCAATCTTCCTTAATAAAATTTTGTAGTTAAAAAAATAATTCCTGTATATTTTTGCTAGTAAGCCACAAAAAAAATCTGCGTGTGGAAGCTTGTGGGAAAACCTGATAGATTTGCCTACATAAAAATTAAAAACCTCCACATGGTAAAAAGTACTGCTATCACAATTAGGACCATTGAGGGAAATTGAGGGAATTACTTGCAACGTAAATGACAGAAGAGGGTTAATATCTTTTCATTATTCTTTAAAAAAAATTTTTTTAATGCTTATTTTTGAGAGACAGAGCATGAGTGGGGGAGGGACAGAGGGAGAGGGAGACACAGAATCCAAAGCAGGCTTCAGGCTCTGAGCTGTCAGCACAGAGCCCGACACGGGGCTCAAACCCGCATGAACCGTGAGATCATGACCTGAGCTGAAGTCAGACGTTTAACCAACTGAGCCACCCAGGCGCCCTTCATTATTCTTTCTGAGAGCTCTTATAAATAGGAAAAGACGTATATTCTGATAGAAAAATGGGGAAGGTATGTGAACGGATAACTGGCAAAGGAATAAATGCAACTAGCCAATAAACATATGAAAAAAATCTACCTCAAATGCTGTCAATTAGAGCATCAAAGAGACATTTTTCATCTAGCATAGATTTTAAACAGTAATGCTACTCAAATACTATTGTCAAGTATTTGAGAAAAAATACACACATAAAACAGTGGGGTTGTTCATCCTTCTGGGTGGCAGTTTGGCAAGATGGACAGAAAGCCTTAAACATATTCATGTTCTAATAAAGAAAATGATGGGTGTGTCCAAACATTAATATTTATTTATAATAGAAATACATTGGAAACAACCTATTTGTCAAATAGCAGGGAATTATTTAAATGGGACCTGGTACATTCTGAATTGCAATGCCACCATTAAAAATTATGGGGTGGCAGTATTTGACCTGGAAAAATATTAATCATGTGTCATTAAATCAGTGGCTCTCAGCGGCACCTGGGTGGCTCAGTTGGTTAAGAGGCCAACTTCAGCCCAGGTCATGATCTCGTGGTTCATGGGTTCGAGCCCCACGTGAGGCTCTGTACTGACAGCTCAGAGCCTGGAGCCTGCTTCAGATTCTGTGTCTCCCTCTCTCTCTGCTCCTCCCCCAACTCATGCTCTGTCTCTCTCTCTCTCTCTCTCTCTCTCAAAAATAAGTAAACGTTAAAAAAAATTAAATCAGTGGATCTCAAGCCTGGTAGTATATTAGAGTCACCTGAGAAACTTAAAAAAAAAAAAAAGTCAATGCCCAGGACCCATAGCCAGAGATACTAGTTCCACTGGTCTGAGCTAAGACACAGGTATCAGTATTTTTTTTTTTATTAAATTAAAATTTTAACTTGGAGATTATTGTAGATTCACGTGTAGCTGTAATAAATAATACAGAGAAACCCCAGTTTCCCCAATAGTGATACCTTGCAATACTGTATTCTAGTATCTCACCTAGGATATTGATATTGATGCCATCAAGATAAAGAATTGTTTCCATCACCACAAGGATCTCTTGCATTACCCTTAGAGATGTTATTTCCTTTCCTTGCCTTATTGCACTGTCTAGAATTTACTATGTTGAATAAGATTGGTGATTCTGACATCTTTGCCTTGTTCCTGATCTCCAGAGGAAAGCATTCAGCCTTTCACCATTAAGTTCAATGATAGCTGTAGGTTTTTGTAGATGTCTTTTATCAAGTTAAGAAATGTCCCCTGTGTTCCTAGTTTCCTGAGATTTTTTATCATGAATGGGTATTGAATTTTGCAAATGTTTTTTCTGCATCAGTTGGCATAGTTACATGATTTTCCTTCTTTAGCCTGTTTGTATGGTGGATTTCACTGATTTTTGAATACTGAACCAGTATTGCATTCCTGGAACAAACTCCATTTGTTCATAGTGTATACCTCTTTTTTATATATTGTTGACTTCTTTTTGCTACTATTTTGTTAAGGATTTTTGCATCTATGTTCATGAGGGATATGAGTCTGAAGTTTCCTATCATTGTGCCATCTGTCTCTGGTTTTTGGTATCAGGGTAGTACCAGCTTCATCAAATAAATTGAAAAGTACTCCCTCCTCTTTTACTTTTTGGAAGAGATTATATAGCATTGGTGTTAACTCTCCTTTAAATGCTCAAGCTCCGCCCATTTTTTTCAGTCTGTTTTCTTTCTCTTGCTCAGCTTGGGTAATTTCTCTTTTTAATTTATCTGAAATATCACCTGTATAACAGCAAAAACTTTTGGAAAAATTAACCCCTCATTTAGTGCTGGTATGTGAAATCCCTTCCTTCTGCCTCCTGAAGTCTTTCTTGTATTTTTACTTCTTTTTTTTTTTTAAAGTTTATTTATTTATTTTGAGAGAGAGAGAGAGAAGAAGTTGGGGAAGGGCAGAGAGAGAGAGAGAGAGAGAGAGAGAGAGAGAGAGAGAATCCCAAGCAGGCTCCCAATGTGAGCACAGAGAGAGCCTAACTCAGGGCTTGATCTCACAAACCTCATGACCTGAGCCGAAATCAAGGTGCCCTTCCTATGTTTTTACTTCTGATTCCATTCTTCCATCCAGATCATAAACACCCCCACAGGACAACCATGGAAAGGGAGTTACATGGATTAGACTTACTGTCCTGGAAACTCATTCATTCATTAAACACAGCTTTGAGTCTGGCATGCCATAGTTTTTTGCATGCCTACAATGGGCCAGGAATCAATGAAGAGTAACCCCCAACACAGCTTTGTATTGTTTATGTTTTTTGTTTTCTGCATATTATGATGTTTTGATATCTTAAAAGCCTTTCTGGCTGGGGAGAAACTGCCCTTCCTGGACGATTTAGGAATCTAGACGATTCCTAGAGATAGCAAAGGTCTCAGCCCAAAGCATGCCTTTGAGATGCAAACTAAAAAATCCAAAGCCACATACACTCTTTCTGGCCTATATATCCCAGGAAGCAATATTCCTCAACCTTAAGTACCCCAGGGCCAGATACCAGGCAACTGGGGACCACGCCTATAGCTAAGAGCCCACTGAAATTATTCAGAGTAGTATTCAATCCTGACCAAGCTTCCCCTTGCTCCTAATTTCTGTCTCCTAACCACGGGAGACAGTAACCACTAACAACTGGTTTCTCCAGTTGACCCTGTGTGGCATGGCATGCTTGCTCTTTCTAGGACTTGTGGTAGAGTAAAATCTGTTCTCCCGAGCCTCTCCTGTGTTCCCTCCTGTGACCACGCTGGACTGACCATCATGTAAGAGCTTCCTCCACGGGAATGCACACTCTAGTGCATGAGACAGACATTGATACGATAGAAATATGCCTGTAAATGTGAAATGATAGCCACGGTGTCAGAGCAGTTCAACAGGGAGATCTGATCTAGGCCTGGGTAGGTCAGAGAAGGTCTCCTTGGGGGAAATGATACATGGTGGAGATCTGAGAGGACGATCAGTAGAAAGTAACGAGAGAGAACAGCATGTATAGAGGCATCACAACAGGACCCGGTGCATAGGGTGACCAGCCATCTCACTTGTGTGAGGTTGAGTGGGTTGGGGTGGGTTCTAGGCACCAGATTTTCAGTTTGAAAACTGGGACAGTTCTGGGCAAAGCATTCTAAGTCCCCAGGGATGGGGGCTGAGGGGTAAGGGAAGAAAGGTAGTTTCTGGGACAGGGGACCCTCATTAGTGATAATGGGAAATCTGTGGGCAAACCGGGATGAGGTGGTCACCCTGCATGGCACCTTCAGGAAACTGAGGAAGGTTCTTAGAGTGATTGCTCTCAGAGGCAGACCCTGAGAAGAGGATTCCGGTGCAAGTAGTTTATTTGGGAGGTGGAAGAGTAGGGGAATGGGGAAATGAGACAGGGGAGGGAAGGCAGCCAGTAAAGGGTACACTCTTGTATCAATATTCTCCAGAGAAATGCAACCCATAGGAGATATATGGATACATGATAGATAGATAGATAGATAGATAGATAGATAGATAGATGAGGAGATGGATAAAGAGGTGGGTATAGATGTACACAAAGATATTCATGTTAAGGAATTAATTCAACGCAAATATGGGGCTAGCAAGTCCTAACTCTGTAGGGTAGGCTGGCAGGCTGCAGACTCAGGCAGGAATTTCTGCAGTCTTGAGGCAGAATTTCTTCTTTGAGGAACCCCACTTTTGCTTTTTAGATCTTCAGCTGATGAAAGCCCATCCATATCATTGGGAACAACCTCCCTTACTTAAAGTCAACTGATTGTAGATGTTAATCACATTTACCAAATACCTTCATAGCCACACTTTGATTAGTATTTGATTCAGTAACTGGGTACTACCTCACAGGAAATTGACCATCACAACTCTCAAGCCAGTGACCATGGTGGGCAATGGGTTTAATTCTGCTGGCGCACACTGGGGGCACACACCTCAGGATGATCCTTGGGTGAGGATCTTGGTGAGGACCTTGGGCATTTACACCCCAGCTCTCATCAGCCATTGTCTGAGGGCTGCTGGGGGTGGGAGACAGGTAGGCAAGCAGTTTGAGAGACCAGAGGAGACACTCAGGCAAAAAAGAGCAAGCCTGTGGTTGAAAGTCAGCAGACACACGCTAGAGTGGGGAGGATGAGAGGAAGGATGGAGCATGTGCCCCAGGATGGCCTCCGTGAGTGGAGCACACAGCACAAAGGAGAAAGAAACTCAACCATAAAGAGTCTTGCAGGCCATATGAGAACTGAAGTCTTAGGTTAAGAACCATTGGGGGCACCTGAGTGGCTTGGTTGGTTGAGTGTCCAACTCTTGATTTCAGCTCAGTTCATAATTTCATGATTCATGAGATCGAGCCCTGCATCAGGCTCTATGCTGAGAGTATAGAACCTGATTGGTATTCTCTCTTTCTCCCTCCATCTCTACACCTCCCCCGCTTGTGCACGCGTGTGTGCTCACTCTCTAAATAAATAAGTAAATATTTAAAAAATAAATAAACATTTAGAACAAAGAACAGTGGAAAGGCATTATATTGGGAGAGGTGGAGGCCCATGAGCAGCTTTGTGCTTTCAAAAGATCTTTAGGCTGCCGTGAAAACAATGGGAGTTGGAAAGGGGCAAAGAAGATGCTGAGCCACTGGCTGGGAGGATCTTGCTGGAGTCCCGGTTGGATGGTGGCATCTGGGGGTAGGTGGTAACAGGGACAATGGAGAGAAGACGGATGGTGGGGCCATTTAGGCAACTAAAGCAACAGGTCTTGGTTACGGATCTGGGTTATTGGCAGGAGAGTAAAGGAGTGTATCAAAGCCAACCTTGCTCTAGTTTTTGTTTTTGTTTTGTAATTTAAAAACTTCTATTTTTTTCTTTACTCATTTTGATAGCTGGGGCTCCAACATGGACCAAACAGCCCAGAAGTTGCCTGCAACCAGTTTGGTTATGAAAATAACCTTAAGCTGACCTTACCTGCTGCTTGAGCTGTTTCCACATCCTAAGATGCTTATTGCACAACCAGAAACCTCCTGTTGAAAATACAGCTGGAAGCCAGCGTAAATGGAGGGTAACGTGGCAAACATTCCTCTGGTCCCTCAGCGTGAGGGCACATCCCGTAATGAGACCAGCAGTGGCTTGAGGATGAGAAATCAGACACCCAGATCCTGCCACCTTGAAACAGGTACCCTTAACCCTCTCACCTTCATTGTCCCAAACATTGGATGTTCCTTGAAAACCACCTGTTTTCTGTGTCCTATTTTGTTTTGTCCACTGTGCAGAACAAAGGATGGATTTACCCACTCTCTGGGGGGGGAGGGGATGAGATGGGAAGAGCAATGTCACATTGGGACTTTCCCAGGTGTCCTTGGTTTGGTTTTGCTTTTTAATGTTTGCTTATTTTTGAGAGAGTGACCGTGCAGGCAGGGAGGGGCAGAGAGAGAGAGGGGGACAGAGAATCCGAAGCAGGCTCTGTGCCAACAGCTTTGCTGCTGATGGCAGTGAACCCGATGTCAGGCTCGGACTCATGAACTGCGAGATCATGACCCGAGCTGAAGTCAGGTGCTCAACCGACTGAGGCCCCCAGGTGTCCCCAGTTGTCCTTGGTTTTAAGATGGCAGGCATAGTGAGAAAACACCAGACAGTGGTGACATAGTTGCAGGAAACTGGAACCGCCCCCCCCCCACCCCCCCCCCCCCCCCGTCTCTTGTGCCACGAAAATCTTCCTCTGCATGGGACCTTGGCCTAGCTGGCAAACAAGAGGATAGGAACAGAGAGTCTTATGAGCAGACCATACAAATGACTAGAAAACCAAACTGGTCTTTAAGTTCCATTGGCATCTGATCTGAGGGCTGTAGTGTTTCTTACATCACCTCCAGCCAAGGGGCTCAAGCTGGAAATGTAAGGATGTGTGTGTAGAAGTCCCCTTATGATTCACACCTCCCAGTATTCATGTCTTTGGGTAGTCCTCTCCCATGTTGTACTATGATCGGTCTGTAGACAGAATATGGCTTTCAAAGAGTTCATGTCTTAATCCCTGGGACCTGTGATTATGTTATGTTATGTGGCAAGGGGGGAATTAAGGTTGAGGATGGAATTAAGATTGCCAGTCAGTTGAGGGAAACTGAAGAGTCAGAACCAGGGAGATCGCTTTATTAGAAAGATTCTACTGGACATGGCTGGCTTTGAACATGGAAGAAGGCATGAACCAAGAGATTCAGGCAGCCTCTAGAAGCTGGAAAGACAAGGAAATGGATTCTCCTCTCCACCTCCAGAATGAACACAGCCCTGCCCACACCTTGGCATTAGCTTGGTGAAACCTATATCAGACTTCTGACATCCAGAACTGTAAAATGATAAATCTGTGTTGTTTTAAGCCACCAAATTTGTGGTAATTTGTTACAGGAACAACACATAACTTAGGAAAAGGAATACTACTAATACACAATGCGTTCAATAAATATTTGTGAAATTGAATGAACAAAAATTCTCCACTAAATCCCCTGCTTTGTTTCACCTTAGGGTGAGTCAGAACCCCTTTAAGACCCTCATGACCCTCAGCCCACCATTCCAAAGTCATTGGCTCCCCCACTCCTGCAAGAATCCATTTGGATGCCTTGCTTCACCCCAGCTTGGCCATACCATTCTTGTGCTTGTGTGCATTTAAATTTTCATATGCTGTTCCTTCTTCTGGGATCCTCACTCCCCGCCCCCCCCCCTCACTTGGGAACACCTCCTCACTCTTCAAGATTCAGTTCAAATGTCACCTCCAGATGACCTTCCCTAGCTACTCAGGTCAGAATTAGCACCCACCATAACTTTCTGTATTATCTGTGTCCTGACATTCATTATCTTGTGCTGCATTAAGCGTCCTGCCTCTCTGACTCCAACCACCTCATAGAGGAGACCTCCACAGGTGGGTTCTGTATCCTAGTCACCCTTGCATGTACTTGGGATAAGGAATCTAGCGACAGAACCACACTCTCAAAGACTACAAACTAGCTGAAGCATCCCGATATTTCCTTCTTTGAACACTCTTCCAGAGATTCGATTCATCTCTGAGTCACCTCTTAAAAAAATAAAAAAAAGACAAATGTAAGCAATGTTTTCTTGATTATAATAGTAATACCTGATCATTGACTAGTGCTTAGGAATCACAGAAATCTACCCAGAGGAAGATAAATTCCCACTCAGACCACCGCCATCATCCGTAAACCCATCACCCATCAAAATGCACAGCTAACATTTCTCTAGTGCTTAATGTGCTGCCGGACATCAGGCTGAACACTCTGCTGGGGAGGTTCCGTCATCATCCCCATGTACAGATGGAGAAACTGAGGCTGGGGACATTCAGAGGGCGAGTCCCAGTATATGCGCTTTACTCCTTAAGGGTCCACACCTGGTTTCATTAACAGGCAGCAGGGGAGTCTCTCTTTGTCATCCATGTGCGACGTGTGGGGGGTTTTCATCCCTAATCAGCATGAGCTCCTATCTCTCAAATTAGAAGCTTGAAAAGCAAAGATAAAGACTTGAAAGGAAGATTTATGCCACAGGAAGCAAACTCAGAGGACTTTAGGGACCAGGCACATTCCTTAATTGGGGAATCTGGGACAAGTAGTTTTTTCCCAGTTTACAGCTGAGCTTTTATTTATTTAAAAAAAAAAATTTTTTTTTTTAACGTTTATTTATTTTTGAGACAGAGAGAGACAGAGCATGAATGGGGGAGGGTCAGAGAGAGGGAGACACAGAATCTGAAACAGGCCCCAGGCTCTGAGCCGTCAGCACAGAGCCCGATGCGGGGCTCGAACTCACGGACCGCGAGATCATGACCTGAGCTGAAGTCAGCCGCCTAACTGACTGAGCCACCCAGGCGCCCCACAGCTGAGCTTTTAATAATGTTATGTTGTTGATGGTATTTTAACCATATGCAAGTTTGAATTTTTATGTCACCAAATCCATGGCTTTTTTTTCCCCTTCTTTTATGTTTTCTGGGTTTCCTTCTGGGCTTTGCAAGCCCTTCTTCGCTCCCAGATTACAAGACTGCCTTCTTCCAGTGTCCTTGGGGTGTTCCATGTTTTGTTTTTCTTACGTACAAATTTTAAAGCTAACCAATCTTTTAAAATATTTGAGGTGAGGGATTCCTGGGTGGCTCAGTTAGCCGAGCATTTGACTCTTGATTTCGGCTCAGGTCATAATCCCAGGATTGTGGGTTTGAGCCCCTCATCAGGCTCTAAACTGAGAGTGGAGTTTGCTTGAGATTCTCTCTTTCTCGCTCTGCCCCTCTACTGCTTGTGCTCTCTCACTCATATGTGCTCTCTCTCTCAAATAAAAACAAAATAAAATAAAGTAAAATAAAATAAAATGTAAAATAAAATAAAATAAAATATTTGAGGTGAGATCTTATTTTTCCTAAGCAAAAAGTCAATGTCTCATGCTTTTGTTAGCATGTCACCATCGATCTGAAAAGCCATGGTTTTATTCTTTTTATTTTTCTTTTTTAAAAAACTGTTCATTTATTGGGGCGCCTGGGTGGCTCAGTTTGTTAAGCGTCCGACTCCAGCTCAGATCATGATCTCACAGTCTGTGAGTTCAAGCCCCGCATGAGGCTCTGTGCTGACAGCTCAGAATCTGGAGCCTGCTTCTGATTCGGTGTCTCCCACTCTCTCTGCCCCTCCTCCACTCGTGCTGTGTCTCTCTCACTCTCAAAAATGAATGAATGTTTAAAAAATAAAATATTTTTTTAAAATGTTCATTTATTTATTTTGAGAGAAAGAGAGAGTGTAAGCAGGGGAGAAGCAGAGAGAGAGAATCCCAACCAGGTTCTGTGCACTGTCAGTGTAGAGCCCCATGTGGGGCTCAATCCCATGAACCGTGGGGTCATGACCTGAGCCAAAATCAAAAGTCAGACGCTTAGGGGCCCCTGGGTGGCTCAGTCGGTTAAGCAGCTGACTTCGGCTCAGGTCATGATCTCGCGGTCCGTGAGTTCGAGCCCCGCGTTGGGCTCTGTGCTGACAACTCAGAGCCTGGAGCCTGTTTCAGATTCTGTGTCTCCCTCTCTCTGACCCTCCCCCGTTCATGCTCTGTCTCTCTCTGTCTCAAAAATAAATAAACATTGAAAAAAAAAAAAGTCAGACGCTTAACTGACTGAGCCACCCAGGCACCCCTGAAAAGCCATGCTTTTAAAGAAAAAAAGTTTATGATGGAAGATCTCAAATTTTAAAAAGGTAGTATAATGGTTGAATGATCACCCAAATACCTATCTCCTGACTTCAACACTTCTCACTCTAAGACTAATTTTTTAAAAAATTGTGGCAAAATACATGTAACACAACATCTGTCATCTTAATCATTCTGAAGTGTACTGTTCAGTCATATTAAGTGTCTTCACGTTGTGCAAACCATCTCCTAGAAACTAGGGGTTGTTTTATACTTTAACAGCCTTATAGATTTGGACTGGTTCTGGGTTGACTCATCTCTTTGTTTAGAACTGCACTACCCACTGTACTGCTTTGCTTATTTTATTTTAAAACTTATCACATAAGTACGGGCGCCTGGGTGGCTCAGTGGGTTAAGCATCGACTTCGACTCAGGTCATGATCTCACAGTTCATGGGTTCAAGTCCCGCATTGGGCTCTGAGCTGGTATCTCAGAGCTTGGAGCCTGCTTCAGGTTCTGTGTCTCCCTCTCTGCCCCTCCCCAACTCATGCTCGATCTCTCCCTCTCAAAAATAAATAAACATTAAAAAAATTTTTTTAATTATCATATAAGTAAAATTTCCCTTTTTGGGTGTACAGTTCTATGAATTATAACATATATATGTGTGTGTCTATATGTGTGTGTATATATATGTGCATATATATATATAGATAGATTCGTGTGACCATCACCACAAACGAAAACACTTTCTTCACCCTGGAAAACTCTCTCGGACCACCCCTCTATAGTCTTTCCCTCCCACTCACTAAGTGGCCACCAGTGCATTCTTCATCAACATAGTTTAGTCTTTTGCAGAATGTCGTATACAGGGAATCATACAGTTAGTAATATCTGGAGATTGGCTTTAATCACTCAGCATACTGACTTTGAGATCGATTTAAGTTGTCATGGTTTTCAGCAGTGCGTCCCCCACTGTCGCTGAGGGTGTCCCATTGGATGGCTGTCCCTCACAGGGCTGCTGTACCACAGTTTTAAGTGGATTTTGATGTCTGATCTGGTGCCTGCTTGGCAAGTTGCCTGTCCATCAACATTGCTCCCATTATATTGTTTCCTCAGCGTCTTGACTATTCTAGATACTAATTCCTACGTCTTCTGTGGTTTCCGTTGCTATTGTGAGTGACTCCTTCAGCCATTCCATTATCCAGACTAGAAAACTCAGAGATGTTCTAGGAACAAACTTAAAAACAGTGCAAGACCCTTTTGAAGAAAACTAGAAAACTACCCAGACAGAGCTGAAGAAAGACTTTAATGCATGATAAGACACGTTTCTGGATGTGAAGACTCAGCTATGGAAAAGATATCCATTCTTTCCAAATTAATTGAGGTATTTTGTAGCTCTAATAGATTTCCACCTTTTTCATCACTGTTTTCAAATTAATGACATAAAATAAGTGATTTTTAATTTTTAATTTTTTTTTTTGAGAGGGCACAATTGAGCAAGGGGCAGAGAAAAAGAGGGAGAGGGAGAGAAAGAGACAAGCAGGGCTCACCCGTAGCGGGGTTCATGTTTACCCAACGTAGGGCTCAAACTCAGGAACCGTGAGATCATGACCTGAGGTGAAGTCAGATGCTTAACTGACTGAGCCACCCAGGTGCCCTGTGACTTTTTATTTTTTATTTATTTATATTTTAAACTTTATTTATTTATTTATTTTGAGAGAGACAGAGATAGCGCAAGTGGGGGAGGGGCAGAGAGAGAGAGGGAGAGAGGGAGAATCCCAAGCAGGCTCCGAGCTGTTAGTGCAGACCCCTATGTGGGGCTTGAACTCATGAACTGTGAGATCACGACCTGACTGAAAACCAAGAGTCGGACGCTTAACCAACTGGAGCCTCCCAGGTGCCCCAAATAAGTGACTTTTAAAGAAAAAATTGTGTTAATTTCCTCTGTATCATGGCTCCCATTCCTTTTTCTCTTTCCAAAAGCTGCCTTTGTATTTTCTTCATTTTTGGCTTGCCTTCACTGTAATCTGAATATGTCTGGAGGCTCACATAGCTGATCTCGGAGCAGCTTCACATTCCAGAAGCATACTGTGGCAGGCACAAGTCATTTGGAAAGCCATTCCAACCTTCCTTCCCATCTCATGAAATATCCCTAAGAGGCAGGAAGGGGATTTTATTTTATTTTATTTTATTTGCTTTTTTTTTCAGTATATGAAATTTATTGCCAAATTGGTTTCCATACAACACCCAGTGCTCATCCCAAAAGGTGCCCTCCTCAATACCCATCACCCACCCTCCCCTCCCTCCCACCCCCCATCAACCCTCAGTTTGTTCTCAGTTTTCAAGAGTCTCTTATGCTTTGGCTCTCTCCCACTCTAACCTCTTTTTTTTTTTCCTTCCTCTCCCCATGGGTTTCTGTTAAGTTTCTCAGGATCCACACAAGAGTGAAAATATATGGTATCTGTCTTTCTCTGTATGGCTTATTTCACTTAGCATCACATTCTCCAGTTCCATCCACATTGCTACAAAGGGCCATATTTCATTCTTTCTCATTGCCACGTAGTACTCCATTGTGTATATAAACCACAATTTCTTTATCCATTCATCAGTTGATGGACATTAGGCTCTTTCCATAATTTGGCTATTGTTGAGAGTGCTGCTATAAACATTGGGGTATGAGTGCCCCTATGCATCAGCACTCCTGTATCCCTTGGGTCAATTCCTAGCAGTGCTATTGCTGGGTCATAGGGTAGGTCTATTTTTAATTTTTTGAGGAACCTCCACACTGTTTTCCAGAGTGGCTGCACCAATTTGCATTCCCACCAACAGTGCAAGAGGGTTTGCGAGGAAGGGGATTTTAATCTTGCACCATCTTTAAGGATCACTGCTGCCTCCGGGGGCTCCAATGCGCCCTCCCGCACTGCCAGCTCAGCCTTGCTTTCTTTCGATGTTGCACTATAGGATTGGTTATAATAATGACATTAGCTATCACATTACTAGAATGTAGCGGGGAGAGGAAGGAGCTAGATGTAAAATATGTAAAGACAGAATTTTTTTTTCAAAATGTTTATTTAGTTTTGAGAGAGAGAGAGACAGAGCATGAGCAGGGAAGGGACAGAGACAGAGGGAGACACAGAATCCAAAGCAGGCTCCAGGCTCTGAGCTGTCATGTCCCACAGAGCCTGACGTGGGACATGAACCCCCGAACTGCAAGATCATGACCTGACCCGAAGTTGATGCTTAACCTACTGAGCCACCCAGGTGCCCCCATAAAGACAGGATTTTTATTTTTATTTATTTATTTTTTTCTTTTAACGTTTATTTATTTTTGAGACAGAGAGAGTCAGAGCATGAACAGGGGAGGGGCAGAGAGAGAGGGAGACACAGAATCGGAAGCAGGCTCCAGGCTCCGAGCTGTCAGCACAGAGCCCAACGCGGGGCTCGAACTCACGGACCGTGAGATCATGACCTGAGCCGAAGTCGGACGCCCAACCGACCAAGCCACCCAGGCGCCCCAAGACAGGATTTTTAAAAGTGGGTCAGAAAAAAAGGAGTTTGTGACCACACACACACACACACATGCTCACTCACATCATTTTATTGACTGGTCCTTTCAAATAAACAGTGCTTGGTTTTACCACTTCTGTTCTGTTTCCTTTCTTTTTCCCAATTCCTGTTTGTAATTTTGTACATTTTCGCCCTCTGCTTTCTTTTGATTTGTTTTGTTTTACTTTCACTATTTTTTTTTCTTTTTTTTATGTTTATTTACTTATTTACAATAAGAGAGAGTGTGTGCAGGGAAGGGGCAGAGACAGAGGGAGAGAGAGAGAATCCCGAGCAGGCTCCAAGCTGTCAGCACAGAGCCCAACGTGGGGCTCCATCCCACAAACCATGAGGATCATGACTTGAGCTGAAATCAAGAGTCAGGTGCCCAACTGACTGAGTCTCCCAGGCACCCCTACTTTCCTTGATTTCTTGAGTTGAATGCCCAGCTCACTAATTTTAGAATTGCTTGTTTATCAATAAAAGCATTTAAGGCTAGGCGGCTTCCTCTGAATACCACCTTGGCGACATTCTCCAAAGCCGTTGATGGCTTCATGGGCATTTGGATGGCAAAGTCCCCCGTACTTAGAAAGGACCATCTGTGCCACATGAAACCTGGGAACCAACTAGGGCCCTACAGTCTGAGTCAGGACCCAAAGTCAGCAGGGTGTTGTTCTGCCCTCCTTCAGGGAGATACTCTGTAGGGGACATGGAACAGTGTTGTGGGGACTTCCTCTTCTAATCCAAACACCTCTGATGAATGTCACAGGGAACAGATATCAAATGGGGGTATTTCCTGTCCTTCCCAAAGCCTCTCTGAGCATCCCGTCTCTCCTCAACAAGCAAGGTATAGGCCCTTTGGGCATCATTTCAGTTTATGTGGAGCTCAGGAGTGGGGCAGATGGGTTGTGTGTGGTATTCCTTTCAACCTGGTCCAAACTGGACAATATTTTTCAGAGTTTTATGTTATGAGGTTGAGACCTTTTTTTAAAAAAATGTTTATTTATTTTTGAGAGAGAGAGAGAGAGTGAGCAGGGGAAGGGCAGGGAGAGAGGGAGACACAGAATCTGAGGCAGGCTCCAGGCTGCACAGAGCCTGATGCAGTGCTCAAACTCATGAACCATGAGATCATGACCTGAGCCGAAGGCGGATGCTTAACCAACTGAGCCACCCAGGTGCCCTGAGGTTGAGACCTTTTTAAGTTCAACATAGATGGTAGGGTTTGTTTTTTTTCTCTATTACGAAGTTCTTTTGATTGTGTATCTGAAAGGGTTTTTGTTCTTATTTTGGTTTTAAAACATACACTTTGTATTAGTAGGGACTCTTTTTTTTATTAAAACAATTTTTTTGTTTATGTTTTTATTTTATTTTTGAGAGAGAGAGAGAGACAGACAGACAGACCATGAGTGGGGAAGGGGAAGAGAGAGAGGGAGACACAGAATCTGAAGCAAGCTCTGCTCTGAGCTGTTGGCACAGAGCCTGACATGGGGCTTCAACTCACAGATGGTGAGATCGTGACCTGAGCCAAAGTCGGACACTGAACCGATTGAGCCACCCAGGCGCCCCAGTAGGGACTCTTAATGTAACAAAGACTTGACCCAGACTGGCTTGTGTCAGAAAAAGAGAATTTACTGAAACGAACCAATATTCATATTAACAGAAAATACACATATTTACGTGTCCTGCTAGACTAGGTGCTGATGTCCTCAGAAACCCTTCTCTGTGTCTGCATATTCTGGCTCTTTCCTGTGTGTCCGTGGCTCCAATCCCCTCTTGTCCCAATGTGCGGATCCAGAACTGAGTCATTTGCCTGCCTGGTCATGTGCAGCTGGTCCTGGATCAATCACGAAATGGAATCCCCTGCTTGGGGTCATGGATGCTAGTCTGTTAGAACCCCCAGTGTCCAGTTGTGATACGCCCACCCCTCTTCCTAAAACATCTCTCTAACCATAGCCAGCCATCTTACAATCTTACCGTTGACCTAGCAAGGTGGAAAAAGTCTTCCCTCTCAGCTTGGCTCTCTTTAACAACCTCAGTTTCCAGAGAGCTCCCTTTCTCCCATACCTTGTGTTCCAGCCACAGCAAACTACTCCCCATTTCTAAACAAACGTGTACTTTTTACTTCTCTGCTTTGCACATGTTTTTTTGCTGGGAATACCCTCTTCCCCCTTACTTATGCTTTATGATCCTAGGTCATGCCCAGGAATTACGGGGTAGCTTGTCCACTTCCTCCCTGGGCTCCTGCCTGCATCTGCACTCACACTTCTCCAGAGCCTGGACAGGACTGACTCATGCCTAACAGTTGCTCCTTGAAGACATCAGAACTGGACCTCTGAGGGCTCAGGCTTTGCCTCACTAATTTCCATGTGGTGTCTAGAGTGTAAATAGGTGTTCCCTAAACGTCTGTTGACAGAACGTGTGGATGTGGTCAGCTGTCCACACCCTTCTGACTATTTGATGTTTTTGTGCACTATAGGTTCCTATGGGTTTTTAGTCCCAACAGCCAGTACCTTCATCTCTGTGTTGAAGGGCTACCCCTGAGGCTGCCAGAACCTGCTTGTCCTGCATGCTCTAAAGGACCAGAAATGCCTAAAAGTTTCATGCCCTGGGGACGGCCCTTAATCAAAGACTATCAGTGAGGCTGTGGGGATACTCCAGCTCCTTTGTCCTCAAGTGACAATTATAGGTATGACCCCTACTATCCCCAAAGCTCCCCTGAGGGGTTGAGCCATCTTTCAGCTCTGTGTGACTTGACTTGATTACACCCCTTGCTTGACCTCCTTCGTCTCCCCAGCCACGGCTCCCCTCCCCTCCGCATTTCCTCTGTTCGAGGAGGGGTTGGAGAACACAACCTAATAAATCACCTACATACAAATCCTGGTCTCATGTCCCCAGATCTGCTTGTGGGGAACCCAGTCTAAGACAGAGCTGATGAGTCAATGAACAGAAGGAAAGTATAATGAATTCAGAAATCAATAACTATTTGTTGAACACTACTGCGTGGAAGGAATGGAAGCAGTCGGTTAAGCATCCAACTTTGGCTCAGGTCATGATCTCATGGTTCGTGAGTTCGAGCCCCAGGTCAGGCTCTGTGCTGACATCTCAGAGCCTGGAGCCTGCTCCAGATTCTGTCTCTCTCTCTTTCTCTGACCCTCCTCTGCCCGCGCTTTGTGTTTCTGTCTCTCAAAAATAAATAAACGTTAAATTTTTTTTCTAAATGAAGAGTAGGCAGGTATATGGCTCAAGGAAGGAGGGATGGCTCTAGGCATGGTAGGGAGGGATGTCTGAGGCTAGTCAGACTTCACAGGCAGAAGTAAGACTGTCTGAGCCTTGAAGGAAAGAGAAGATGGCACCAAGAAAGGCTTAGTGAGTACAGCAGTGTGGCAAGATTAAAATGGCGGGACTTTAAAGACAGGATGTGAATGGGGCGCCTGGGTGGCGCAGTCGGTTGGGCGTCCGACTTCAGCCAGGTCACGATCTCGCGGTCCGTGAGTTCGAGCCCCGCGTCAGGCTCTGGGTTGATGGCTCAGAGCCTGGAGCCTGTTTCCAATTCTGTGTCTCCCTCTCTCTCTGACCCTCCCCTGTTCATGCTCTGTCTCTCTCTGTCCCAAAAATAAATAAACATTGAAAAAAAAATTAAAAAAAAAAAAAAAAGACAGGATGTGAAGACTTGGAACCCACTCAAATGAGTTTGGACTTTATCTCATAAAGTGATTGGGGGAGGGGGGTCAACATTAATTTATTCATTCCACAAACATTTATGGAGCTAAACACGTGGCACACCCAGGCAGGAACATGATGTACTGTAGGAGGGGTGATCTTTCACTGAACTGCCTGTTCTGGACACCAGAATCTTGACTATATATATTAGTTGGCTCCACCTATAATTTCTGGATAGAGTTTTTTTTTCTTACGTAATTTTGTCATGTATGTATGTGTTTTTCTGATCGTAAAACAAAACATTATCATCATAAGAAAAATCAAGCATTTGAAGGACTGTGCATGGAAGGGAAAGAAGGATCTTCTATTCAAGGAGAGGAGTGGAAGTCTGTTTGAAGGGGGTTGGGCTGGCCCTCACCCCGTGGAGGCTGGTTGGAAGTAGAAAGTCCCCACGTTGGGTTTGGGCTTGCAGTCCCCAGAAGCAATTATGAGAAAGAGCCTTGGCAGGCAACTTCCAGGCTGTGTTTCTGATTTTCTGCAAGCATTTTTACGTTTGGTTCAGTATCTTCATTATGCCTTTTTTTTTTTTTTTTTTTTTGAGAAAGAGAGAGAGAGAGAGAATATGAGCAGGAGAGAGGGGCAGAAGGAAAGAGAGAGAATCTTAAGCAGCCTCCATGCTCAGCGCAGAGCCTGACGCAGGGCTCAATCTTATGACCCTGGGATCATGACCTGAGCCAAAATCAAGAGTTGGATGCTCAACCGACTGAGCCACCCTGGCGCCTGTCTTCATTATGCTTTGAGAGGAGGTTAAAGCTAGGTTAAGCCTGTGTCTAATTAAAATGGGGTGACGACTGCGAAACAGATGGCTGAAGATGAACTGTGAAGTCTTGAGTAACAGCAGTTCTCAGCAAGAGGAGCTGATGGAAGTGGCAGGGGACTTGGAGAAGAAGCTTCTAAACATTCCTTGGAGAGCCAGGATAGGGGTGGGGGAAGACTGCACTTTCTGCTACCTGGGAGAGCTGGGGATTGTAGTCATCATACTATGAACATTTTTAAAATGTGGCTTGATTTGGTAGGCATGGGTGGGTGATGTCTGGAGCACTCTTTCTTGCATATGTTTTACATTTTATTAGAATGTTCCACAAAGGTTGTGCTTGTTTATAGAACCACCAACAGACGATTAGACCACTCATTCCTCTGCATCCTCACACACACTGGTTTTACCAGGTTTTATTCTTTGCCAGTTCAATAGGTGAAATTGAACAAAATTATTGTCGTAACTTAAACTTACTCATTAGTACGGTTGAGCATCTTTGGGATATTTTTTCATCATTTTTATTCCTTCTGGACCATCCTTGTTTGTTTATGCATTTCTTATTGATTTGTAAGAACTCTTTGCATATAAATGATTTTGTCTAGTTTGTGTGACATATCTTGTAAATGATGTTCCCAGTTGAATACAAATTAAATAATTATTACGAGGATGTTTCTTTCAATATTCGTAACGATAACTGTAGTTTTTTGATAGTTATAATTATTAATTCTTTACCTTTCATTCTCTTTAGACTTGGTTCTATGTTCATTTGTCCATGCATTTGTTCGTCATCTTGGTTTATCTTCCAGTTGGCCACATTTTGTGTCCTCAAGTAATTTTTCCAGAATGAGTCATAGCGTTCTAAAACCTGAGTTTTTCCATATCTGAAAATGTCCTTTGGTTCTATTTCCACATGAGTAATAAACAGGATATAGAATTTAGCCCTCTATTGATGTTGCTCGTGGCATTCCAGGTGAGGGAGAAAAAGTGGGATTGAGTAAGGAGAAAGGAGAATAGAAGGAGTGAATTATGTGAATCAGAACTGAATGGAAGATAGAATTTGAGATAGAGGCTGTGGTCAGCTTTTGAAGGCCCCTCAAAGCCAAGAGAGAGGGAGCTGAAGGCATCTGATGGGAGGGAGAACACCCACACAGCCAGATTTTAAAAAGATTAACTGGGCAGAGGTAATGGGAAGGATTAGAGAGGAAGACAAAGGACTGTTTTATTATCAGTTAGGAATAAATGTGGCTACAAGTCCCAGAAAGTGATAAGTGGAAGTTGATTTATATCACATAACAAGGGGTCCAGAAGAGCAGGGACTAGTGTTGGTTTCGTTGCTCATTGATGTTGGGCTGATGTCATTGCAGTTCTCTTGGCCTTTTCCTCATGGTGGCAACATGGCTGCCACAGCTCCATACTTCCTGTTTTCATTCAAGGCACAAGAGGGAGGGAAGAGGAGATATGGTCACAGCCGACTCATTTTATTAGAAAAGCAAAAACTTCCCAGAACTCTCCCCATCCCAACAGATGTTTATATCTCGATGGCCAGAGCTCTGTCATTTGTTCATATTATCTGCAAGGGAGGCTGAGAAGGCAAGTTCTTTATCTGGGCTCATTTCATCAGAAAAATAGGGAATGGATATTTACAGGCAACTGAAAGGGTCTGCCAGAACACAAAAAGTACCACCACCGTCCCTCCTCCCCAATTTTAAAAAACCAAATAAATAAATTGGACTACATTTAAAATAAAAACTTTTGTCTGTTCATCAGATAACACCATGAAGGCAAACAGCACTGGGGAAAAAAAAAAAAAAAGATGCTGACAAAGGAATTGTAGTCAGAATACACAAGGATCTACAAATCGATAAAAAAGACAGACAACCTAATAGAGAACAACAAGGCAATAGAAAAACAGTCACTTCACAAAAGAGAGTATCTGAATGGTCCGTAAACATTTAAAAATGTGCTACCATTAGTTACCAGGAAAATATCCATTAAAGCCACAGTGAGTTACCATTATACAGTCACCAGTATGGCTTAAATGAAAGATACACATTACCAGTTGTGGAGGAGGATGTGGGCTCTCGTACCCTGCTGGCGGGAGTAAAAATTGGTGCAATTACTATGAAAGTCACTTCAGTCTGCTAAAACTGGTCTTAGGTATACTCCGTGACCCAGCAATTCCACTTTCAACAGAAACAGCCAGCAAAAGGAAAACATGTACATATAAATACAGGTGTGTGTATTTACTTATTTAGTTAATGAGGGACGTGTGCTAGAATGTTCAATAGCAGAACCACTTGTAATTACTCCAAACTGGAAGCTACCGCATGCCTATCATCAGAACACATAAATAAATTGTGGTATATTCATCCATGGGAATACTATCAACGATGATCATGAACCCCTTATGAATGCATGCAACCACACATATGACCTTGAACCTAATGCTGAGCAAAGAGGTCATACAGTATATACTGTATGTTTGCATATATGTCATATTCAGACACAGGAGAAACCAGACTATGCTGTTAGAAGTCAGGACAGTAGTTACTGTTGGTGGAGAAAGGGCAGGAAGGGCGGAGTATTGGTGACTGAGAGGGGACAGAAAGGCCGACTTGGCAGGGGGTACTGGTGATGTTCTCCTTTTTTTTTTTTTTTAAATATTTTTTTTTCAACGTTTATTTTTATTTTTGGGACAGAGAGAGACAGAGCATGAACGGGGGAGGGACAGAGAGAGAGGGAGACACAGAATCGGAAACTGGCTCCAGGCTCTGAGCCATCAGCCCAGAGCCTGACGCGGGGCTCGAACTCACGGACCGCGAGATCGTGACCTGGCTGAAGTCGGACGCTCAACCGACTGCGCCACCCAGGCGCCCCTATGTTCTCCTTCTTGAGCCGGGTGTTGGTCATACAGTTGTGTTCCATCTCTGACAGTTCGTCATGTTGCATATTTATGCCGTGTGTGCATTGCTTTTTCTGTGTGTAGGTTATACTTCAATGAAGAAAACTAAGGTTTTTAAAAAGTGACTGCCACACCAGACGGTGTGTGTGGTCCCCTGCATGGTCTCTCCTAACTATGGAAGGCTCTGCCCACTGTGCCTGGACTCTTTGGATCTGTCATTCTAATGCAGATATTCAGGAGCACCAACGCTGCCCCTGCCCTAAGTCAACCAAACTGGCTTCTAGTTCAACCGATAGAGCAGATGTCAGTTACTCCATAAAATTGCTATTTATCGCAGGGGTCCCACAGTCAAATGCCAACAGGAGCCAAGCAGGTTATATAAAAAAATGAGGTGGCCAGTAATCACAATAAGTAGTGTGTGTGAGGGTGGTGCCTGGGTGGGTCAGTTGGTGAAGCCTCTGACTTTTGATTTAGACTCAGGTCAAGATCTCACAGTTTGTGGGATCGTGCCTCGCATCAGGCTCTGCACTGACAGTGAAGAGCCTGCTTGGGATTCTCTCTCTCCCTCTTTGCCTGTCCCCACCCCCAAATAAATAAATCAACATTTTTTTTTAACGTTTATTTATTTTTGAGACAGAGAGAGACAGAGCATGAACGGGGGGAGGGACAGAGAGAGAGGGAGACACAGAATTGGAAGCAGGCTCCAGGCTCTGAGCCATCAGCCCAGAGCCCGACGCGGGGCTCAAACTCACGAACCGTGAGATCGTGACCTGAGTTGAAGTCGGACGCTCAACCGACTGAGCCACCCAGGCGCCCCAACATTTTTTTTTTTTTTTTAAGATGCGGTGGGGATGGCGGGGAACTGCTTCTAGGGTAGGTATTTGACTGGAGCTCTAGCTGATTAATGAGTTTCAGAATGTGGCCCCAGGCAAGTCAGATTTTCCAGAATTTTTTTTTAAGTTTATTTATTTATTTTTCAGAGAGAGAGAGAGAGAGAGAGAACCAAAGGGGCAGAGAGAGAGAGGGAGAGAGAAGGAATCCCAAGCAGGCTCCATGCTGACGGCACGTGGAGCCTCGTGTGGGGCTCAGACTCACAAACTGTGAGACCATGACCTGAGCTGAAGTCATTGCTCAACTGACCAAGCCACCCGGGCACTCCCAGAGTATTTTTTAAAAGAAGCCAGAAATCTAGTTTCCCCGATGAAACGTTTCAGTTTTCACAGTTTGGCAATTTCTTCAAATGAAATGGGCCAATCAAAATAGCCCTTGGGTCAGATTTGGCTGACGGGCCTCCTGTTTGCAACCTCTGGGTTAGTGGTAGAATGAGTCACTCTGAAAGCACTGTCTACTGGAGCTATAATAATAAAAACAATAGCTCCTCATTATTGGACACTTATTGGGACCTTTACTTACCATAGTTGCTTGCTTTTCAGATGCCACCCACACCATTTATATAACAACAGCTTTCCAGGAAAAGAAGGGGGAAAAAAAGACAAGGGAAACATTACCATAGTAAATGTATTCATCTATTAAAAGACACACCTAGAAACCTTAAAATGTAAAACAAACAGAACAGAACGAAGATATGCTGAAGAAATGAAATACGTGAGACGCTTTCTCATGTAATTCTTACAAAACTTCATGTGGTAGACATGGTTAGATCCGTTTCACAGCGTGAGGCTCAGTGAGGCTACTTTGCCGTCCCCAGTTCATGTATCTGGTAAGCAGCAGGGCCAGGTATTGAAGCCAGATCTGTCCCACATCTAATGCCCTGCTCTTTTTTTAAAAAAAATTTTTTAATGTTTATTTATTTTTGAGAGACAGACAGAGCACAAGCCCAGAAGAGGCAGAGAGAGAGGGAGACACAGAATCGGAAGCAGGCTCCAGGCTCTGAGCTGTCAGCACGGAGCCTGACTGGGGCTCGAACCCATGAACCGTGAGATCATGACCTAGGCCAAAGTTGGAAGCTCAACTGACTGAGCCAGCCAGGCGCCCCTCCAATGCCCCCACTCTTAATCATTGTGATGCATTGCTTCCCTTTGTGGAATGAGCATCATCGAGAGCAAAGGTTGTAGATTTTGGTGTGACAGCGGGCTACACAGCTAGCAAATAGCCCACATGTGTAATGGCACCAATGAAATAAAAATGCATTCCTTGCTCATTTGATCACCTTGGTGGCTGTGTGGGGGTGGGGTCAACTCTTCGGTTCAGTCCTTCAGACTCTGTCATCTTCAACATGTGGCTTCACCACCTTGCTGGGCTGGACGGGGAAGGAGCAAGAAAGAGGCACCTCCAAATTCAAAGATCTTCAGAAAGTGGCACTCTCTCACATTCTACTCAGAATCCAGGCCACCCTAATCCACAAGAGGGGGTAGGACAGCCACTCCCTTATTGCTATAGAAGATAAAAATAAATTTTAGTGAAAAGCTACCAGTCTTTTTCACAAAGTGGCTTATTGGCACCAAACAATATTGAATCATTGAGGAAAAACAATCTCAATTTGGGGCTAATAGGTCTTTAACATTTCTCTATGTTTGCCAGCCTCTTTTGTAATGAAGAGAACAGACAATGGTGCTTAGTAGAGCTTACTAACATCATTTATTTTTATTATATTCTACAGTTGCCTTTTCTTTTTCACAATGGATGCTGGGTAGGGATGTAAAGTTTCCTTTTATAATTAATGTGTTTAAATTGAAAATAGTTGGTAAAGAAGATGTGGCACACACACACAATGGAGTACTACTCAGGGATGAAAAAGAATGAAATCTTGCCATTTGCAACAATGTGAATGGACCCAGAGGGTATTATGCTAAGTCAGTCAGAGAAAGAGGATTTCAGATCATATGTGGAAGATCATATGATTTCCCTCATATGTGGAATTTGAGAAACACAGGGGGGAAGGGAAGAAAAAAATAAGATAAAAACAGAGAGGGAAGGCAAACCATAAGAGACTCTGAAAAATAGAGAATAAACTGAAGGTTGATGGGGGTGGGGGTACGGGGGATCAGTAAATGGGTGATAGGCATTAAGGAGGGCACTTGTTGGGATGAGCACTGGGTGTTACATGTTAAGTGATGAATCACTGGGTTCTACTCCTGAAACCATTATTACACTACATGTTAACTAACTTGAATTTAAATTAAAAAAAAAAAGAAAGAAAGTATTCGGTAGATGTTAAAAACAATTGTGCAGTGGCACGTGGGTATGAAAATTGGAAAGGTGTTTTGCATGACTTCATGGTGATAGAGAGTGTATCCCACTACAGACGCCTAACCCCGTTCCTGAAGCTGTGGAAAGAAGTCAGCATGGTGGGCCCCATCTTGGTAGCTAGGTAGTGGGAGCCAGGCTGAGGGCAGACACGTTCTGCTGGACGCTGGGGCTGGTGCTGGGGGTCCCATGAGAACAGTCCAACTATAAGGGAAATCTGAGGCCAGGTCCCTGTTCCTCTGTTCCCACTGGCCAGGTGCTCAGAGTATAGACAGGGGCATGTAGGCCCTGGCAGGTGCCTGATGCTTGCACTGGGAAGCTTGCCGATGTCTCTTCCCTCCCTAGTCCCCTTTGCACCACTGGGCAACCCTCCAGAGGGCAGAATTCTTGGGTGTTTTTTGGTGGAAGTTTCTGTACTCTGGCTGAGCGCCTGGCTGGCTGCTGCCACACTTCCTGAGGGGAAGGGGAGGGGTGGCACCAGCCACCAGTCCTGGAACTGAGTGAGTTCCGACCTCAGTCTGAAGCCTGCATCTTTCCTGGAAATGGCTGTTGGCTGAGGCAATTCTTTGTATTCCATCAGGTCAGTGGCAAAGAAGAGACTTTGTCTGGGGAACGGAGGATCATGCGAATCCCTTGGGAGGTGAGGGTCCTTGAAAGTGATTTGATGGGCAACATGTTCAGTGTTGGTGAGGGCTCTGGTCCCAGGTGTGCTTCCCGGGTGCCAGGAGAGGATGGCTAGGTCGTGAGAGGCTCTGAGTGGGCATGCTCACTGGTTATCAGGGAAATGCAAATTCGAGCAATGGATTCTCTTCCCTCTTCAGAGTGGCAGAGCTTTTGAAAGTCTGACAGTGATGCGGGAGAAATGGTATTCTCTGGCATTGTGAGTGGGAGAGGGTCTGGGGACATTGATTTGGGAGAACAAATGAGCACTCTAGAAAAATGTTAGTGCCTGTTGCCTAAAAAGCCTTTACACACATGCATAAGGAAGCATATACAGATTTGTTCACTGAGGCACGGTTTGTAATGGCAAAAGAAAACAAAAACAAAACTGGAAACAACCAATATACCCAGCAGTAAGAGAATGGATGAATAAGATGTGATTGTGGCAATTAAAATAAATAACCCGTACTACATGCATCAATATGGCTAGAGCTGAAAAACATAATACTGAATGAAAAAAAAAAAGCATGTTGCAGGGTGATAAGTATATTGGTTATCTATTGCCATGTGACAAATTATCCCCGAACTTAGTGGCTTGAAACTACCACACACATTTATTACCTTCCTGGTTTGAGTGAGTCATGAATTTAAGTGGGTGGTCCCTTTCAGGGTTTGTTATGAAGTTAAAGCCAAGATGTCAGCTGGGGCTGCAGCCATCTGAAGACTTGGTTGGGACTGGGTGATCCATTTCTGGGGCGGCTTATTCACCTGGCTGTAAGTTCACACTGATTGCTCGTGAGGGGCCTGAGTTCCTCCCCTTGTAAGCCTCTCCATGGGACTCCTTGAGTCCCCTTACAACATAGCAGCTGACTTGCCCCCAGAGTAAGCGATCCACAAAAGCATAAGGCAGGAGCAGCAATGTCTTTTATAATTTCGTTTTGGGAGTCACACGCCATCCCTTCTGCCACATTCTACTCATTGGGAATAATGAATAGAATTCATTCTATTCTACACTGAGTTTAGTGTACACTTAAAGAAAGAGAAATTAGCCTCCATTTTTCAAAGGAAGGATGTGAAAGAATTTGTGGGCATATTTTAAAACTAGCATATGTATGATTTGATACCATTTATGTAGTTTAAAAGAATACATTACATGCATAAGCCTGGCCAATCAGAGCTCCCTACCACCCTGGCTACGGTGATAGCTTCAGGGATAGATATGTGGCATGACTTAGGCCGATCAGAAATCTTCCCAGCCCCTGCCTACTAGAGATTCTGTCTTTGTTCGGGGGTTGCTAGGCTTTTCGGATGTAAGTCTTAGACTGCTTGAGTACATTTTGGCCACCAGAATTGAGAGAGCCTTTCTGAAGGACTAAAAGAAAATTACAGCCCAAATGAGATCATTTGAGCTCCCGGATCAAGACAGGCCTGAAACCTGCGTCATTATCTCTAGATTTTTCAGTTACATTGAACAATAAATTCCTTTTTTAACTTATGCTTCTTGAGAATTGGGCTTCCATCCCTTGGTCGTATTAGGGTTCTGCCGGGACACAGAAACAATAGTGTGTGTGTATATATATATCACACAGCATCAGTCCCAGTCCAAGCACAGAAGAAAATCAATGTCCAATGTCCCAGCTCAACCGAGAGCTGAGCAGGGAGAGTGCATCATCCTTCCTTTGCCTTCTTGTTCTGCTCCGGTCCTCAGTGGCAGATGATTGGAGGTGTCCCCTCCTATTGGGGAGGGCCATCTGTTTTACTTAGTCTGCCAGTTCAAATGCGAACGGAGCGCCTGGGTGGCTCATTCGGTTGAACTTCTGACCTTGGCTGACGTCATGGTCTCACAGGTTCTTGAGTTCGAGCCCCGAATCTGGCTCACTGCTATCAGTGTAGAGAACACTTTGGATCCTCTGTTCTCCTCTATCTCTCTGTCCCTTCCTCTCTCTCCCTCTCTCTCTCTCTCTCTCTCTCTCTCTCTCTCTCTCTCAAAAATAAATAAATAAATAAATAAATAAATAAATAAATAAATAAATAGTAGGGGAGACTGGATGGCTCAGTCGGTTAAGAGTCCAACTTCAGCTTAGATGATGATCTCACAGTTCATGAGTTCGAGCCCCACATTGGGCCCTGTGCTGACAGCTCAGAGCCTGGAGCCAGCTTCGGATTCTGTGTCTCCCTCTCTCCCTATCCCTCCCCTGCTCTCTCTCTCTCTCTCTCTCAGACATGAATAAGCATTTAAAAAAAATTAAAATGCTACTAAGTCACTAAGTTTTAGGGTAATTTGTTAGGTGGCAACAGATAAGGTTTTGAATCATGATCGGTGTTTTTAAAATTCCCTGGCCTTTTTATAGATCCACATTGCTTATCTCTCTTTCCTAATGTGTTTGTTGCCATTCCTGTTCCTGGGAGTTTTACTTGGTATTGTTCCTTGGGCTGGAGAAATTCGTTATGAAATTTGTTTTGGAAAAGTGCATGGATGGTATCTTTTCTGAACTCCTGCCTGCCAGACCTTTTTTTTTAGGTGTTTCACTTGTATATAAATGGATCACAATCTTCTCTACTAAAAATCTTGCATGTTTTCTCCAGCACGACTATGGTGTCTAAATCTTAGAAGTCTGCTGACAACCTTACTCGGATGTAACTTCGTTTTTCTGCCTGGGATATTGCAGGAATTTCTCTGTATATATGAGATTTTCTAAATTTCACCAAAAATTAAAAAAATATATATAGGGGCGCCTGGGTGGCGCAGTCGGTTAAGCGTCCGACTTCAGCCAGGTCACGATCTCACGGTCCGTGAGTTCAAGCCCCGCATCGGGCTCTGGGCTGATGGCTCAGAGCCTGGAGCCTGTTTCCGATTCTGTGTCTCCCTCTCTCTCTGCCCCTCCCCCGTTCATGCTCTGTCTCTCTCTGTCCCAAAAATAAAATAAACGTTGAAAAAATATATATATATATACATTTTGGAGGTTTTTCATTAATTTTTTTTTTTTTTTTTACTGATTTTAATTAACTGTCAAGGAATCATTTTACTTCTTGTTCTGTGACCACTTCTGTTATTCCCTTGAATCTTTTTCTCTGTTCTGTTTTTCTAGGGATTTGATTAGATGCACATTTATCCCTTGAATCTCTTTTCCTTTCTGCTTATCTTTTTTTTCCTTCATTTTTTTTCTCTCTGAGTTTTAGAACCCTCTAATCTGACCTTCAGATTTATTGACTTGATTTTATGCAACGTCCAATCTTCTGTTAACTAACTGCCTCTAGGTCCCTTTGAAATTCAGTAGATATATTTTCCATCTCCAGAATAATTTTATAGCCTAGAGTTATTTTCTTATTAAGAATTGTTTGAGAGGGGCACCTGGGTGGCTCAGTCTGTTAAGTGTCTGACTCTTGATTTCGGCTCAGGTCATGATCTCAGGGTTGTAGGGTGGGGCCCTGAGAGCCGGGAGCTCCCGGCTGACAGTGTGGAACCTGCTTGGGATTCTCTCTTTCTTCCCCTCCCCCACTCTTGCTCTCTCTCAAAATAAATAAATACATAAACATTTTAAAAAGAGAGAGAATTGTTTGAGAGCTTCAGCAGCTTCTAATCTTTAAGACTACAAATTAGCAAATTTTCTCCTTAACATTTTGTCCTCTGGGCCATCAGGGTGACTTATCCTGGGACATTTGCCCTAATCCCTCATATCAGCATCCTTTTGACCTGCTAGATCTCTGTATATGTGCAGTCATGATTCCCTGTTTCCTCATTCTTAGAGAAGGAGGCCTATGTTTGTTCAACACTGGGCGTTAAGATGGGTTACATTCTGTTTGAATGTTTTTGGCCTGGATAAAGAGAGGAGGGAAAAGTTTATATTTACTGTACCTTTACTTTGCCCTGTTAAAGAGTCAGCAACCTGCGGAGATAGGGAGGGAGCTTCAGCCCAGAACAGATGCACTGGGGATTTCACCTTTGTGCCCAGTAGCCTCTTTTATCTTCAGATTTAACTGGAGCCATGACACCTTCTTAAGCAAGCCCAGCTGGCCTTACTGAGAGCCATGTATGGGGTCACCCTGTTTAATCTAGCATATCTCTTGGGACATTGTTGGATATGTCTCCCTGCCCCCACCTTGACCATCATCCTCACTGACTGCACCCACTGCTGTTCCCGGCTGGTGTACTTAGAGGTAGCATGGGTCATGGGGGATCTTTTGGCCTCTTCCACCTGCTCCTGGAATGGGTTTTTTATTGTCTGGAATGAATTAGTGGCTTGGCAGTCCCTACCCTCAGTCTGGTTGTAGCTCAGTATAGCTTAAGGAAAGAGATTCCTGAATGTTTCTGGCCTGCCATATTTTTTACCTGTGGGGTAGAGTTTTTCCTCACGATAAACCTCATTCTCACTTTGCCACACTCTCCTTCTCTTGGCTGAACAAGCCATGCCTCAGGCCTCAGCTTACACCCTGCTTCCTCCAGGAAATGTTCCGGGAAGTTCCCCCAAGTAGATACCCTGTGCTGTGCTCTTAGAAACTCTTGTATTCTGCCTGTCACAGGACTCACCACCTGGGGTTCTAACTCTGTTTACTGATCTGTCTTCCCCTGTAGCATGTAGCCTACAGAGTATGGCAGTGCCTGCTCATTCATTCATTCATCCATTCAAAAAACATTTACGAGGAGCCACAGTGCTAGGCACTGTTTTTGTCCCATGTCCAGTGTGTGTCACAGATTGTTGAGTAAATATTCACTGTAAGACTATATGGCCAGCGTCAGGGAAACAAAGATGGCAGCCGGTGATCAGCAAGAATGTTGGAACACTGGTGGGTGGGGCTTCATTGCAGGTTAGGGAGCAAAGTAAGTCCTAGTGTAGAGAGAGCCGAGCTCCCCTAGCCTCAGCTGGTGCCCTGAGGTCTGGAAGCCTGTGGTGGGAACTGCCTAACAGTGGCAGTGGCAAGGAGTGAGCCAGGGCTGAAAACTGGACAGACCCTAAATGTTGTAGAAGAGACATCAGGTGGCCAAAGGAAAGCAGTATATTTGTGGCTGAGTCCTCCAGGCTGGGGTTCTGCACCCATGAGCCACTGTCCTGGAGTGTGGGAAGTACTTAAACGTATGGACTTTGCAGTCAAAGAAAGTTATTTAAGTTCTCAGAGCCTCAGTTTCCTTTTCTGTAAAATGGGAATAAAAGTAGCTTCATGGGCCACTGTAAGGATTCAAGAAAGTGTGCAATGAGTGTAGCACAACAGCCTAATGTCTGGCTTACAGCAAAAGTTTTTACCAATGTAAAGTTTTACGATGTAAAATTACTATCTAGACTTGCTTTTATTATCTGTAGTACATTTGGGGAAGATAAGAGGAGAAAAACTTTTGCCCCAGTCTGGAGATATATCTTCAACTCTCTCTTGGGTTCTCTTGGAGCCTTGGGTATGCACCAGCCTGTAGCAAGTGAAAGGTCCCTTCCTGGGCCTGCGCCTTCCCAGACTTCTCTGTGGCTGAGTTGTAGCACAGAATTACTGGGTTTTCCCTCACGTGCTGCATCTGGAGATAAGGTCCAAGATAAGGTCTCATGACCTTGCCATGAGAAGGTAAAAATCTCAGCACTCACTAGCCCCACCTAAACACAGTAATATCCAAGATAAAAGGTGTTATCCAGAAATCAAGGGAAAAGCTAAATGAAAGGGCTATCCTGGGACCAAGTAGAAAGGAGTGTAGGACAAAGTGGGTTTGAAAGAGCCCCTGATGAAGTCCTCTGTCCCCAGATTTACAAGTGTAAGTTGTGGCTCTGGTCCAGGGCATTGAGACAACTCTCTTTTTAAGCCTGCCCATCATTTAGGACTTGGTGACTGATTGGATTGCGGGTGGGGCAAAATGACTTCTAGCTGTTACTGCCTGACTAACTGGGTAGATGGAAGGGCCACCCGCTGACATTTTGGGAAGACGAACATATTTTGTGGGGGAGAAGAGACCAAGTTCAGTTTTGAACATAGAGACTTTTGAGGTGTTTGATGGGTGTTGATGTAAAAATGCCTAGAAGGGAACTGAAAATGTGGATCTGGAGCTCCCAGAGAGTTATATAAAAATATGGATTAGGGGTACCTGGGTGGCTCAGTCGGTTAAGCATCCAAGTCTTGATCTCGGCTCAGGTCATGATCTCACGGTTTGTGAGATCAAGCCCACATCAGGCTCCACACTGACAGCACAGAGCCTGCTTGGGATTCTCACTCTGCCCCTCCCCAGCTTGAATGTGCACTCTCTCTCTCTCAGAATAAGTAAATAAATACCTTTTTTTAACTGCAAATAAGGAGAAGATAATGGCTGCTGCAAAGGGGCAAGAATAAGATAGTCTAGAAGTATGCAGTAAAATGAGAAGAGAAGCAAAGAGAAAGCCATGGAGAACTGCCACTAGGAGAGGGAATATGGCAGAAGGAAAGCCATCAAAGATGAGGAAGAGGGAAAGATCAGAGAAGTAAGAAAAAATACGGGAACTAGATGGGATACCACCAGGCATTTTAAGAAGAATTTTGATTCACTGGAAAAGAAATGCAATTGAATTCTCAAGACATGGAAACACACTTAGCCTCTCTCATAAAGAAATGCATGATTGGGGCACCTGGGTGGCTCAGTCGGTTGGGCATCCAACTTCGGCTCAGGTCATGATCTCGCGGTTCTTGGGTTCATGCCCCACATGGGGCTCTGTGCTGACAGCTCAGAGCCTGGAGCCTGCTTTGAATTCTGTGTCTCCCTCTTTCTCTGCCCTTCCCTGCTCATGCTCTGTCTCTCTATGTCTCTCAAAAATAAACATTGAAAAAAAAATCTTTAAAGAAATGCACGATTAAACAGTGAAGAGACACCATTTTGAACAAATCTATCAGATCAGCAAGAATGGGAAAGTTTCACACTGTGTTGAAAGAGGATGTGGGAAAATAGGCACGCTAAAAGAGTAAAGGCATACACCCTTTGGCCCCGTAATTCCACTTCTAGGAATCCTTGGATGGATATGCTTATACAGGCATGCAGAGAGGTACATAAAAGGATATTGAGTGCAGCATTATTTGTTGTAGCAAAGGTTGGAAACAAGTGTCCATCACTGGGGGAGTGCCAAATAAATAATGGCACATTATTTCAGTGGAGGGTATGGGGTTGTTAAAACAAATAAGGGAGGTCAATAAGTAATGATGTGGAACAATAGCCCAGATATTTGAAGTGAAAAAAGGCAGCAGAATACAACTGGAAGTGCTATGATTTATATGAAAATTGATAAGAGTGTGGCTTCGGAGCCAGGCTGCCTTGGTTTAAATCCCAAGATCCACCACTCTCTGGCTTTGTGACTGGAGGAAAGTCCCCTTCACAGGGGGATCAGTGATGTGGATGAGATTTACTTTTCCCTTTCGTACTTTTTGAGTTTTTTTAAAACCTCGAGCATGTGTTACCAATTTTTTTTATTAAAAAAATTAATCAAGGAAGACATATGGGTAGCAAATAAGCCCATGGAAAGATGCTCAAATTCATTAGTCGTTAGGGAAATGCACATTAAAAGCACAATATCACTTTATACCTATTAGTATGGCAGCAGTTACAAAGATGGACAGTTCTAAGTGCTGTGAAGATGTGGAACAATAGGATTTCTCACACTGCTGGTGGGGATGTAAAATGGTACAGCCACTCTGGAAAACAGACTGGCAGTTTCTTATAAAGTTAAGTATATCCCTACATAGTGCCCCAGCACTTCTGAAATGAAAAAATTATGTTTTTTTAAAGTTTATTTATTTTGAGAGAGAGCGTCCCAGCGTGAGCACGGGGGAGGGGCTGGAAAGAGTGAGAGAGAGAGAATCCCAAGCAGGCCCCAAGCTGCAAGTCAGTGCAGAGCCTGACTTGGGGCTCAGTCTCAAGACTGTGAGATCATGACCTGAGCCGAAACAAAGAATCAAACACTTAGCCGATAAAACCACCCAGGCGCCAATGAAAAACTTATGTTGGCAGAAAAACATGTATTTGAATGTTCTTAAAAGCTTTTTTTTTTTTTAAAAATTAAGTTTATTTACTTATTTTGAGAGAGAGAGAAAGTGGGGTAGGGCCAGAGAGAGAGGGGAGATAATGAATTCCAAGCAGGCTCTGCACTGTCAGTGCAAAGCCTGATACAGGGCTTGAACCCACAAACCGTGAGATCATGACCTGAACCGAAGTCAGATGCTCAACCAACTGAGCCACCCAGGTGCCCCTTTGTTTGTTTGTTTGCTTTTTTTTTTAAAGAATGGTCTAGTCTATACTATTCAGTGACAAAGGGAAATTTAACGGGATAAGGCTGAGAAGGGTCCATTTGATTGGGTCCTTCTGTGGCCAACTTTGCTGGAGCATCATGATGTGGGAGGGATGGAGTTGGATCCCAGACTGTAAGGAGTTTGAGAGTCAATGAGGAATTGAAGAAGTGAGGCAGCTATCTGAGGTTATCTTCCAAAAAATATATCTGTACCTGGATACTGAATAAATACAACCCAACCTGTCTGGTTACAAAAGAAGTACAGATTAAAGCAACACTGCTGTGGCCCATCTGATTGGTACAGCCTGATAGCCTGGGGGGCCTTGGTGTAGGGAAGTGGTGTCTAGTCTTTGTAGAAGGCAATTTGAAATCAAGAGACCCACCCCCACCCCCCAAAGTGTCAACTTTTTGACCTAGCCACTCCACGAGGAATTTATCCTAAGAAAATAACTAGACTACTGGGCAAAGGTGGAGTTAGAAGGTTGTTAAATCCAGGTGTCACTTATAATGTAAACCAGTGGAAACAGCCCATGTATCAAGCAATGAAAGATTAAGTAAAATAATGGTGTATTCATCCCAGAATTTACTTGCAGTCTTCAACATTTTGTGATCTACACAATAATCTGGGATAGGAAAGGACTGGGTGATGGAGAAATGGGACATCTTTTTTTTTTTTCTTGTGATGAGAATTTTTTTTCTTAATTTTATTTTTTATTTTTTAAAATTTACATCCAAATTAGTTATCATATGATAACTAATGATAACTAATCATCAACAATGATTTCAGGAGTAGATTCCTTAATTCCCCCCTTACCCATTTAGCCCATCCCCCCTCCCACAACCCCTCCCGTAACCCTGTTTGTTCTCCATATTTATGAGTCTCTTCTGTTTTGTCCCCCTCCCTGTTTTTATATTATTTTTGCTTCCCATTTAGCCCATCCCCCCTCCCACACCCCCTCCAGTAACTCTCTGTTTGTTCTCCATATTTATGAGTCTCTTCTGTTTTGTCCCCCTCCCTGTTTTTATAGTATTTTTGTTTCCCTTCCCTTATGTTCATCTGTTTTGTCTCTTAAAGTCCTCATATGAGTGAAGTCATATGATTTTTGTCTTTCTCTGACTGACTAGTTTCACTTAGCGTAATACCCTCCAGTTTCATCCACATAGTTGCAAATGGCAAGATTTCATTCTTTTGGATTGTCGAGTAATAACTCCATTGCATATATATACCACATTTTCTTTATCCACTCATCCATCGATGGACATTTGGGCTCTTTCCATACTTTGGCTATTGTTGATAGTGCTGCTATAAACATGGGGGTGCATGTGCCCCTTCGAAACGGCATCCTTGTATCCCTTGGATGAATATTTAGTAGTGCAATTGCTGGGTCGTAGGGTAGTTCTATTTTTAGTTTTTGGGGGAACCTCCATACTGTTTTCCAGAGTGGCTGCACCCGCTTGCATTGCCACCAACACTGCAAGAGAGATCCTCTTTCTCTGCATCCTCGCCAACATCTGTTGTTGCCTGAGTTGTTAATGTTACCCATTCTGACAGGTGTAAGGTGGTATCTCATTGTGGTTTTGATTCGTATTTCCCTGATGATGAGTGCTGTTGAGCATTTTCTCATGTGTTGGTTGGCCATCTGGATGTCTTCGTTGGAGAAGTGTCTATTCATGTCTTTTGCCCGAAATGGGACATCTTTATTTTTGCTAAACACTCTTTTCTACCTTTAGAACTTTGAATCAATTACCTATCAAAAAGTTGAAAGAAAAATTTGAATAAAATAGAAATTATGATCTGGAGTTATAATTACTAACATGGAAGGCCATTTATAATACAGTGTTTAGTGGGAAAAATACACTGAAGGGTAGGGTGAACATATTTTTGTAAAAAAAAAAAAAGATTTATGTGGATAAAGCATTGTAGTGGAAGAACATAACGTTAGCTGTAGTTGTGTCTAGATGGTGGCTTTGGTGACCGTGATTTTTTCTCTTTTTTTTTTTTTTTAAATTTTTTTTTTTCAACGTTTTATTTATTTTTGGGACAGAGAGAGACAGAGCATGAACGGGGGAGGGGCAGAGAGAGAGGGAGACACAGAATCGGAAACAGGCTCCAGGCTCTGAGCCATCAGCCCAGAGCCCGACGCGGGGCTCGAACTCACGGACCGCGAGATCGTGAGCTGGCTGAAGTCGGACGCTTAACCGACTGCGCCACCCAGGCGCCCCATGATTTTTTCTCTTTTTAGATTTGTACTTTGATTTTTAAAAGAATGATAGGCCTTGTCTAACTAAAAATATACTGGTTTTGGACACCGGTGGAAAAACTGGAGAAAGAGAATATAGTTTGTTGTTTAGTTCATAGTATTGTACCAACATCAATTTCTCAGTTTTGACAACTGGGCCATGGTTCTGTAAGATGCTAACATTAGGGGAAACTGGATGACGGGTATACGGGAACTCTCTGCACGATCTTTGTGACTCATTTATAAATCTAAAATGATTTCAAAAAAAAAGCTTGGTGGTAAAGGGAGGAGGAAGATAGGGTATGAATAGAGAGGGATTTTAGGACAGGAGCATTTTCACAGGCAGAGAAGGGGTCAGGAGAATCGCTAAGAAGCAAGAAGAGGGGCTGTGATAGAGCAAGGTGGCTGAGGCAGGCAGGTGGGATGGGCCAAGGTGGACAAGTGTCTCTTTCTCCAAGACTGGAGAGAAAATAGCAAAGACAAAGGGGGATGTAGCTAAAGTTTATTCGCAGGAGAGTTTAGGCCAACCCACTTACCTGGGTTTTTACTGGAAGGTAGGGGCCAGCTCACCTGCAGAAGGTGAGAGGGGTGGGGAATGTGTGGAGCCTTCGAGGACAGAGAAGTCCTGGAAGCCAAAATGAGTCATTCAACCCAAATGACCATGATACAGCAGTATTTCCCAATTATCCCAGGAGATAAGAGTCACTTGGAATGTGTTAAAATCACAGAGTCCCTAGGCCTTCCATTGATACCTACTTAATCAGAAATTCCAGAGGAGAGACTTGATAATCTTCATATTTAACAAATGCCCCAGGAGGTTATTCTCCAGAGGGAAGTAGGAGGGACACCAAAGTAAAAAGAATTGCTCAAAGTGTGCTTGGAGGACCAGCAGCAGTGGCCTCACCTGGGAGCTGGTTAGAACTGCACACTTCACTCCAGACCTAAGAAACCTTCAACTGCGTTTTCAATTTGATCCCTAACTGAATCACATACACACCAAAGTTTTAGAAGTGTTATGTTAAGTAATCCCCATTGGCATGCATATGTACAACTGACACAATTACATGACTCTCCCCAGTGATGAGATCACAGGGATGGAAGAAGGAACTCCCATTTGGACTGAACAGGGTGGGAGGGTGGAAAGAGTAAGATGGTGGTGGTAGAAAGGTTTGAGCGTGAGGTCTAGGATGGAAAGAAGGTAAAGGGGAGGGCTGATGAGCTGGGAGTCTAGGGAAGGCTGAGAAAGTCTGGAGATTTGGATTGGGTCAAGAAGCTGGGGTAGAGGGAGCACAGGGCAGAAAGGGTGGAGGGATGGGAAGGAAGTTCATATCCAAGGTGTTGCCTAGGTAGTGGGTGGCTACAGAGCAATTGGAATGGAGGCACTCATGGAGTTGGGCGGTCTCCTGATTGAGTAGGTTATTCACGGTTTAAGTTCCAGTTGTTCAAGGTGAGGCTCTATGCTTGTTTGTTCAGCCACCATTCTTTGGGGATCCTAGTGATTTGGCTGGAATTCACTCTTATAGGGATGAGTATGTGACCTAGACATGGCCCGCTAGAGTGCTTCATTCTCTGGTCACAGTGATTGGCTCAGAACTGAGCATGTGACCCAAGCAGGACCAATCAGAATCTCTTAGTGATTTTGATCTGTGTTAAGCTGGGCAAGAAGAAATTCATTTCCTTAGACATGAATGAGTCAAAGCAATAACGGCTTGTGGGGGGTGGTGGTGGATGTCAGAGGCCATCTTCTTGCTCAACGGAGAAAGATGATTTTGAGAATAAAGGCAAGGACACCACGGAAATGGGTAACAGGGATGGATGAAGCCCGATGACTGACAGAACACCTGGGTGCTTCCATGCCTAAGGCTAGATGCATCTGCATGTCTCATTTAAGTGAGTGAAAATATTCAGCTCCTTTGTTGAAGGCCATGTGAGCCAGAGTATCTGTCTCAACTGAAAAAGCATGACTACAAGAAGAAAATAAGGCAGCACAGGCTGACATCGTCAGAGGAAGTCAACAGAACCCTTGGGTGATGATGGATGTCATGTGACAAAGATGAATGAGGGTGGTATGTCTGATGCCAGGAGCCTCGGAGGAGGGCAATAAGGAATGGCATGGAAGTAGCGGAGAGGGTCCAGGAGAATGTCAAGAGCACCTGGAGAAATGCCTGCTGGCAAGGGAGCAGCCTCCACCAAAAGCCTGATAAGCAAAGCCTGGTCACTAACTGGGCCTGGCCCTCATCTGGGTTGAACCTTGATCTTGACCACAGATTGACTTCTGACCCTGACAATGGGCTGGGCCGTCCCGTGGCCGTGAATTGACCCTTGGCTCAGGGCACATACCAAGCCTTGATCCTGTTCTTTTTCCCCTTTTTTCAGACTCAGTGTCAAGTGTCTGGAGCAAGCTGGCTGGTTCAGGGCAACCACAATGTCCCTTATTCCATGAATTGCACTCATCACTCGGGAAGGTCTAGGACATTATTTCA
This sequence comes from Leopardus geoffroyi, assembly GCF_018350155.1. Classification (NCBI taxonomy): domain Eukaryota; kingdom Metazoa; phylum Chordata; class Mammalia; order Carnivora; family Felidae; genus Leopardus; species Leopardus geoffroyi. The sequence goes on from NC_059340.1 coordinate 23,557,423, forward strand.
AGATCCCAATCCTTGGCCCAGAACTCCAACTGCAGTTTTCCATCTGGAGAACCAGCCAGTGACCTCCCAAATCTTCCCCTCTCTCTGGACGTCTCTGCCCCAGGGGGAAATGATGAGGACACCCTCTTGGCTCCTGGAGTGTTCTGTAAGCCTGTCCATTTCCATAAACTGTCAGCCAAGGATGTGAAGGGCAGGTTGGCATTGGTTCTGTCCCTGTCCTCAGATCTGCATTAAAATGTGCTTCCCCAGTGATCCAATTTGCTGATTTCTCAGGTGCCCAGCTGTAAGCCAAAAAGTTAAGTCAGCAATAGCAGATCCCAGCGTTCCACAACTGCCTTGAGAACCTTCAGGAGTTACAAAGCCAGAGCTGGTTTTTGTTGTTGTTGTTGTTGTTTGTTTGTTTTTTGGTTTTTTGTTTTTGTTTTTGTTTTAATTAGAGATACAATAGCTTCTTTTATCAGTAAGTCCCGGAGGACATTTTCCTGTGGTCCTCACAGTTCTTTGTAGCCAGAAACTGCCCCTAGGGCAGCAAAGAGTTGTAGTAAGCAGTGTTTGATAAACCTTAGCGCATTAGCTACCTGGCAGCCTGGATAATGTCTGATCATGAAATAACCTAGTGTTGTAAAAACAACAATGAAACCCAATGCTGGCAAACTCTACCAAGGGTCTTTTGTGAGCCAGGCCATCAGCTAAGCACTTAGTATCTGCCTTATCTCATTTTATCCTCAAAATAATGTTAGGCAGTGGAAACTGTTATTAGCCCCTCTTTACAAATAAGGAAACTGATTCATGGATTGGTTAAGTAACTTGCCCAAAGTCACACAGCTGGTATGTGTTGGGACCTGGATTTGAAACAGGTCCCAGGACCAGGTAGTCTGACTTCAGAGTTTATTGGATAGGTGGGAGGTAGGATGGATGGGTGGATAAATGGATAATGGATGGATGGGTGACTGGAGGTATTCAAGGAAGCAGAAATTTGTTCTGAGGTTGGTGGGGACCTGGGGATTGACTGGTTGTGGGAGGTTGGCAAGGAACCATGGATAGCTAGTCTATTGTCTCCCCAAAGATCTCTTTGCTTTTCTTCTCTTTCTCATGGTCTTATTTAAATCCTGTCATGTCGCTGGGTTGAATCACCCTCTGAGTTTGACAGAGTTCCTTCATGAAAACATAACCCAGAAGATCTATCAAGGAAGCCTGTCACTGCGGAGTAATAGCTGGTCTTTATTTTCTCATATGTGCTTTTCTGAGATTTTCTAATCTATGACATGTAGCAGGTTTCTGTTTGTGCTGAACCAGCATACTTTCTTCCTTCCTGTGAGAGCAGTACCCTAGTGGGCAAGCTCTTCTTACCCCACTGTCTTTCAGTGTATTTTGGGGGGGAAAGGAGGCTGCTCCCCCAATGCAGAAACAGCCAAGTGATCCAGGTCTGGCCAGTCACAGTGTTTCATCTGTTTGGCCACAGTGATCAGTTCAAGAAAAGACCGGTGACTCAATTATGTCCAGTGCAAATCCATAAACCCATGGGATAACTTTTTTTTTTTAAATAGTTGTAAGAGATAAACTCTCTTTCTTTTGGGGGTGCCGAGAGATGGGGTACATGTCTGGGGCTTCCAGCATCCATTGTCCCCCTGTAAGGGGGTGTGTCTGAGAATGGAGTTAACACAGTATAGCCCAGGGGAGAGGCAGAAAGTAAGAGTCCTGATCTTATCATTTCAGCCTCTGGATCCAGCCATACCTGAAGATGGAGATGCATTTCTGGTTGTCAGAGCTGAAATTTATTTCTTTTTCTCAATCCAACTTGAGTTAGGTTTTTGACACTTGCAGACAAGGTTCCTAACACAGTATGTATCACTCTTGTATAAATACAAATGAAAATTTGTAACATAACATTAATAGAGTTATGAAACAGAAATAGTGTTATGTTAATAACATTAATGATGTTATGAAAAGAGAACAAAAGACAACCACCAGATTCCTGAGTACATGCAGTCAACAAACAGCTGTCAAACAATAGTTTGTCAAACAAACACCCGCAGGTCTGGCTAGAGAGATGAGAACAGCAGCTGGGAAGTTTCCTCCAGAAGTGTTCCTGGAGGAGGGTGAGGGAATATTTGAACAATCAGTTCTGTTTCACCTTCTCCTCCTGATCTTTCCAGTTTCCAACTGGGCACAATGAGACTCCTTCAGTATGTAGCCTGCAATTAAAGCACATGTCTCAGGAATCTTGCCGATCCAGGCCCCTTCTCCACCCTGGGCTGGTCCTGCCTTGGGAGAGAAGAAGCTGAGATGGTTCTGTAGCTGGCTGGGAAGTGGCAGTAGCTGCGTGGGGAGACTGAGCCGGCGGTGACCTTCCCAGGAGAGTCATCCTGAAAGATGCCTGGCCGGCCATCTCCTGGGGCTGCCTCAGTGGAGGAGGGAAGGGACAGAGCCAGGGCGATATTTGACTCTTGAGGGCATTTCCTAGAACACCATGTTGCTTTTAGGATGCTGTTAACATCCACATCATACCTATCTTACTACCCACTCATCATTTTCTTCCTTTACCGAGATTTTTTTTTTTTCCAGAGAGAAACAGCATGAGTGGGGGGACAGGGAGAGCAGAGAGAGAGGGAGACAGAGAATCCCAAGTAGGCTGAGCCTGATGCGGGGCTTGAACTCACGAAACTGCGAGATCGTGACCTGAGACATCTCTGAGATTTTTAAAAATTGAGCAAAATCCTGCGTTCTAGAGGAGCACATAAAACACCATGTTTGGTTAAATAAAAAACAAACAGGAAAGCAGCCAGCCATGTGTGCACCACTGTTTAAGATGAGAAATCGATCATTTCCAGCCAGCTCTTCGTCGCCCTGTGTCCCTCTGACCACCTCCACTCCCACCCCGCAGAAGTTTCTGCCATCCGGTGATCATTGCATCTTGCTTTTCTTCATGGTTGCATTTACCATTTTTGTTTCTTTTTTTTAATTTTTAAAGATGTTTTTAGTGTTTATTTTTGAGACAGAGAAAGAAAGAGAGCACAAGAGGAGGAGGGGCAGAGAGAGAGACACACACACAGAATCTGAAGCAAGTTCCAGGCTCCAAGTTGTCAGCACAGAACCTGATGCAGGGCTTAAAACCATGAACCACAAGATCATAACCTGAGCTGAAGTCTGACGCTTAACTGACTGAGCCACCCACTCAGGCACCACAAAGTTTATTTATTTTGAGAGAGGGAGAGAGAGAGGAAGAGGGAGAGAGAGAGAGAGAGGGAATGAGAACGAGAACGCAAGCAGGGGAGGGGCAGAGAGAGAGAATCCTAGGCAGGCTCTGTGCTGTCAGCACAGAGCCAGATGTGGGGCTCCATCTCACGAACAGTGAGATCGTGACCTGCGCTGAAATCGAGTCAGATTCTTAGCTGACTGAGCCACCCAGGTGCCCTGCCATTTTTCTTTAAGTAGATTTATTTTTCGACCCTTTTTTATTGGGTCAAAATCCATATAATGTAAGGTTAACCCATTTAAGGTGTACAGTTCACTGGCATTTGGTGCATTCGCCTCTATCTAGTTCCCAAACATTTTCACTGTCCTGAAAAGAAAGGCCGTATCCATTACAGCCACTTCCTATTCTCCCCTTCCCCTAACCCTGGCAAGTGTGAATCTGCTTTGTCTCTATACATGTGCTTGTTGGGAGTATTTCATATAAAGGGAATCATACGATATGTGGTCTTTATTTTTTTTTCCCGGGAGAGAGAGAGAGAGAGAGAACATGTACAATTGGGGGAGGGACAGAGAGAGAGAGAGGGAGAGAGAATCCCAAGCAGGTCCCCCACTGACAGTGCAGAGCCTGATGTGAGGCTCCAACTCACAAACTTCGAGATCATGACCTGAGCCGAAGTTGGGTGCCTAATTGACCGAGCCACCCAGGCGCCCACACAATATGTGGTCTTATGTCCTTGGCTTTTTTCACTTAATGTAATAGTTCCGAGGTTCGTCCATATTGTCTTTGTGTGACAGTACTTCACTCCTTTATAAGGCTGATATTTTACTAATGAAAAATAATGATATTACATGAGATCATAATCGTAAATAATATAGACACACATATAGAAAAGCTGGAAATATATATTCTATAAATCTAGACAAATAATAGAATAATAATGACTAATAAAATAATTAATTATCTTAAGAGGAAACTCTTTTATTACCCCTTCTCCTCTGCCTGTAACACTCTTCTCCCAAATATATCTGCATGAAGGACTCCCTCAAGCAGCTCGGAGGACGCATTTGCAAGGTCTCCCCTGACTAAATAGCATTATGACTGACGCCTCTGCAAACTCCTAGTCCCCCTTACCCTGCCCCACATTCTCTGTCTCCCATAGCACTTCTTACCTTCTGCCATGCTCTGTCATCGATTTCTTTTATTGCTCGTTTTTTTTTTTTTTTTTTGTCTACCTCTCCTCCTAGGAGGGTATAGGTTCCACGAGGGCAGGGGGTTTGTTTGCTTGACTCACAGATGCATCCCCAGCCCTCTACCCAACAGTACTTGTCCACTGATGGACAAAATATCCACATCCTGATCTCTGGAGGCTGTGAAAGTTACCTACTAGGGCACGAATGGAAGCTTTGCAGATGGGGGAGATCATCCCAGGATACCTGGGTGCACCCTAGATGTAATCCCAAGTGTCCTTATAAAAAGGAGATTTGGGTGCCTCTGAAGAAATCAATGTAACAACTGAAGCAAGATACTAGTCTGTTGTCTTTGAAGATGAAGGAGGGGGCCAGGAGCCAAGGAATGTAGTTTTAGAAGCTCACAGAAGGGAAGGAAGACTTCCCTAGAGCATTTTGAGGGGGCACAAGCCTGCTGACACCTTGATCTTTGTCCCATAAGACTCTTCAAAGCTCTGACTTCCGGGAACTGTAAGGGAATAAATTTCTGTGCTTTTTAAGCCACTGACTTTGTGGTAGTTTGCTATCGTATCCACGGGAAACTATTGCAGTGCTCGATAAACAGTCGTTGAATGAATAAACACTTGTTGAGCCAGTGACTGAAGGAGACACCAGTATTGCTTATACTAAGTAGAAGGTAACAGCAAACAAAGGCGGTGTAAACACAACGGAGCCGCTAAAGTCAGGGCTGCAGGCTTTGAGGCAGCTCTCTCTCTCTGTTAAGCAAGAGAGCTTTGCATGTGCAGGAGAGCGTTAGACACCCACGAGCACCAAACTGGGACTGGATGTCTTCGCACATTGGAACATGGAGTGGTTTTCTTATTCCATTGACCCATGATACTTTAACACTTCCATTTGGTGGTCAGGGGAGGGCAGTCACGGCCGACTTTACAGAGATGAGGATATCTGTGCTCCGTCTGGGAAGAGGAGTGGAGAAAGAGAGAGGGCAGCACGTGGCATAGCCATTGAATTTGTCTGCCAACCTAAAGTCAGCACCATAGGCTAAGTCCTGTGACTTGGGAAGTGTAGCCAAGGTGCTGGGGAACTGCCGGAGGCTTCTAACCAGGAAGTGCCTTTGTCCAGCCTGCCCTTTGGAGACATCCTCCTGGTTTAGCCTGGAACAGGGGTGGGAGGCAGAAGGTCTGGGAGACAGGGAGATCTGTGAGGGGGAGAGGGCCTCGTGCTCCAGACTCCTTCTCCTTAATGTTTATTTTTGAGAGAGAGAGAGAGACAGATAGCACGAGTGGGGAAGGGCCAGGGAGAGAGGGAGACACAGACTCTAAAGCAGGCTCCAGGCTCTGAGCACAGAGCCTGACGCGGGGCTCAAACCCACAAACTGTGAGATCATGACCCGAGCCGAAGTCAGATGCTTAACAGACTGAGCCACCCGGGAACCCGTGGTCTGAGCTCCTTTCCATCCTCCAGCTGTTTCCTTCTTTGATGTAATTGCTTGTTGAAGACCACAGTGTCTGTGAGGCCCGGGCCTCTCTACTGAGTTTGCGACAGAGGTGGGGTCTTTTTCCACTCTCTACTTGGGGTGCAGGCTGCTGACTTGGAGGTGTCTCTGTCATCAGGGAGATGTTCTGTGGGCTGTGGGACACTTGAGTCTGGAACTCCAGGGGCCCGGAAGGGAGGTCAGAAGAGCATTGAGGGTGACAGTTTGAGAACAAGGGAAAATTAAGAACAAATATTCCTGTGACCTGCAAATGGAGTCATTTTCCCTTGGAGTCAATAACTCCTGGTCACTGTGGCTGCTCATCAAAGGGGTCTAGGAATGAAGGGGTTCTCCCCTCTCTCCTCCTCCGTCCTGGCATGAGAGGGCCCTTGGGCTGAGCAGGCTGGGCCAGAAGCCAGAGAGGACCGGCGGGGGCTTCCTTGGGGGCAAGGGGACTTGGCCTCTGGGGAAAAGCTTCCATCTGAAAGGCAGTGCACCCAGCAATAAGCACACAAGCTCTGGGGGCAGGCCCGGGCCTCTCAGTCACTAGTGATGGTGCCAGGAGCAGAACTCTGCGCCTCACTTTCCCTATTTGCAAGATTCCGTACTCTGCATATGAAGTGCTTAGCAGAATTCCTGGCAAAGAATAGGTGATATTAGCCATTATTATGATTGTTATTGTTTTTATTGGCTCTGTACACTTTTCCTAAATGCCATCACTGTACTCAGCCCTGTCCCCATCCAGGGACAAGGAGATAAGGCATCCTGCCTTCAGAGGGTGCACTGTTTATTGAGAGATACAGACAGATCGATACAAATGATATCAGGGGATGGAAATTCTACACTGGAGGGAGCTCTAACTTCCTGGGGGTGGGGGGACAGGGGAGGGTGTGGGAAGACCTTACATGAGTGGTGACATTTGTACCTTGCCCGGGAGAATGAGCAGAGGAAGAGAGAAGGCAGCCCTTGGCATTGCAGGCACATGAGCCCTGAGGTTGGTCGCCAGGCAGGAAGGAGACGGCTGGAGCCATAGGGTGCGAGCTATGCTCCCAGGGGGTGGGGAGAGGGGAGAAATGGGTGGCTGCTGACTCCACATGGTCTTGTCTTCACCTTTGGCAAAGCCAGCAGCAGCTCCAGCCTCGCCGGGAATCTTCTTGCCTGTGACATCATGCTGAGGCTGGTCAATTCTAGGAATCTGAGGACAGGGCCCACACCCCTCCTGCCTTGGAGGAGGAGGAGGAGGAGGAGGAGGAAGCTGTCTCTGGGCAATGCCCGGGCAGCCGTGCACCACAAGGCACCTGTCAGCACTGGCTGCGGCCACCCCAGCCCAGCATGGACAGGAGCCAGGCTTGCACCCTCTGTAACCCGATGCTCGCCTGCATCAGCCCTGGCTTCTGAGCCCACTCCTCAGGGGAGCTCCAGCCAGCCTGGGGTCACAGTGACCTCCTCCCTGCTGGCTGCCGTGTCTCCTTACAGCACCCCACCCAGAGAGGTTCAGTGGAACCACTGAATGGGGCAGAGAGGGCTATTGCAGCCACTGACCTGGAGTCAGGTTAGACTGGGAGTGCCTAGGACCCAGGGAGGGGCCCACAGCCCCTACTCTCTCACCTCCACTAGCAACTGTCCTGGTGCTGGGCACAGTCCTGAAATGCAGGCCTCTCTGCACTCATGGATGAAGGACCTCCTTCTGCCCTGTAGCCGGATATTGAGCCTTTCCTCTTCCCACCTGAACTGACACGAGCCTCACGTTTAAAAGGCACAGGCTCTGGAGCACCTCGGCGGCTCAGTCGGTTAAATGTCCGACTTCGGCCCAGGTCATGATCTCACAGTTCGTGAGTTTGAGCCCCGTGTCGGGCTCTGTGCTGACAGTTCAGAGCCTGGAGCCTGCTTCGGATTCTGTGTCTCCCTGTCTCTCTGACCCTCCCCTGCTCACGCTCTCTCTCTCAAAAATAAATAAACATTAAAAAAAAAAAAAAAAGGCATAGATGCTGATTGGATGCAAAATGATGGAGTGATAAAGTGCACAAGTTCTGGAGTCATACTGCCTAGGTTCAAATCCCTGGCACGATTTGGCAACTTTGTAGCTGTGTCACCTGTGATGAGTAATTTAGCCTTTCTTTGCCTCAGTTTCTTCTTCCATACAATGGGATAATAGGACCTCCTTAATTTGCTAATCCAGGGATTGACAGATTTTTCTCTGTGAAGGGCCAGAGGATAAATATTTTACACTTTGTGAACCTAGGGTCTCTGTTGCAACTGCTCAACTCCGCTAGCGGCTGGCACAGATAATATGCAAATGCATGGGTGTGGCTGTGTTCCAATAAAACTTTATTTACGGACACGGAAAATGGGATCTTCTATCATTTTCATGAGTCACAAAACAGTCTTCTGATATTTTTAACCACTTAAAAGTGAAATAAAAAAAAAAACATTCCTAGGTCATGAGCACACACAGGATCTGGCCTGCGGGTTATAGTTGCCCCATCTCTAAGTGCTTAGAACAGCGCCCAGCACACTGTTGCTGAGCTAACATTGAATACCTACTGCGTGCTTAATCCGTGTTAGGTACTACCATGTTGGAAGGTATGAGCGGTTGTCTGCTGTGGTTGGCTTGCTGGGGAGGAGCAGGCCTTGCGTGGGGGAGGGGGGCCTGTCTGGGAGGGAGAGATGCTGAGGTGAGTTACCAGATGATCCCTTATACCTTGGGCCACCACTGGACAGGGGTGTCCATCCAGCAAGGCCCTTGAACGAGCCTTTCTGTGCTTGGGTAAGGGGCCCAGGGCACTGACTTGGCTCCCCAGAACATGGCCCCACCCCTGCCTCCTGTCACATCCCCAGACCTCCCCACCCCTGTTGCACCCTCCCCACTACACACTCCAAGGACCTTGGGCCAGCCCGCCTGCCTGAGGGCACAGAGAAGACCTTGCCCCAATGTCAACAACTAAGAACAGTTTATTCACAAACAGCACCAGCTCCAGGGCTGGTGCTTCCTCCTGTCTTTGGCACTAGGCAGTGGTTGTCTGGCCTTGATACCTAAGGGCACGTTCTTGGGCCCCAGCCCAGGCTGGGGGAGTGGGCGAAACCCTGGGCTTGGGGCTTCGGAGGAGTCTTTCTCTCTCAAGACCTGGTGAAAGTGCTGTCAGCCTTCACTTCTGGCTTTCGTCCGGGCGGGCGCCATCTCCTCGGCCCCCATCTCTCTCCGTAGCAGATGTGGGAGGGGTTTGGGCCGCCGGATCTTTCTCACCCTGGATGGCTGAGGGTTGCCGGGCAGGGCCCAAAGGGGTCTCCTGCACACACCCAGGCCCCATGTTGTTGTTCAAAGCAGATTTTTAGTCAATGTCTCTGAAAAGCCTAGCCAGAGGGGGTGCCAAGGGTCCCCTCCGTGTGCAGGAGACACGGTCTGAGTTCTCAGACCGTGGCTGGGCTCCTAGCTACATCTCTCTTCCCCTCCCCGCCTCAGGACTCCGCTGGCATCTGGGTGTCTGTGAGCTGGTCAGAGAAGGCCCTCTCCAAACGCAGTGTGTTGTATCTGGGAGGCGGTGTGCCGGGCACCTCGGTGCCTGGGGCTGGAGGCAGGCGCAGCGCAGAGGTGAACGTGGGCAGGTCATCGTCTATATCGAGGCCCAGGTTGTCCTGGCCCTGAGGGCCAGGGGGAGCGTGCCTCCGGGCCCACCATTCCTTAGCTTTATGCCACTGGCGGCGGGCAATGATGGAGAAAGAGTCAATAAAGAAGACCTCAATGATCTCAATGACACAGACGACGGAGCAGCTCATCCACAGGCCCAACTGGCCACCGAAGTTGGACAGAAGCATCTCGATCTGCAAGGGAGGTCAAGCCACACCATTAAGAGGGCCCCTCCACCCAAGTTGGCCTCATGCAGGGACCCCAATTCCCAAGGGAGCCCCTGGCAAGTCCTGGCCCTGAATGGATTTGGAGGAAGAAGTGGGCAGGCTTCCTGTCCCCTCTTCCTCTGCCTTATCTGATCCAAGTCCTGGCTGGCCTGTGGTGGCCCTGCCAGCTCCGGCTGTATCCCCAGCATCTAACTCTGCTCCCTGAGACAAGGCAGATGGGCACATTTGCGGACCCCAGGCATTTCCCAGAAAGAAGCCACTCACACTGTTGGCAGGGCTCTCCATGATGGATCTCTGGTTCAGGTCTTTGTAGAATATCAAGAGTTTGGCCAAGTCCGTCCTGGAGAAATTCCAACAGGCAGGGCCCAGGTGAGTCAGGTGCCTTTGCATCTACCAGATGACCAGCCCTTCAGTGTGGCTATCTCCCTCCTTCCCAGACTCCAGCATGGCCCAGGCTCTGAGCTCCAGAGGAATCTTAGAACCTGGCTCCTGGGGCTCCTTCTGTACCCTAGAGCACATCTCCAGCCTGGGCCTGGTTGCTTAGGCCCTTCATTCACTCAAAAACCATTTCCCAACTAGACTGAGTCAGTCCACCCAGCTGTATACTCCCATAGCACCCTGTTCTTCATCAAGCCCTGATATTGCGATTGTTTGATTGCAATCTCAAATATGTATAGGAGACATGCAAGTAATACAAATGAGCGAGCTAGGCTGGGCATAACGTAATAATGATAACGACCATAATAACAGCCAGCGTTTATTGGACACTTCCTGTGTTGCCAAGCACCGTTCCAAGTGCCTTATATGAATTAACTTGTTGAATACTCGCGACAACCCTATGTCGTTATGTTTTAATTATCCCCATTTTATAGATGTGGAAACTAAGACACGGATTGGTTAACTAACTTGCCCAAGACCACACCACTCACAAATGGGCAGATCCAGTATTCAGAACTAGAGAAATCTGGCTTCAAAGTTCATGCTGTTAGCTGCTGCACAAAATTGCCTCCTCGTGGGACTATGGCAAGTGTGTCCACGCTTATTCCAAAGGGGAGCTATGACTCAACTCTTTAGTTCTACACAAGCATGGAGGTTTGCTGTTTCTGGAACTTCTGATCTTTCAAGGAAAGCTAGAAGTAATGGGTTGCTTTCATGGGGCTGTATTTGGTCTAGGGGTCACTGGCTTGCAATGCTTGCTTTCAGAGTTTGCAATTACTTGGTCAAAGTCGACCTTACGACTAGACTGTCAGCACCTTGGGGGCGGAGATCATGTCTGCTCGGTCGTCATGATACCCCCAGCACCACATACAGCACCTGGTACCTCGTGGATATGCAATAAATGTTGGAGGCTCGACTAACCTCCACTGTGGAGATGGGAAGGGCCCAGAAAGAGGTGAGGTCACATGGTAATTCCCCCATCCTCTCCCACCTTCATCTCCATCCCCTGAGGTCCCTGAACTCTGGCCCAGCTGATTTTTGCTAAAGCTCTCTTGGAAGTGAATGTTGATGTGGAAAATTTAAGCAGGATTTAGAAGCTTCATGGAGTATTTTCAGAGGAGTATTTTTCCAAGCAGGTCAAGATACGTCAGGAAGCCATGAAATAAATTTCCTAGGCCATGACCAAAACCCTTTGACAAAGGGAAACAGAATAGGAAATATCAGATTGCAGCCCCAGAGATGTTCAAACTCTCTGTCAACTGATATGGGCACTAATCACTGAGAATGGCGTCATGATTGTTGAAATGGATGTAAACAGTTGGTTTGGCTATACCAGTTTGCACAGTCTGAAAATCAGCCCGAATGCTTTGTTACACCAGTAGCAAGTGCTGTTACATGAGACTTTTATCTCATTTATCTATTCAATGGGCCATAATGGAAAACTATTTTCATAATGTGGGTCACAGCCAAAACATTTGAGAGCCCCAGGCCTAGAGTGGGATCTGGCTCCTGACATGAGCTTGATCAATATTTGTTCAATAAAGGAATGAGTGAATGAAAAAGAGAGGGTTTGGCGGTGAGGAAGCAAGTAAGGAGGCTGAGGCCCAGGGCCAGCGCAGGCAGAGGAAACAGGGTGGGGTCTGCTTACTTGTTGAGTTTTTTCTTTATTTGCTGGCCTTGGTCCCAAGTGAGAACGGGCAGCAACCATTTCTGTGATGGAGAAATAAGGAGTGACCTGGGGATGCCTGGAGAGGCCAGGGCCAGCCCGTATGCCTCCCCTCTTGGCCTCAGCCCCCCAACCTGGCCTTCCCTGTGGATCTCTCCTGAGGCCAGAGGACACAGGCAGGACATCGGGCTCCAGGATGAGAACGTGAGGGGAAAGATGGAGAAGATTAACTTACCTCAGAAACCTCGGATGGCCACTGTGCCAGACTGGTGGTCAGTGTCCACTCCTTAAAGCTAAGGGGAGAAGGGTACGGAGTGAGTATGGCTGGCCTGGCCTGGCCCAGCCCCGCGGGCTCCATCCTTCCAGCCCACTCACCTGCAGGCTTCCCGGCATACCGACTGGCAGCCCAGCTCTTCCCGGACAAAGGCCTGGTGCAGCTGGTAGTAGCAGTACACTGGGGGACAGGGCAGAGGGCAGTGTGAGCTGTGGGGCCATAGCGTCCTTCCTGGGAGTCACCAGTGGTGCCTCCCTGGGACCCCTTTTCATGATTTCTGCTCCCATTTTCTAAAATTTCTTTTAATGTTTATTTTTGAGAGAGAAAGAGAGATAGAATGTGAGCAGGGGAGGGACAGAGAGAGAGAGAGAGAGACAGAGAATCCGAAGCAGGCTCCAGGCTCTGAGCTGTCAGCACAGACCCTGACCTGAGTCTCGAACCCATGAACCTAAGCCGAAGTTGGATGCTTAACCAACAGAGCCACCCAGGTGCCCCTCTGCTCCCATTTTCTACAAACACTGGTTTTCTAGAAACAAATGCTGCTTTGTCATATTGAGAGACAGAATACTGTGGAGGTTAAGGGCATATGTTGGGGGGGGGTCAGCAGCCCTTGCTTTGAGTCTAGCTCCATTACCCCCTGGCTGTGTGACCTTGGAGAAGTTGCTTAACCATACTGAGCCTCAGTTATCTGTTCTGTGAAAAGGTACCACCAATAGTTCCCGTCTCCTGGAGTTGATAGAGGTGGCCAATGTCTTAGCACAGGTTGGGGTGCAGCATTTGGTCCTAACTGGAAAGTCGAATTCAAGCCAGGCTTGGGGACAGGGGTAAAACTTTTGCCTAATATCTCTCTACCAATGGCTCCTTCCTGCAAAAGGCCAAAGCACAGGCTGGTGCTGGGGCTGGGCTGACTCCACCCCCCGGGGGCGGGTCTCACTTACTCCAGTTGGGGTGCTGCTGGTAGTTGCAGTAGTTGGCTGCTGGAGGTAGCGGCTGGCTATACTGGGCACACCCACATTTCTCCACCATCTTTGTCTGGAAGCATGAGTGAAGGCAGATCTGAAAAATGAAACCCAGGGATTCTCTTTAATCTCCTTGCACATGGATGCCAGAGAGCTCCCTCCCTACGCATCCTTCATCCAGAGGGTCAGCTTCCCACAGCCTTGGCAGACGGCATTAATGTGCCCCTCGTGACACAGTGGACTGGGCCAGGGCTAGCCTGACTCCAAAGGGACCAGGGTAGGGCAGTTATTTAGAATTCAGGTGAACTGAGATGGGGTGAACGGGGTGAGCTGGGGCTGCGGCTGGGGATGGACCCTTTCCAATCGTGTGAGTGGGGGACATTGAAATGGATGCCAAGAAACAGAGAAACACAGTCCCCAAATTTTCTGTTTTCGGGTCCCGTCCTTCCATGTTTGGGGGTCTTTGGGGATCGGAAGCTACCACAATATCCACAAAGCTTATAGCATAAAAGCTCATGGCAAAGGCTCCGAAGGCAGGCTGCTTCAGCTCAAATCCCACGTTTGCCACGTCCCAGCTGTGTGTATAAGGCATGCTTGCTTATGTAAGGGAAGTTCCTTAACTTCTCTGATGTTCTGGTTTCTTCACTGTTGAGATAAGTAAAACAATACCTACTTCACAAGGTTGTTGTGAGCAGGAAATGAATGGATGGATATATGTAAAGTGTTTGCACATGGTAGCCTCTCACTAAATATTATCCAGGAGCGTCTTTCCAATGAGCTGAGCTGAACTTTCCTTTCCTTTCCTTTCCTTTCCTTTCCTTTCCTTTCCTTTCCTTTCCCTGTCTTACATTCAGTTGGACTGCATTTCTACTATAAGCAGACATTCTCCAACTAAGTCTCTTTCCACTTAGCGTCCTTACCACCTCTAAGCTCAGCTCTGATGTAAGCTAGAGGACCCGGTGCTCAGGAGCACCTGGTCTTTTTATTCTACTGGATTGATTTTCATGAACTCTGAGCATCCCAGTAGGAGAGGAACTACAGACTTCCAGAATGTAAGAAGGCAGAACAGATGATCGCACTAGAGGGTTGAAAACTCAAATGCTCATGGGAGCTGCTGATACGAGTAATACACTAGAGGCTGGTGGGGACCATGGGGAATGAAAACACATGCCTTCTTTTAACGGGGCCACTCCACCCACTGTTTACATTTCGGGAATATGGGCCCAAAGTGGCCAGATCTTGTTTTTCAAGAGAAGCTGGAAATCTGGGTTTTCTTATGAAATTCCCTGGCTTCTAAACACCATCCAGGCTGGAAAAACTAGGTGTGCAGCCTGGAAGGGGTCTGGGGGCTGCCATTTAGGAGCCCCTGGTCCAATCCAACCTCCCCTTGTGATTGCTGAGGATGGCATCACTTGTCCAAGGGCATCAGCGAGTGAAGGGCATCAGTGGGCCCATCAGGCTAGGCTCCTGACCCCTCAGCCAGTGCCTCTCCCAGACTGTTTCTCTCCTGCCCCTCACTTGCCAAGGCCTATTTAGGAAGCAGGCCTGTCTCATCTGTACATTGTGTTCCAGGCAAACCTCAAGGAATCAGTTCAGCTCTGGTTACAGATGGATTGAAGAGGACTAGAACCAGCTGGCATCGTTTGTTCTTGAGATCTTTGGATGAACCCCAGGAATTATCACTACAGTTCCTGGTCTGAGACACACCCGGTTATATATAACTGTCTCCTATGTCCAGGCCACAGCCCGGGGCTGAGTGGCCTCTCCTGCCCGTACCTGGAGGGAGTATGCAGCATTGTAGATATTACTGATCGGCACGTCACTCCCGTCCTCTGTGCACTGGCTGTAGGGTTCACTCAGCTTGAAGGACTCCGTCTGTAATCACAACAGCACACATTCAGCCCTACCCTGCCCCAGGACCCAGACATGCTGAGCGTGCATGTAGTCATTCATTTAGTAAATATTTATTAAGCACCCACTAGGTGCCTGGTGCTTTCCTAGGCACTGTGGGCTCAACAATGATAAAAGTAGACACACTCCCTGCTCTTATGGAGCTTACTTCCTAGTGGGGTAGATAGATGGTCAAAAGGAATAAATGCATAAGATAACTTTGGATAATTGTGGCTAGTGATCAGTGAAACTGGGAAGGGAGATTGGAGGGCTTGGGGAGGAAGGGTACAGGGTTTCCAGGAGTGATTGGGGAAGATGTCTTTGAGAAAGGGACCTGTTGGCTCAACAAGGAATGGCAAGAAAGAGCTGGATTTGCTACGAAGTGGGAGACGGGGTTAAGGCAGAAGAAGCAGCGAAGGCTGAGGGGGGACAGGGCCAGGGTGGCTGGAATGTAGAACAAGAAAGGTGAAACCAGAGAAAGGCCAAGGCCAAATCATGGCAGCCTCCTATGCCATGCTGGGAAATCTGGATTTGGTTTTCAAAATGGTAGTAAGCCAATGGAGAATCCAGGGAGTGGGCAGGAGGAGCAGGGCAAAAAAAAAAAAAAAAAGACAAGCAGTGACTGTGTGCTACATGGGATTCTCCTCCCAGTGAAAGACCCATTTCCTACCCTCTTGTCTTCTGGTCCCAGAAGTTGACTTGAAAAAATTGAGTTTCTTAGAGAGGGCCAAGGAATGCCCAAGAGAGTAGAATGATACCATGGTCCAAGGAGGTAAGGGAATTGTAACTCACAGCTCAAATACCTTATTAAATTATGTTTTCTTGTGGTATACTAAGTTTGGCTCTAGCTTAATATTTGTCACTGCAAATAAACAATCCAGACAAGCCAGTTAAAAAACAAAAAAAGGATAATGTCTCTCCCAAGGGGGAATGATAATTAAATATAAATTGTGACCAGCTTATAGCCAGGTTCCTTGTCTGTCTGTCTGTTTGTTTTCTGGGAGTGGGAGAAAAGGGGAAATGGATGGCAGATTTGTGAGAGGGTAAAAGAAATCTTTTTTCTTTTAAGAGTGGCCAGACAGAAAGATAACTGGGGGGTGGAGGAGGGAAGAATCAAGAAGTTTGACACAGGTAGAAAACACAGACATCGCAAGTGGCTGTCATCTCTTTGTTTGTATTGTAATCCATCTGCTTGCTGACCATTACTCTCCCTCAATTAGCTACAGGTACCTCAAGGGCAATTAACAGTACACATTTTAAAACATTTAAACAACAGAAGCAAAGGGGAAAGTAACAGGCTGGTCTCCTCTCTTCCCTAGGAGAGGAGCAGAGCTAATCTCAGATATACAGACAGGCGGACAGGCAGACATGCACTCACATGTTCCCTTTGCCCTGCAATCTCCCCTTCTCACTAACGATAAAGTGTGGGCCTCTTTCCGTGTCAGTACAGAATAAACAGACGTACTTCATTCCTCCAAATAGCTGGGTGGCTAACAGATCCAGAGCCTCTAGAACATGCCAGGGCTGGCTGGGCCCTGGGGTACAGAGATGCTGACAGTGGCTTCCCTTGAGGGCAGCTTAACTCCATGCCAACCCCCTGAGCTTCTGGAAGTAGCAGGCTTCCTGGGCAGATGTTTCTTCAAGCCCCTGGGTCATGCTGAGCTGTCCATAGAGCCCAGCGTGGCAGCTATAGGCTCTACCTGCCTGGGGAGTTGGGGGGGTTGAGTACAAGACCCCGGCATCTAGGTGACAGGATCTGTCTACTTGAGTAAGTTATGAGCAGCTGGCAAAAGTGGCTGGGGCTCACATTAAAAAAATTTAAAAAAAAAAAGTAAAAGGGCACCTGGGTGGCTCAGTTGGTTGAGCATCTGACATGGTATCAGGTCATGATCTCACCACTCCTGAGTTCGAGCTGGGCTCTGTGCTGACAGGTCAGCACAGAGACTGGAGCCTGCTTCAGATTCTGTGTCTCCCTCCCCCCCCCCACCACCACTTATGCTCTTTCTCTCTCTCAAAAGTAAATAAACATTAAAAAAATAAAAAATAATAAAAGCGGATGGGGCTCCTTTTACTTTGAGGACCAGCCCATGGGTCACTTCCAGAAAGCTGATTGAGAGAAATTGTCTTTTGAATTTTCATGCTTTTGAGTCCTCAGAGTCCTTGTACTCTGTAATGATGCTTATTGAACTAAGAGCCTGGGTTATTTGATTGCTTCCTAAAGCAACAGGGGGGTGGGGGAGTGGGGAGGTAGGGCAGATGGGGCCAGCACTCCAGTGCTCACTCTTTTGCTCTCTTGCTCTCTTGCTCTCCCTCCCTCTCCCTCCCTCCCTTTCTCTCTCCCCTCCACCATCAGCTTTTCAGAACTGATCTGTCCCTAACCTCTAGAGACACAAAAATGAGAATGGGTAGATATGTATGTGAATGCAAGCTTTGTGTATACAAGTGTGAGTAGGCACACATGTCAGTGCATACATGTATACAGGTTGAGATGTGTGTATTGCGTGCATGCATGGGTATATGTAGGCGTGATTAAGTGTATGTGAGTATATGTGTGGGCAACAGGGCCCATTTTTATCAAACCAGATCTTATCTGCTTCCTTCATAGAAGCCTGGGGGAGGTGGGCATCTTCAGAGGAGTCCTCAGCTCACCTCTTTAAAGGTATGAACTGTGCCGCAGAATAGCCCAGGTGGCAGTATGATACCCTAGATGGAATTAAGGGTGGTTTAACTTTCTTTTTGCTTTTGTTCTGTTTTTACACTGTAATATATTCTAAAATTTATTTGTGTATGGCAAAGTTTATACTTTTAATCAATTGAGAAAAAAAATAATTACTCAATATATGAAGTTAGGACTACTGTTATCTCTTTGGAGGAAGCAGTGAATTCTATCTCTACTTTACATCCTGCAGAGAAAACATTCTAGTGGGTTAAAGTATCAAATGAAATAATAAAATAACTAGAAGGCAACTCAGTATTTGATCTCAGGGAGGGAAAATCCTCAATAAACATAATGACTAAAGAAGAAAACAAAGATTTTGAATATCTAAACATTTGATGTGTTTGCATATGAAACAGTAGATAAAGAAAACTAAAAGGCAAGCACAAACCAGGAAAGATATTTCCAACACAAGTGGCAAATAACTACTACTCTTTCTATATAGATGGAAGAGATCAACATCTCATAAAGGAGGAAAGTGTCACTAAAGACAAGAAAAAACTTTCTAACTTCTCTTTTTGCTCCAAACTTATTTTCCCTTCACTTCATATCTCTTTTCTTAAAAAAAAAAAAAAAGTACAGTAATAGCTGACATTTTTAGAGCACTTCCTACATATGAAGCACTGTTTCAAGTGTTTCACATGAATCAACTTGCTGAATTCTCACCAGCCTATAAAGTAACAGTATTATTATCATCCCCATTTCACAGATGAGGTAGCTGAGACATGGAGATTATGCAACCAAAGTGCAAAGTGGGGGTGGGGGCAGAGAAAGAGGGAGAGATTGAGAATCCCAAACAGCCTCCAAAATGTCAGCCCAGAGTCTGATGCAGGGCTTAAAGTCACAAACTGTGAGATCATGACCTGAGCTGAAATCAAGAGTCAGACGCTTACCTGACTGAGCCACCCAGGCTCCTAGCAAAGCCTGGCATTTAATCCCTGTTACACATATGCTTGTGAAAAGAAGTGTGCATGTGTTTTAAGATAAAAATGCACAGTAGGGTTTGCAATGACAGTGAAGTCTCCCCTCTCTCCAGGACCTGGCTCTACACCACCCTGGGTGAGTTGTCTACCCTTGCCCACTTCCTCATCTCCCATTCATGATCCAGCTCATTGTGCTCTGGTTTCTGTTCCACTCCTTCCGCTGAAAACTGCTCTGGCAAAGAATGCCCGTGATCTCTTGGTTGCCAAACCCAGAGAGCACCTTTTGCCCTTTATCTTGATTGACCTCTCAACTGTATTTGGTGCTCTGGCTCACACGTTCCTTGAAACTCTCTTCTTTGATTTATCTGACACCAGTTCTTTCTGGCTTCTGTTCCTCATTCTCTGCCTCTATTTCTCCAGTTTTGTTCTGCTCAGCCCTTAAACATTTACATTTTGTTAGGTCTTGGTGATGGCATTTATTTCCCAGGATGGAATTATGCTAGATGCCCACCCCACCCCTCACCTCAGTTTTTCTCCTGAGCTCCAGGCTCATAGCATCTATGGACATTTTCACCTTGATTTCCCAGAGGCACAGCAACTTGGGTATATCCCAAACCAAAGTGGTCATCTTCCCCACAAGCTTATCCCTCTTATATTCCCTAATTCTGAGCCTGGCACCTCCAACCACCCCACTGCCTAAGCCAAAACCTAAATATCAATCTAACTTTCCCCTGTCCTTTCCTCACTGACCTTGGTTGTCAAGCCCTGTTGCTTCCATGCTTTAGTATCTCAAATCTATTCACTTATGCTCATCCCCACAGCCATTGCTTCAGCTAAGGTCCTCATCATTTCTTTCTGGAATTATTGTAAATGTGCTGCTTCCGGTATCTTGATTACTTCATCTCGATTACACTTTAGCCAAAGAGACTTCTCAAAAAGTTTCACTACTCAGCTTAAAATCCTTCCTGTGATCCCTTTGCAATTGCTTTGCCTTTTGTTTGGGCTAGCCCTTCCAGAAACTATTTCCCTGACATTTGTCCTTCAAGAATCCATCAGCTAGGAAGCTTTAACCGACAGCTGCTGTCTGGGCTCCCATTCATCTGTACATCCATCCATACATACATCTATCCACCCAACATTTTTTTTTAATTTTTTAAATCTTTATTTATTTTTGGGAGAGAGAGAGAGAGAGAGAGTGAGCAGGGGAGGGGCAGATAGAGAGGGAGACACAGAATCCGAAGCAGGCTCCAGGCTCTGAGCTCTCAACATAGAGCCCGATGTGGAGCTTGAACCCATGAACCGTGAGATCACGACCTGAGCCAAAGTCGGACGCTTAACCACCTGAGCCACCCAGGTGCCCCTCTACCCAACATTATTTACTGAGTATCTATGTTCTAAGAACTGGGTCTGGTAACAAGACAGAGAATGTCTCTGTTCCTACAGAGCTGGGAACTGTATTACAGAGCTGTGTTGTCTTAAAGGTAAGATATTTTGAAGGTAGATACTCTGTTGTATTCACTTCTGAATTTCCAGTACTTTGGACACACAGCCCTTCAATGAATGGAGGAAAAATTTTTAACCAACTGCCTAACCAACTGACTGAGTCTACCAGCTTAACATGCTTATCCAACAAAATAAACAAACAAATAAGAAAGGAAGGAAGTCTAGTTTGTTTGGACTTATTCTTAGTGACCCCCTGCTGACCTCTTAATAATCCCTAAGATCACTTTTTGTTGTTCCAAATGCTCATAAATCAGCAAGAGAGCTGACTGACCTTGCTTTGTGGCTTTGATTTTATACATCTCAAATTAGGTGTAGCAGAAAACCCACCCATGTCTTTGTTTACCCACCATTGTTAAAGACAACATTTGTTTAACAAGGTGGTGGGTATTTCTAAGCTCAGAGAAGAAAATCAGAGGGCAGGGGTGCCTGGTGGCTCAGTTGGTTAAGCGTCCAACTCTTGATTTCAGCTCAGGTCATGGTTTATGAGTTCAAGCCCTGTATGCTTTGTGAGTTCAAGCCTCTTATCAGGCTCTGCGCTGACAGTGTGGAGCCCACTTGGGATTCTCTCTCCCTCCCTCTCTCTCTACCCCTCCCCTGCTTGTGCTCTCTTTCTCTCAAAATACATAAATAAACTTAAAAAAGAATATATATAGATTTATATGTTACTATATATGTAAAGAAAATCAGAGGGCAGAATTCCTTAGTTCTTGTACTTTTTCAAGCTCTCAATCCTCTCCTCCAAGTCTGCAGACACTGTGAGGGGCAGAAAGGAAGAAGGGGGCAAAAGGATAGTTAATAAACATGTGTTAATGTATAGGATGTACTGCAAATCCCAAGTCCTTATTCAGGATGCAGATAAGCATGGGAAATATTAGATGAAAATGTCGACTATTCTGATTAGGGGGTTTTGCAATCCCAGTAAATAGAGGAATCAATGACCCAGACCCTTAAGGGATACCCTAAAGTCTTTTCAAGCCACAGTGTCATAGATTGCACTCAAGATTATTTGGGGGGTAGGGGAGAGACAATCGGTAGTCACACAGTCTGAGTTGGTACTCAACACTTCTCATGTTGAAACAAACTTCTCACATTGGAACAAAGCCCCTAAACAACATGGCTCCTGAGAGCACTCAGGTTCCAGGAAACCATCCTGATGGTTTTTTGTTTTTTGTTTTTTTTCCCCCAGGATTGTCCCTTTGATGGGACACTGAAGCCACAGATTTCATCCGGAATATCACCATGCCAGTTCATAATCTCAGCTGTCTCAGCTTAAATATTGCTTTCTCAAGAAATCACCCCTGGAACTCCCCATTTCCCTCATTAATAAAAAGCTGTAGGTCAGCCATCTCCCTGATATGTTCTCATGCATCCTGCATTTCTCCTTGTTAGTACTGATGATTACAATTAATCACTTTTCCAATTTTTTTCTGTTATTGGTCCTCTCTGCTGGACTCTAAGCTCTAACAGGATAGCGACCATGTCTTCCACTCTGATGTGGTCCCTGTGTCCAGCACATAATGGCATGCAGAAAATAGCCTGCTGAATGGACAAGTAATGGATGGATATACAAGCCCCAGTGCTCACTATGTCACTTTATAACCCAGGACAAAGCCATCATTTATGGCTGTGCTAAAGCTTTTGTCATTCTAGCTTCACTCTCGGTTAGGAAGACACACTTCGCTTCTCCTCTCATGTTGAACTACTCAGCTTTCTAAAGCTGAGGTTCCTGAGTTTGCTACCTCTTGGAATAATCACTGGAGTTTGATAAACACACAGATCTTGGGCTCATCTCCCAAAGATTCTGAATCAGTGGATCTGAGTCTGTTGATCAGTCAAGTTTGGAAACCACTGCTCTGGAGGACAGGTTTACGAGGAATGGAGACAAAAGGTGGAGAGCTTACTGGCATAACAAGACCCCAGCCCTGCAAACAAGAAAACTGCATAAGTAGTGGAGTGGCTGCAGGCATTGGCGCACACTCCTTGCCTTGCCCTTCTGCTCCCATTGGGCATGGTTGACTTGGGCATTGGAGTCTGCAGCCCAGATATGTTTCTGTTGACAGGTATGAGTGTTCTTGGCAGCCAGTGAGGTCAGAGAGTGTCAAAGACTTGAGGAAGAAGGGGGTTCTTGGTAAATAAAGTGAAATTGATGGCTAAATATTGGCTAAATAGAGCTTTGATGGCCCAGTAACTTCCCATTAGTCCTTAAGGAGTGGTTTACATGCCTCATAGACCTTTAAGTGGCCCAGAAAGAAAGGTGTTAATCTGCTCTATTTATATTAGTGACAAACATAGTTAGTGTCTGATGCTTTGCTTCCAACACAGTTCTTGTAAACAAATGCTAGTGTCTGTTTTTGCAATAAGGAAGGTTCCTTCAACTCTTTCCGAAAATGGCATCCTGTGTCCTTTTTCATCAATATAGAAGATACAAAGATAGCCTATAGTATTAACTACTGGAATGATCTTTGCAGGAACTGTTAGAAAATCAAGACTTTGCTTTCTTTTGAAACCAACATGCTGTTCCACAAGCCGCACCTTATTGGTTTTCTTTGGGGAAAAAAAGAAGTCTGTTCTCCTCGACTCCCCTATAGAAATCAGAATGTTCTCTTACCAGATGCATGCCTATGGAGGTGGCCATTGCCGTCTCGATCTCTGTTCCTATGTCCTCAATGAAGGGGTATTCATCCTGCCGATGCACAATCACCTTAGCCCCAGTGGAGGACACCAGGAAGGGATTGTACTCCTCTTCGTTGATGTACAAGATCACCTGCAGCCCTGAGAGGAGAAGAGGCTGCTGTGGTCAAAGGCTAGTTCAACATTACCTGGTGGTAGCCTACCTCTCCCGCTGCTTTGGGAGTCTCAAAACCAAAATGCAGGTATTTCCAACAAAGTGAAAGGTGTACAGGGCTAGACTGGAAGCTTCGTGGAGAAGAGAGGTGGGGGTGGTGGTGCCTGACTTGCTCACTGCTGTGTCCCCCAAAAACAGTGTCACTGCCGCAGTTCTGCTGAGCAATAAAGGAACTACTCCTGGGCCCAAAAACATGCATCTCGACATGGTCCTTTGAGATGAGGGGTTTGGCAGAGCACCCAAATGGACAGGCAGTGCTGTGGCTGCTTAAGCCCTTAGAGAAAAGCACTAATGGTGTCTGATCCCTGGCCTAACTCCTCTCCATACTTCACCTCCTACCCCGGCAGGCAATTCTGTACCCAGCAGCCAGAGGGATCTTTTAAAATTGTAAATCAGATCACTCCCTTGCCCGAAACCCTTCAGTGGCATCTCACTGGATACACAGGAAATGCCATAGAATAAAATCTGTAAACTTGACTGTGGCTGTCATGTCTATGATGATGCAGCCCTGCCTGTGTTTCCCTCCTCAGCCCCCTCTCTGCTCTCTCAAGAAGCTCCAAGTACACTGGACTTCTTTCTGTTTCTAGAGCACATCAAATTCATTTCCTTCGCAGGGTTTTTGTACTTGATAGCACCCGAATGTTCTTCTGTGGACCTTAATATGGTAAGGATCTTCTCATCCCTAACTAACTCTTCCCATGGATGCCTTTCTGGCCCCTTATTTGAAATAAAACCCTCATCCTGACCCCAGCACCCCCTTACCCTTCACTACTTTATTTTCCTCATAGTCCTCATTAGGATTTATAATCAGATAATGTCCATGCACTTGTTTATTCATTTATTGTCTGTCTCTCCCCACTATCATTCAAGCTCCCTGGAAGCAGAGAGGGCATCTGTTCACCTTAGCGTCTCTGACACGTGGAAGAGAACGTGGCATACAGCAGGCACTCAATAAATGTTTGGTGAAAGAACAAATGAGCTCGTGGCCTGTATGGATTGACGGAAGAAAACTTGGAGAGTTCATTCTGACTTTTTCCATTTGTAAATAAAGGAATGGAAGCCCAGAGCAGGCAAGGATTTGCTCAAGGTCACACAGCACATGCGCAGCAGAGCCTGGACTCTGCAGCTCTTTGCTCCCAGGTCCCAGACTACTTCTTTCCACTGAAGTACGTGCCCTGGATTATGGTTTCTTGCAGACTTGGTAAGAGTACAGACTGCACAGTAGCAAAGGCTGGGAGTCCATATGGGGTTCTCCTGCCTTTCCTTGTGGGAGCATATTTGTATATCAACTCATGTTCAGTTCGCTTAGGACTTTGCCAGGCCCGTCTGTTTCCTGCCTTCGCTACAAAAGTCACTGTAGTAAGAGCAGTGGTAATAGTACCGGAGGTTATAACGGTTCTATTGGTGGTGGTGGGAGTAGTAATGGTACCAATAGTAGTAATGATAACACACAACCAGCATTTATTGTGTGTTTCATGTGTGTTAAAGGCTGAATTGTATTCCCCTTCTAATCCATATGTTGAAATCCTGCCCCATAATGTGACAGTAATGGAGATAGGGCCTTTAGAGAGCTAATAAAGGTTAAATGAGGTCATAAGGAGGGCCCCAATCCCATAAGGCTGGTGTCCTTACAAGAGGAGGAGATACCAGACCTCCCTCTCTCTCTCTCTCTCCTTTTCTCTCTCTCTGCCACAGAGAAAAGGTCAGGTGAGGACACAGCAGGAAGGCAGCCGTCTGCAAGCCAGGGAGAGAGATCCCACCAGAAACCAAGTTCACAGCATCTTGACCCTGGGTCCCTACCCTCCAGAAGGGAAACTAAATAAACGTCTGTTATTTAGGCTACTCAGTCCGTGATATTTTGTTATGTAGCCCGAGCAGACTAATACAGCATGTGCCCGGACTTACTCTAAGCACTTTACATATATGAAGTCCTCTCAATAACCCCAAAGCAGAGACATTATCATGATTTCCACTGTGTAGATGAAGTGCAATAACTTGGACAGGGTCACACAGTCAGTGGCAGAGCTGTGGGTTTTGGCTGCAGAATGTGTTATCTTAACCAAGATAAAGGTATGTTTGCCTCCCTAATCTCCTGTTTGGCACATCTGGGTTTAAGTCCATCTAAAGTCTGCATGCCCCACATTACTCATTCCCTAGCTGCAGGCTTGAGCCAGAGTGGTTTGCCAGGAGGAGAAACCCCAGTGACGTCACTGTTGCTCTCTCAAAAGTAGAGGAGACATCAAAAAGGAAAACAGACACCAAAAAAAGAAGGAGCCGGGGCGCCTGGGTGGCTTGGTCGGTTGAGCGTCGGACTTCGGCTCAGGTCATGATCTCACGGTCCGTGAGTTCAAGCCCCGCGTCGGGCTCTGTGCTGACAGCTCAGAGCCTGGAGCCTGTTTCAGATTCTGTGTCTCCCTCTCTCTCTGCCCCTCCCCTGTTCATGCTCTGTCTCTGTCTCAAAAATAAATAAACATTAAAAAAAAAAAAAAAAAAAAGAAGGAGCCAACATGGATGCTTGATAGAAACAGCACAGCCAAAGGGGAAGTGATGTCCCTGGTTTCTGGCCAGGTGGAGAGATCCCACATTTCTGGAAGGCTCGGGCACTCCAACTGCCCTCCTGCCAGGATGCTCACTGTTGGTGCGGATTTCCTTACCGTATTCACTGCCCCCCATAGAGGTGCTGAGGATAGTCTCATTTTCTCTGTTGTTGAACGTGTAGCAATTCCCATACATTGGATGGTGGAAAAGCGTGAAGTTTCTATAAGGAAGAACACGGGTCAGAAAGAGCTTTGGTGGGAGCTCCCCTCATGCATCTGAGCTAAAGGCTGGATGGGAAGGGCTTACAGGGCCAACTTTCTTTTGTGGACAACAGATAATAGACATGACTTACTTTCTCCACTTTCTGTCTAATAAACCACAAGCAAAGCCCCTCACCCCGGCTGCCACACGTTAATGTAGGACTACTCTCTGCTTTGTTCCCCCATCTTAATCCTCCCAGCTCTGTCTCCATCCCAGTGTGACTCTTGTTGTGCCCTATGTCTGCCCCAAATTCCTCTACTCGTGAATTTCTCAGCCAACACTTGACATTTTTCCATTCCAACACCAGGAAATGATCCCAGGAGAAGGAACCACATCACATGTGTCCTTACACTGACTTGAGAACCTAACGCTTAGGCAGATATGATTCCAATCACTCAGTTTCATAAAGATCAATGTATCTACTAACATATAGAAAGGATTAGTGTTTAAAAAGAATGAAGTAAGGCTTTCAGATAGGCAGGAACACTCTAGAATGTCCCATCACTGCTCAGTCACCACCAGGGATCTGAGTGTTATCTTAAAGGCAGAAAAGTTTGAGAGCTCACCCATCTATACATAGACCTTTCTTTCTCTTTCTTTCCTACCTCTCTTTCCTTCGTTTCTTCCTCTGTGCTTGATCAGTGGTTCTCAGTTGTTGGTGTGCATGATGGTAGCATGCAAGGTTATACATATACCATCAACCCCTCTGTTTTTATGAGTAACTTAATGAGTTCAAAGATACTTTGACTCTATGCCATCTCTATCTTCCTCAGTGACTCCAGAGCCTAGATCCCATGTAAGCTGTTTTCTAAAGGGCAGGGTCAGCGAGAAGAGCATCTTTCACTCCCAAGCCCCACAGCTGAGCTGCAGGTGCAGGCAAGGGACTCGGAGCTCAGAGCCACCAGTCCTCAGAGCTAAGAGGGCAGCCTCCTCCCCTGACCTGGCATCGCAGGACATGCCATCAAAGAAGCAGGTAACCAGCAGCTCCTCAGCAGAGTAGCTCATGTTGATTTTCTTCTCCAGAGGGACCTGTGCCATGATGTTCATGTAGTGCAGCTTATACCACTCCTGGATGGCATTGACCCCTGAGCTGAAGGTGTAGACGGCACATTTGGACGTGTCATTTGAACACTGTGAATAAGAGGAGACAGTAGGCTGAAGCCACTGGCACTACTACTGGCCTTGAGAAGGACAGTAAGGATGAGGACCTAGGACTCTAGACCGGAACAGGAGGGACACCTGAAGCAAGGATGGGCTTCCTCTTACTTCCAAGGGCTGAGAGAGGATCAGCCTCAGGGACCTGAAGGGTCTGAGAGAAGGACACAGAATCCCACTTGTCATGGCTCCCCGTGACTGCTTACCAGGTGAGAAGAAAAACCGGCTTCTGTAGGGTCTCCAGATATCCAGGCTTTGGTTGATTATTGCTATTGACTTCCTACCCACCTCTAGCCATTTCCTACTGGATCAGCAGTCTAGAAATCTGGATCCTCACCCAGACTTCAACATGATATTTCTGTGGGATCTTGGGCAAGGCATGACATCTCCATTATTTCACCTACCAAATGTTAACTAAAATGCCATCCTTAGCTGGGATGACCAGCATTTAAAATATGTAATAATTAGAGCCTTAGAGGGGGACTGTGGTATGTTCCAGATGTTCTCATCACACTGGGTTTGGAATCTCTCTCAAAAGGACAGGCATTGAAGGATTGATTTTGCTATCAAGAATAGCCGAGACAGTATCTCGTGAAAAGACCCAGGAAGACTTTGAAAAGTCTTGATGATTAAGGGAAAGGGCCATTTCTCCAGGATTTGTAACCGGTGCTCCAAGGTCTCACAACTGGCAAGCCAAGTATAAGGTACAGAAGAGAGGTCTCATCCTAGAGAGATGCCTGGGGCATGGTGAGGTAGCGTAATTGATTGCCTTTGCCCAGGACACTAATGGAATTCGATTTTGGTGACTGGCTGCTTCCTTAGAGCCCCTTAAATGGGACTGAGAAGGAGAGAGGAAAAGTCAGGCCGCAGCACCTCACAAAGGCAAGTACTGCAGGGAACATTGGGTGTTTCTGTTGTTTATTACCTATTTCCTTCCTTCTGGTATCTGTACCCTAATTTTGCGTTTGTGGAACGTCCTTCCCCCTGTTGGATACAGTCTGATGAGACTGTACATCATGACACCTCACCCTCTGTTAGGTGACCCGACTCAAACTTGTCCAATCAGATAGTCACAAGATGGGATCTGAATCCGTCTTTATGGATGGATTAACAAAAAGCCTGAAAATCGTGAAAGCTTATTGAATCCAGCAGCCATATCTGAAATGACCTTTCACCATTTCTTGCCACCTAGATCCCTGGACCTTCCCTAATTTCTGTCCTTTGACAGGCCTCCATGATCTTCTGATTCCTTTCTAAGACTTTTTTTTTTTTTTTTCTGCTTAATATTACCTGAATCAGTTTTAGTTGCTTACAGAATTTTCACCCTTAACTGGGTGTATTTCTTTCAGCGGGACCATAGGGACAATGGCAAAGGAGAAACCTTCGTGGACCCACCATCTCTAGCCCATCCCATGGCCCCCAGCTGTGAGGACATGCATCTCACCAGTTGGAATCCCACCAACTCCTTGGACTCGTGGACATGCATGACATCTGATGCCTTGTGAATGATGCTCCCACTGACTTTCCGCTTCCGCCCTGTGAGGAAGTCCCTGGCCTTGCTGGTCTCATCCTGACTGAAAGCCAGCAGTGGGACCAGTTTGAGGAATTTGGGCTGTGTGCCCTCCCAAGCCGAGGTCCAAGACTCTGCCTCTCGGCGTTTTCGAGACTTATTCTCTGGAAAGCCGTACAG
Source organism: Leopardus geoffroyi (assembly GCF_018350155.1). Classification (NCBI taxonomy): domain Eukaryota; kingdom Metazoa; phylum Chordata; class Mammalia; order Carnivora; family Felidae; genus Leopardus; species Leopardus geoffroyi. The sequence goes on from NC_059340.1 coordinate 23,585,990, forward strand.
GTTCTTCAAGGCCGTTCTAGTCTCCTGTTCCAAATCGGCTAGAAGGTCCCGCACTGCACTGTACCTGCCAAGGGGGGAAGGAGGAGTCAGGGAGAGGGGAGCTCCACTGACAGAGTGCTGGTACCTCTTCCCTCTGTTTCCCATCAGTGTATGTTGGCCTTGGGCCCACTTCTCCCCCGCTTCCTTGGCCAAGGAGGCCTTTTATGATTTGCCCCATCCAAAGTGACTCTTGGCTTGAAAAGTGATGACAGGCTCCCGTGTGACCCTTGTGTGACTTCTCATGGCTTCATTTATGCCACTACCATCTGCTTGCTCTTGGGGTGTGTTGGTAAGTTTGCCCCGACCAGCATTTCTGGAGTGGTGACTGTCAGGTGCCTCCCATAAACCAGCCACGGTGAGGACAATTACAGTGAGGACAGTAACTGCTAACTGGAAGTGGGTCCAGGGGACCGGCTCTGTCTCCACCTAGCACACTTGCCCCTGCACACTGACTCTTCTCCAATCAGTCCTGGGACAGAAAAGGTAACGCTGTCACCTCAATAACCCCCAGGAACAAGAATGATACAGGAATTGACCGCATGAAGCACAGCGCCATCTTCAAATCTCCATAATACCAAGTAGTCCTGGCCTCCCTCCCAACTGCTCCCCTCTCTCCTCTCTCTGCCCCTTGCTCCCTGCATAGACGACACAGCATCATGATTGAGTATGTAAACTTCAGAGTCAAACTACCTGGGGTCCAGTTCCCCATCCTGGTTCCGGATATGGGACTTGGATAAGTCACCTAGTCTTTTTGTGTCTCAGCTTTCTCATCTGTAAAATGAGATCACTGGAAAGATTCAATGAGTTTATCGTATGTGTGTGTAAACAGTCACTATTAATTTTATTAGCATAATTATATTTGCTAATATTTCACTCCTGCACTACAACTCAACTCCCCTAGGACCGAGACTGTGTTGGGTTGTTCACTTCTTTGCCCCAGACTCGAGTACAGTGCATGCCAACTTGTAGACACTGAGTAAATGATTATGGTGCAAGTGATAGATGGAAGAAAGGGAGGGAGGGACAAAAAGACTCTGAGGTGGAGAACGAGGCTTAGACCTGATTTTGATTTTGACCAGTTAGTTTCCTTTGACACTCTTCCTCCCTTGCTCCTCCCTTCTCCCCATGCCCACACCTGCTCAGACAAATTCTGCCAGATTCTGACCTGCCTCACAGATCAGTTTTCAATAATCCTGAGCACAGCTCCAGTGACCCATTTAGAACGGGCCCTGTGGCAGACAATAGGGCAGTACCAATGGCTGATCCTGCCCAGAGCCCAGTGATCTCAATTAGTGGGGCTGGATTCACTCAAATGAGGGTTGGGGCAGCTGAGATGCTTCCGGAAGTCACTTGGGTGTCACTTCTGAGTCAGCCTCCAGCTCATGTTTCGGGGACAGTGAGGGTGTGAGTTTAGAGGGCTCAGGGGGAAATGGCTAAGCAAGGCTGTGTGTGCCTATACATACATACCTGTGCGTGTGTGTGTGTGCACGTGCCTGGGGTGGGAGGCTGTGCTAGCACATTCCAGTCCCCACCCCCCAGTGAAACTGACCCTTGCAGACTCCCACTCCTACACAGCTTGAGCTAGTCCAGCCTCAGAAGCAGCTGATAGATCGACAACTTGGGACAGATTTAGAACCTGGGGGAGGGAGTTTACCAATGTTGGCAGCAAATTCAGATTTCTAAAAAGCCTCCCTGTGGGCTGGCACGTGTCATCTTTGAGTGGGGCTCTGGCCTCCGAGGGGGGCCCGGCCCCCCCCCCCATATCCTTGCTCCTGCCGCTTACTTGTAAGGGTTGATGTTGCAGATGGTGACGGCAGGAAAATCCAGCTTCTGGAAGTGGACCTTGATGGAGACGGAGACGGTGTAGAAGGAGGAGATGAGGAGGGCACATTGCCAGAAAATGAGGGCCACCGCCGTCAGCGTGAAGAGAACCCAGAGCAGGCGCCGCAGGCGGCCGCGGGACACCACGATGCGGCGGCAGCCGTGGGTGTTGGTGTTGAGGCAGTACCACCGCATCAGCTCTTTTATGGTAGGCGCCTGGGGCCCCGTCACAGGCAGATTCTTCTTGATTTTGGCTTTGATCTTCTCTCCAGGAGCCATGATGAGGATGGGACTTGAGGGCCAGGCAAGCTGGAGGGGCAGAGAAGAAAAGTGGGTGACCTCACACTCCCTAGCCTCCAGGGACAGGGCAGACTCTGGGGAAACACCAGCCCACATGCCCTCAGAGGCCGTCTTCCTTTTTCCCTCTGTGGGCTGGACAGCCTGCATTCTGAGACCCCGGCCCCCTTTCCAGGATATTTGGGTTTTTGGCCACTGCAGCTGCAACAAGGGCTGCTTCCTCCTTGTGCAGCCCCCAGGCCCAGCCGTGTGGGGGCTGGGTGGGGTTTAACCCATGAATCACTGGTTTGAAGGACCTTTCCCCTGGGTGCCTGAAGCAGGAGCCCTCCACACCTCAGCCTCTGCACCTCTCTTATCACGCTCTGCCCTATCTAGAATATGGCCACCTGCACCTTATCGCCTCCTCCCACCTGGCCCCCTGGAGGGCAGCATTCCTATCTCACCTACCCCTGGTGCCTAGCTCAGTATCTGGCACTGAGCAAGTACCCCACCAACATTTTCTGACAGATGCAATCTGTCAAGCGAATTTCTCGGCAGCCAACTTGGATCCTGTTCGGTCCACTCCTAGCCGTGTTTTCCAGGCTTTTCCCCTCCGCTTTCCCTGCAAGTGGCGTTTCTGTTTCGTTTCTGTTTAACTTCTCTTTACAGTCAAGCATTTGGTGTTTCTAGAGAACCTTATAAACAATAGCCCACAACTATTGGCCACTTAATATTTGCCAGGTACAATGCCCTATTTCCTTGATTCTAAAGTATCACTAATTGGGGGAATACACTGTGACGAGATAACAGCTTTGTTTGGGGGAAAGTGTTGGAAAACAAACTATCGCATTCATCAGTGTACATGATGCATTTCACTTACAGAAACTTCACAACATGGAATAACATTCTTTTTAGAAATGAACTAATATATGTGTATTGTGTATTCTATACATTATATACATAAAGAAAGAGTCACCTCATGGTTATATAAAGTTTCATCAGTCTCATAAATATATAAAGTCTCTCTATATACGTATAATCCACATAGATTTCATTTTGTGTTTCAACAACCACTACTGTTACCTTCATGTTATAGAGGAGGAGAATGAGCCCAGAGAGGTGGGGTCATTTGTGCAAGACCACACAGCTACTCAGTGGAAGGACTGGATTAGAACCTTGCAGCCTTCACCACCGTGGTATAGGCTTTTGAGGGGCCTGGTATTGTGCTGGGTACTGTCTCCTCCCCAAAGAAGAAGGAAAGAGAAGGGATCCTGTGCTATTTATTTATTTTTATTTTTTAATGTTTATTTATTTTTGAGAGAGAGAGAGAGAGAGAGAGAGAGAATAAGTGGGGGAGGGGCAGAGAGAGGGAGACACAGAATCCGAAGCAGGCTCCAGGCTCTGAACTGTCTGCACCGAGCCAGCCGTGGGGCTTGAACTAACAAACCACAAGATCTTGACTTGATCTGAAGTCAAATGCCTAGCCGACTGAGCCACCCAGGTGCCCCGGGATCCTGTGCTGTTTAATTTCCAAACTCTAGATAGTCAGTGTCACCACCTCCCAACAGTTGTGAGCACTGGTAAAGGGGGAGGGAAGGTATATGGAAATTCATCCCTCTTTTTTTTTTTTTTTAAAGTTTATTTACTTATTTTGAGAGACAGAGAGACAGAGTGTGAGAGAGAGCACAAGACAGAGAGAGGGAGAATCACAAGCAGGCTGGGCTGTGCAGTCAGCACAGAGCCCGACTCAGGGCTCAATCCCACAAACTGTGAGATCATGACCTGAGATGAAATCAAGAGTTGGACTTCTAACCAACTGAGCCACCTACGCACCCCAGGAAACTCTATGCCTTCTACACCTGCCGTTGGTGACAGAGGCAGAGTAGGGAATATGTTAATATGGAGTAGGATATGCAAGGTGGTCCCCATGCCCCCAGAGGGCCTGTGTCTGGGCTTTAGTTTGTCCCATCGAGTTCTTCAAGCAGGATTCTGCACTTCAGGAGTTACTTTTTGTACACCCTGACCCCATGGGATATTGTCCAAAATTTGGAAGCTGGGGCAAAGCTGGGAGGCTTTCAAGTTTATGATGCTCGTGGGTTACAGGTTTATGATGTAAAGAAAATAAGAGGGCTGGCGGGGAGGCAGCAAGTGAGATGTCCAGAGGCAGGCACCTCCCTCCAACCCCCACCCCCCCCCCCCCACAGACACATATGACCTTACTGGGATGGAGAAAACCTTCTCAACCCTCAAAATTATGCTGTTGGTCTCTTAGCAAGAGGAATGTAATTTATTTTGTTTTGTCATTTAAAGCATTTCCCATCCTCAACTCCTCTCTCACACATTCAAGAGCAAAAAACTTAGCAAGAGTTTGTTTTAAAAATCTGGATCCAGGTTCAATTTCCTGTCAAACAAAATGGCCACGCAGGGAAGGTTTTCTCCTCTGCGAATGTTCAGAATCGCAGATGCTGGATACTCCTATCTCTAATTCTCCTTCTTCTCGCTGAAGACAACCCCTGGGGTCCCTCTGTCCCACCAGCTTCTTCTCCAGGACTGACCTTGACTCCAATGGATCAGCCCCCAATGTCAGTGAAACCACAGGTGAGAGAAGGGAACCCATCTGCTCAACACAAAACAGATAAATGTGCACTGAAACAGTGTTACAACTTCAGAGCAGAGCAAGGTCTGGCTGGTTGATCAAACACTATGCCTTTGCGGAAGAATCAATGGCTGACACAGAGCACTCACTCTTTGAAGTACTTTACAGGTATTTACTCATTTCATTTCCACAACAAGCTTCTGAGGTAGGCACCTTCATTTCCCCCCATTATGCAAATGAAATGGAGACACCAAGAGGTTAAGTAGTTTGTCCAAGGTCACACTAGAAAGTGGCCAAGCTGGGATTTGAACTCAGGAGTCCATGCCTTTAACTACTAGCTGTGCTGCTCCCCAACAGTAATAATAATGACAACGATAGCAGCAGCAGCAATAATCACAGCTATCATTTATTGATCCCTTAGGACTCCCTGCCATCCTACTCAGCTCTTTTTACATATTACCTTATTTAATGCTCCCTATAATTAGATGAGGTATTAGTACCGTCCCCATTTCACAGAGGGGGAAACTGAGGTGCAGAGTGATTAGGTAACTTGCCCAAGGCCACCCAGATGGCAAGAATTCAAAGGAGTTTTTCAAATTCCAGGGCCGCTCATGACAGCGATTCTCTACTGCGCCCCACCACCCCGGAGCTTGCCTATCTCCCATACCCCAGGAAGGGACCCCGAGCCTCAGGCTCTGGGAGTGGGACTCGAGCTCCCCCCTGGCGTCTCTGCAGCCCCTGCCCACCCCGCACAGAGCGACCGCACGCTGTGCTGTGGCAGAAGTCACGTCTGCTGACGCCGCCGGAGAGAATCCAACCAACCCGATTCAAGTGTTTGCTTCTTTCTGCAACCACGGTCACTCCAGAGAAAACATTCCAGAGAGCAAAAGGAACAATCACGGTCAAGTCTCGCCAAGGCCTGAACAGGTGCTGGGCGGAGCGACAAGGCGAGGCGCGGCCCGGGACCCCCAGAGCCACGGACCCTGAATAGCCCAGAAACGCCTGTCACCCTAGCTCTGCTTCCCGGGCGACGGCGTGGGCAGACGCCAGAGAGCTGGCTGGACCCGGATTGGCCTGAGAAGGTGTCTCAGCATCCCAGCCACCGGGAGGCAGCCCCGGGCTGATGCCAGCCAGCTCCACCACCGACCGCGCGGACGGTGTCCGAGAAGGCATCGGGCCCCGCGGCCGCTCCGGTGCCTGAAACCCCCAAGCTAGTGCGACCCGACCCGGCTCGGCTCACCTCTCTCAGTTCCGAAGAGTCTGGGGCTCGGGGGTGCGCGATCCTTGCGCGCTCTGTTGTGCTGCCGGTAACAGCGCGAGCATCCCGCCGCTGCCGCGGCCTCCGGCTCTTGTGCGCCAGACCTGGGCCCCGCCCCTGGAACCCCGCCCCCTCGGGGCCGCCCCCACCTGCCCAGGTGTATTCCCCAGGTGGCCCAGGATGTGCCGGCCACGACTCCGCAGCGCCCCCTGTCACGCTGAGGCAGCTCTGCGCCCAGGTGCATCCCGCACGGTGCCTTGCGGTGGCGAGGTACAGTGCCTGCCGCCTCCCGGAGGCCAACCAGCACCCTGCATTCCCCCTGGATCTGTGCGGCACCTTCTACCAGCACCTCACAGCGCCTCCTGCCGCCTTGTTACTGCCCGACACCTTCCACTCTGGTCCAGCTGGGCGCCCTTCCGCCCCTGCGCCTGGAGAAATCCCAGGCAGCATTTTACCCAAGGCTTCCTCCTGACCTGGATCAGGAAGCTGCTTCAGTGCCCACCTGCGTCTGCCTGTGCCCACCTGCCTGAGGCTTTGCAACCAGGCCTCGCATCCTTTGGTCTCTTCAGTTGCCTTTTTATAGTGACTCACGCAGAAAACTGTAAGAAATGAGCTTAGAAGAATTGCAACCAGAAGGGATCATAGAGACACCTCGATTACAGCCCCTTAGAGTAGGGAAGAAACAGGCCCAGAGAAAGAAAGCAGTCTGTTCTGCAGCGGAACTTCTCAGACTTGAAAGTGCATACCATCACTGTGGATCTCTAATTCAGTAGGCGTGGTGGGACTTGAGAATCTGCATTTCTAACTTTCCAGGTGATGCCTCTCTTGCTGGTCTAAGAACCACACGTTGAGTACAAGGGCCACTTGCCCAAGTGAGTGGAAACAGGTTCAGTATTTCTAGAGAGCCACTTAAAAAAAAACCCTCTAACCCCCTAAGAAAAACCTCAACTGTTATTCTAACAATACATGCTCATTGTAAAGAATTCACATTTTGAAAAGAATGGAAGTCTCTCCTTAATCTGTGAGCCCCCCCCCCCCGCTAAATAAGCATGGTTATATATGCATAAATATATTGCAATATATTTAAAATACAAAAATTACATATGCCAAATAATAACTAAACTGGTATATATAATATTACATAATAAGATTATATATGAAATGGGATTATGAAATACACACTGTTCTTTAATTTCTTAACTTTGTTTTATTTTTTATAGACTTTACATTCATTTTTTATGTTTTTATTTTTAAGTACTCTCTGTGTCCAACATGGAGCTCAAACTCACAGCCTCAAGATCAAGAGTCACATGCTGTACCTACTGAGACAGCCAGGCATCCCTCTTAACTTTGTTTTAATGACAATATACTATACAGGTATATTCTCATTATAAAATAAAGCCAGTAAAGGGAAATATTTCCTTTTGTGATATATTATGGGTCATTTTCCTTGCCACTGTATACATTTACCTAAGTATGCTATTCACATAACTTACTTAATCAATGTATTGATATATTTTTTTAATTGCCTCTAATTTTTCAGTAGTATAAATTATTCCATAAAATATGTTCATGTACATCTCTGATTATTTCATTGGGACAAATTCTTACTCGTGGGATATTTTTTCTGTCAGTGTCATTACTCAGTTTAGTTGGCACAACAAAAAGAACAGTTAAGAGAAAAGAGTAGGCTACAAAACAATGTATAGAATAATAGAAAATATATCAAAATGTTAAAAAAGAGGTTCTCTTTCAGGGTAAATTTACAAGTGATTTTTACTAATCTGTGCTTTCTTGTTTCACTCTCCCTCTCTGTATACATAGATAGAGATATTATGGATATATACATTAAATATATGTAATCACCTGTGACATAAAAATACGATTTTTTAAAAAATTTTTAAGTTTATTTTGAGAGAGAGAGCGAGAGAGCACAAGTGGGTTAGGGGCAGAGAGAGAGGGAGAGAGAATTCAAGTAGGCTGTACACTATCAACACAGAGCCTGATGCAGGGCTAGAACTCATAACTGTGAGACCATGACCTGAGCTGAAATCAAGAGTCGGATGCTTAACCAACTGAGACACCTAGGTGCCTCATAATAATAATGTTTTTCTCTTCATCTTCTGGGATCCCTATGATTCTGATGTTGTTCCTTTTAATGAGTCACTGATTTCTCTAATTCTTAAATTGTGCTCTTTTGCCTCAGTTTCCCCCTTTTTTCTGCTTCATTATTTTCCATAAGTTTGTCCTCTGTATCGCTGATTCACTTCTCTACCTCATCCATCCTTGCCTCTGTGGCATCCATTCGGGATTGCAGCTCAGTCATAGCATTTTTTATTCATCCTGACTAGCTTTTACTTCTTTTATCTCCACAGAAAGGGATTCTAATCTATTTTGACCCCAGCTAGTATTCTTATCGCAATTCTAAATTCTGATTCAGACATCTTGCTTGTATCCGTATTGGTTAAGTCCCTGGCTGTCATTTCTTCCTGCTCTTTCTTTTGGGGTGAATTCCTTCATTTTGTCATTTTGAAAGAAGAAAAGGAATTAATGAGGTAAAAAAATTTTAAATTAAAAAATTAAAAACAACACACACACACACACACACACACACACACACACACACAAGTCAAATAAATGATGCTAGATCCTAGGTGTGTTTTGGTGTGGGTGTTGAAAGGGGCTTAATAGAGAAAAAAAGGGGGAAAATGGAAAACATTTGAAAATTTGAAAAAATGAATACAATAAAATAGAATAAAATGAAATGATGGAAGTAAAATAGAATTTGAAACATTTACAAAAAAGTAAAAAATATAGTAGAAAAAAATTAAAGAAATATTTTTAATAGAAATTGAAAATAAAAATAAAATTTTCTCTTTCTGTATTCAAGAAAAAGAAAAGAAATGAAAGAGAGAAAAGAAGAAAATTGAATAGGTGGACCAGTGAACAGACTGAAATACAATTTAAATTACATCGTTTTCCCCTAGAAGTCAAATTATGAAGCACTTTATAGTCTGTAAACTAAGCAGGCGGAGAGACTCCTGTTCCTGAAGAGCAAGGTTGGCCCAGTTGGGCGGGGCTTAGTGTAATGGCTCTGTTCTCCACTAGATGGCGCTGCTTAGCTTACTGGGGTGGATTGTTGTGGTGCTTGCAGGTGTGTATGCACATGCGCGGGAGCGGTGAAAATGGCGTCACCCAGCTGCCCAGTCTCTAGTATTGGAACTCTTCTCCCAGATCAACAATTTCGCACCTGTCTCCAGTTTCTGTCCACGCCATGCTTTTACACTGTCTGTGACCAAGCTGTCATGTTGCCGGGCAGCACCTCCCTCCTGAGTTTTATCTCAGATGCAGCTGTGTTTTCTGACCCCTCACTTCTGAGGGACTGCGGCTTTGACCTGTTCTGACCCTCTGTGGGAGGGTCTCACTGAGCAATGGCCAGGTGCCAACCCACACCCAGGAACGTTCGCAGGACTGTGCTGCTACCGATGCCCAGAGTCTGAGGCTGTGTGCCAGCCCACCCCAGAAAAAGTTCACACGATTGTGTAGCAGCAGCATTTCAGGGACTATGGTAAATCACAACATGATCTGGCACCAGGCTTCACCCCCAACGACCTTGTTCCAGCACCAGCAAATGTGGTTGTTCTCTGTGGTCCACTGGGGCTTTGCCTGTGGAGGGGGGCCCATACAGCCTCTACCAGATGTCTTCCCAGCAGGGGAACTGCCTCTCCCTGTGTGTCCTAAGAACTTTTTGGACCCCACTCTGCTCCTGGGGATTCGTCCTTCCCACCAGAGCACTGCCAGTTATTGAGCTGCAGAGTTTCAGACTCTGCACTACCCCTGTTTATAGAGTCTTAATGGATTTTAAACCTTCTCCTTTCTCCTTTCTCTCTTTTAAGTTCAGTCCCTGCATCTGTTTCCACTTTCCACTTTCTCTCCAGCTGCTTTTGGGGGGGGGTGCTTTTCCTGTACTCTCCCCCCATCTCCATCCTCTCTCCACCAGCTCCCTGCCCTCAGCAGCTTCTCTCTACCCCAGTTCACCTCTCCATGCCGCATACCTGCTGAGTTCTGTGGTTCAGGTTGTGCACATTGTTGTGTTAATCCTCAAATCAGTTTTTTAGGTGTGCAGGATGGTTTAGTGTTGGTCTGGCTGTCCATAATAAGAATGTTTTTAAAAGATGGCAAGCTAGTTGAAGTCAGGGATAACACTTGAAATCAGGTCTATGTCACTATAGGACAGAATAAATTAAGGCTGGATTGGCTTCTTTTTAAAAATCAAGTTAGGGGCACCTGGGTGGCTCAGTTGGTTAAGCATCCAACTTCGGTTCAGGTCATGATCCCACAGCCTATGAGTTCAAGCCCTGCATTGGGCTGTGTGCTGACAGCTCAGAGCTTGGAGTCTGCTTTGGATTCTGTGTCTCCCACTCTGTCTGCTCCTCCCTAACTTGTGCTCTGTCTCTCAAAAATAAATAAACATAAAAAAAAATAAAAATCAAGTTAAATTTGGGGAGCCTGGGTGGCTCAGTAGGTTGGTTGAGCGTCCAACTTCAGCTCAGGTCATGATCTCACTATTCATGGGTTCAAGCCCCCTGAGGTAAAAAAAAATTTTTTTTTAATTAAAAAATTAAAAACAATAAAACATACACACACACAAATCAAATAAATGATGCTATATCCTATGTGTGTTTTGGTCTGCGTGTTGAAAGGGGCTTGACATATTAGAGTAAAAAAGGGGGGGGGGAGGAAAACATTTGAAAATTTGAAAAAATGTGCTGACAGCTCAGAGCCTGGAGCCTGCTTAGGATTCTGTGTCTCTTTCTGTGCCTTTCCCCCACTCATTTTCTCTCTCTCTCCCTCTCTCAAAAATAAATAAACATTAATTTTTTTTTAAATCAAGTTACATTTATATTTTTCTCTTTCTATATATAGAAAGTTCCAGGGCACCTGGCTGGCTCAGTCGGTAGAGCATGCAGCTCCTGATCTCAGGATCATGAGTTCAAGCCCCACATTGGGCGTGGAGCCTACTTAATTAAAAACAAAAGTTCCCTCAGACCCTTTTTGTTCAATTCCCACATAGGCAACTATTGCTCTGATTTATATTACAATAGATTACCTTTCTTGGTTCTTAAACTTTGTATAAATGGTGTCAACAGTATGTACTCTTTTGTATCTGGTTTCTTTCAGGAATTCAAGTCTGATTTCCTGGTAGAACAAAGATTGGCATCCAAGTCTGCTCTTTCACAAAGCCTACACGCTTACCCACAAAGCTACACGTGAGCGGGAGCAACCCTCACTTTCCCAGGTCCCACATGAGGGATGACAAAAAGTCCTTGGAGACAGTTCAACATCTGAGATGTTGGGCAGTTCAACATCTGAGATGGTGAGAAAGCCCCACACTTCCTTCTATCAAGATGTTTGTATAAGGTATAGTTGATCCATGTTGTAAAAACTTATCTTGGGTACAAAGTGGTTGTCTCTGAACCTCTGTCATGATTAGGCCATATACAACTTCCTTTTTCTCTGGGAGCATCAGCGTCCAGATTTATAAAACATACCTACAATCTATTTCTCACTACTGCTGGGGCCATCACTGTGCTCCAGTCTGTCACCATGTCTCATTTGGATCATTGCCATGTTCTCCTAACTAGCCCTTCTGCAGTCCTATTGTCAATATACTAGCCAAAGGGATACTATTAAATTAGAGTCGGATCATGTCACTCTGTTTAAACCTGATCAATCCAGAGCAAAAGCCAAAGCCCTATGGTCACCTACAAGGTTCTCCTTGTCTGACCCCTGTTGTCACCCTTTCTCATCTCCTACCACTCTTACTCTGATTCATTCTGCTTCTTTCTCATTGGTCTCTGTGTTGTTCCTTGGATATGATGAGGTCTACCACTAGAGGTAGATGGGCATTTCTTAGAGAATGTGGTGAGAGTGAGTGAGAAAGGAAGCTTAAAAGGAACCAACACATCCCTTTGTTGTCAATATTGTCAACATTACCACTTCTAGGCCACTTAGGAAAAATCAATATGACATGAGACTTATACTGTCCCCTAAGTACACAGACTTTTTGCCAAAAACAATGGTGTCGTGGTCACGTTTCCTTTCCTTTCCTTTTCTTTTTTTTAACATTTATTTATTTTTGAGACAGAGACACAGAGCATGAATGGGGGAGGGTCAGAGAGAGGGACACACAGAATCTGAAACAGGCTCCAGGCTCCGAGCTGTCAGCACAGAGCCCGACGCGGGGCTCGAACTCACAGATCGCGAGCATGACCTGAGCCGAAGTCGGCCGCTTAACTGACTGAGCCACCCAGGTGCCCCTCCTTTTCTTTTTTTCTACCAACATCAATTCCCTTTTTTTCCGGAGTCATCCTTGAGTTTTCTTTGGAGAACCATTCATCCCCCTGTTCTAGTCCATGTGATTCAAGTTGGGTCGATCCCATTTCTGGCTCTAGGTCTAGCCAATTAGCTTATCCTATCACTCAGGTCTTAGTGTTTGGTTCTGGAGTAGGCATGGGCCACAATTTAACCCGATGTAAGTCATGCCCACCCAGAGTGTTTTCTAGAAGATTGCAGAAAGGAAGATTGCAGGGGTGAGAGGACTACTAGCAGAAAGGACTGTGTGATCCAAGAGCTGTGGGGAGTATCACTTGGGGCTTGGGAGTGAAGCTAACACAAAGAAAAACAGAACTGAGAGATGGAAAGGATTCCAGTCTTGATGATAAAATGTCTCTGGACCCAGGACTACTTTAAGCTGGGTGTATATCCCAGACTTGTTAGTTATTTGGACTAATAAATTTGCTATTGTGCTTATAACATTTTGAGTTCGATTTCTTTCACTAGGGACCAGAAGACTCCCAGAAAATATAGGGGATAAAAGTACTATCCTCCCACTTGGATGGAGTGATGCCATATTTGTGTATTAAAGTGAGTGTATTCCATATCCAGTCCCGGATGAAGGATCTACAAATCTTCTGAGGAATATTTTTCTATCTTTTTAAAAAAATTTTTTTAAATATTGATTATTGAGAGACAGAGAGAGACAGAGCACGAGCAGGGGAAGGACAGAGAGAGAGGGAGACACGGAATCCAAAGCAGGATACAGGCTCTGAGCTGTCAGCACAGAGCCCGATGCGGGGCTCGAACTCACGAACTGTGAGATCATGACCTGAGCTGAAGTCAGATGCTTAACCAACGTCAGACGCTTAACCGACTGAGCCACCCAGGTGTCCCGGAACATTTTTCTATCTTAGATGACACCAGTGAGAGCCCTGTGCTACTAAAAGAAAAAGGGAATTTGAATTCTGGCAAAAAAGTAGACTGTCCCTGATCCCAGACTTCTTTAGCTACCTCAGTAAGGCCCAAAGTTCACTAAATTATCTCCACAGAACCTACAGCATTGATGTGAATCAGGTGTATGGTCAGTGGTACTCAAACTTCCAGGCTCATACATATACCATCTAATAGGATGGTAGGGTTCCAGGATATTATTAGCAAAGTCTTCTATGACCTGCTGGGCTAATGAACAGTGGTTGCATAATATAAGATCGTTCTTATTTATTAACCAGACCCTAGTTTCCAATGACCAATGTACTATATCTGTGTGTAGTCTTAGCTAGGGGCAATACATCAATTGTTGTAATATTAGACAAATGCAAATTTGTCTATATCTATCTTCTAGGACAATTTCTTTCTCCAAAGAAACTCCAAACTTTCTTCCTGCTTCTGAAAAAGTTAACATCATTTTCCTAGTGTAAAAAAATATTCTTTCATTAATAAGATTCTTTAAAGATTAAAAGACATACACAGATTACCTGTAATGATGAGGTGGGCTGTTGAAAGCATACAGAAGATGACTATCACAGGGAAGTTCTTGAAGGAATCTGTTTCTCTTGCCTATGTGGAATCCATTTCACTTTCTACTGGCAACAGAGCCTACATTTTCTTTTAGGGAAACATCAATTCCTACCTGAGCCCATGTGATGCTGGTAGGAGCCATAACCTCCACACCAATCATAACATTTCTCTCTCTGGCCACATTTGGTTCGGGGAAGGGGATGATTAACAAGACAGCCAATGAAAACCTTCCCCTGGAGAGAGTTTAGCCAGCATTTTGGCTAACTGAAAAGTCTTGCAAGAAGCTGGCTTTGTATGGTCAGCACCGCGGACAGCAGCAGTTGTGGGTTTTGCCTTTTATGCAGGAGGTCTCTACTGGGAGGTTGCTCTCCCAAATGCCACTTGCAGCTTTGAAATAGACACAGTAAGAAAGATGAAACAGTGAAAGTGACCTCCTCCAGCCATGTTATTCAGTTGGTACAGATGAGAGATATCACAGTCAGATTGCCTTTAAAACTAGAAACATACAGTAGATTCTTGATATTTGTCCTTGCAATAGTTATGTTCTATAAAGTTGACACAAACATTGAATTAGCAGATACTGAACTATTGTTCCTAAGTGAAATATAAAGTTAGGCTCTTGCAAGTTTTTTATCATAACATATTCATCAACCGATCAACAAATAACTTTTTAAAATGTGCATTTCCAGGGGCGCCTGGGTGGCGCAGTCGGTTAAGCGTCCGACTTCAGCCAGGTCACGATCTCGCGGTCCGTGAGTTCGAGCCCCGCGTCGGGCTCTGGGCTGATGGCTCAGAGCCTGGAGCCTGTTTCCGATTCTGTGTCTCCCTCTCTCTCTGCCCCTCCCCCGTTCATGCTCTGTCTCTCTCTGTCCCAAAAATAAATAAACGTTGAAAAAAAAAAAATTTAAAATGTGCATTTCTGTTTAAAGATACCTTATTTAATATATATGAGCAAGTCATTGACATTGAACTCATGGCCAATGACACTATAACTCATGCATAAATGAAACTTACCCAACACATATATTTTCTCTAAAAGGCACATCACAGCTGTTTTGTGCTTATCAATACTGGGCAGAATGTCAACACTATACTCGGGAGCCATTTTAAACAGCAAAATCACCAATAAAAAGTATGAAAATGTGAAAAACATGGCACTAAATAGACTGCAAAAAGAACACTTGTTTATGGCATGGGAGCTCAAACAAGAAGGCAGAGAAGATGATATCCCAGCTCAAGAAGGAGAAAATTTGCCCTTCCTCTACCTTTTTCTTCTTTTCTGGTTCTCTATATATTAGATGATGCCTGCCCACATTGGTGAGGATGAGCTTTACTCACTTCACCAACTGAAATGCTAATCTCTTCCAGAAACACCTTCACAGAAGTACTCAGAAATAATGTTTTACCAGCTGTGTGGGCATCCTTTACCCCCAGTCAAGTTGACACATAAAATTATTATTCTGGGGCACCTGGGTAGCTCAGTTGGTTGAGAGTCCCACTTTGGCTCAGGTCATGATCTTGCAATTCACAAGTTTGAACCCCACATCGGGCTTTGTGCTGACAGCTCAGAGCCTGGAGCCTGTTTCAGATTCTGTGTCTCCCTTTCTTTCTGCCCCCCCCCCACCCCCTCCATGATTTGTCTCTCTCTCTCAAAAAAAAAAAAAAAACCCATAAAAAAATTAACCGTCATTCCAAGTCTCAGTAAAAGATACTCAGAGGTTATAGAAGCCAAATCCCATATGGCCTTACCTAATTCAGTTTGCTCTTCCTTCTCTTGCATCTCTGGTCGATGATTAGGTTACTGACGAGACTTTTTCTTTCTTAATATAGACATTTTCAGCTATCAATTTCCATCTAAAAACTGCTTGAGCTACATCCCATAAATTTTGATATGTTGTATCTTCATTTTCACTCATCTCAAAGTATTTTCTTTTCTTTCTTTTTTTTTCCCATCTCAAAGTATTTTCTAATTTCCTTTGGTGTTTCTTCTTTGGCCATCAGTTAATTAGAAGTATCTTATTTAATTTCCACATGTTGGTGAATTTCCCACATTTCTCTCTGTTACTGATTTCTGATTTCACTCAACTATGGCCAGAGAATGTACAATGTATAATTCCAACCTTTTAAACAAACTGGGAGTTGTTTTATGCCCTACCATATGGTCTGTTCTGGAGCCCTACATGATTTAGTACCACTAAACCGGTTACCACTCTAACCCTCATATCCTATATTTGCCCCTCATTTACTTGTCTTATGTTGGCCGTCTTGCTGTTTCTCAAACACACCCAGGTGTGTACATTCCTGTCTCAAGGTCTTTGTGTTGTGATTCCCTCTGTCTATAACACTTCTTCCTCATTTTTGTCTAACTCACTGTTTCACCTCCTTCAGATCTCTGCTCAAAAGTCACCTTCCCAGCAAGACTTTGGCGACCACTCTATTTAAATTGCAGCCTCCAATGATCTGTTCCCGTTTCCTGCTTTATTTTTTGTCCATAGCTCCAATTTTCATCGGGCACACTGTATGTTATTTGTTTGTGTCTGTCTTTCTCCACTAGAATGTAAGCTCTTGAGAGCAGGTTTTATTTACTACTTTATCTTCAGTGTGCAGAACAGTGCCTGGCACACAATAGAGTCTCAATATGTATTTTATGAATAAATGAGTCAACAAAATAATAGAATCAGTTCCAATTTGGGTTATGGTTGGCTTGCCTAGCTCCAGACGGCTATGCCTGGGGAGAACTGTGTTGTCTCAGGCAGGGGAAATGCCCAGCTAGCTACAGGCTGAACAGTTGAATGTGCCAATAAGAGACAGTTAGGTCTGTTTGCATTGACAGAAAAAGAAGAATGGATGTTTAATGTTATTATTCTTTCAGGTTGTTTCTATGTTTGAGAAGTTTCATAATAAAATGTTTAGAAAATAAGTAGAGTAGTTAGCAATGTGTTCATTGATCAAATGTGGGCATTTTTTCATCTGCAATGAAGTTGATGATCTGTTGTTTCATGGTTTGATCAATAGCTTACTCAACAATTGATTGATATTCACAATGTTGTCAAGTACTTCTTAGAAAATAATTAATTTAGATTCTCAAGAGGGCGTTTGCTTTTTTTTAAAGTTTATTTATTTTGAGAGAGACAGAGACAGCATGAGCAGGGGAGGGGCAGAGAGTGGGGGGAGAAAATCCAAGAAGGCTCTGCACTACCAGTGCAGAGCCCAATGTGGGGCTCAAGCTCATGAACCATGAGATCATGACCTGAGCCAAAACCAAGAGTTCTATGCTTAACCAACTGAGGCCCCAGGCCCCCGGGAGTTTGCTTTTTCAATGGCTATTAATGTTTTCTCAGCTATCTCTTTTCTTTAAAAAATTGAAATGTGCGGCTCCTGGGTGTCTCAGTCTGTTGAGCGTCTGACTTTAACTCAGGTCGTGATCTTGCTGAGTTCGAGCCTCACATCAGACTCACTGCTATCAGTGCAGAACCCACTTCAGATCCTCTGCCCCCCCCTCTCTGCCCCTCCCCCACTCATGCTTGCTCTCAAAAACAAAATTAAAATTAAAATTTTTAACAAAAAATTGAAATGTACTTAAATTTTATTTGATAACATCAATCATTGTAAAAATATTAAGCAATACAGAAAAATGAAAATTGTGCTTAATAACCACTTGTCTCAGAATCCCACTTTATTATTAACTATTTTGTGTATTCTTTCAGACTTAAAAATTATTATATAAATATATAAAGTGATTTGTATAACCTAAGTGAGCTTGTATTTTTCTGTAATCTTCTGTTTTCACTTAACTACAAATTATGGTAATATTTGCATGTAAATACATAAAGGAGTATATTCTTTTTAATAGCTGCATAGTATTTCGTATACTTCTTGATCTGTAGATATTTTTCCTTATCCCATTTAGCCAGTGAGCTTTCATTAAAATATGATGGAAGTAAGCAAAAATTTAAAAGCATTTTTAAAGTTAAAGTTAAAACATATTTGAAGAGTACCAGGTCTTTTCTAGGTTTGTTCCCCCTAGCTGAATTCAAGATACCCAATAGAAGCTTTCAAATTTTGTTTTCCAAAACTCTAGACCATGATGTCAATGGTGCCCCCTGGTGTTGTGTGGGGCACAACTAATTAATATTTCATTCTGCTCTGAGTATTAGAAACCCTGATTAACAGTGGCTCAAACAGCTGAGTCTAGAGGATGCAACTAAAGCAAGGCTCAGGTGGAAATTTATAACTCTAATGCATATACTTAAAAAGAATGTTTTTTTATAAGGATACAAAGAAACTAGATCTCTCATACCTGGCTGGTGGAAATGTAAACTGGTACTCTGGAAAATAGTTTGGCAGCTTCTTATAAAACCACACAAGCATTTACCATAAAGCCCAGCAATCACATCCTTGAGCATTGTTTTCCAGAGGAGTGAAGGTATTTTTCAGACAAATACCTCTTTATAAATGTTTATAATAGCTTTATTAGTAAAAGCCGAAAACTGGGAATAACCCAAAGGTCTTCAGTAGGTAAATAAACAAACTGTGATACATGCATACAGTGGAATACCACTCAACAATAAAAAAGAATGAATAGTGATAAATGTAACAACTTGGCTAGATCTCAAGGGCATTGTGCTTAGTGCAAAAAAAAAGCACATTTCATGTAACACTGCATAACAACTATACTTAAAAATTTTTTTAATTCAAAAAAATCTAATTTCAGAAGGTCACATACTATATGATTCCATCTATTTAACATTCTCAAATTGACAAAGCTGTGGGGGGAAATAGAGAACAGATTGATGGTTGCTAAAGGACAGGGTTGGGGGTAGGAGAGGGTGAGTGGGACTACAGAGGGGGCAGCAGGGGGGAGTTCCTTTGTGTATCTTGCGTATCCAATTCTGTATCTTGATTGTGTGCAATTGCACGAATCTATACATGTGACTAAAGTGCACAGAATGCCCCCCTCTCTCACACAAAAGTGTATGTTAAAAGTAGTGAAAACAGGAGTTCCTGGCCGGCTCTGTTGGAAGAGCATGTGACTCTTGATCTCGGGGTCATGAGTTTGAGTCCCACGTTGAATGTAGAGATTACTCAAATAAATAAAACAAAAAAAAGTGATGAAAACGAAATATGGTATGTAGTCTAGTTGCCATGCTATGCTAACGTCAGTTTCCTGGTTTTGATATTGTACTTCAGTTATTTAAGATGTCCTCAAAGGTAGAAGCTGGGTGAAAGGGTTCAAAGACTCTATGTGCTAGTGTTGCAACTCCTTGGGAGACTTGTGAGTATAATTATTTCAAAATTAGAAGTTTAAAAAATTTTTAAAGCATATTTGAAAATCAGTGATCTAAGCTTCCACCTCAAGAGGCTAAATGAGAAAAACAAATTAAATCCAAAGCAAGTGGAAGGAGGGGCACCTGGGTGGCTCAGCTGGGTAAGAATTTTGACTCTTGATTTCCACTCAGGTCCTGATCTCATGGTTCATGGGATTGAGCCCTGTGTCAGGTTCTGTGCTGACAGCGTGGAGCCTACTTGGGATTCTCTCACTCCTTCTCTCTGTCCCTCCCCTCGTCGCATGCAGGTGTGTGCTCTCTCTCAAAATAAATAAACATTAAAAAAAAAGAGAAGAAAGTGGAAGGAAACAGATAATAAAGAGATTTCAATAAAATAATAGATATATGTTATTTCTATAAAATTTTGATGCCTGGTAGTGTAAGTTTTCATTCTTCAAGATTGCTTTGGTTATTCCAGGTCTTTTGCATGTCCTTTTAAAAAAGATTTTATTTTTAAGTAATCCCTACACTCAGCATGGGACTTGAACTCACAACCCTGGGTTTAAGAGTCACATGCTCTACTCTAAGTAAAATAAGCCTCCTAAAAAAGAAAAAAAGTCACATGCTCCACTGACTAAGCCAGCCAGATGCCCCAGCATGTCCTTATTAAGTTTAGAATTAGCTTGTCAAATTCCACAAAAGGACCTTCCTGTGATTTTGATGGGCAACATGTTGTATCCATAGACCAATTTTACGAGAACTGGCATTACAACATTTTCTCTGTACTATTGAGTGTTCTAACCATGAAGATTTATTAAGATTTCATTTGTTCAAATTTTAAAAATTTCTTTCAGCAATATTTTGTAGTTTTCAGCATAAAGGTCTTATCTATCTTTGTCAGATTTATTCCCAAGTATTTGATGGGTTGGGTGCCATTAGTTTTGTTTTTTAGTTCCATTTTCTACTTGTGTGTTACTAGTGTCCAGAAGTCAGTGCAACCGCTCAAGGACATCAGTTTCCTGTTTGGCTTCACCATCCTAGCATGTCAGAGTCACACAATGGCTGCTGCCTCCTCAGGTCTGGAATCTACCTTCCTGGGAGGAAGAAGAAGCAAGTGACAAGATGGAAGGGATAGCACCTAGATCAGGAAAGAAAAATATTCCCAGAAATGTCTACAGTCTTCTGTTTCATTTCAGTCATCAGAACTGGGTCTAGCTACTCCTAGATGCCGGGGAGGTGAAGATGGAATTTTTAAGCTGGGTACATTGCTGCTCCAAACAAAATCTGAGTTCTGTTGGTAAATCCTCGAGAAGAATAGTAGGTGGGAAGCTAGCAGTGACAGCCACAGTGTAGAAAAGGATTTAGTACTTTCATAAGACCATGTACTCCTTGAACCCTCTCACTATGGTTTTTCTAAACAGTTTTTATTTAATTTAGTCTTTTATGTTATTTTGGCTATGTAAATATTATTCCACACTGATCTGTGTGGTGTGCTATGATTGAATTTCCTCTCTTGGTCAACTTTTGTGTTTTTCTTGGAGTTATTGTGGTTTCTTGTTTTTGTTTGCTTAGTTTTCTATGTCACTGTCTCTAACTCTTCCTAAACTTTCCAACAGAATTGCAAAACCTCACTAAAAAAAGAATTTTTTTTCATGCAGTCAGACACATGGTTTCCCTTTTTTTCACCCTTAGATACTTCTTTCCTGGAGACTTTTTGTAATCTTACTCAGTCTGAACTAGGATTTTTTTCTCTAAGCATTCTGAAATTTTTTTTAGTCTCTCCCTGTGTCCCTGTTGTCTCTAATTCTTATGGTTTAATCCTTCATTTTGGTTGATTATATTTTCCAGTAGCCTCCTGACAAAGCAGCCATAGGAAGTACATTTTTTCAGGCATTGGGTGAAAACACCTTTATTCCCTCCTTGCACTTGATTGATACAATTTTTATGGGAAAGAATTCTAGATTGATAATAATGACCCCTCATTAGTGCGAAGGCATCACTTTATCATGTTTAGCTTCTTGTGCTGCTTTTGAAAGTCTAATTAAAGATTCTGATCTTTCTTTCTTTCTTTCTTTCTTCCTCTCTTGGTGACACTGTAGCCTTTTTCCTCTATGAAAGTTTTTAAGATATTTTTGTTCTGGGCATTCTAAAATTTCCCAATTATATGCCCTGGTAAGGATTTCTTCAAATACATTGTGCTGGGTATTTTTAATCTAGATGCTTATGTTCTTCGGTCCTGGACATTGTCTTCTTTTACTTCCTGGTGGAAAGTACTGTCTCTTTCTAGAAGTCCTGCCCAGTTGATTATTGAACTACAGTGAATTATGTCTCTAATTTCATTAGCTTTTTAAAAATTCTACATTTTAGGAGATTTCTGCAACTTTATCTTCCAACTCTTTTGTTCAATTTTAAATTTCTTCTATTGCAACTTTAATTTCCAAAAGCAATCTGTATTCCTTTTTTTTAAAAATAATGTCGGGGCGCCTGGGTGGCGCAGTCGGTTAAGCGTCCGACTTCAGCCAGGTCACGATCTCGCGGTCCATGAGTGCGAGCCCCGCGTCAGGCTCTGGGCTGATGGCTCAGAGCCTGGAGCCTGTTTCCGATTCTGTGTCTCCCTCTCTCTCTGCCCCTCCCCCGTTCATGCTCTGTCTCTCTTTGTCCCCAAAATAAATATATGTTGAAAAAAAAAATTAAAAAAAAAATAATGTCATTGTTTTATAGATACAATATCTTTTCAAACATGCTAAGTATAATTTTAAATAAATAAATTTTCTTCAGCTCTCTGCTTTGTCTCAATGTCCTTCAAGTTTCTTCTTCTTCTTTATTTATTTAATTTTTTTGCTTGTTTTGCCTGTCTTTCAAAGTTAAGGGGTTTCCTTAAACATCTGATGATTTTGAGCTGACTATTCATCTTTAACAGTGAGGTATTAAAAAACTGTGGATGTGAGGTGTGACTTTTTAACTCAGAAGGCTCCAATGTAAGGTGTTCAGAGGAGTTCAGCCATTTGTGTCAGAATCCAAATGTCACTGTCTTTTATCAAGCCCTGTCTATTTCTCTAGAAAAGAATGCCAATTTCCTGCCGACTGTCATCTGCATCAGTCTGGGACCAAATGACAGACATGGGCTGGGTTGGAGATGGTGCCTCAGTCTTTAGGTGGTAATCTTTTACTTGGTTACCAAGGTTTCAGAAAAGTTCAGAATAGCTGAACAATGCTGGGGCTAGGGGTACCAGACTCCACACAGTTGAAAATCTGCATACAACTTTTGGCTCCCCAAAAATGTAACTACAAATACTCTACTGTTGAATGGAAGTCTTACCAATAATAAAAGCAGTTGATTTACACACATACATATTGTATGTTATATGTATTATATACCATGTTCTTACAATAAAGTAAACTAGACAAAAAATATTATTAAGAAAATCATAAGAGGATGGGGCACCTGGGTGGCTCAGTCGGTTAAGCATCTGACTTCAGCTCAAGTCATGATCTCACGGTTCGTGGGTTCGAGCCCCGCATGGGGCTCTGTGCTGACAGCTCGGAGCCTGGAGCCTGCTTAGGATTCTGTGTCTCCCTCTCTCTTTCTCTCTCTCTCTCTCTCTCTTCCACCCCCACTCAAGCTCTGTTTCTCTCTCTCTCTCAAAAAGTAAATGAACATTAAAAAAATTTTAAAGAAACTCATAAGAGGATGGGGCACCTGTGGCTCAGTCGGTTAAGCATCAAACTTCAGCTCAGGTCATGATCTCACGGTTTGTGGGTTTGAGCTCTGCATTGGGCTCTATGCTGACAACTGGATCCTGCTACGGATTCTGTGTCTCCCTCTCTCTCTGCCTCTCCCTCACTTGTGCTCTGTCTCTCTTTGTCTTTCAAAAATAAATAAAAGTTTAAAAAAATAAAAGAAAATCATTAAGAGGAAATACATTTTATAGTACTGCGCTGCATTTATGGGAAAAAATCCACATATAAGGGGACCCAAATAATTCAACTCCATGTTGTTCAAGGTCAACTGTTAGACTTTCAAGTGGGTTCCCTATGTTGAGCCCCATGCCTTACCCCATCTTTTGCTGAAGCTGAAGCCTCTAATTTCTGAGTATATTAGCTTTCTGGAGCTGCCATGACAAACTAACATAGACTGCAGTTTAAACAACAGAAATGTGTTTTCTCATGGTTTTGGAGGCTCAAACTCCAAGATCAAAATGTTGGCAGGATTAGTTTGTTCTGAACCCTCTCTCCTTGAGTGTAAATACTTATCTTTTCTCTGTATCCCCACCTGGTCTCCCTCTTCTTTGTATAAGGACATCAACCTTTTGGATTAGGGCCCACTGTAAATAACTTAATTTGAACTGTCACCTCTGTAAAGACTACCTCCAAATACAGTCACATTCTGAAGTTCTGAGGGTTAGAACTTTAACATATGAATTCTGTGGGGGGACAGAATCCAGCCCATAACCCTCACATATTCAAGATGCCACTGATTGGTTCCCTTGTTATTTTCTTTCTCTCTGCAAGTATTTGATATTATATTTCTCAGTTCTGTTAGTATCTTTACCTGATCCCCAGCTTTTGAAACTTCCTGACATCTCTCTGCCGGATTATCTGTTATTAATTTGACAGCCTTACCTCCCTCTTCTGCATCACAGGGGGGAAGCCTAGAATTACACTTCTAGGAACTTCTTTCTTAGTGTTTGCTAACGTGAAGTACTCATAAGGAATTTGGAAGATAAAAGAGACCTTTTTATTTTTTGTTTTCAGTTGTGGGCAGACAGAGGAGCAAACAGTGGGACCTGAAGTTCTCACTAGCTTCCCAGCAAGCTACTAAAGTCATTTCTTTTAGTGCTGTGGGTAGTTGAGAAGACGTTGGGTCCTCCCAGAGCTCTCAAGCAGTGCTGGGATTTAGGGTGAGAGGTAAGTAAGGCAGGGTCTTCCAAGGGTAGCATCAGGGTCTGTTTTTATTTAAAATTTTGACCTTTTGTTCATCATGGATTTTTTTCCTTAATTTTGTTTTTTTTTCTCTAAATATTGCATTAAAATGTTCTTTATTTGCAGAAGTAAATTGTGATGGTTTATTTATGCATCAGCTTGACTGGGATCAGGGATGCCCAGGTAGCTGGTAAAACATTATTTCCAGATGTGTCTGTGAGGGTGTTTCTGGAAGAGATTTGAATCGGTGCACTACCTAAAGAAGATGGCACTCACTAAGGCAGGTGGGCACCATCCAATCCACTGAGGGCCTGAATAGAACAAAAATGCAGAGGAAGGGTAAATTCTATTTTTTTACCTGAGCTGGGACATTCCTCTTCTCCTGGTCCCAGACATTGGCACCTCTGGTTGTTAATGCCATTGGCTTTATGATTCTGAGGGCTTTGGACTCAATTATACCACCAGCTTTCCTGATTCTCTAGCTTGCAGACAGCAGATGGCAGGACTTCTCAGCCTCCATAACCATATGAGCCAATTCCTAGAATAAATCAATAGATAGATAGATAGATAGATATACAGGTATATATGTTGGTCTGTTTCTCTACAGAACCTAATACATAGTGTTTTGGTGCTCTCTTCAAGTTTGTGTCCAAGGCGATTGCCTCTCTCGCCTGACGCTACACCTGGTCTTTTCTTTGGGAATACACAGAGCTTCTAGGTCAGTCCTGGGATTCACTCACTTTGGTGCTGCAGGCTAAGATTGATGACGGTGGCTTGCTTGCCCTGCATTCCTCAGCTTTCCAATGATGGAGTAAGCCTCAAAATCCCCCTTCCTTCTCAAAATTCATAGGGTGGCTTCTGTTTTTCTGATGGAAACTTGATTCATGCAATCTTTCATCAACTGTATTCTCTCTGATCTCTCTTTTGTGGATTTTACTCTCATGTCAGTAATGTTTCGGTAGGGAGCAGAGGAAAATTTATATGTTTAATCTGCACATTTTTCTAGAAATCCATCTATCCTCAAATTCCCAAACTTCTGAATCATGTGAACAATTACTTATCACCCATTGCATCAGAGCAAATCATCACTGATAGCACCTTCTTCATTTTTGTGAGAATTTAAATCTACAGAGTTCCTCCTCCTCCTCATGGCCACAAGGTCCTACCTTATCTGACCTCTTGCCCATCCTCTCCAACTCATCTTTGGCCAGTTTCTGCTTTGTTCGATTTGTTGCAGCCACCCTGACCTCCTGCTCTTCCTCAAACACGCCAAACACATCCTCAGTTCGGGGTTTTTGCATTATCTCCTCCTCCCTCCATCTGGAATGGTCTTCCCTAGATTTTCCATAGCCACTGTCCCCTTGCTTCATTCAGTTCTCTGTTCAAATGTCCCTCTTGGGAGAGGCCTCCCCTTCTTCCCTATCTCCTTACTAGGTTTTAGTTTTCCTTCAAAGCAATTGTTGGTAGTTGAAATTATATATTTGTTCATTTGCTTATTTTCCTTCTGGAATGGAAAACACTTTGTATTTTGACTGTTGCATCCCCAGAATCTTGAACAGGTGCCTACCACATAGTGAGCTCTCCAGTATTACTTGAGTGTTTACACTGGAATGGATCTCACAATCCTCTGATTTTGGCAAACAAGTTAGAGGTTTTCTTTTTTCCTTTTCCAGGGCGTTCTGGTGTCATTCAGGCAGTCTACAACTACCCCCAAGGCCTCCATTCCACTGTCCATTCCTGACTCCGGTCTGTGATGGTCTTACCGTTTCCCAGGAGGACTTCTGGCATCTGTCCTACGTCACATGAGGGAGGGTCAGACTCCCCCTCCATTCTGACATGCTTGATCTCAGAGACCTGGAAGCCGAGAGCCCCAGTGGGAGCCCTCTGTACCAAACAAGCGCATCAGTGGCTGCTCAAGATGTCCAGAGGTAATCTCTCTCACAAAGGGATTCTTATTTCCTCTACTGTTCTCAAGTCTTCCTTACAAAAAATATTGATCATTCAACATTATTTTTTTACATCTACCCCCTCTTTTTAACTTAACTGCATTTTAATACACTTTTTTTTTACATTGGAATAATTTAACATGTCCAGAGTACAGAGTTCCTATATGAAATTACCCAGTGCCCCCCCCCAACAAGGTGAACATCTCCATGTAGCCATGATACATTTGTTAAGAAGTTAGCTATGCTAACTTCTATACTAGCATAGTATAGTATAGTATAGTTAGCATAGTATAACTTCTATACTAAGAAGTTAGTATAGCTCAAGTCCAGGTTTTATTTGTATTCCATCAGGCTTTCCATGAAAACCCTTTTCATATTGCAGGATCTAATCTGGGTACCTCACTACATTTAGGCATTGTATCTTCTTAAAGTCCTTTGGTCTTTTACAGACTTTGATTTTACTGATCTTGACATTTTTGAAGAGTACTGGTCAGTGGTTTTGTAGATGTCTCTAAATTTGGGTCTATATGAAGTATTTCCTTATGATTAGACCAGAGTTAGTTTTTGGTGAAGAATACCATAGAGGTGAAGTGCCTTCTTCATCACACTGTACTAGGGTTTGATGTTAAACTTTATGTGTCAAATTGTTAGGGTCATGGGACACGCAAATATTTGGTCAAACAGTATTCTGGGTGTTTTTGGATGAAGGTAACATTTAAATTGTTAGCCTGAGTGAAGCAGATTATTCTTCCTGATTTGGATGGGCCACATTCAATCAGTTGAAGGCCCAAATAAAACACAAAGGTCAACCTTCCCTCAATTAAGGGGAATTCCTCCTGTCTGACTGTATGGGCTGGGATGTTGTTGTTGTTGTTGTTGTTGTTTTTCCCCTGCCTTTGGACTTGAGCAAAAGCATTGGCTTTTCTTGCTGGCCTTTGGTTGGAAGTAGACCATTGGTTCTCTTGGGTTTCTAGCTTGATGACTACAAATCTTGGGACTTGTTAAACCTCCATAATCATGTGAGCCGATTACTTATAATAAATCTCTCCTTCTGTCTTTTGTTTCCCACAATCTCTGCTCCATCCTGTCTCTTGTTCTCTCTCTATATATATTAATGTA
Organism: Leopardus geoffroyi; assembly: GCF_018350155.1. Taxonomy (NCBI): domain Eukaryota; kingdom Metazoa; phylum Chordata; class Mammalia; order Carnivora; family Felidae; genus Leopardus; species Leopardus geoffroyi. The sequence goes on from NC_059340.1 coordinate 23,613,092, forward strand.
TGTATATACACACACATGTCCTATCAGTTATGTTTCTCTGGAGAACCCTGATTACCACAAGGGGTTGCTTAATATCAACATGACTTATCCCTGGGTGATGTTAACCTTGATCAAGGTTAACCTTCGTTAAGGTAGTGGCTGCCAGCTCTCTGCACTCCAAAGTTGCTAATTTTCCCTTTCCACAATTTTTCATTGGAAATGAGTCACTAAGTCGAGCCCACATTCAAGGAATAAATATATTTTTAAATTTCATATCACTGTAGCAAGAAGATAATCAGTGTTGCCATAAATAGAGGGCGAATATAAAAATGAAGAGAGGAAAACAAAACAATCTAATTAAAATCTATCCAGATAGCTTGTTTGGTTACCCAACTATAAGTATCAAATTACCCCACAACCTAATGGGTTAAAACAACACAATAATTTATTTTGCCCATGAGTCTGTAACCTGGGCAGGGCTTGGAAGGGAAGACTTGTCTCTGCTGTACAGGCATCACTGGGTGGATTACCCACTTCCGGGATTGCTCACTTGCACGGCTGGCAGGTTGGTGCTGGTTTTCAGCTGGAGCTCAGCCAGGGCCTGGAGCTCAGGACTTTGGGCTTGGTTCCACGTGGGCCTCTCAGTGTGGCCTGGGCTTCCTCATGGCATGGGTTCCAACAGTGAATATCCTAAGAAAGAACCAGAGAGACAAAATGTATATTGTGCTTTATGATCTGGCCTCAGAAGTCATATAGTGTCATTGTTGAATTCTGCTAGTCAAGAGAGTCATAAATGCCCACCAAGTTTCCAAAGGGAGCGGGGCATAGATTCTACCTCTCACCGGGGAGTGGCAAGGTTCCCAAAGATCACGTGGGATGTAAACTACAAAGTATTCCAACAGTGTTGCCTACTTAAGGCTCTGGACTAGAGTCCTGTTCCATTGGTGTTTAAGAAGAGAGAGGGGTGGGGCGCCTGGGTGGCTCAGTCGGTTAAGTGTCTGACTTCAGCTCAGGTCATGATCTTGCACTCCATGAGTTCAAGCCCCGCATCGGGCTCTGTGCTGACAGCTCAGAGCCTGGAGCCTGTTTCAGATTCTGTGTCTCCCTCTCTCTCTGCCCCTCCCCTGTTCATGCTCTGACTCTCTCTGTCTCAAAAATAAATAAATGTTAAAAAAATTTTTTTAAGGGGCGCCTGGGTGGCGCAGTCGGTTAAGCGTCCGACTTCAGCCAGGTCACGATCTCGCGGTCCGGGAGTTCGAGCCCCGCGTCAGGCTCTGGGCTGATGGCTCAGAGCCTGGAGCCTGTTTCTGATTCTGTGTCTCCCTCTCTCTCTGCCCCTCCCCCGTTCATGCTCTGTCTCTCTCTGTCCCAAAAATAAATAAACGTTGAAAAAAAAAATTAAAAAAAAAATTTTTTTTAAATGTTTAAAAAAAAATAAAAAGAGAGAGGGGTGCCTGGGTGGCTCACTCGATTAAGAGTTTGACTTCAGCTCAGGTCATGATCTGACGGTTCATGGGTTTGAGACTCACTGCATCATTGCACATGTGTTTCTGTCTCCTTGGGGTTCCCTTACTCCCTTCTCTGCCTAGAAAATTCATTTTCACTTCTTTCAAACCCAGCTCATTCTCTGAGGCAAGAATAATAACATCCTCTTTGTTCTAGCCCTTATGTATCCCTTGCATTACAATTTCTCTGAGACTTGTTTGGCTTTCCACGTTCACTCACTATATTTTGAATCCCTAAAGCATAAGAACCACATGTAATTTATAATGATAAATTTTTGTCCATTTTACCTCTTCTTGTAACACCCTACCCCCACTATATTTCCTATCTGGCCAACTCCTATTCATCCTTAAAAACCCAGTCTGGCTAACACTTTCTAAATGAAGTGCTTGTTATCTCCTCCCAACTGAATTACTGATTTCATCTTCTGTAATCTCACAGGATCTCATTTGCATCTCTAGGACAATCAATGTCTGGGTGTTAGAATGCAATTCTTTAGATGGATGCCAATCATTCAGGGCTGGGAATAAGTTAAATCATCCTTGTCCTAGACCAGTTCCCCGGCACCAGACCCTGAGATGAGAATTTGTGTGAAGTGATTTATTCAGGAAGACCTCTTAGAAAAAACTTGTTAAGAGGTGAGGGGAACAGGTCATGGAAAAGGAAGAAGTCAAGGAAAGATGGGATCAGGGGAAAGGTCTCAGGAAGAGTATCTTTAGTCTAATCCTGGAGGGAGTTCTGGAATGTTCCACCTCATGACTTGTCATGACTGGAGGCAGGGAAGCTAGCTTCCACACTCCCGCACTGTCATTGGCTGAGGGCCATTCCAGAAAACATAAACCCTAGGCACTTCCAGGTTTCCGTGTGAGCAGACCACCCAGTGGAAGTAGCCCAAAAGCAGGTGCCAGAAGACAATCACAGGTGCAGCCATTTTTAGTAAAGTACACAGCTGGGGATGGGCACACAGAAAAGGCAAAAGGATCCCACAGGTTCCAGGTAGGGCACCAGCTACAATCTTGGATCTTAGTGAATGTCCTTGGAGACAAGAAATGGGTAGGGAGCAGGGGAGGCCATCACCACACCAATGATGACAGAGTCACAAATTGAGGAATATATTTAACTTGCCTCCATGGCCCTGAGCTAAAATGAAAGTAAAACCATGAGATAATTTTTTGTAAGGTTTTGCTAGTAAACTGGAAAACATGGGTGATTTTCTAAAAGATAAAATGACTGAAATTAATTCAAGAGGAGAAAGAAAATTTAGACAGGCCAATATTCATGGATGAAAATTACAAAATATTTCAAAGAACTGCCTGCTCTACCAGAACTAAAGAGTAAATTAGGTGAATTTTATAATCCTTTGAAAACACATCCTTTGAAAACAGGTCCAGACCTAAAGAAATAGGGACACTTCACAATTGTGTTTAAAGAGCTGGTAAAACGGCTCAGGTCATGATCTTACAGTTTGTGAGTTCAAGCCCCGCATCAGGCTGTCTGCTCTTAGCACAGAGCCTGCTTCAGATACTCTGCTGTGCTCTTTCTATGCTCCTCCCCCACTCCCTCTCTGTCTGTCTCCAAATAAATAAACTTTAAAAAAATAAAAAAAAATTAAAAAAAAATAAAGAGCTGGTAAAACGGAAACCTGACAAGGATACTGAGCGCACACACATGGCCTTCAGGCTGGCTTTCTTATAAAATAGATATAAAATTCTGTATGAAATGTTATCGAGCAGACAAAACATTACACTTGATGTTACCAGTATGGTGCACCACAGGAATAGGTTACAGCGGACATTTGTCATTTCGGGCTGCCTGGCATTCAGTGGTGCTCCTTTTGGAGGGAATCTCAAGATAGAGGGGAGGCAGGTCAGTCTCCCATGAGGGAGGCTATAGGGCAATATGGTCCTTTCTCTATGTCTCAGCAGCTCATGACCAGAAGTAGGATCTAGCCCAATCAATGGATGCTTCCACTTTGGGCTTAGGATTTTGAAGCCATGATAGCAAAAGTTCAAGGACAATCAGATATTATTCAAGATTATTCAGAGTGGCTGTGGCAGAACCAAGAGTCCAGAGTGTGGCTGCCACTGTCAAATGGTGGTACCAGTCTTGGTGGCAGTAGCATGTTCAGCATCATCGATGGTGCCATCTTAGGTAGCATTTTCTGGAGCAGGTCTCTGGCTACAACATACTTTCTTCTTTGATTTCCCAGTCTGATTCTGAAGCTTTTCTGAGTGTTCTGTGAGTTGCTTTATAGCCACCCTTCCAAGAAACTCTTTTTCTGCTTAAATTAGCTAAAAGTAGTTTATGTTATTCGTTACCAAAAACCTATGATGGGTAACCATCAAAACCCTAGAGGAGAAAGCAGGAAAAGACCTCTCTGACCTCAGCCGTAGCAATTTCTTACTTGACACATCCCCAAAGGCAAGGGAATTAAAAGCAAAAATGAACTACTGGGACCTTATGAAGATAAAAAGCTTCTGCACAGCAAAGGAAACAACCAACAAAGCTAAAAGGCAACCAACAGAATGGGAAAAGATATTTGCAAATGACATATCAGACAAAGGGCTAGTATCCAAAATCTATAAAGAGCTCACCAAACTCCACACCCGAAAAACAAATAACCCAGTGAAGAAATGGGCAGAAAACATGAATAGACACTTCTCTAAAGAAGACATCTGGATGGCCAACAGGCACATGAAAAGATGCTCAACATCGCTCCTCATCAGGGACATACAAATCAAAACCACACTGAGATATCACCTCATGCCAGTCAGAGTGGCCAAAATGAACAAATCAGGAGACTATAGATGCTGGAGAGGATGTGGAGAAACGGGAACCCTCTTGCACTGTTGGTGGGAATGCAAACTGGTGCAGCCACTCTGGAAAACAGTGCAGAGGTTCCTCAAAAAATTAAAAATAGACCTACCCTATGACCCAGCAATAGCACTGCTAGGAATTGACCCAAGGGATACAGGAGTACTGATGCATAGGGGCACTTGTACCCCAATGTTGATAGCAGCACTCTCAACAATAGCCAAATTATGGAAAGAGCCTAAATGTCCATCAACTGATGAATGGATAAAGAAATTGTGGTTTATATACACAATGGAGTACTACGTGGCAATGAGAAAGAATGAAATATGGCCCTTTGTAGCAATACGGATGGAACTGGAGAGTGTGATGCTAAGTGAAATAAGCCATACAGAGAAAGACAGATACCATATGTTTTCACTCTTATGTGGATCCTGAGAAACTTAACAGAAACCCATGGGGGAAGGGAAGGAAAAAAAAAAGACGTTAGAGTGGCAGAGAGCCAAAGCATAAAAGACTCTTAAAAACTGAGAACAAACTGAGGGTTGATGGGGCTGGGTGGGAGGGGAGGGTGGGTGATGGGTATTGAGGAGGGCACCTTTTGGGATGAGCACTGGGTGTTGTATGGAAACCATTTTGACAATAAACTTCATATATTGAAAAAAAATTATAAAAAAAAAAGATTAACTTGTGTTAGGCATCAGTGAAAATTGTGGAACTGGAAAATCTAAATTCCCTCCACAAAACTAACAAAAACTGTCATAGTCAGCTTTGTCACAACTCTGCAGAATACTTGAAAGTTTATAAAATCCAAGCAAACATCTATAAAGAAAAATATGATCAAAAGAAAAAAAAAACAAAAAACAAAACCTATGATGGGTATACAGGTCAAAGGTTAAAAAAAAACACAGAAACAAAACCAAAACCAAACAAATATATGCTCATCACTGTTGATGCCCAGAGGGCATTTGGTAAATTTCAAGATCCATTTCTGATAATAACACTTTCTGAAGGAGGAAGAAATGGATACCACTTTAATGCAATAAATAATATATATCTCAAACCAAAAGCAAGCATCATGCTTAATGGTAAAACACTGGAAGCCTTGCTGTTAATGTCAGGAACAATGCAGACTTTCCCACTCTCATTAATATTACTTAACAGAATTCCAGATGGGCAATTAGATGAGAAGAGCATAAAGATAAGGTACAAGTATTATAAAGGAAGAGGCCAAGTTATTATCTCCTGCATTGATATGAATTCCTGAAAAACTCCAGAGCATCAACAGAAAATTATGAGAAAGAACTAAAGTAAATCAAGGTGGCTTGTTACAAAAATAACTGTCTTGGGGCGCCTGGGTGGCTCAGTCTGTTCAGCTTCCGACCTCTTGATTTCGGCTCAGGTCATGATCTCAGGGTCATGAGACTGAGCCCCACACCAGGCTCCTGCTGAGCATGGAGCCCATTTGAGACCCTCTCTCTTTCTCCCTTTGCCCCTCTCCCTGCTCAGATGTTCTCTCTCTCTCTCTCTCTCTCTCTCTCTCTCAAAAAAACAAAAACAAAAAACTTTGTGGGCACCTGGGTGGCTCAGTCAATTAAGCATCTGACTTTGGCTCAGGTCATGATCTCACGGTTAGTGAGTTCAAGTCCTGCATCAGGCTATCAGTGCAGAGCCTGCTTCGGATCCTCTGTCACCTTCTCTTTCTGCCCCTCCCCCTGCTCCTGAGCACGCACCCTTTCCCTCTTCAAAAATAAATAAACATTAAAACAAAAAATTAAAACAGGGTGCCTGGGTGGCTCAGTAGGTTAAGCTTCTGACTTCAGCTCAGGTCATGATCTCATGGTTTGTGAGTTTGAGCCCCACACTGGGTTCTGTGCTGACAGCTCAGAACCTGGAGCCTGCTTCGGATTCTGTGTCTCCCTCTTTCTCTCTTTGCCTCTGCATCACTTGTGTTCTCTCTCTCTCAAAAATAAATAAATAAAACTTAAAAAAATTAAAACAAAAAACCAAAAAATTTTGTCCTAGAGACAACAGAAAATATAATATCCCATTCATAATAGCAACAGAGAGGAATAAACTCATTAATATTACACAGACCTATGAAAGGAAACTATACTATTTTGAGAGACATTAAAAGTCCTTGTATAATTTTTAAAAGACATACTTTATTCTCAGATAAGAAGATAAATATTGTGATGATGTCAACTTTCTTTAAATTAATCTATATAAATTAATTCCCCCAAAGGATTAAATTCATCTGAGAGAAAAAGCAAACAGCCAATAAAATACTGAGAGGTATGATCCTACCAAACATGGCAATATACTCTAAACCCATCTTATAGAGACACATCAATGAAATAGAACAGAATTTTTCAGAACTTAAATGTGTGTGGACTTTAATATGTGATAAAAAGTGACATTATAAAACAGTGGGGAAAGGTTAGATAATTTTTTTTAATGGTGCTGAGACAGCTGCCTAGCCATATAGGGTGGGGAAAAGGCAAGATCCCTACCTCATTTCTCACACAAAAATAAATTTCATATGGAGCCAACATTAAAAGTAAAACAAAGGAAAGAAATATAAAGCATAGTAGCACTAAATGAAAACATTTTAAGTGTTCTTATGATTTTGGAGTGGGGGAAGGCTGTTTTCTTAATCATGTATTTAAAAAAAATCAGAAACTTTTATGAAAAAAACTGACCAACCTGACCATATAAAATAACTAAAATTTTCTATTTGATACGAAAACATTATAAATGTGGTAAAAGGTAAATAACCAACTGGTATAGACCAAGGAATAATGTAATTCATCTGTCAGGTGCTTTTATTAGCAGACATTTATAAAAGGAACACATCAAAAAAGAAATGGACAAATGATATGGACAGGTAAATCATACCACTAAAAGTACAAATTGCTAAAAAAAAAAAAAAAAAAAGGCATTACTTAGTCATTTTCTTGACTGTAAACAACAGAAACTGACACAGGTTAGTTTCAGCAGTAAAGGAATTTATAGAGAGCCTATCGGGCTAGCTCACACAATAAACAGAGCCAGAGAAACAGGCTTGGGCAGAAACCTAGGGAGGCAGACACCAGTAAGAACTTGCCTCTAGAGCAGCCAGTTGGACCCTCACTGCCACCACTGGATCCTCTGCTGAATACAGAGCCACCAGATTCACTAATTTGCTGTATTGTCTCCAACTAACCTTATGTAGATACTTCCAGAGCCAAGGGCCAAGTGGAAGCATCTGATTGCCCTTGCTTTAGGTCACCTGGGCTCTGGCAACCTGCTCCCCAGCTCCTGCCCATTTTTCACAGTGGAAGCCTGTACTGTCCTAATTTGGGATCCTTTCCAAATAGGAAGTCTGTTTATCTAATTTTTTAAATGTTATGTTATGTTATTTATTTATTTAGAGAGTGTGTGAGCAGGGGAGGAGGACGAGGTAGAGGAGGAAGAAGAGGAGGAGGAGGAGAAGGAGGAGGAGGAGGAGGAGGAGGAGGAGGAGGAGGAGGAGGAGGAGGAGAGAATCCCAAGCCGGCTCTGCGGTGTGAGCACAGAACCCGATGCAGGGCTCGAACTCACAAACTGTGAGATCAAACCTGAGCCGAAATCAAGAGGTGGATGCTTAACTGACTGAGCCACCCAGGCACCCCAGAAGTCTGTTTAGATGTTAGCTAGCTGAAACAACAGTACAGAATGTTCTACTTCATTTCTACAAATAGGAACATATTAACAGGACATCTTCTGTTCCTCGAATTTGCCAGTATAAAAAAGACAGAAAAACTCAGCGCTGTCTTGGGACTGGAAAATATGTGCTCCCCAATCATTGTTGGCAGCATAAAACCTTTCTGGAGGTCAGCTTGACAGTAGGTGTCAACATATGAAATGTGCATACCCTTTGATCCGAGGTATCAGTTTACGGAAATGGTTGCAGGGATGGACTAACTTTGGATCCTGACGAGAGTCACTACATTGCTCTTTCTAATTTGTGTTTCCCTGGTTCAGCAGGGGTAAGCGGTGGGTACAGAGAGGGACGTGGAAGATTTACTATCAGATGTTGGGGCGCCTGAGTGGCGCAGTCGGTTAAGCGTCCGACTTCAGCCAGGTCACGATCTCGCGGTCCGTGAGTTCGAGCCCCGCGTCAGGCTCTGGGCTGATGGCTCAGAGCCTGGAGCCTGTTTCCAATTCTGTGTCTCCCTCTCTCTCTGCCCCTCCCCCGTTCATGCTCTGTCTCTCTCTGTCCCAAAAATAAATAAACGTTGAATGTTGTTACGTTGTTTGGTGTGGGTCTTAAAAGAAAGACCATCTGCATGCTCCAATTAGGAATTATTTTCCAACCATGTTCTGGCTAAGCTAGGTAGGTTGGCTTTGGGGCTTTGTGGGACCAATAAACCTGTAATGGTGGGAGAGGCCAGACTGGGAAGGGGGTCATGTGTCCCACTAAGGAGTTTAGATGTATGGCTTCCAAATACATCTGTATGCTATTACGATGGCTACCTTACTAGATGTCCAATAATGAATAAGATGGCCTCTCCTGGGTGGAAGCCTACACTCCAGGGCAGGTGACGGATTGTAAGCTGACTTGTACTGTGGTAACATTACTGTCATGACTGAGAGGTGCCAAGAGAGCCTGCAGAAGGAACAAAGACAGGTTAGTTAAGCGGAGGCTCAAGGAAAGGTGTTTGGGACAGAGGAAACAGCTTGAGCAAAGGCCTACGTGTCTTCCCACCTGCCTGAGGGTGCTGAAGGAAGACCAAGACATTCCATCCTGCTGCGGACTGGAGGGCAACTCCAGCACGAGAAAATCAGAGAGAACTGTATTTTAGTGGATTCCAGTGGAAACCAGCCTCAGGTTTGCAGCTGAACTACACTGATTACATTGTGGATTTTGCCACATGCTGGCAGGAAAATATGTAAGTGGCATCCGGGCTAGGGGAGGAGGCGATGTTCAATGGGGATGAGCCCGAGCTTGCCTCTGTCTGGTGGTGCTAAGCCAAAGAAGTCAGATCTGGTGATGGGCTCAGCCCTAATTTTTTTTAAAGCACACAGTGAGATGGCATTCCACGTGGCTTGCTTGGACTGGAGAGGAGGGCCTAGGCAATGGGGTCATATTCAGGCTAAGGTTCCCGTATAAAGAGAAACAGCGTGGTCAACTTCCACTGATCTTTGACTTTCAGTTTAGTAAATTTAAAAAAGTAGCGTTTGTTAGCACCTGCTGTCTGCCAGCCATGTGTGACAGTAAAACAAAAGCATGATGACCTGGAAAGCAGTCAGCTGGACAGTCACGTGACAAGGCCTGTTGGTAGATAAGGTCAAGGATCGTGTACAGCAGCTAGGAGAAAGCGCAATGTTGACCAATTCCATATCTGTCTTGGGTTTAAATAGCTAGCCCTGATTAAAGCTTCTCAGTGTCTTAGTTTGGATTGTCCTTAGACCAGAGACTGAGACAAAGACCTGGGTGCAGGTAGTGTATTTGGGAGGTGATCCTGGAACCTAGAGTGAGGGAGTAGAGTAGGAAGAGGAAGACAGGGAAAGCGAGAAATCCAAGAAAGGGTGCCTTATTGAAGGTGGGCAACTGGGGCTCCATCCCTTTGGGAACTCTCTGAAGAATCCTGTTAGGTGCACCTTACAGTTGTCTCTCCAAAGGCTGAGATTCCTGGGAGCTTATCCAGTGACTGGTATTTCCCACTGGGTGAAGGTTGCCCCTGTTGGGGGAGGAAGAGTTGTTAATTCAAACTCCCCTCTGGTGAGAGTTCTTTGGCTTTGGAAAAAACCCTCCGGCAGGAAAGCAAAGAGGTAAACAGGAGGCTTTTGAAGTAGGGATCATCACAGTGCAATGGTTTACACAGATTGTAGCGGTGGTTGAAATTGGAGATGGGCTCAGGGCATAAAATGTGGGGAGCGAAAAGCTTTTGCTATGCTCAATTTCTTTCTTAAGCAGTTTATTCATTCAACCAAACATTTATTAGAACCATGGTCAATGCTGGGCTCTATGGTCAGCAAAACAGATCTAGCCTCTGCCTTAAGAGCTGATAGTCTTTGGGGATTTTGAGCATGCAAGATGGTGCTATGAACATCTAAGTCCAAAATAGAGCAGTGCTAAAAAAAAATAAAATTAGAGAAAACTAATTGAGGGCTAACTTCTAAGTCAGTTTGACACTTAAGGAGACCACAGCTCCAAGACCCTTCCCACTGCCTAGAAACAAGCTAGTAAGCCAGCAAACAAACTTATAACACAATGGCTGGGTATTGTGATATAGTGTTGTCCGACTGCTTGCAATTCCACTAAAAGCGATTCCTTCCTTTTGTCCCTCCCTCACCCATGAGTTCCATATTTGAAAAAAACTCAAACATGTCTGCAAAGGCCAAGGGCCATTGCATTCAAACTTCAGTATGAATGATCAGATTGCTTTTTTCCTGGTGCTCAGATGAACTCAAGATGTGGTGAAGAATGGATATTTGAGTAGGAGGTGGGAATGTTGGTGATTTGGAGGCTAGTGCAGAGCACCCTGGGGGGTGTCACCATACAGTCCCTGTTTACTTGGTGTGGGTCGTTCTGGCAAAAGCCATTTACTCTGAAATTTGTTGTAAGGTGGGATTTTTGTTTTAAAAAGGAGAAGGGGGGGCGCCTGGGTGGCTCAGTCGGTTAAGCGGCCGACTTCGGCTCAGGTCATGATCTTGCGGTCCGTGAGTTCGAGCCCCGCGTCAGGCTCTGTGCTGACAGCTCAGAGCCTGGAGCCTGTTTCAGATTCTGTGTCTCCCTCTCTCTGACCCTCTCCCGTTCATGCTCTGTCTCTGCCTCAAAAATAAATAAACGTTAAAAAAAAATAAAAAAATAACAAAATAAAAAGGAGAAGGGTTCGCCCTTCCCTGATTTCTCTCTTATATAGTAAACAGGACTCAGGCCAAAGGTTAGCAAAGAGGAGAATCTATAGAGAGGAGGTCACAAACCAGTTAATTTTGAGATGAAGGCAGCCCAAATATGTACTTAAAAAAATGTTTATTTTATTTTGAGAGAGGGAGAGAGAGAGAGGCAGGGAGAAAAGGAGAGAGAATCCCAAGCAGGCTCTGTGATGTCTGCACAGAGGCTGATGTAGGGCTCCACCTCCTGAACTAGTGAGATCATAACCTGAGAGGAAATCAAGAGTCTAATGCCTAAATGACTGAGCTACCCAGGAGCCCTAAGACATACTTTTCTCTTTTTTCTGCACTATTTTTTTGGTTGAAACATTTAAAAATAGGATTCCCAATTTCTCTTTAAGAAATTAGATGATCTGAGCCCTCATTTTCACATGGGAACAACTGGATGGGGTTGAGAGTGGCAGCCACCCCCTTAGAAAGATGTTGACTTGTAGTTGGTCAGTCCCCACCATTCCTTATATTCTCCCCAACACTGAGAGCCAAGTCATTTGAAGTATTAATTGTCAATATGATGACTGAAACACCAAGATTCTTTGATATAACCCATCTTGGTCCCTGTGATTGTATGTGGGTCTGTGACCTTTCGTTTACAGGTCAAGCCTAGAGGCTTTGAAACAAATTTGGGTTTGAAATGGATACATCGTACCAACCTCAAAGGCATTGAGTTGAAAATTAAAGGAAATATTGCATGCTTAGCACAATGCTTGAAACATAGCAGCTATTATCAGCAACCGCGAGTAGAAAGTGCAAGAGGGCAGGCAGAAACTGTGTTAATGTCATACTTTGTCATATTCCCAGCGCCTACAGTGCCTGGCGTCTGTTGAATGAATGAATGAAGGTAGAGCTCAGCGGGGTTTTAAAGGCAGGTCTGCAAAGGAAGGTAATTCTGAGTATACAGTTTCACTGCGACCACAACGTGCCACCTGGAAGACAAGCCTATTGGGGCGTGCCAGACTCGGTGATGGCGTTCGGGTAGGCGCGCAGGCGGTCCGGGTCCCTCGGGAGCCGGGCAGGACTGGCTTGCTCAGAACTGTTCAGGGCCATATCCGTCACGTCTTCCACGGTCTGGTAAGGGGCGGCAACCTGATCTCCGCACTTTCTCAAGGCCTCCGCCACCAGATCAGAAGACCGAGACCCACCCCTGGGGTCCATCCCCGGGCACGAGCCCAGCGCTGTCCACCTAGCTGGGACCGTGCCCACATTAGACATGGCCTCTCTTGGACTTCACAAACCGGGACCGCCCCGGAGCCGAGAGTCATCTCGTCTGGCTGGAGGGGCACATCCATTCCCACAATAAACATGGCAGCCACAACGGCTTCAGCGCCGGGCGGGCGGCGCCGGGAGGCGGGTCACGTGAGCGGCCCAGCTGGGCGGATCGCGCGCGCGCCCGCCCGCCCCGCCGGCCGCCGCTCGCTAGCTGGCTCGCTCGGCGGCGCTCTGAGGTGTGCGGGGCGTCGAGCCCCCCGGCCCGGTGAGGCGCGGCGCGGCGAGATGCGGCGGCGGCCGTGGCGGGGCCGCGGGCCGGGCGGGCGGACGAGGTGATGAGCGTCGGCGGCCGCCATGTCCAAGGTAACGGCGCCCGGGCCCGGGCCGCCGGCTGCGGCGGGCGGGAAGGAGAAGCGCTCCTTCAGCAAGCGGCTGTTTCGGAGCGGCCGCGCGGGCGGCGGCGGTGGCGCGGGGGGCCCCGCGGGGCCCGGGCCGGCCGCGCCCGCCTCGCCCTCGTCGGCGCGCTCGGTGGGCAGCTTCATGAGCCGCGTCCTTAAGACGCTGTCCACGCTCTCGCACCTTAGCTCCGAGGGCGCCGCCCCGGACCGCGGCGGCCTCCGCAGCTGCTTCCCGCCCGGGCCGGCCGCCGCGCCCACGCCGCCGCCGTGTCCGCCGCCGCCCGCCTCGCCCGCGCCGCCCGCCTGCGCCGCCGAGCCGGTGCCCGGGGTGGCGGGGCTCCGGAACCACGGCAACACGTGCTTCATGAACGCCACGCTGCAGTGTCTCAGCAACACCGAGCTCTTCGCCGAGTATCTGGCGCTCGGCCAGTACCGGGCGGGGCGGCCCGAGCCCTCGCCTGACCCCGAGCAGCCTGTGGGCCGCGGCACGCAGGGCCAGGGCGAGGTCACCGAGCAGCTGGCGCACCTGGTGCGGGCCCTCTGGACCCTGGAGTACACCCCGCAGCACAGCCGCGACTTCAAGGTGAGCCCCGCCGCGTCCCCACCCCCAGGAGGGGGGCCCTGCCCCCTGCGTCCCTGGGGCACCCGGCCCCCCAGGTCTCCCTTCCATTCCTCCTTTCCTGGCGGCGCGGCGGGCCAACCAGCGCACGGGTCTAAAGAGGTGTGGGCCCCGAGTCTAGGACCGATGCCACTGTTTGTAAGGGAGACTCACCCATTCATTCTTCGAGTATTAAGGGCTTACTACGTGCCTGGCCCTGTGACGGGCCCTGGAGGGATATGGCAATGAACAAGACCTCCTGCCTTCATTGAACTTATGTTCTTGGGGGTGGGAAAGTTGAGCCTGGGTTCAAATCCTCGTTCTGCCATAATGGTTTACTAGCATTGTGACCTCAGGCAAGTTTCTCATCCTCTCTGTGCCAGCTTCATCATCTGGTACTTACCTCATAGGTGGTTGTGAGCTGCAAACAAGTTGATATGTTGGGTTGAACCCTGTGAGATTACCCATTTTTGACCGTTTTTGATTTACAGATTGGCACTTCTATTAGGTTCAACCTGGTATGCAAATCGCTTCCGTTGTGCATAGTACCATGTATATTTGCTGCGTTTATTCTCTTTATCATTACAGATTTTAGTAAGGTGAGGAGGTAATATCAGATAGTGGTTTGAAGAAATTAAAACTTGGTGATGTGATTGATGTGTTGGCAGGCTACTTTAAATGGGGAGGGGCAGGGTTAGGGTGACGCCTTTGGAAGAGGCGAGGTTTGAACTGAGACTTGAGTAACCAGGGAGAGCCAGCCTTGAGGAGGTCAGGGGGAATTGCCTCCCAGGTATAAAAGTGTGAAAGCCTGAGAGCTTGGTGCACTTGAGGAACAGTGTAGCTCTGGGATCAGCAAACTCTTTCTGTAAAGAGCCATATAGTAAATGGTCAGGATGCAAAATGGAAGCTCTTATGTAGGTACTAAAAAACAAGAAAAAACAAACTTCCACAAAATGTTCATTGACTAAAATAAAAATATGGTGAGTGAATACTGTATTTTGTAATACAGGTCTACTAATGGGAGGAGTGTTTACCTTAATTGGAGTTCAAAATTAGCGTTCCCTATCATCAGATTGATTACAAATATTTAGCTCTGCAAACTGTTCTTAGCTCTCTGGCCGTACAGAAACAAGCAGTGGACTAGATATGGCCCTTGGGTCCCCGTTTGCTGTCTGCGGGTGGAGCTGGAGGCGTGGTGAGCTCTGATGAGAGCTGAGTGGTAGCTGTGTAGGGCCATTTAGGCTGCACTAAGGAGATGGACTCTTATTTTGAGCAAAAAAGAGGGGAAGATGATTTGAGATTGCAGGAGGGATACTTTGAGGTGGGACATGGGTATGGTATTAAATAGAATGAAATCACACAGTGAGAAAGTTAATTCCTTTTCCATTCTGTCTGTCCTGATTATGCCCAAGAGAAGGTCTCAGCTTGGCGGTAGCCTGACTTTAACACCTCATGCTCACTCCCCCACCTTTTTGTTTTGTTTTGTTTTTTAAACAGAACAAGCTAAGTTTAGAGGCCTTGGCAGACAGCAGTAGCTAGGATTTAATAAGGGTATGTTTTCATTGTGTTTGTTTTTACATTTGTCTTCTATCTGTGACAAATGGTACTGGTTTTTCATTGGTGCTGTGAAAGTGCCTTTCTAAAATTTATTTAAGTAAAAATAAATGACTTGATTAAAATATAAAATGATCTGAGGATTCAGCACTTGATTGAGGACCTACTTTGTTGAGGAACAATACTGTCAGAGTGCACCCCTCCTCTTTTAATACATGTTATTTATATTTATTTATATTCTGTTTTTCTTAAAAAGAAAAAATGACTGCTGTTTGATCTTGGAAATTTGAATGGAAATACTTGACTGGGATAGGGACTGGAAAAAAATGAGATCAGTGTCAGAGATCTCAAAATAAGAAAGTAGGAGAGAATGGCAACCAACCAGCTACTGTAAGTCTTTTTTCTTCTTCTCTTTTTTCCTCTTTGCTTATAGTTGCCTGTCAGTAGCCACAGCAAATGGCAAACTTTTCAAGGTCAGAACCCAGTGTTTTAAGTTTGGTTTTCTACTCTTTCCAAAATATAAAAATCAATTCCTCCAGCATTTTTGTATGTGAACATTTCCATTGCTTTTTAAAAGGTTGTCTTTTTTTTTTTTTTTTTAATCCATTAAAAAGCTGTGAACAGAAATGGGTCAATAATTCTAGAAATGCGGAGGCTGATTTTTAAGCATGCTTTGGCAAAGTTGAACAGATTCTTAGAGGCCCTTTTTTAAAAAATATAATCTTCTGAACCCTTAGTAGATTTCACGTTGCATTCATTCATTCACTTCCCATTTATTAAGGGTTTACTCAATCAGTTAAGAATGCATTCAGCACAAGAAAGAGGAAGCCCCAATGATGATGCCTTAAGCAATAAAGATGTTGAAATAGCTCACACAGTAAGTCTGGAGGTAGGTGTTCTAATGTACAATGGCTTGAAGAGCTCAACAGGGTCTCAGACTATTTCTGTGTTTCCTCTCTGTTGTCCTTGGCTATTTTGTCCCTTTGGCTTTTTATCCTTAATGTTTGTCAAGGTAGGAAGGCACTGGGAAAGTAAGTTTTTCCAGAAGCGCCCCCTCAGCAGGCTTTTGCTGACATCTCATTGACTTACAGCCATGTCAGTTGGCCACCTCTGGCTGCCATGGAGGCTGGAAGGTGGCTATTGGGTTTTCTTGGCTTAATAGAGAAGTTGAATAAAGGAGGAGTTTGCCTCAGGGGCAGCCCGCCAAAGTGTGAGGCACTTTTATTTCGGAAACACACTGTACTTGCCTGTGAAGAACTAAGTCCAGTGAGACTTGGTACGTTCCCCAAAACATCACTTCTTATACTTTACTGTGCACGTAATTGTGGACGTCTCGTCACAAAGCTGATTTAGATTTGGTGGAGATGGGGTGGGGCCTGAAGTTCTGAGATTTCTATCAAGCTCCCAGGTGATGCTGATGGTCCACGGAACACTCTTGCTCTGGAGAACAAGTCAAGCATCACAGAGACGTGGTCTGCAGGATGAAGAGAAATTAGCCAGGCAGAGAAGAGGGGGTGGCGTGAAAGGGCATGCGGTTTTGGAGGAACAGACATTTGGTGGCTGGTTACACCATGAAGAGCAGTGGGGGTGCTGAAAGTCTGGGAGAAGTATGTTATGTGGATTCTGAATGGCTTTGTAGGCTATGCTGCCTTGAACACTGTTCTCTGGAAGTTGAGAATCCAGGGCTGATTTTTTTAAGCAGGAGAGTGATCGAATCAGACTCTTCCTCCTCCTCCTCCCTCCTCCTCCCTCCTCCTCCCTCCTCCTCCCTCCTCCTCCCTCCTCCTCCCTCCTCCTCCCTCCTCCTCCCTCCTCCTCCCTTCTCCTCCCCTTCTTCCTTCTCCTCCTCCCCTTCTTCCTTCTCCTCCCCTTCCTTCTCCTCCTCCTCCTCCTCTTTTTGCCCCTGAATTAGGTAAGCCTAGTGACACTGTGGAGGATTACTTTTTCCCCCCAAAATGTTTTATTACAGCCAAATTTGATGGGTATTATTTTAAGGATAAAGAAAGTCGAGTTGAACACCAAGAAGGTGAGTGCGAGGTATACGTGTTACCACGGCCCTTTGCCTGTATGTGTCAGACATTGGTGTTCCATGCGGATACTCTTTCCCTGAGCTCACATTCAACCTCAGAATCCTGCCCAATTCTGGGCTCCAGGCAGTCACTACCAGTTGATTGGAGTTGGCAGAGAAGATGAAACCAATTTGCCATCTTGAGAGTTTGCCTTGAGGTCTCGAAAAGCACTTAGTATGTCTTTGAGTATGCTTTTATCGTCTTAAAACTTTCTTAAGTTACTAATGATTTTCTTTGTAAGTTTTCCAATTAGAGTTCTTTCTTGATTCCTAACCACTTTGATTTATTTGAGGTTTAGGAGCTTGCCAGGTAGACAGATTCTTGGTTTTGGATGAGCTACTAGATGGTTGTTAAGGTTGGCCTTTCATTTTCCAAAATGAAATGAATTGACTGGCTCAACCTTGGCATGCTTTAAGAAACTTCTCTGGCTGCCACGTATATCCTTTTCTCCTTTTAAGCAGGTGTTTTTCTCCTCCTCATAGAGCAGGGTTCTCAACCAGGGCTCTTTTGCCTCCCAACCCTTCCATTCCTGGGGACATTTGGCGTTGTCTGGAGACATACTTGGTTGATGCAACTGGGGTGGGGGTGCTGCTGGCTCTGCTCCCCTCAGTAAGGGGTTGGTTATCCAGCCCAAAATGCGAGTTAGGCTGAGATTGAAAAACACTCTGTTGGAGGAAGGTTTTGTGCCTTCTTAGGGCGTTTTTCTTAGTATCCCAGCCTTTAGAATGCTTGCCGTGTTACGTTTTCTCCTCTGTGTGTGTGTGTTTGCAGCAGCACTAGAGTAAAATTTGACTTCACTGGAAGGATCCTTGGACCATCATCTTGGTAAAACAAGGAGAGAAAATAAATCATTCTGAAACCTGAATGCTCAAAATGCTGTTTTAAGAGGAAATGAGCTTATTGTCTAACTAGTAGGATGCTAGTGTGTGTGCTTCCAGTTTCTCCTACGTGCTGATTTCTAGTACTCAGTGCCCTTGCGCAGCAAGTAAAGAGATGGGTGGTCATCTTTCAAGTAACAAAGATACGTTTTATAGCAGCAGTTTTCAAACTGTGCTGCCAAAAAACAACTAGAACAGAGTTCTCTACTGATAATAGAACTGTGGGGATTCCTTCTAAATTTGCCGTAAAACAAAAGGTAATTGATGAATAGAAATTTCTATTCCATATTTTTTTTCCTTGAACTGCGGTGCCTGGTGGTGCCTATTTATGAGTGAGAGTTCTCAGGTTACAAAGGGAATAAATGTATAAATGAGTAGTAGCAGATAAGCTAGCAATTGGGTTTATACTGGCTCAGTTTCACACCTTACTTTTTCATAGACTCATGTTGGAGGCTCTGATTTTATGCTGCCGACCTATGATCTAAGTTTTCCTGGTTTGTGTGAAAATGTTTAGTATATTGGTATTTCACAGTAGTTCCCAAGGAGTATTCGGATTTGAGGGTACCCCTTAAATTCATTTGAAAAGTAAGAAAAAAAATTGTGTAGGTCACATTTAGATTTGTGGCCAAGTATAAAGTATGTGTCTTCCTGATCAGTTCCCTTCTCTGTCCAGTGCTGTCACTTGTTGTAGCGAAGCTCCACATCTCTGAAGGAGAAGGGAGGTAACCGAATTGTCAAATTTTAGACTTAGGGGAGATGTGAATGGCCTTTCTGGATGAAGGGAATGTGGTTCCCCTGCTGGCTAGAGACCGAGAGAACAGAACCAGAGCTATGCCTTCAGCCTTCATCACCTCTGCGTTGCTGATGCACACACCGAAGGACACCCGTGCTTTTGTTACCTTGTTTTTACAACCACTGAAATACAGTTCTCAACATAAAACATAAAGAGGTAGGGTGGGGTGTGCTGAAATATATAATGTTCTCCCTCCACTAAGACTCTGGTGCTCAATCTTAGTGAAAATAAGGTAGCTGCAGCTAACGCTGTATACATGCCATTGCTTCTCAGACTTAGGCACTTTGGGAAGTTGGCCTTAAAAATAATCCTTTCAGACCACTTAGTTGTGTATATAAACATGTCTACATCTTTTACATTGGTGGGCTCATGCTCCACATATAGTTCTGTAACTTGGTTTCCCCTATTCCCCTACCCATGGGTAGCATGGCTTTCCTTGTTTTTTGTTGATACATCCAAGCCCATCTCATTCTTTTTGGCAGTGGTATAGAAGCCCAATGGTGGGTGTTTAGGTAGTATAAAGTTTTTATTTATTTTTTTTTTATTTAAAAAAAAATTTTTTTTTTTTAGCGTTTATTTATTTTTGAGACAGAGAGAGACAGAGCATGAACGGGGAGGGTCAGAGAGAGGGAGACACAGAGTCTGAAACAGGCTCCAGGCTCTGAGCTGTCAGCACAGAGCCCGATGCGGGGCTCGAACTCACGGACCGCGAGATCATGACCTGAGCCGAAGTCGGCCGCTCAACCGACTGAGCCACCCAGGCGCCCCGGTAGTATAAAGTTTTTAATCATTGTAGCCAATCCTTCAGTATACACCAAGTCTCATTTTCTAAAGACTGAGTCTTAGAAGTGGCACTGCTTAGTCAAAGGGAATTTAAATGTTGCATTTAAAATGTTGCTGCACGTTGCTGGATTGCCCAGCAAAGAGTAGTAGAGGACAAGATTCTCTGACCCATCCATGGTGCATGCTAGGGCCTACCCCCGCTGACATGTGCTTCCTCTTATTAGTGACTGCCCTTGTTTGCCATTTTTTAAAATTATTTTCTTTTACAGGATCAGTTTTTTTTTTGGGGGGGGGCAGGACTATCCTGGCATTGTAGGATGTTTAGCAGTGTTCCAGTCCCTTACCCCAGTCATGACAATCAAAAATGTCTCCAGACATTGCCAAATGTCCCCTGGGGGGCAAAATTGCCCCAGTTGAGAACCCCTGATTTGGAGAGAAGGGGAAATAAATACAAATGAATGAGATGAGAAGGGCAAATTGTGGGTGGCCTTGAAAGTCTGTCACAACAGTTTAGCCTTGAGGCTGCAATCAGTAGTGTTTCAATATAGGCTTCTTGAGCTGTGCAGACACTAATTTGATGAAAAGGATGCTTTAGAAAAATGGGTCTGATGGTGAGCACAAATGAATCCAATGGAGGAGAAAGTAATTGCAGGAAAAGGACAATCATAAGTATGAACCGAGGAAAGGGTGAATCCAAGGGACATTTTGGAGGACATTATGACATTATTAGGGAGAGTCTAAGGGATGGAGTTGTAAACACCAAGGTTTCAGAACTGAGGTATGGAGAAAATCATGGGAATCATTTGATGGGAATGGAATAGTTGGAAAGGGGAAGTGGTTTGTGGAGCACAAGGGGCAGAAAAGATCATGCATTTAAATTGAACATGGGGTTGGGGCGCCTGGGTGGCGCAGTCGGTTAAGCGTCCGACTTCAGCCAGGTCACGATCTCGCGGTCCGTGAGTTCGAGCCCCGCGTCGGGCTCTGGGCTGATGGCTCAGAGCCTGGAGCCTGTTTCAGATTCTGTGTCTCCCTCTCTCTCTGCCCTTCTCCCGTTCATGCTCTGTCTCTCTCTGTCCCAAAAATAAAATAAATAAACGTTGAAAAAAAAAAAAATTGAACATGGGGTCAGTGATCATGGGATATTTAAGAAAGGGAGTCTTGATAGACAGGAACTGTGGTGCAATTTGGGACTAGGTGTGTAGACTTGGATTCAGCTGCGTATTGTGTGAGCTGTCTCACATAATTGTATTTTTATCACTGGACAAGTTTAAGCAGAGTCTTGGGGGTGGTTTCTGAAGGAGCCACATACGCTGTAGTGGATTGGAGTGGATTCAGCTTACTTATTTCCTTTTCCTTGCCTTTTGTTCCTTTCCTCTGACTTTAGAGCATGTATATAAAATCTATGTTTGAAGCAGAGTTGACAGTGTTTGGCAGCTTTATGGGTGTGTGAAGAGTGAATAAGAAGGAGGAACTGAACATAACTCAGAGGTACTGAAGCAGGGTGTGGTGGGATGGCAACTGTTTAAGACCAAAAGCACAGAATGCAGAACAGTTCTGCAGGTGGGCGGGTAAATTCAGTTTTGGACAGGTCATACAGTATATAACATAAGAGTCCTAGGAAGACTTTTTTTTTAGTTAAATTTGTCGAATGTCTGTCATATATCAGGTACTGTGCAAAATGAATCGTTTGAGTTTTTGGTGACCCATGTAGAAAGGAGCTGCTCTTGGAATTATCTCTTTAAGTCAAGATACAGATGTAATAACACAGGTGCTGGTCCTGACTTACAGAGGCTTATTCTGAACTAATTGTTTTATGTCGTCCTTTGTGTGGCCTAAAGTTTTTAGTTTGACTCTGCTTTTGTTTTGTTATTAGAGTGTGGTTTGATGGATTTTTCCTGTCCCCCTCTATACACTTGTCACAATGAGGGGCTACTAAATAGGGCAGTGTTCACTGTTTGTGTAGTTCCCCACAGCTGTTTCCTATAGTAAAGACTCTGGAAAACAATGACCTCATGGTTTCCACAAAAAACCTTTTATATATAATAGTGGAAAAGAAATCATTGAAAGCTGGGTAATTTAAAGTTCTGTCCTCTGTAGCTTTTTCCCTCAAAAATACTCTTGTTTGCTCTGCTAATTAATCCTTCACTGGCTGTTCCTCAAATGACCTTTTATGTTTAACAAACAACATTTTTGCAGTGGAGCACATCGAGATATCTTGTCTTTCATCTGACTGTGATCTTTCTTCATTTAGAAATCATTGTTTTATGCCATGGACTGTGGCAGTTCCTAGAGGAATTGGCCAGTCACTGAACATCTGTTGCTTCTTCCCTCCGGTTGTTGAGCTTGGATGGTAGCAAACAATGTGACCACAAACAAACAGTTCAGGCATTAGAAGATTTCATGGGACTGGTTGGGAAATGCCTTTGTTGCTTCTACTGCAAGAACTTCTGTAAGTGCATCACCAGCTCAGGAAATTCTTTGACTTGAATTCTTGGTCTTTCTTTCTTTCTTTCTTTCTTTCTTTCTTTCTTTCTTTCTTTCTAAGTTTATGTTCATTCATTCATTCATTCATTCATTTATAGTAATCTCTACTCCCAACATGGGGCTTGAACTTGTGACCCTGAGATCAAGAGTCACATGCTCTTCTGACTGAGCCAGTCAGGTGCTCCTTGGTATTCTAATATTTAAAAAAAAAAATTTTTAACATTTACTTATTTTTGAGAGACAGAGACAGAGCATGAGCAGGGGAGGGGCAGAGAGAGAGGGAGACACAGAATCCGAAGCAGGCTCCAGGCTCCGAGCTGTCAGCACAGAGCCTGATACGGGGCTCAAACTCACAAACTGCGAGTTCATGACCTGAGCTGAAGTCGGACGCTTAACTGACTGAGCCACCCAGATGCCCCAGATATTCTAATGTTTAAAAGCAAGACAGAGTCATCTGATTGATTCGAGAAACAGTAATAATCATAATGAAAATACCATTTATTTGTGTGGGGCCATATCATTTACAAAGCCATTTCTTGAACAATACCAGTTTGAACTGTGCAAGTCCACCTATATGTTGAATTAAAAATACACACACACACACACACACACACACACACGTGAAAAAATTTTGGGAATTTGTGGCAATTAAACTTGCAGATGAACTATGTGGCCTAGAAATATAGAAAAACTTAAGTAGAAGTTAGGTATGTCATGAATGCATAAAATATATGTAGATGCTAGTCTGTGTTATCATTTACTATCATAAAATATACACAAACCTATTACAAAAAGTTAAAATATGTCAAAACTTAAGCACACAGAGTGTACGTGGCACCATTTATAGTCAATTGTAAACAGGTACAGACATGTAGTATTAAATCATAGCTGTAAGGAATTAACTGTAGTACATACTGTACTACCGGTAATATTTTCATGGCCACCTCCTGTTGGCTGTTGCGCTGAGCTCAAGTGTTGCCAGCATCCACTTAAAATGCCAAGTGATGCTAATCATCTCTGTGTGAGCATTTAGTCTATTCAGTAAGTTGTATATCACAATTAAAAGTGATCACTTGGCAGTTCTCACTATTAGTAGTTAAGTTTTGGGGGAGTCCACAGTTATACACAGATTTTTGACTGCATGGAGGTGAGTGCCCACATTGTTCAAGGGTCAACTGTACATTCATATAAATTTTTTCATTAAATCTTCACTACAGACCTGTGAAGAGGCATTGGTATTCCATTTTTGAAATTAGGATACTGGGATTCAGTGCTAGTAAGTAGCAGAGCCTTGCTTGGTTTTTACAAGGATTAAATGAAAAGGTACAACTAAGAGTTTAGTGTAGAAACTTGCACATAGTAACTATTCAGTAAACGGCAGATGGTGATAATGAAGGTAGTCATTCTAACTCTGGCCTCAAGTACCCTTCCCCATTTCTAAACTCTGTCTCTTCCAATGGCCGGTTTTTATTGCTGCTGGATTAATCTTAAAGTTTATCCGAGATTATATTATTTCTCTTTTCAAAAATTGCTTTTACTTTTTCTTTTATATACAAAATATGGCATACATTTCTTAGCTTGGCATTTAAGCTTTTCCAGAAAAATGAAATAAAAGGCATACATAAAGCTAGCCCTGTTAAAAAAAAAAAATGGACTCACTAGACATAAAACTGTTAATTTGCTCTAAGTATTTCTGAATGCCAACTCTCAATTTTTGTACTTATCTTTTGTACTTACCAGTCCATGACTGGTGGCAAAAAGTTCACAGACAGGCATCTCTCTGTGGATCACATTTTGAAGAGTGCTGCTACAGAGCTTCCCAAAGTCTGATTTTGCCTGTTGTATTCCGGTAGTTTCAGTTAAAATGTTCTGTTCCCATACTTCCTGTAAAATGGTAGATTTAGAGGCTTAATGAGACTCAGGTTTGAGGTTTCTCTCTCTCTCTTTTTCTTTCTTTTTTTTTTTTTTTTTTGGTAGTGTTGTTAACTTCTATCAGGAAGCCTATAATGCTATAATGTCTGGTTGGGTCTCTTACTATGTTAGTAGACATTGATGATTATTCCTTGATCCATTAGTTCATTAAGGGTTGAAAAATGGTGATGTTATAATTTTAACATTCTTATTAGCTAGAACACTTCTGTAGCGACTCCTGCCCTCATCAATTACTTTGTTACCCCAACATAAATTTGGAGAAGAAAGGCAAGATAAATGGTTTAGGTTTTTTTCCCCTTTAATTTGGTTTTCTTTTTTTTTTTTTTTTTAATTTTTTTTTTTTAACGTTTATTTATTTTTGAGACAGAGAGAGACAGAGCATGAATGGGGGAGGGTCAGAGAGAGAGGGAGACACAGAATCTGAAACAGGCTCCAGGCTCTGAGCCATCAGCACAGAGCCTGACGCGGGGCTCGAACTCACGAACTGCGAGATCATGACCTGAGCCGAAGTCGAACGCTTAACCGACTAAGCCACCCAGGCGCCCCTAATTTTGGTTTTCAAAATAATTTCTTGATTTCCAAATGTGGTTAGTGAGTTTTTTGTTAAAACCATGTGAACTCATGGATTTAACTGTATATCTGATGTACTTCAGTTACAGTTGTTAGCCTAATTGACGCCCAAATTGTGCCATTTGTGTCCAGTAGAAGTGGCTCCTGAATCCTTCTGACATGATATTAGTAGTCTGTGATGTCAAACTAGAATCCAGGGAAGATATTCCGGCTCATCTTAACACATTTCCTGCCCCAGATCTGGGATCAGTGATTTCTTTAAGGATCCCTGGTTGCCTTTTTTGGCAAATGGTAGAGAGCCACAGTTTGGGCCCTAGGAGTGCATGTGGTTTCTTTGTCTTCTAAGTAGAGAGAGCTAGAAAATATGTAACTTTTTTTAAAGACATAAAAAAATCATGAATTCTTATTGATAATTCCCTTTAAGGGTTTCAGGGTTTTTCTTTAACTCCTTGATCTTGCATCTGTTTCTCCTTTCTCCCAAGCTGAAAACCCTGTTCCCAGCACAGTGTAATTTTTCATTGGCATTATCCTACAGTCCTCATAAGTCTCAGGATAATAATCCCAATACTACCACCAGTAGTATGTGTGCTTGAAAAATATTTAAGATTTATTTTTGGTATTTTTTTGTTTTGTCTGTAGGACATGGTCTACTGGGTCTGTATAATCAAATTATTAATACTTTTACGTTTATTTATTTATTTTGAGAGAGACAAAGCATTAGAGAGAGAGAGGGAGAGAGAATCCCAAGCAGGCTCTGCACTGTCAGCCTGGAGCCTCGAACCCACGAACCATGAGATGGTGACCTGAGCTGAGATCATGACCTGAGGTGAAATCAAGAGTTGGATGCTTAACAGACTGAGCCACCCAGGCGCCCCTCAAATTCCTATATTTTAAGGTCCCTTGGAATAGTTCTCAGTGTGGCTTTGTCACCAACTAGGTACTTAAAGTCATTTATTTCTTTTTGATTTTGAAGGATTACTTTTGAAAATTTAATTTTGTTGCATAATTATGTAAAAAATAAAATACATGGCCTGAAGTCAAATGTACAACATAAGATCTATTCAGAGAAGTCTGGTTTCTGTCTTTGATCTCTGTACCCTATTCTCTTTCTCCCTAAATTTTATGAATTATTCTTTTATTGTTTTAATGTAAGCAAATTAGTTTTCTTGCTTTGTGTGTATGTATATGTGTGTGTTGTGTGTATATTCATATTTGCTCTTATTTAGATAAATGGTAGCACATTATATAGAATTTTTTTCCTATAGCCTTTCCTATAGGTAACATGAGTGCTTACCACATGCCCTGCACAGTTGATTATTTTACTTATTCCTTATAATAGTGTAAAGTAGGTACATAAATTATTATTTCTGTCTTACAGATGAAGAAACAGAGGCATCTCTACAGACTTTTAATTTTGTGGTTCTCTAAATTTCCTATAGTAACCGGTCCTGTCTTTTGTATGCATCTTTATGAGTGAGTGAACGGGCAGGGAATTAACTTCTGTATCTGCTTTATTTTGAGCAATGAGGGAGGCAGGGAAAGGCTTGTGTTTAAACTGTGATAGAGGAGATTCAGCCTTTTCTTTGAGGTCCAGAGCTCTCTATAGCTGGAGAAGAATAACAGAACTGCTACTGACAAGAGGTGCTCCTAGTAATTCTAAAGATATATGAATTTGGAACATTCTTTAATCTTACCCAAAATAAGGGTCCCTTTGTAAGAGTGTAGTGACAACTTGGTAAATCTCCCTCGTTTTAGAGTCTAAAGAGAAGACAAACTCCTTTAAAAGCAGTAGCTCCTGGGAAATACCTACTAGTCAATATCAGGATTTTAATAGTGGCAGGAAGGAAAGAAGAGAGTAGTTACGTTTCCCTACAGGTGGGGTGAGAGAAAGGAGCATTGGCAGCTTTTTATCATCTATCCAGCGGGAGGAAGGGTTGGTTAGGTTGGAGACCTGTTGATTATTACCCTTTGAGGCTCTGTTGTGATGCCAGGCAGCTGGTTAGGCTGTTGTAACTGCCCGCACCCACTTCCTGGTGATACCCAATTCTGGTTCAGGCTTCAGGCTGTCAGTATCAGAGGATAGTGCCAGGAGGAGGGTGAGGGCAGCTAAGGGGCGGGTCTGCCCCTTCCCTTTTGAAAATCTGAACGAATGAGTTTTGAATACAGTGAGAATCCTGGAGCAACTGAGATCTTGGGCTGGTCACTG
The DNA here is from genome assembly GCF_018350155.1 of Leopardus geoffroyi. Classification (NCBI taxonomy): domain Eukaryota; kingdom Metazoa; phylum Chordata; class Mammalia; order Carnivora; family Felidae; genus Leopardus; species Leopardus geoffroyi. Next base: position 23,639,777 of record NC_059340.1, read on the forward strand.
AGCTTCAGTTTCCTTACTTAACTTTTCATTGCTGTATGATACCAGCTTCACAGATCAAGGTGTTTGATAGCCATTGGTTCCTTTACACCTGAATGATGGGAACATTTTAGCAGGAAAAACCAACCAGCTGGCTCACACATTCACTAGCCCAGCCTGTAAGAGCAAGCCTGGGACATAGGCTTTTGGTTGTCATGAATAACGCTGCTGTGAACATTCATGCACAAATTTTTGTGTGGACATATGTTTTCATTTCTCTTGGGTATATGCCTAGGAGTGGGATTGCTGGGTCATATTATGACTCCACGTTTAACTTTTTGAGCGGTTGTCCAACTATTTTCCACAGTGGCTGCGCCATTTTACATTCATACCAGCACTGCACGAGTATTTCAGTTTCTCCACATCTTCGGCAACACGTGTTACTGTCTGTCTTTTATTAAAGCCATCCTAGGGGCTCCTGGCTGACTCACTCAGTAGAACCTCCGACTCTTGATCTCAGGGTTGTAAGTTCAAGCCCCACATTGGGCATAGAGCCTGTTAAAAAAAACAAAATGAAATAATGCAATCCTAGTGAATGTGAAGTGGTATTTCACTGTGTGGTTTTTTGTTTTGTTTTTAGTGACATCTTTCTTTTCTCTCTTCTTTTCTTTTCTTTTCTTTTCTTTTCCTTTCCTTTCCTTTCCTTTCTTTTCCTCTCCTCTCCTTTCCTCTCCTCTCCTCTCCTCTCCTCTCCTCTCCTCTCCTCTCCTCTCCTCTCTTATTTCTTTTTTTTCTCTTCTCTTCTCTTCTCTTTTTTCTTTTCTTTTCTTTTCTTTTCTTTTCAAACTCTAACCCTGACATGGGGCTGAAACTCACAACAACCCTGCACATTAAGAGTCACGTACTCCACCAACTAAGCCAGTCAGGCACCCCTCATTGTGTTTTTGGTTTGCGTTAAGTATGTGTGTGGTTTCTTCTGCTTAAGTTCATTATGAGATAAAATCTATTTTGGTAAGAGTGTTACCCAAGTTATTGTAGAAAACTTAGAAAATATGTAAAAGGTTGAAGGTGGAAAATTGAGGAGCACCTAGGTGGCTCAGTTGGTTAAGCATCTGACTCTTAGTCTCTTTCGGTTCAGGTCATGATCTCACAGTTCATGGGTTCGAGACCTGCATTGGACTCTGTGCTAACGGCTTGAAGCCTGCTTGGGATTCTGTCTCCCTCTCTCTCTGCCCCTCCCCTGCTCGCGCTCTCTTTCTCTCTCCCTCTCTCTTTCTCTGTCTCTCAAAAATAATAAATAAACATTAAAAAAAGAAAATTGAAAATGTATATAAGTTATTTGGTATATTACTCTCTTGCCTTTTTCCCCCTCTGGATGTTTTAACATAATTGATATCAAACTGTATATACACTTTTACATCATGTGATTTTCATTTCATATTGTATTATGATTAATTTTGTCACAAAACTCCAGATCATTGTATGAAGGTATATGATGACCTATTTTGGATGTTTCTGATTGTGATGAATAATTTTTACATAAGTCTTTTACTTTTTTTTTTTACAAGCAGAAAATGGTGATTATTCATAACATATGAATTCTTAGAATCAATAAGAAAACTACAGTTACTTTTGATTATTTCTTTAGCATATACTCTGTGAAATTCCTGGGTCAATGCTTATTTAGTTTGAAGATCCTTAAGTTACATTGTTACCTTATTTTATAAGGTTGTGCCATTAGCAGTGTGTAAGAATGTCTGTTGTACCCCACTGTTGCAAAATAGAAATCTTTAAGTTGATAAATAGAAAATAGCATTTTATTGTTTTAATTTTGATGTCTTAAATTACTAGTGACGTAGGACAGCTTCATCTGTTCTTTAGAGTGGAAGTGTACCCATATGATAGCAACATTTTGATAACTTAGGGAGTTACCCTGTTTTGATTTCGCAGACTTCCCTTTGTTTTCTGTGTATTCACACGCTCTTCCATTTAGCCTTCCCCTTCTACCGTCAGATGACCAAGGCCTGAACCAACTAGAATTGGTCAGGCCAGACCAGGCTGAGGCTGGGAAAGTTCTAAATTGTACTTTGTTAGGGAAAACCTAGAGGCAGAATGAGTCCCTATGCTGGTTTTTATGCAATCTGATTTTCATGGTGAGAGTTGAAAGAACTGGCAGAGGCCAGGATTGATTTGGAGACCATACCTGTCTGCCACTCAGGAGTCAACCTGGCTTGACTTTCAGGCCTACACAGTGTTGGGTGTGGAGAAGTGACATGGCAGGCCCGTGACTTGAAAACATCGTCAGCCAGCTAAGATATAATTGGGTTGATGGCATTCGGGTTTATGGCAATACGAACACATAATTTGTAGTGAAACTTGCTGGATCTGTTTTGAATGATACCTCTTGGTTACTACTAGTTGATGCTTCAGTTATCAAAATGCAGTAACAATAATGCTTCAAAACAAGATTATTTGCAGAATATTTTGGATAACTTTATAAAACTGACTGTTTAGTCAAAAACATTTCAGGGGGTGCCTGGGTGGCACAGTCGGTTAAGCGTCCGACTTTTGATTTCGGCTCAGATCATGATCTCACGGTTCTTGGTTTCGAGCCCCACATTGGGCTCTGCTGGCAGCACAGAGCCTGCTTGGGATTCTCTCTCTTTCTCCCTCTCTCTGACCACCCCCCCCCCCCCACTCACGCTATCTCTGTCTCTCTGAAAATAAACTTAAAAAACAAAAATTAAAAACTTGAGATCTGTTTATCACCAGATACTAATATATTCAGAATCAAGAGGATGCATGCTTTGTCTCTTTGTGTATAATTACATACATACATACACACACACGCAGATTATGTAAGAAATATATGCATGTTTAGCCTCGGCATAATTCAAGGCTTGACCTTATGTGTTCCCTACTTTTTGTCTCTCTCACCCTGTTCCACCTCTAAGGGGGTACAGGCACTTTACTTCCACCCCAAAGAGCAGTGCCACTCAACCAAGAATTTTGGCCCCTGGGCTGGTGAGCAGTGCCACGTGCTGAGTTTATAAGCCAAGCCTATGTTCCTCCTCTGCTTCTGTCCACTTGATCAGGAAGCTGATCCTGGGCTGTCTTTTTCTCTTCCTAGGGCTAAGCTTTCACCTCCTACCTGGCAAGCCAGGGTGGCTTAAAAAGGCCCTTGGTGGGTGTCTGTAGACGTAAACTCTTTTCCTGTCTCTTTCCGCCAATTTTCTTTGATGCTAGCCGCTGTCACTTTTTTCCTCCAGTGATAAGATCCAAAGATTGGTATGGGTTTGAGTTTAGGATTACGCTAGGCAGAAAACTGCTTTGAGGCTCCTTAGGTCTGTCTATTAGAGAAAAAAGAAATTCTCAGCATAGTACAGTCTGATTCACTGGGATTTGGGGCCAAAGCCGTAACTACAAATAAGGTACATATCTGTGTTTTGCCAGCCCCATCTTCTGTGCAGAAGATTTGGGTTCCCTGGCCAAAATACCGGGGTGTGCTCTCGTAAGATCCCCTTAAGTTCCACCTGGTCGGCCTGGTCGTTGTTACCAGCAAAACCATTTTAGAAAACATCAGAAATATGGAAACATACAGGAAGAAAGGGATAGATCACCTAAAATTTGCCATTCTGAGGCAATGACTGTTAATGTTTTGGTGTATATTTTGAAGGATAAAAGACAAAAAAAAGGTCTTTGAAAATGTATCTTAAAAGTTTGAAATCATGTTCATATGTAGTTTTGCATCTTCTTTTCACTTAATTGTATTATATATTAATTTCTCAATGATTTTAAAACTTTATAAAATTCCATTGTAGAAAAAAATAATTTCTTAGGTATTTTATTAAGTTTTTTTAACGTTTATTCATTTTTGAGAAACAAAGAGCGTGAGTGGGGAAGGGGCAGAGAGCGAGGGAGACCCAGAATCTGAAGCAGGCTCTGGGCTCTGAGCTGTCAGCACAGAGCCTGATATGGGGCTGGAACCCATGAACCATGAGATCATGACCTGAGCTGAAGTCAGACACTCAACCAACTGAGCCATCCAGGCACTCCTGTAGTTTTTTAGATATTTAGATGAATTTTCTAGTTTTTCTGTTTTGACTTAAAAAAAATTAAGATATAATTAGTTTTATTAAATAATTCATGAATCAAGCAGCATCCCATCTAGCAAGTAGAGGGGGTTCCAAGATATCTGTTTCGACTTTTAACTGTTGAAGATTATTACACTCCCATATGATGATGGCCTTTTGGGTAAATTGGGACTAGATGTATGCTTTTTTTTATTTTTTTTATTTTTTTACTGTATTGTTAGCCAAAATTTCCCCCTTCCTCTAAAAAACAAAAACAAAAAACCCACAAACTTTTTAAAAGGCTTTATTTTATTGTGGCTGGCAAGAATCTTAGAAATATGTTGGATAATGACAGACCAAAAAGAAGATACTCCTGAGTTACTTAAATTACTTGATTAGATACATAAACACATTTTGGCAACCTGAGCTGACTTTAACCTTGGAGTTGGCTAGGCTTGGCCACTTGGGGTGTGCTGGAAAGGATGGACTGGATCGGAATTTATCGCCACCAGCAGAACAGCTTGAGCATTTTAAGGTGAAAGCACTCCCCTTTACACTTTTTGATGAGAGACAGATGTAGTTCTCCAGAGCCAGATTGTTGTCTCTCTATTGTTTGCTTTCTCTAGCATCCTGGGACACTCAGGCAGGACATAGTTCTTCACATGCTGCAACTTGATCTTCTGACATAGTCCAAATTCCTCCTTACCCCTCAAATAATAACATTTCAATTAGATAAGCTCCATTTTTATTTCTGGGTCATATTTCAGTCATAGGAAAAATGCAAATTACAACAAAACAAACACCGATTAACAAGGATTTATTTAAAAGCAAATAAACTCCCAGAAGCCTCAGGCTTGGTACAGCTGTAGTTCAGTTTCTAACATATGTTTTATGTCTGCATTGAGAAATGACATACCGAATGACCAAGCCCTGTATGATCCTGAGTCATATAAGGAAAAAAATCATTTATTGAAGGATTATGGACAAAAATGCCTTAAGGCTGTTTTAATTAGAGGAGGTTGAAGAACGGTGTAACTTTGGACAAGTTATTTCACTTTTTCTGAGCCCAAGTTTTTTTGTCTATAAATAATGGTAATAATACTTAACAAAATAGGGAATTTTGGGGGATTAATTTTATAAGAAATAACACCTATAAATAATTAGTCTAACGCCTGATGCTTTATAGGCTCTCAATTATTAACTGCCATTACTATTACTGTTTGTTTCATGTATTGTATTTGCTAGATATTGGGGAAATAATATTGAATAAGACCTTATTGATCACTGTCTAGTGGTGGAGGCAGATGGATTATATGTTCTGGTGATACAAATACAGCATAGTGTAATAAGTGATATAATATAGTTATGACAAGAGCCTCCTGTAAATTTTAGTGCCTTTGGAAGTGAAACTTCAAGGCTTTTCCACTGTGACCATGTTCTTTCTGTCTTGGCTTCACATAGAAATAGAATTTAAAAAAAAAAATCACACTTCAAAAAAATTAGCAATGATCAGGTCCCACTGTAGATAATTAAATCAGTGTCTCTGGGCTGCTCCCAGTTCGTTGTTTTGTTGTTGTTTTTTAAATTTCCCTTGATGATTCTAACGTGCAGCCAGGGGTCAAGAGCCAGTGCTTTTCTTTCTCTTTGACATTTTCCAGGCTTCTATAGGATAATTCCTTTCTTTTCTCTTGACTTTTGCAGCTTAAATAATAGAAGCTGTGTAGAGTTTAAGAGTTTATAAAATGCTTTTATAAAACTTTTTTATGAAATGCTTTTATAGAGTTTGTAAAATAAATCTCATTAAAGCTTCACAGTAATTCTTTTAGAAAAGTATTCTCACCCCCATTTTACAGAAAAGTTAGCTGAGGCTCAGAGAAACCACACATGAAGTAAAAGGTGGTGGAAAGAGGACTTGAACCCAGGTATTCAGAATCTAGTCTTTCTGTTTCTGTTGCATTTCTAGTGGAAACTTCCAGCCACTGTTTATACACTTGGGGGGCTTCTCTTGCTGCTGTATTTTCTACCTTAGTATAGCGTTAGGATCTGTTGTGACACGTTTGCTCATTGTTCATCTGAATGAACCACTTGGGGTTCCATTTGTTTTTCTCCCTATCATCCCATCTCTAATACTCTTGACCCTACTTCCACCTTACTTGTAATTTTTTGAAATGCAGTAACCATTTCTTAACATTCTTATTATAGTGTTTTGTTTTGTTTTTTTTTTAAAGAGAAGATATATACCCTTTTCTAGTCTCTATTTCAGCAATGAGTCTCTGCCACCAAGTCTTTATGGTACATGTGAGTCTGTTTAATATCCAAATCTAATCTTTTAACAGTGCAGATATCTCTTGCTGTCCAAATCTGTTTAGTTCCTGAGTCTGAATCATGAGAACTTGTATACAAGGAACAGCTATACTTAAGTCACCCTTGTTAGGCCCTTCTGTCTGGAATGATGAAGGAGCTCTGGACCCGAAATAACTCCCTCTCCCCTGTGGTCAAACATGGACACACAAACAGGCTGTGTGTGGCATTCTCTACTATTCTCATTGAGTTGTCTTTCCATCTTGGATGGAAGCTCCTTTCCTGTTGTTTCTTTTCTTTTTTGTCTCTGTCCTCTCCCACCCAGCTCCCCGCTCCATCCTACCAAGGAAGGAGAGTAAGGGAATGCATTTGAGGAATGGGAGTGGAAGGCATTCGAGTCATAGGGAAAGTATGTGTGAAAGTCTGGAGGCTTTACAGTCTCTTTCAGGGGTCTGTTGTTGCCACGGCTGGCTAATACTGGCTAATACCGAGGGCCTCTCGGCCTAACTTGGTTATGTGAAAAGACTTCCCCACCAGAGGTGAAGATAAGGAACAAAGAATGGATTCAGGACACAGGGAACTCTGAGCATGGCTGCATTCTGTACCCTGGTATGGAACTCTGTTGTATGGGCACTCTCTATCACTGTTTTTCATGGGTCATGTCTGGTTTTGCAGTATTCATCCATTTGCACCAATTTCACCCCTTATGCTTTGGTTAATTATTCTTCATCAACTTAGTAGTTGTCCATAAAGTCAGATTCAAAAGATGGAACTTTTCTCAAGACAAGTGTTATTCTGTTCTTTCCAGCACAGTCCAGAAACCAAATTTCACTTTTAGATGCCATCTCTGAACTCATCTGTTCACATCTCATCTTTCTCTTAACATGTAAGTACTGTTGTCCTCCCAAGTTCTTCTGCTTCTTACCCAGAATCACTGGAAATAAATTCTCCTTTTCTTCTGGCATAGAATCATGGAAGGTGGGTGATAATTTGGTTTGGTGAGTTTTGGCAAGCTACCTTTTCCCCGAAAGGGTAAACCCAGCTCCTGATCAAATCAATACCGCCATGTCCCTTCCCCATGCTTTGTTGTCTTCCTGGGATCAGATAAAGTGTGTCTTGAACCAGTTTCTGTCTTTTCCCTGGAGCCCAGGACTCTGCTGCTTCTGTACTAGGGCTCTACAGAAAGAAAGAAAGAACCTCATGTCTGATTTTACCGTTCCAGGTAGAGAGATTTAATTCTTTTTCTTTCATGGGTCATGCTTCCAGCTCCTTTTTTTTTTTTTTTTTCTTTGTAAGGGGAAAAAAAGCTCTCTTAAGGTTTTATTAAAACCTTAAGGTTTTATTTGAAGGGTAAAGAGAAATTTTATGAAACTTGAAAGCTCTACAAATTTGTTTAACCTTTATTGTTTAGCAACTGGAAGTTAAGTATCACCCTAACTGAAAGGAAAATTGGAGTGATGGTCAAATTTATTCATAGTAGGATGTATAGGATTTAAACCAATAGGTTAGTTAATGTTTTTCCAAATAAATGCCATACCCCCATTCTATAAAGTAGACATAAATATGCAAGGTTGATTTTAAGAAGGCTCATATTTGGGGCACCTGGCTGACTCATTCCATGGAGCATGCAACTCTTGATTTCAGGAGGCCCACGTTGGGTGTAGAGATTACTTAAAAATAAAAATTTAAAAAAAAAGGCTCATATTTATTTTTCATAGAAGTGACAAATTTAAATTCTCAGATTGTAGCAATGTTCCTATTTATAGATGACCTATTCCAGCGATAATGAACTTTTTTTAAAACTGCAAAAACACAAAAGGATTGATTTTAGGACATAAATAAAAATAAACTAAGGTTTAATTATGCAAAAAAATCATAAAAGGCAAACCAAAGCAATGTCAGATGAGACCCAAAGCAAAAATCAAATCGCTTGTTGGGACTCTGGGGGAAGAGCTTAGGTGAAGATTTGGGACACCAGGGGTGTCATCGATGGCCAACTCCGCTGCTTCGCTTTATAAATCAGGAATCAGTGGTTCTGTGACAAGCGGTGGTTTGTGGCAGAGCCAGAGATCCAGCCCAGGTTTCTTGATTCCCACTATTTTTCCTTTTTTTTAAAAAAAATTTTTAATGTTTATTTATTTTTGAGAGAGAGACAGAGCACAAGCGGGTGAGGGGCAGAGAGAGAGGGAGACACAGAATCCAAAGCAGGTTCTGGCTCTGATTGTCAGCACAGATCCAGATGCGGGGCTCAAACTCACAAACTTTGAGATTGTGACCTGAGCCAAAGTCAGATGCTTAACCTACTGAGTATAGGATTGCCCCCAGGTGCCCCTCCACTATTTTTCCTTCTTGGCTCCCACTTTTTTTTTTTTTTTTCCTGTAACACACACTAAAGGATGGTTATTAGATTATTCTGTTTTGTTTTGTCTTGGTAGGAAGTAAAATAAATAGTCCCTTGGGTCTCTGCAGTGGGAATAAGTCACCATTGTGAAGGAGGCAAAGGGGCAGAAAAAGGATCCTTTGGGTTAGTGTGTGTGTTCAGCGAGGTTCCCTGTAAAACAGTCTGTGATGTAGGGATTTAGGGTGAGGTTGACCCAGAGTAGTTTTTGCCCTAGTTACAGTGGTTGTGGAAGTCCTGTTGCCTGTGGAGTCGTGCCCAACAAAAATCTTGTTGAGCAGCCTCTGTACGGCACCTTATACACCGCGATTGACAGTTAAGCACCAGATGAGCTGAAGTGATAGCGGCAGGAATCATAAATCAGTCTTAACTGTACATCATCCCCGCTCCAAAATGTGATGGACACTGTGCATGAGGTGTCTGCTGTGACACAAGTGAAGAGCCTGATTTCAGTTCATTTGTTTCTTAGGATCGTGCATATGCTGAGAAATCCCTCACCCCCACTGGAGGTAAATACGGGAGAGGGTTCCCGGGCCAGACACTTGCTATGCTTCAGGCAGTTTGTGTGCCCAGCAACATGCCGTGACATTTGTCATTAACCTTGCCACACCTGAGACTTCCTCTTGGCAGTTGTCCTTTGCTTCTTCCAAAAAGGAACAACACAGAACAAACAGAAACAAAGGTTCCCTGCTTTCCTGTCTATAACTTCTGAATCCGTAACCATCCTTACCTCCTCCCCTCCGCCTCCTGTTAAAGCGCTTCTCTACTTCTTTTCTGAATCCCACCTTCGGCTCTCACTGGAGAATCCTCTTTCTGCTGTGTCTCCCTTCTGTTAGCTCCTTCTCTCAGTGCGTAAGTCCCTCTGCCCTGTAAGCCTCCCAACGGGCAGAGCATCTTTCCTCTTCCCTTTTATAACCGAGCCTCTTGCATATGAAGGGTGGTCTTCTTGCAGTCATTCAGTTTCCTTACCTTTTCTTCCCTCCCACCCTCTCTGGTCGGTATTCTGCATCACTGAAATTGCAGTCAGCCTCTTAACTTGCCCTTCCCAGGGACCACGTCAGTGCCCTGCTTGGCTTGCCTGCGGTAGTTTACATCACTGCCTCCGTCTCTGGTTCTCCTGGCCACTCTTATCTTCCTTGGCTTCTGTATTGTGACTTGTCCCTTCTGTGCTAGCATTCTTCAAGATCCTAGTTGCCTCGTTTTCTGCTTTTTTTGCCTCCATGTTCATACGGAAGGTGAGTGCCTCTCCGATTTAACTTGGCAGCTCAGTTCTCTTTCCTGAACACCAGACTTCACCTCACTGGCGATCATTTAGGTACCTCAGATTCACCATATATGAAGCTCTGCTGTCCCCCATCTCTTCCTCTGTTCCTGATCTCATTGTCTACCTAGACTAGAAACTAAAAACCTTGGTGTTGTCCATCATTTCTTCTTTGTATCCCTTAATAATAGTATCACCAGTCACTTGTTTCTCTTCCATCCCGAGTTGGCCACACCATCAACAGTGCTGCTGGTGCTAATGTTTTTTGTTTGTTAGCTTGTTTGTTTTTGGCCTATTTTTCTTTACTGTGAAATCTTCTCTTCTGTAGCTCACATTCTCCCACTGTACAAACCAGTGGCTCCAGCTTTGGTTCTCCTAAATGAGTGCATAAGGCCACAAGCCAGACTATTTCAAGATGAGGTAAGGTGTCAGGTATAAAATGCTATGGGAAGATTGAGGAAGGTGAAGACCAAGAAAGGAAATGCTGAATTTGATGATTCAGGTGGCATCTGACCATGGGGGAAGCGTTGTAGTATAGTAAAGACTCCCCACACCCATTTCTCCTTTTGTATACCTTTTTCCGAGATAGCATTCAAGTGGCATCTTTCTAGTCACTGAAACCTTGTTTATTGTTAGGGTTCTTCTTCTCCTTTGCTGCCTTTGGCCAGTTAGTAAATTTTGCCAATTGACACCTCAGTATTCCCTCTCATTCATGTCCCTTTGATTTTTTCCTCCTTTAGTTTGAATCTTTGTAAATCATCATTTTGTTACCATTCACATCTAATTGATCATCAGGGTGTGATGGTTCTTCCTCATTATCAAGTTGTAAGTCTGTCCCTTGTTTTCTTTTCTTTTTTAAAATAGTTTATTTTTAAGTAATCTCCACACCCAGTGTGGGACTCAAACCCACAACCCCGAGATCAAGGGTTGCACTCTCCACCAACTGAGCCAACCAGGCACCGCCCCCCACCCCGCCCATAATCATCTTAATTGGAAAATTCGGTAGACAGTTTCAGTTCTTTGTCCTACTCTATCACTCTTAACGCTATTGATCAGTCTCTCCTTCATAACCCTTTTCTCTTGACTCTTGTGACTATTCTCCTGATTTTCTTGCCATATCTTTGGTGGCCTTCTCTTGGTCTCCTTTGAGGGCCCCCAAATATAGTGTCCTCTGGATTATTCTGTCTTCTGGCTTGATCTCTCATGACTATGTCTGGGCAGTCTCAGCTGTACTCATGATTTCAACTACCACCCATCTGTTGACTTCCAAATTTTTGTCCTTAGCACACACTCTTTCACCAGGCCCCAGATCTGTAGTTTTCAGTTGTTTACCAGGTACTTCTACTTGGAGGTTCCACAGAACTTTAAATGCAGTCCTCTTCCCCAGACTTCTTTTTCATTTTATCCTGATGAAGGGTACCATTGGTTGCCCATATTCAGAGAAGACACCTTGGTGACATTAATGCCTCCTTTCTCACTCTCCCCATTCATTAGGTCACAAATCCTATGGAGTCTACTGCCTAAATTCCTAAATCTCTCAAGTCTGCCTTCACATTTCTGTTCTCACTGCCTTAGCTTGGACCCTCATTATTTCTTGCCTCATCAGCTCATTTGTCTTCTAACTGCCCTCCCTTTGTGCGGTTGTGTCCCCTTCTTCCACCATACTTCCAAATCCCATACTCAGAGCTGAAAGTTGAGTGCTTATTACCTCACACACAAAATATCGTGCATGCATTCTCACTAACCATCACACTAAACCATTATTCTCCCTTTTACTTTGGAAGAGAGTAGATCCAGGCTTCACAAATACAAGTGGTGGGGCAGAAATTTGAACCCAGGTTCTTTGCTCCAGAGCCATGATCTTAATTAACCAGTTCACCAAGAACCTTTCACCAGCCCCCGTGCCCCCACCCCCGCCTCTTTCCATATTCTAGTGGAAGCAAGTCACTACTCAAGGTAGGAGGTTAAGGTCCAACTCCTGGAGGGGGAAGTACTGACATTAATTATTTGGAAATCTATAAAGAAGATTTATCCAGTCCCCTTACTTATTTATTCACTCAGTCATTTATATTTTGTAGATGTGTTTATTTTATCCTTTGGTTTATGATTCAATGCTCTGTTACTTATTTAACCAGTTCTTGTTTTTAAATGTTCAAGTTATTACCATTTTTTTGCTATTATAAAGCCTGACGAATAAATATTTTCTTAGAAGTCTTGGCATGCTGTTTTCATGGTTTCCTTTAGATCTATTTCTCAAAGTAGGATTGTTGGGTAGGTGCATTTAAGTTTTCTGTACATGTTTCTGGGGGTGGGGTTTTTACATTAAGCATCTGTTTTTATATTGCTGTCTTTCTAGAAAGTACTCTGTAACACCCTTGAGATCTTGCATCCTTCTTTGGGATTATAAATAGTTCATCTTTAAAGCCATGAATTCACGACTATTCATGCTGATTTATTTATCTGTGTAGAGTATTGTGTCAAAGAACGCACTGCAATATCGGGGAAATTCCCAGCATGATGCCCAGGAGTTTCTGCTGTGGCTTTTGGACCGAGTTCATGAGGACCTCAATCATGCTGTGAAGCAGAGCGGCCAGCCTCCTCTGAAGGTGAGGGTGCGCACCCTGCTGGGGCAGCCAGGGAGCAGTGAGCAGGGTAACCTCCACTGAGGAGTTGTTGCAGTTTGCATTTAGTTAATGTGGTGAAATAGACTAAGCTCCAGGTGAGTATAAAATTCAGGGATACTTAGAGGATTTTCCCCACGTTTATTGCTATGCTGGCAGCATAAGATACGAGAGATGCCGTCTCTAAGGAACTTAGAGTCTAATGAGAGGGGACATAATTGCATGTATGACTAGCTTTAGACTACAGCCAAGTGATTCCAGTTCACTAAGCTGTTTTTAAAGCAGAAATTTGCTTTCTTTTCCAATGACACACATACCCTTATAGATCACTGAGATGAATACATAGGTGAAAAGGAAATGGATGGATGTCTTTGCTGTTTCGGTTGGGTTTGGGTGTAGAAACTGAACCTCTAGAATAACATTCTTATTAGGACACAGTGATACATTCTCAATTTTTATGATGCAGCCTTAATATGATGGAAAACTGATTTATATACTAGAAATAATTAAGACCAAAGAGTTGCTTTTCTCTTGCCACCTTTAAAGTTTTTGTTAATTCTGCTCTGTGCCTCAAAATTTCAGCCTGTGGTTCTGGTAAGGCGTCAAGATATTCTGATTCAGGGTTCTTCTGTGCCTGCACACTCTGTACTAACATATGACCATGTGCTTGTGGCTGGCTCTCCCACCAGATTGAGACATACTCAAGGTCAGGCACTGTGTCTTATTTATCTTTGTGTCCTAATGGCCTTGCAGGGCTCTCTGCACGTGGCAGCAGGTGTTCAGTGACTCTTTGTCAGGTGGATGTATGTGAAAAGGCTAACTAAGTATATGCAGTAGAGGGACTGGGCACCAAAGCGAGTGGTGCAGTCGGCAGGGGCTGTAGCTTGAGGGCACAGTGGTTGGGGTTATTTCCTGCAAGAGGCTGCAGGGAGACCTTGAGAGTTGGAGATTGAAGCACCCTGCGAAAGGACTGCCCAGCTGCTGGGTGGGGTGGAGAGACCGGCACAGGCACGGTGTGTGGGAGAGCCCGTGGGGAGAGGAGTCCTTGTGACCCCCGTCCTGGCAGCTGCGTTCCAGTGCCTTTAGCACATGCTTTTCACTGGCACCTCTGCACAGCTTGTAAAGGAAGTGAAGGCCATTTGTGACTGTTTCAGGTTCACCTTCAATCAAGAGTTGGTACTTCTAATCTGTGAAATTGTACTTTCCCTTTTTTTAGCCACCGTCAGAGACTGATATGATGCCCGAGGGACCATCTTTTCCTGTCTGTAGCACTTTTGTACAAGAACTTTTTCAAGCCCAGTACAGGTATGAGCATATCAAATTGTCTCTTATATGGTCTGCTCAACACAGCTGTAGATGCTCTTACTGTGTGTGTCTTTCATTTTTGTTTTTGAAGATCTTCTTTGACATGTCCTCATTGTCAGAAGCAGAGCAACACTTTTGACCCTTTCCTCTGCATTTCTTTGCCAATTCCTCTACCCCACACAAGGTAAGAAGAACAGATTTAATAAAATTAAGACTGTTCATTCCTGTCCAGCTCCTGTTAGGTGTTCTTACTTATTTAGAAAAAAAAACGGGATTAGTGATAAATTGAATACAGGCATTGTTAAAACCCTACAGAAATTTATAAATCTCTGTCTGAGTTTACAGGGTGAACAGGTACATGGGGCCAACAAGTCGTTTTAGTCCCTGTGGTTGTAGTCTGTTCAGTTGCTCATCCATTGATAGTGTGGGGGAGGAGGAGAGTTGTTGAGTGCCTTCTAGATTTTCTAGAGACTTTCTATTGCACTTTTAATTAGTTGCTTTATTTGAACAGTTTTTCATAATTTCTGGGAATTATGCTGTTGTGAAGAACATACAAAGCACAGGATCAAGTGTTGATATATTTTGTTCAACTGCCTTTTCCAAAGATGTGTTGATTATTGTTTTCTGGTCCTACTGAAGTCCAAATGAGATTTTTCCCTTTCAGTTCTGTGTTTGTTTCTTCATTTTGCTTCTATATTTAAGTTGAAATAAGTGACTAATAAGAAGATCTGGCTTTGATCTGTACAGGCCTCTCTATGTTACCGTAGTGTATCAGGGGAAGTGTTCTCACTGCATGAGGATTGGTGTTGCCGTGCCTCTGTCTGGGACTGTCGCCAGGCTTCGGGAAGCAGTGTCTATGGAAACAAAGATCCCTACTGATCAGGTAATAAGTGTGCTAAGGCCGATTACACATGAGTCATAAAAGTGTTGCTTTCTGTTCTCCTGGAATTTTTTAACAATCCTCTGCCAAGCATGGTTAGATAGAAATGTAAAACCAGTTGTGTGTGTGTGTTGAGGGGAAAAAAAAATTAAGACCCAAAGGAGGAAAATGTACATCAAAACTTTTTGTGCTTCATTTAATCGTACATACATTTTTAGAAGGAAAGTTGTGACCTTACGCCAGGACCTTCTTTTAGCTTTGTTTATAAAGTATAATTATACAGTCTCTCTTAAACCATTCTTAGGGAAGCTTATGCAGGCAATAGGAAGAGCATTGCTGTGGTTGTTGAAGGTCAGAGAGGCTTAGAAAACTTGACTGGTGGTTCTTGAAAACCCCTTTCCATTGTGGTGGCAAGAGTGGATATCTTCTTGCTGGTATAGTACATATAGATGTTCAGTATGGTTCACTTTCTGCTTAAAGCTGGGCCAGTGTCTCGTCCTTTGTTTAGATGAGAGAAAGGAACATTGTGCTCCCTCTGCCTTCTTTTTTTGGGTACATTTTTGATAAGTAGTTATATTTAAATTGACCCCAGATACTCTGGCCTGTTTGTGACTTGACATTTTTGCATACAGTTTTTACTCAATTCACTATTATGACTTTATTTGGAAAAACATTTCCTATTTTAGATTTACTAAGAAAGATGATTCTGTGGTAGAATAACTTCTCCCTAGATAGCTTCTGGAAGCTGCTGTGTAATCACTTGATTACTAAAGGTATGTTGTACTTTGGCCTCATGTGGCTTCATTTGGGAAGTTACCACAGTAAAACAAATACAACCAGCAGTGGGGCCCTAATGTAGTAAGTATCTCATATTTTCATAGGCCAAGTACTGGCATGTTGATAAAATGTTCATATTCTTCCTTACTGTGAAGTCCTTGTTGATTCTTTTTTTCCCCTTCAGAATGAGGGGAAAGACAGAATGAGGGAGGGAGGCAGGCTTAGATGTGTTTCCAGGGTAAATCTGGTTGTATCTGTAAAGCCTCCAGTGGCATCTGGCTCTTTTTGCATGTGGTTTAAATGGGTGATGTAATTACAAGTTTGTTTTTGACCTTAGCTTGCTGGAGAAAGCAAATTATACTTGTATGTTCACCTGCAGAAAAACAATGTGGTCATTAAAATCATTAGAAGAAAAATGTGCCAGGGATATTTTTCTTGGACTGTTTGTGGAATATGCCACCAGCCTGTTTCACCTCACAGACTTGTGGTATGTTTGCATTAGTAGAGGGGATTTTAGGGGTCCATTTTCCACCCCCTCATTTGAAGGAGGCCCAGAGAAACCATGTGACTTGTTCAAGGTCATAGGGCTGGTTGGTGGCAGGCTAGGACTGGAACCTCTTCAGGCCCCATCCAGTGCTTTTTCGCTAGACGGTGCTACTGAGCATGTAATGAGCATCTAAATGTTTGCATTGTTTTTTTTCCCCTCATCTTTTGCTTTTTTGTTTCATTGTGAAATATTCAACCATTTCAGAAGCATAACTTAGAAGTATCTCGTCCTAATAAGTACCTTAGAACTAAGACTTACTAACTTTAATACTGTGTTGTATATTCACTCTTATTTTTTTCTATATATATATTACATTTATTATTTTATAAAAATGGAATTGCTTACACACATTACTCTTTATGTTGTTTCTTATTTACTCCGATCATTCTTTGTAATAGCTTTATAATTACAGTAGGACTATAATACATTTAACTAGCTCCTATTGTTGGACATTTGAGTTGATTTCTTTTTTTTTCTAATACACAGTCCATGGTTATATGGCATTTCTTAACTTGAAATGAAAAAAGTTAACGAGGTAGGAGAAAGTCTCAGAATCAGATGTGGACTCGGTCTTCACTGCGAGACTTAACGGTCGGGTACTCTGGCAAGTTTCCCACCTGTCTTCAGTGTCTTCCCCTTGTGAAACAGGAGGATTTGTTTTTATAATTTCCTGGGTTTCTTCACGGAAACTTAGAGGAACTCTGGATTCAGTGCCATAGCGTTCTGAAATCAGAGTATATTGTTTGTTACACATTTACAGAAGATACTGTGCTTCTTAGATTTCCTTACTGAAGGCAGATAGTGTGGGCTCTGTGACATGTCTCAGAGCCCTCTCACATCACCACAAATCCTGACAGGCTGCAGAAGTTCATGGTAGAATTGGGAGATCAATTCGTATTGACTTTCCAGTTGTCCAACTGTTTACATTTTTCCCATTTTTAGATTGTGTTAACGGAAATGTACTACGATGGGTTCCATCGTTCCTTTTGTGACACAGACGACCTGGAAACAGTCCATGAAAGCGACTGCATTTTTGCCTTTGAGACTCCAGAAATATTTAGGCCTGAAGGAATTCTCAGTCAAAGAGGTAAATGAGCATCTGTTTCCACAGGAGTTTGCAGGTTTCACAACTGTATACCCTTTTGAGATGTCTATTATGTGATGGCATAATTTTTTTAAACTGTGGTAAAAATACACACAATGCTTGTTTTTAGGATGGCATAAATTTTATGGTAACATGTTTCTCTGGAAGAAGGCAGTTCTCACTATTTCTTTTCTAACCTTTCCTCTTCACAATTGGAGGCTCAGAACTGACTAAATCCTTCCTGAAGTGATTCTTAAGTATCTTATGACAGCATTTGGGAAGGTGTATTATGCCATAGCTGCCATCTTTTTTTTGTTGTTTTTTTGGCATTTTGTTCCCGGCTCTGATGCTTTCTAAATTCTAACTCTTTGCTGTAAAATGTTTTCTTGATACCTTGCTCTTAAGAAATTTGCATCCATAGGCAGCAAGAGAGTACAGCTTTGACAGTGCCTCCTTTTACTGTGGTTTCGTCTGTGATTTGGAACTCAGCGTGTCTCTCTATAGTGCTTCCAGGATTTGGGGGCTATTTTGAAAGTTGCTAGGCAACTCGAACTTTGTTCCTGGTCTTTTTCATGGTTCTGGGGCTTCTGTCCTTTTTCTCGACTCCAGTGGTTATTAAAGCATGAGAGGCACCTGGGAACTGGTGAGAACTATAGATTCCTAGACCCCACCCCGGACCTACTGAATGAGCAGCTCTGGGGGTGGGGCCCAGCAAACTTGTTTTTCACAGGCAATTCTGATGCACACCACGGTTTGAGAACCCGTCGCTCCATCCAGTCTCATCAGTATCTCTTCTACTGCCATGATTTTTAGAACTGAACCCCCCTGCTCACCCTCTCTTTCCTTCTGGTTCCATTCCCTGACTTCTGCCTGTCCACTGGAATCTCTGCTTAGAAGTCCTGTTGGTGTCTTAACACTCAGCATTTCTTAGACCCGATCCTCCTGCGTTTCTTCTGTGGAATCATGGTGCCACCACTTTCACCCAAGGTGGATCCAAGCACTTCTTCAAATTTTGACCTCTCAAAATTCACATAGAACTAAGTAAACACTATGCAGTTTTCCTCCTCATTCTCTTGCCACTGATACAGCTCAGACCAGTGTCAACCGGGCTTTTTCTAGTAACTTCTCTAGTAATACCTTTATCCCTAGGCTTTCTTCTGTTCAATTATTTCTCCATGGTGCCACCAGACTGATTCCGACTTACATTTCTGATCATGTTACATGCTTTTTATTGATTTGCTAGGATTTCCCCTTTATCTAACATTACATCTGAACACCTTGGAAGGATGCCTGGCCCCTCATGATGAGTTCTTGCCTCTCTTTCCAGCCTCTCTACTATATTCTGTCTCCTTCCCCATGTACCCTACCCAGGTCACTCTCTTTCTCAAACATGCCGTGTACTTTTATACTTTCCCACTGTTTGCTCTGTTGAGAATTCATTTCTCCAGCTCCTTTCTCAGCTCCTATTTTGTCTCCCCTACACACACCTCCCTGCAACCTACCCATCCTACCCAGTCCTGAGTGACCACTATTCTACTCTCTGTCTCTGTAGATTTCCCTAGTCTAGACTTTCATGTGAATAGAATCATAATTTGTGGCCTTTTGTGACTTGTTTCTTTTACTTAGCATGTTTCAAGGTTCATCCATGTTGTAGCATTTATCGGTCCTTCAGTCCATTTCATGGCTAAATATTATATGTATATAAAACATTAAAAATTTTTTTAATTCCATTATATGTATGTAGAACATTAAAAAAAATTTTTTTTTTATGTTTATCTTTGAGTAAGAGAGATAGCATGAGCAGGGGAGGGGCAGAGAGAGAGAGAGAGAGAGAGAGAGACACAGAATCTGAAGCAGGCTCCAGGCTCTAAGCTGTCAGTACAGAGCCTGACGCGGGGCTCAAACTCACAGACCAAGAGATCATGACCTGAGCCGAAGTCAGATGCTCAACCGACTGAGCCACCCAGGTACCCCCCCACTTTAAAAAAAATTTTTTTTTGTATATAGAATATTTTGTTTTCCATCTGTTGATGGACATTTGGGTTGTTTCCACATTATGAAATAGTGCTGCTGTGACTGTTCACATACAAATATTTGTTTGAATACCTGGTTATAGTTCTTTTGGGGGACGCACACACATACATCCCCCTAAGAGTGGAAACACTGGGTCGTGGTAATTCTATGCTTAACTTTCCGGGGAATTGTTGGACTGTTTTCTGCAACAGCTGAACCAATATATGAGGGTTACAATTTCTCCACATTCTTGTCAACATTTATTATTTTCCATCTTTTTGATTATAGCCATCCTAGTGGGTATGAAGTGGTGTGTCATGATACATGAAGTCGATCATCTTTTCATGTGCTTGTTGGCCATTTGTTTATCGTCTTTAGAGAAATGTCTATTCAAGTTCTTGCCCCATTTTTAAATTGTGCTGTTGTTGGTGTTGTTGTTGTATTGTAAGAGATACATGCTAGATTCTAGACCCTTGTCAGATATGTGACTTGCAAATATTTTCTCCCATTCTATAAATTGTCTTTTCACTCTCTTGCTAGTGTCTTTTGATGAACAGAAGTTCTTAGTTTTGATGAGATCTAATTTTTTTCTTCTTTTATTGCTTATGCTTTGGGTGTCATCCCTAAGATTTCATCCTTAAATCCAGGACCATGAAGTTTACTCCTGTGTTTACTTCTGGGAGTTTTTATAGTTTTAGCTTTTACATTTAGGTCTTTGCTCCGTTTGAATTAATTTTTGTGTATGGTTTGAGGTGGGAGTCCAGCTGCATTCTTTTGTAGGTAAACACCAACATTTGTTGGAGAGATCATTCTTTTTTTCTTTTTTTAAGTAGGCTCCATGCCCCACGTGAAGCCAAATGTGGGGCTTGAATTCATGTGACCCTGAGATCAAGACCTGAGTTGAGATCAAGTCTCAACTTGATCTCAAGTTGAGATCAAGCTTTGTTCCAGTCAAAGCTTCTGCTAATCTCTGACACCAGCTTAACGGGCTGAGCCACCAGGTGCCTCAAGAGACCATTCTTTCCGCTTTGAATGATCTTGGTGCCATTCTTGAAAGTCCTTATTTTAGTTCTTTTCCTTCACACCTACTTCCATGGGTGCCTCTAGTTTCTGAACCTTTTGGTAATTCTGTATGTTGGGTTGATCAGCTTTCTCCACTGCCAGTTAGGATTCAGTTTTCTCTGGTATACCCACCCATATTTACATTATTAGTTTCTAGGTAGTCTGTTATTCAAGTTTTAATTTTTTTGACCTAGGAGCTTTATTTTCCAGGTGCTTTTTCATGTGTGTGCTTTTGTTTGTTCAATTTGTTTTCTACTTTTAATTGCATTACAGTAAAAAAATACTCAGTCATCACCTTTTCCTGAAACCCTTTCCTTACCTCCTCCACATCAGGCTGCTGACTTACTCCTCTTCCTTGTTCCAGTCAAAGCTTCTGCTAATCTCTGACACCAGCATGTTGCATGGAAATGATCTTTTTTTCTCCTCTGCCTGCACCATGCTGTGAAATTCTCTGCACTTGGGGCTATGCTTTGTTTTATCTTTCTGTACCCAGCAGGTTAGTATAGTTCCTAATGCAGAGCAAGAGCCCAGTTAATGTTCAACTGAAAATTTCCTCAAATCCCCTTTCACACCCCAGTTGTTAATGGTTAATACTAAATTTTGTTTTTAAGTGAATTTGATGAGGTCCGAGGTGATTGTGTCCTAACCAGAGAGTGGCTCTGTTGGAACACTGTACTTTACTAAGTATGTGTTAGCCTTTGCTCTAATCTTTATAAATAAGTTATTTGAGGCCTATGAGGCTACTTGCTGCCTTCCCCGTTTTACAAATGAGGGAAGACTTGGGGAGTTGAATAACTGCCCCAGTCATGCAGCTGGTAGTAACTGGGCCTGCTCTTTGAACACAGAGCTTGATTTCTGTGCAGTTGAGTGGTACTCCCTCATCTCATTAGGGACCCTTATCACTTGAGAACAGGTCTCCCCAGCCTTCTTTCTGCCAAGGAGCTGGACAGTGAGGCCATTTATTGTCTCAAATTCAGACTTCTCTTATTTTTATTTTGTCATACCAAAGTTTGAAATGGCTATGGAGTGAAACCTGTTTTTCCTCTTGTGATTTCTTTTTGGTATTTAAGGTTAAAAAGTTTTCTTCCCTTTAATAGCTTAATGAAGATTCCATTTTTCCTTATTTCTAGCTTCTGTATACTTTTTTTTTTTTTTTAACTCTAATTCATCTGGAATTTATTTTGGTATTAACCATATACTTGTTATTTTAAATTGCTGTAATGCTGATGTCCCTTAATAGGTTTGGCAAGTCTTGTATTGCTGGATGTTTAGGTTATTGCCAGAATTCTGCTATGAATTCTTTTTTATAAGCCACTTTTTATTTTCCTTTTGCTGTTGTTCTCATTTATGCGTGTGGTGGTGGTGGTGAAGGGCTTTCTTCTATTTGCAAGTTGGGGTATAATTTCCTTAGGCTATACTTCCAAAAGATTAAAGAAGTGAACAATTATTTTAATTTAATTTTATTATTTTTGTTGAGGTGTAATTGACATATAACATGTTAGTTTCAGGGGTACAGCATAATGATTTGGTGTTTGTGTATACTGCAAAATAATCATCACAGGAAATCTAGTTAACATCCATCACCATAGAGTTACAAATTTTTTTTTATTATGATGAGGGCTTTTAAGGTCTACTCTCAGCAACTTTGAAATATACAATACAGTATTATTAACTATACTCACCATAGTGTACATTACATCCCATTACTTATTTATTTTATAACTTGAGGTTTGTACCTTTTGACCCTTTTCACCGATTTTGCCTGACCACTCCCACTCTCCTCTACGACCACCAGTCTCTTCTGTGTATCTCTGCCTTCGTTTTGTTGTTGTTGTCTTAAATTCCACATATAAGTGAGATCATGCAGTATTTGTCTTTCTCTGACTTATTTCACTTAGCATAATGCCTTCAAGGTCCATCCATGTTGCTGCAAATGGCAAGATGTCCTTCTTTTTTTTTTTTCTTGTTTATTTATTTTGAGAGAGAGTGTACGTGCACGAGTTGGGGAAGGGGGCAGAGAGAGAGGGACAGAGAATCCCAAGCAGGCTCTGTGCTATCAGTACAGAGCCCAACATGGGGCTTGATGCCACAAACTGTGAGATCATGACCTGAGCTAAAAAGAGTTGGAACCTTGACTGACTGAGCTACCCCAAGGTTTTATTCTTTTTAATGGTTGAGTAGTATTCCATTGAAATGAATGGTTGTTTGATCAAGCACTTTCGAATTTCTACTAAGTGCAGGGCGTTGTGCTAGGTACTGAATTGCTGAGTAGCTAAGATTGACAGATAGCTCTGCTTTCAGGCATTTCTAAAGACCTGATTCTTAGCAACCTGTATTATGCCTATCGATCATATATTTTTGTTCACTTAAATGTAGGTCCATCCAGGGTGGTTGATTGCATTAAAGTTGACATGTCCTATAATGGCTGTGAGTCTAGTTAAGTGCGGTTTATACTTTGTTTTTTATAAGTCTGTCTTGTTAATCAGGGAGAAGAAACTGCTACTAAAATATTGAAGATCATTCCATGTTTACTAGTGTTAATTTTTTATTTTTTAAAAATTTATTTGGTTCCTGGTTGCATGGTCTCCCCTTAAATTTGCCTTGGTGGATCATCTCTGCAAACTTGCTCTCAAAATCTCATGATTGTGAGATTGAGCCCCGCCCATATCAGGCTCTATGATGACAGTGCGGAGCCTGCTTGGGATTCTGTCTCTGCCTGTTTCCTGTGCTTGTGCGCATGCATGCACGCTCTCCCTCAAAATAAATAAATAATAAAAAATACAACTGTATCCAGTATTCACTGAAGTGAAGAATTTTAAATTTCACTTTTTAAGATATATAAAGCTAGTTTAAAGGAAATGATAGATGCTTAAGAAATTATTTTAATGGCTGGTTATCTCATAATCATTTGTTCTTTTTTCGTTTGTAGTTTAAATTACATAATGATAGCTTCTTAATTTCTCTGCTGGGTAAATTTCTTTGTAATGAATGAATGAAAGAATTTTGAAAAGATAGAATAAGTTGTTTTTAATTTTTTTTCCAGGAATCCACTTAAACAACAATCTAAACCACTTGAAATTTGGCTTGGATCATCATCGACTGTCTTCTTGTACACAGGCAGCAGCAAAGCAAGGGAAAACAGACTTGCCCCCGACAAGACCAGGAGGCGACAAGATTGTTCTTTTAGTGTGTAACCGAGCTTGCACTGGGCAGCAAGGGAAAAGGTAAAAACTGACCTACCAGTAAGTGCTGAAACTTTAAAAGTCTAATGTTTTCAAACAATTTAAAATGCTTTAAAAAGTAGGGATGACAGGCACCAAGGTAGCTCAGTTGGTCAAGCATCCCAGTCTTGATTTCAGCTCAGGTCATGATCTCACGGTTCCTGGATTTGAGCCCCACATCGAACCCTGCACTGATAGCACAGAGCCTACTTGGGATTCTCTTCCTCCGTCCCTCTCTCTGCCCCTCCCCCACTCACACTTGCTCTCTCTCACAATAAACAATTTAAAAAAAAACAAAATAAAACTATGAGGGGCACCTGGGTGGCTCAGTTGGTTAAGCATACAACTTTGGCTCAGGTCATGATCTCACAGTTTGTGAGCCCTGCATCAGGCTCTGCACGACAGCATGAAGCTTACTTGGGATTCCCTCTCTCTGTCCCTCTCCTGCTTGCACATGCTCGCTCGCTCTCTCTCTGTCTCAAAAATAAACATTTAAAAAATTTAAAAAAATAAAAAATCTTTAATTTTTGAATCTGATATTTATAAAGAATGTAAGTTGACCTGATTTGAGGGTTTGGGGAGGGGGGAGAATATAAAATAAGGATGGTAGAGTCTGAATTAGAAAGGCTCTTCGAGCTCATCTAATTGTTAATGTCTCATTTCATGTGTTTATTTTTGGCTCAGGCGCCTCGTGGATCCTATAGACCTATATCCAGCTACTTTGTTAACAGCTTTTTTTTGTTTTTAATTCTTTAATTCTTAGCATATCAACTTGGACAGTACATGTACCTCAGTGTTAGGTTCCAAACTGTACAGATTCTCTTACCCTGTAAATCTGGTCCTCCAGCATTTCCTGTCTCAGCGAATGGCACCGCTATTCATTCAGCTGCTTAAGTCAGAAATTTGGGAGTCACAAATCTCTCTCAAATCTGTTCCTGCTAAGAATTTATGGGAGGTTTAGACTATCTTTTTTTTTTTTTTACTTTATTTTTTATTTTTTAAAATTTACATCCAAATTAGTATATAGTGAAGCATTGATTTCAGTAGATTCCTTAATGCCCCTTACCCATTTAGCCCATCCCCCCTCCCACAACCCCTCCAGCAACCCTCAGTTTGTTCTCCATATTTATGAGTCTCTTTTGTCCCCCTCCCTATTTTTATATTATTTTTGTTTCCCTTCCCTTATGTTTATCTGTTTTGTCTCTTAAAGTCCTTATATGACTATCTTTTAAAGCAGCTTTGTCACAGTAGTAATGTAACCTGAGTAACAACAAGATATGGATAAGTTTCAGGGACAAAGGACTTTGTTTCTGCTCTTTGTCAGGGTAGCATTACATTAGCCTTTTAAAATGTTGCTTTGCAGTAATTTCCTTATTTAATGATGGTTCAATAACATAAGTGTGAAATATGTTGATTTGTATATATATGATATTGGTTGACAAATGCTGTAGTGTTTACAGTGTGTCGGGCACTGTTCCGACCCTAGGGGTAGAGCAGTGAACGAGATAGACTGTGTTTTTGTGGAGCTTCTGTCCCAGTGAGGACAGACCGACTGCGAACAAGTAAACACACTTAACTTCAGACAGTCATCAGCACCTTGAAGATATGAAAGCAGGCTGGAGTGAGAGAGTGGCAAGACTCGCTGGAGAGGGGGACAGGGAAGTCCACCCCGGGATGCAGCACGGAGCAGAGTCCTCCGAGTGAGGAGACAGTGTGAGCCTCCGGGGAGAAGGATCCGTGATGAGGGAACATGAGTACAAAGACCCTGAGACCGAGAGGAGCGTGGCATGTTTACAGGGCAGAAAGAAAGGCAGCTCAGCCCGTTGATATAAAATAAAGAACTTGTGGAGTCCCTTTCGTAATACTATCCCCTTACAAGTGAGGACATGATCATGTGAAAACCAGGAGTGGCTGATTTACAAGTGCTTGTAATTTATCTCCCATCATGGTGCTGGTTGTGGAGTACTGCTGTGTGTAGGCTGAGGTCATAGGAACAGCTTTCCTTTTCTGTTTGTTTATTTATTTTGAGAGAGACAGGGGAGGGGAGAAGAGAGAGAAGGGGAGAGAGAGAGAGAATTCCAAGCAGGCTCTGCATAGTGAGCCCTGAGTCTGGTGTGAGGCTCAAACTCACGAACAGTGAGATCATGACCTGAGCTGAAATCAAGAGACACTCAACCGGCTGAGCCATCCAGGTGCTCCAGGAGCAGCTTTCTTGATGTGAGTGCCTCTGCTTCACCCTGAGTCAAGGTTTATCTCTTTGTTCATTTGTTCATTAAACACTTATGGATTCTTAGGGGTTGGCTATTTGGGTGACTATGATAAATAAATCACAGTTCCTGCCTTGGTTTACTGGTGGGAGTTAGGGAGATAGACCTTATCTTTCGCACGGTGTAGTGAGTGCAGTGGCCCAGATAGCACAGGGAGCCGATCAACAGGGTGCTTCCTGGGGAAGAATCCCTCCCCTGGGTCTTGATGTGGGGGACTAGGGAGTGGCTTAGGGAAGAGGTGGGAGGGTTGTTCAAGCTGAAGGAGTTGGCTGCACAGAGACCTGGCTGGGTGAGTAGCATACATGTAGGGCACAATGAGTAGGTATGAGTGGCCAGGTGTGAGTGAGAGTGAGGCTGGGCCAGTGGTCCTGCCCTGGCTGCGTGTTAGAACCATCTGGGGCTTCCTCAGCAAAGCTCAGTGCTTGAGCTACATACCAGAGTGATTACAGTGCAATCTCAGGGGACTGCCGGGCATCATTGTTGTTTCAAGCTCCCTTGGTGATCTGAATACCGCCAGAGCCTTACATGGTACATGTACATGGTACTGCCTCTGATCCTCTGACTCCTGAGAGCCCAGCATGGGCAGGGGCTACCTGGCTTCTCCCCTAGGCTGGGAGCTGACTTTCAGTGTCACTTGCTTGTCAGATTACCAGGGTACAGCCACCTGCCCGCTAGACCTTCCAGCCATCTATTCCTCCAGCACCTGACCCCTTTTTGTGGACCCATGCCATTTGTCGGAGCGTGTCCACTCCCGCTCTCTTTCCTTACCATATTCATTGATCCTGGCCTCTTGTGACCTAATATCCCCTAGAAGCCATTTTGGCACATGAGGTATTAAATTTCATTTAGAAATCTAAGCTTCTTTTCTGACTTTTTTATCCACTTCTGGGAGTAACTGTTACATTTCCTGTTTGTTTTATTTTGAGAACCGTCCTAAACCCAATTAGATAATTGTTCCATTTTAAGAGATCATGAATAAAGAATTACAGTATTAAAAGAATTGCCATACTTTTAAAGCGATTGCAATATTTATGTGTGTTAGATTTGGACTGCCTTTTGTGCTGCACTTGGAGAAGACAATAGCATGGGACCTTCTGCAGAAGGAAATCTTGGAGAAGATGAAGTATTTCCTGAGGCCCACGGTTTGCATTCAGGTGGGTCGGCATCTGGATGCTCCAGCACAGCATGCGTGTGTACCCAACGATGAAACAGTCCCTGCAGAGAAGTTTGAGTTTTGGACCTCTGCACTTAGGGAAGACCAGACATGGCGCTGGGATGCCAAGGAGCTGTGTGCAAAGCTGTTTAGTAAAATCAGCTGTGTTCAGATTTTCAAGACTGAGGACTTAGCCCCTCATTTTCTGGCCACTGCAAGAATTTCCTTGAACTGCTGGGTATTTCTTTATAATATATATTTATCTAATAAAGATTAGCACACGATCAGCTTGGAGAGATTTTGTAGAACAGCTATCTGTGTACTTTCAAAATTACGACTACTATATTAAGGTATCCATGGGAGACTTACATGAAGTTAACGTTCAGCCTAAAGCAGCATGTTAATTGTCCTGCATAACATATTTGATATGTAAACTGCATTTAGGTAAATCATATTTAAAGTGTGTAAGAGTGGCTCAACAACCTAATAGAATATCAGAGAGAAGCATTTTGCCAAACCATTTGCTGTCTCTCTAATCTGTTTTGGAAATGCTACTGTGACGCACATGCCTTTGAAGAGAAATTCAGTCAAATCCTCCTTTACCGTTTGATGCAGGTGTGTCCATTCAGTTTGCGTGTCGTCAGTGTTGTGGGGATAACATACTTGCTGCCCCAGGAGGAGAAACCCCTGTGCCACCCAACGGTAGAAAGGTAAAAATAAGTCAATAAATTGTCTTCTACAATTTTATTTATGCTCATGTATAATTTCTAGTGACGGCTGGTACAGTTTCCACCTACGTATGTAGGCTCTTGAGGCTCGTTTAGAAATTAAGTATACTTTTTACTTTTCATTCATATTTGAGTATGATATGTTTTATGATCTTTTTCGAAATCAGAAAAACCTGGAGTCCTCCTGTCAGGAAAGCAAATTAATGTATGTCCCAGGACTACAGATATAATTACACTTTCATACTCAGCCACGATGGAAGTTTTCCAAAGTAGAATTCTCATCATGCCGCTTTCCTCCTGGAAATTTTTTTTCTTAATGTTTATTTATTTTGAGAAAGAGAGAGAGAGAGAGACAGAGACAGAGCACGAGTGGGGTAGGGGAAGAGAGAGGGAGACACAGAATCCGAAGCACGCTCCAGGCTCTGAGCTGTCAGCACAGAGCCCCCAATGTGGGGCTCGAACCCCTGAACCATGAGATCATGACCTGAGCTGAAGTTGGATGCTTAACCAACTGCGCCACCCGGGTGCCCCTCCTCCTGGAAATCTTAAATGGCAACCTGTGACCTAAAAGATGAAGCCCATCTTCCACAGTGTATGAAGCTCTACAGTTTGAACCCTGCTTACACCCCGTTTGTCAGGCTTTTCCCCTCATCTTAAATCTTCAGCAGTATCCCAGCATGAGGATTGTTGGAACACGTGGCACAACTCGTGTGTGCCTTTGCATGTGTGGTGTCCTCTGTGGATCACTCCATTCCCTTGAACCTTCACACTGTTCCTCCTCTCCCTCAGTAGACCTAGTTGCGTCCCTCTGCTACCTCCCTGCTTTTCTACATGCTTCTAACACCCTACTGCATTAATAAAAGAATACACGTGTGTGTGTGTGTGTGTGTGTGTGTGTGTATATATATATACACACAATATATATAGTTGCATAAATCCAAAAACTCACATTATCTTTATTATGATTTTTCAGCAAATATTGTGGTGTTTGCACTTCAAGATTCCAAAAAAAGTATACAATGTGGTTGTGTTTGAAAGCAGTTTATGTTTGGTTTTAGAGACAAGAGTTAAGAGATTAGATACTGATCCAGAATACTGCAAAGCGTAACAAATATTAGATGGGTAATTAATATTGACTACTCTTGCTGAAAGAGTTTCTCAGGAGATGGTGACAAGAAAGGCCACCTGAGGGGAGTGCTTTATAAAAGACAGGGATGGAACTTGAGGGGTACCTTGCAGGAAGAGCACGGTTTGGATTGGCATGGGGCACAGTCCAAGGGCCCAGGTGTGGGTTATGGGGGAGAAGAGGTGTAGGAGCAAGACTTTGTTCCCAGAGGGACTACTATCTGGTCCCTTTTTGGGTTGGTGAGAAATGAGACAAAAAGTTGGAAAGGTCATAAAGAACATCTGAGAGTGATTGTAGACAGCCTACATATGTGAGACTAATTTCTTCTAGTCTCCTTCTGTACTGGACATTTTTAAGGATTTTTCAGTCCAGTTGTAACCTAGTTATTCTAAATATGAAGTCATAATTGTCTTGCTAGAAACTCTGATGAGGAACAGTGTTGAACATTTTCAGCAATCACATTATGATATCAAATTTCAGATAGGATATAATCATAAGTAAAATAATTTATTAAGAGCATAATATGTGACTTCCTTCTCCATCCTCTAGGGCATTAAAATCTTGTGGACCAGGTGGCACTGCTCATGTGAAGTTAGTGGTAGAATGGGACAAGGAAACAAAAGATTTGTGAGTATTATTTTATTTAGTGTTTATAGAATCATCGTTTTAATTACCATTTTTAATAGCATCCCTTTGATCCCTCAGATTAGCTGAGACAAATCTCTCTTTTTAGCTAAGTATCCAGGTGGCTTGCTAAGCCTTTAATCAGTTATTTCTTTCCTATGCATTTTGTTGTCTGGATCTCAAAAACCTCAGAACATTTGCTGCTGATGAGACTGAGCTATTTATTCATTACTGTTCAGGGCCAATGATTTTGATTTTGATTATAAGCCCATTAACTCTAGTAAATTATGCCAAATGCATGCCTGTAGATACAAAGGACAAGAATATATATTAATGGTTCATGACCAATCCCATGAAAACCAACTCCCAAGTTATTTTCAAGAAATAATTTTATAGATACAGAGCTTTTCAAGACTATTTTGGAACATAGAAAAGTCGGATGACCAGTTGATAACCTGTTTTCTGTTGCTTTTGTTACACATTGGTTCTTTTTGGTTATGAATTTATAGTCACGTTGTGAAGCTGCAGTTTGGGGGTCAGTTTTGCAAGACATTCTCTGATAAATGCTTCCCTCCCCCGCCAATTGCAGCTTGTTTGTGAATACTGAAGATGAGTATATTCCTGATGCAGAAAGTGTCCGTCTGCAGAGGGAGCGTCATCATCAGCCCCAGACTTGCACTTTATCCCAGTGTTTCCAGCTCTACACCAAAGAGGAGCGGGTAAGAGCCTGGCAGCACTTCTGGGGTGGTGAGGGTGCTAGGGAGGGCGATGTGGCAGGATGACACCGGACAGCAAAGTATGCCCCAGAAAAGTCCCCAGGCGTTTTTCACTCACATAATGGGTGTCTTAGTGCTATTCCTTTTAGGACTTTACAAAAGTAGTTTAGATTACTAGAAAACCTTGATTGATTGAAATGCTCTAGAAGTGAACCTTTGTAGTTAATTTTTTTTCTTTTTTAACAGTAATATATGTATTATTTTTTTGTTTTGATTTAGAGATTTTAAACCTTGTTTTTAAATGTTTAATTTTGAGAGAGAGAGAGCGTGCACGTGCACACGTGCGCAAATGGGGGAGGAGCAGAGAGAGAAGGAGACACAGAATCTGAAGCAGGCCCCAGGCTCTGAGCTGTCAGCACAGAGCCTGATGTGGGGCTGGAACTCGTGAACTGTGAGATCATGACCTGAGCTGCAGTCTAACACTTAACTGACTGAGCCACCCAGGCACCCCTTGATTTAGGGATATTAAGTCATTTCCCCTAGTAACAAAAATAGTTATTCTTAACTTTTTGGCATCAAAAACATATGTGCCAGGACCTACTTAAATTCAAACTTAAATTAATTAAAATGAAACAAAATTAAAAATTCTGTTCCTTAGCTACATTAGCCACACTTTGGAGTGCTCAGTGCAGATGTAGATCGAAAGTTCGGGGGGCACCTGGGTGGCTTAGTCAGTTAAGCGCCTGACTTTGGCTCAGGTCGTGATCTCACGGTTTGTGAGTTTGAGCCCCACATAGGGCTCTGTGCTGACAGCTCAGAGCCTGGGGCCTGCTTCGGATTCTGTGCTTCCTTCTCTCTCTGCCCCTCCCCCATTCTCTCTCTCTATCTCTCTCAAAAATAAACTGTAAAAAAAAAAAAAAAGAAAGATCAGAAGGCATGTTTTAGACCACTTAGTACAGTGCTTTGCAGATTGTAGGGACTCAGTAAATATTTGAATACAAGAGTGGGATACATGAATAAGTCTGTGGATGGGGCCAACGCCTGTGTGGTTTTTAAAACTCTCTAGGGCATTGCACCTTAAGCAGCCTTGACTAGAGCACTTGGTGTTCAGCTAATCTTGAGCTGATGTTTAGTATACTTTTGACTGCTAATTGTTACTGTTCACGCTTATATTTAGTGAATCCTGTGATTTCCGGGTTGGAGGGGACTTTAAAACTCCTTTTTTCTTTTCTTTCTTTTTTTTTTTTTTTTTTTTTTTTTTTTTTTTGAGAGAGAGACCATGAGCAGGGGAGAGGGCAGAGGGAGAGAGAGAATCTTAAGCAGACTAAAGGCTCAGCACGGGGCTTGATCCCACGACCCTGGGATCATGACCTGAGCCAAAATCAAGAGCCAGACGCTCAACCGATTGAGCCAGTCAGGCACCCCAAAACTCGTATTTTCTAATGGTTGAGTTCTTCTGCCTAATTTCAAATAGGTGATTATCCAGCTGCTATTTGAATACCTTAGTTATGAGGCATTTCTGTACTCAGGAGACACGCCATTTCCTCCCTGGATATCTCTGGTGGTCCCCGAGGCTTCTCTGAAATATGCCCCGGGTTACTGCAACCAACACATTCATTAAGGATATGTGATGACAAGTCCTGATTTTCTTCCACTTGTCTATCCTTTAAATATTTGAAAATACTTTTAATATTCTCACAGTCTTTTTTCCCCTAAGCTATTCATAGCTAGCTCCTTTAATAATAGTTTTTCTTTTTTTTTTTAAGTTTATTTTTGAGAGAGAGAGAGAGAGGGAGAGAGAACCAGTGGGGGAGGGCCAGAGAGAGAGGGGGACAGAGGATCTGAATCGGGCTCTGTGCTGACAGCAGAGAGCCCACTGTGGAGCTTGAACTCAGGAACCTTGAGATGATGACCTGAACTGAAGTCAGGCACTTAACCGACTGAGCCACCCAGACATCCCTAATAATAGTTTTTCATAAGACCTATTTTTTTTTTTTCTTCCCAGTTTGGAGCCTAATTATACAATAGGCAGTTGGCTTTAAAAACAGGTTGATGGCAGACTCTGTGTGGTACCTCATCCTATTTGGGCTTTTTTTTTTTTTTTTTTAATTTGGGAAATGTTTGAGAATGGCCCAAAGCTTAAAACTGAGTGGATCTACTAGATGACAACATTGGTATTCCACAGAACATCTCATTGACCTAGAAGGTTAAGTTCAAGCTAGCAAGATACATTTTAGTAGGGATTCATTCATTCAGTAAATGTTTATTGAGTACATACTGTGCACTAGGTGGTACACTTAGTACTGGGGATGTAACAGGGACTAAGCCAGGCAGTGTTTCTGACCTCAGTCTGTTTGGTGGGGATAAATAAGTAAATAAAGCAAGCAACTTGGCATGGTTGAAAAACAGGAATGAGGCCAGTGTGGCTGGGACACAGCGGGTAAGGGAGAGAGTTGAGAGAGTCTGTTCTGGTCATAAAATAATCCCAATATCTATAAGCCATGCCTGGCACATAGACAGGGATTCAGTAAGTCCACACTAGAATGAATGCATAAATGAATGTTACTTGGGAAGTTCAGTCATCAGGTCCAGAAATACGACAGGGACACAGAAGAGGAGACAGTGAGATTCAGCAGCAGGCTGTGAGACGCTAACTTGGGGATTTAGATGTCTGTAAGCTCAGTATTGATCAGCAGTGTCATGTGCCAGCCACTGTCAGCTGCCTTAAGGATGCTTTAAAACAGTGCCCAGAATTCAGATGGTGATAGCACCGTTCTTTTCATTACCTTAAATGCTCATTCTTTAATAAGAGACTGACAAACCGGGGCACCAGAGAGAGTGGATAGGGGCTGGTGCATCTGGAAACCACGACATGCTGAATTTGACAGAGGAGGCCTTGAGTGGGGATCTAATAGTTATTTTTAGGCACTTCAAGGACCGGCTTGTGGATAAGGGATTGGACTTAATTTTATCCGAAAAGCAGAACCTAAAGATTGGAAATTACAGGGAGAGTGAATTTGTCTTAATATGAAGAAGAACTTTGTGACAGACAGTCTGAAAATGGAAGAGCTGCCTACTGAGATAGCTGCCCTTCATCTGCTGGTCAGAGTCAGCGAGACCAGCGGTGCTCAATGTGGTCGGCAGGGCCAGGAGCTCTTTGTAGCAGTTTACAATGAGATAAGTACAGAAATCAGAGACGTTTTCTAAGCTGTCATAGCTCTTAGACATTGTCAGGTTGTTCTTATTGTATCTTATAAAAGTATCTGTATTGGAAATTGACAAAACAGACTACAGCCTGCTCCTTTACCACACACGCTGGGCTGGATGGCCACATACATAGACTATTAATAAGTCACACAGAGATGCAGACTGACCAGATGACAGTTGTGGGTCTGTGCCAGTGTTAAGTGTCTGAGTCACTTCCATCCACCCAAACTTCTGTTTTTCCCCATGTTTCCTACAAATGTGATTTGGTCTTCCTGCCATGGGGGAAAAAAAACAACAACCCAGTCTGCTTCCTTTTCCTGTTACCATGCCTGCCTTTCTCCTCTTCTTTTCTGCCTTATTCCCTATTAGTGGTTTCAGCTCTTTCCCTCTCTCCATCCCACTTGCACTTCTGACACTGCCCTCTGAAACTCTCGGTGGCCCCTGGTTTGCTCAGTTCTGTGGCCTTTGCTCCATCACCATCTGACCTCTCCATGGGATCTTGCCATTCTCTCTCCTTGGTATGCATCAGAGGGAATGCTTCTGATTTGCCTATTTTTCTGACTATGCATCCTCAGGCTCTGGTGGTTTCTCAGCTTTAGTATTTCACTTAAAAAAAGAGGCATTCCCCAAGATTCTGTTCTGTGCTTCTATCTGTTCCATCTCAGTAGGCATGGTCATTCCTTACCTCATCATGTTGATAGTCCCTGATCTGGTGCATCTTCTGAACTCCAGAGGAGACTTAAATCTCTCATCAGACATGCCTCATGGGCATACCTCTAACTGAATAAGTCCCCTTCCTGAAACCCTCACCTGCAGAGATGACATATGTGGACTTGAGGCCTCAGATTGACGTTCAGAAAGACCTTGTTGGTAGCAGGATGGGGGAGGATTGTTTGGAGTGGGTTAGTGCTTGGGAGAGAGAGATCAGATAGGAGACTCCGAAGTCCAGATGAGAGCGAGGGTAGGGACTCTGAATTAAGGCCATGTTAGTGGGAATGGAGTGCAGGAGACAGGTGTGAGAGGTAGCAGGCAATTACTTTGGGTAGATGTGGAACGAGAGGAAGAGGGAAGGGTTTGAGGGTTTGGGATACCTGTCCGCCCTGCCGGTTCTGCTTTTGGTGGGTGGCAGTAGTGTTTGTTGAGGTATGACATGGAGGAGGAGGGGGAGGAAGGGGGAGGGAGGGAAGGAGGATGGGACAGGTGGAGGAGGAGGAGGACAGTATATTGATGGAAGCGCAACAGGTTGAGTTTGAGAATCTGTGGAATTTGAGGTTCTTCTGTGATGTGGAACATCCTCTGTGTAATATTTACCTGTTCAGTCATGCATTTTTGAGAGATGATTTATTCAGCAAATCTTTGGGTGCCAGCTCTGGCCAGGTGCTGCTTTTGATGGTGTTTTCCATTGACTCTGCATCCTATGTATGTGGTTTCCCGAGAGACCCGAGTTGTACCGTGCCCTGACCAAGAAGTGGGGGCCGCGGCCTCCTATAAAAGCCTCGCCTGAGGTGGTGCGTAACGGAAGTCGTGTCATGCTCCTTGTTTTCAGCTTGCCCCGGATGACGCCTGGCGGTGCCCGCACTGTAAGCAGCTGCAGCAGGGGAGCATCACGTTAAGCCTCTGGACTCTGCCTGATGTGCTTATTATCCATCTGAAGAGATTTCGACAGGTAAGGATGTCCTCTGTCACAGTGAGAAAAGCTGTGACCAAGTTTCTCATGCCTCTGCTGTGGGCTGCATGGGGGTCCTTCGGTGTCCCTGTTGGATCCAGTGTCCCTGTCCACGTTGTTACAGATGCCTCTGCCCCAGTGTCTGGGGTCATGTTTGTTCTTACCCAAAGCAAAATTTGAGCATCCTGTGGCCTTTTCAATTCAAAACATTTTAGTTCATACTGCAGATGTTTTACTTTGTTCTTGAGGATTTGCTTTAGATTTGAAAATGTTGTGCTTTAAATTTTGGCAAATGTACTTTAGGATTAAAAAAAACCACAGAGCTCCTTTCTGGGGCAGGTAGAATTCTCTTTGTACCTAAAGTAATAGCAGGTGTTACCCTGCTCCCAGAAGCGGTCACATAGTTGGGAAGATGACTCATAAATATATGCAGAGAAAATCTGATGTGAGTTGTATTGCTCCGAGTCAGTTTTTCCCAAAAGGCTGTGTGTTCCCTGAGGTTAGGGTTGTCCTGGGCAGACCCCACTGTAAGAGAGGGAAATGAGAGGGAAATGTTCAAGGAGTCTCTCAGGCCTGGCTTTAAGGTGTGTATCTGAAAGATTAGGAGTAGGCCTCTCCCAAGTGAGGTGGGGGCCGTGCTGCACACACACGGTGGCAGAGGGAGCCACGTGTGCAGAGCCCTGAGCGGAGCAGCACATGCAAGAGACTGACAGCACACCGGTTTGGCTGGAGCTCCAGAGGGTGGGGGAAGGGCAGGGGCTGGTTGTTCCTCGTGGGCAGAGTGGGATTCTGATAAAGGGTTTTAAGCAGAGAAGCAACATGGCCAAATCTGTGTTTTGAAGAGACTATTCTGGCTGCTGTGTGGAGGATGGGAGGCCACATGAATGAAGCTAGGGAGATCTGAAGGGAGCCGATGCAACCATGCAGGGGCGGGATGCTGGTGGCTTGTCCGGAGCAGTGGCTGTGGAGAAAAGACTGGAATAGATCAACAGATGTTTAGGATTTGCTGATGAAGTGGGAGTGTCTGGGGTGACAGGCACAGGATCCCTAGGTTTTTAATCATAGTAAAGAGTGTCCCGACTGTATGCAGATAGCTGCTGTGTGCAGATAGCCGAGGTTCAGAGCCCGGCCTTCTTCCACACACAAGCTGACCGATTTCCTTTGCCTTCTGTTTCTTTAGAAGAAATGTCCTCACCCTTCCAGCACCCAGATTCAAAACTGCAGTGTTGTTTTCGACTTCTTTCTTGTCCCTCCCATGTAACCAGTCATCTCTTCAGCTTGGTTGTGCCTCTGCGTTGCCTCCTGTGTGTGTCCCCTTGTCCCCATTCTTGCTGTCAGCCTGCCCGTTCAGACTTGTGATGCTTTCTAGCTGGTTGCAGTCACGTTGTCTTCTACTTGATTTCTTCACTTAAGCTGCTCCTCCCTTTGTGTCCCGTGCTGTGCACTGCTTACACAGCTTTGATGACGTTCCCTCCTCCCTCAAAGCCTCAGTGCTTGACTGCACGGCAAGGTCCAAATTCTCTGGTCTGACTTTCCTGACCATCCAGGGCTCATCCTCCCTTTCTCTTATGAACGTTTTCCTTCTCTTAATAGATCCATGGCTCCATGGGGTGGGTGTTATCCATGCCCAGTTAATTTCTTAGAGCTCCCACAGACACAAGAAACATTCAGAAAATAGCTAGTGAGCGGACAGTTGGATTTCAGAGGATTTCCCCGTGGCCTTAATGGAAGATACAGATTACCCGAGATTATCAACTAAATGAATTATTATCAACTAAATGACTATATTAAGTCAATGTTAACTGTTACTGTGCTTGTTGGAGGAGGTGGGGAGGAAAAGGGTACACTACTTATCTGGTGGCTATTCTGTGCCAGCACTAACTTTGTCTTTCATGTACAGTTTTACTCCATTACTTTTCATGCCTCTTTGACAGAGGTATCATGATGAACTGCCCAATACTGTCAGTTTGTAAGTTAAAAACCTAAACTCATCTATCAGATAAGGAAATGGAGACTCCGAGAGGCTCATCACCCCTTATATGTAGGTCATTGCCTGTTCTGCTTTGAGTAGTATTAAAACTTGTTCCTCCAGATAGTTAAAACTGTTAGTGTGTTTCCTTATTTTGTACATATCTTTGGAAACCATCAGATCGGTAACTCAAACCACTTGAGCTGTTAGGGTCCACATCTCACGCAGAATTGATCTACCATCTACTTGCATGAAAATATCATCAGAACTTGTTTTTCTTCTTGTAACAGGAAGGAGACAGGCGTATGAAACTTCAGAACATGGTCAAGTTCCCCTTGACTGGCCTGGACATGACACCTCATGTGGTTAAGAGAAGTCAGAGCAGCTGGAGTTTGCCATCCCATTGGTCTCCATGGAGACGGCCCTATGGACTCGGGAGGGACCCTGAGGACTACGTCTATGACCTGTATGCTGTGTGCAATCATCATGGCACCATGCAAGGGGGGCACTACACAGGTCTGCAGTGCGAGAGGCCGGGTGTCTGTGCTGACCGTTCCTTCAGACATGTTTTGCTTGTGACAGGGCTACTTTTGCTTTAGAACCTCACTTTCTCTTCTAGTACGCAGTCTGCCATCTTTGAGGGCAGTTTTCATCTGCTGGATCTCTGTCCAAGAGCAAATAAATGCAAATTCTTCCTTCTCTTCCTGAGTCGGACCATCCAGTAGCTGTGTGACCTGACTGGGGAGTGGTGTGTGCAGGTAGATCATGTTGTCTGGGTCACCAAGGGCTCACTTTGGTTACGTCACCCCCACCGCCATTTAGGGTTTCACTCCACTCCTTGAGGTTCTCGCTTCTCCCTTATTTGGAGTGATTAGATGAACCGGTTTTATAGTGTCTTTAAGGTGATTTGGAAGAATTTTTCCTTTTTGTTTTAAAGCTAAATTTACCTTTTTCATTTTTAATTTTTTTTTTTTCAACGTTTACGTTTATTTATTTTTGGGACAGAGAGAGACAGAGCATGAACGGGGGAGGGGCAGAGAGAGAGGGAGACACAGAATCAGAAACAGGCTCCAGGCTCTGAGCCATCAGCCCAGAGCCTGACGCGGGGCTCGAACTCACGGACCGCGAGATCGTGACCTGGCTGAAGTCGGACGCTTAACCGACTGCGCCACCCAGGTGCCCCCCTTTTTCATTTTTAAAAGGGACTTTTCGTTATATGAAATTTATACACGAGAGAGAACAGTACCATCATCCATGGGCTCATCACTGAAAAATAACCATTGGTAACATTTTTAAAAAATGTGATAAATATACATATCAAAATTTACCATTTTCACCATTTTTACATGTATGGTTCAGTGGCATTAAGTGCATTTATGTTGTAGTGCTGCCCTCAACACCATCCATCTCTAGAACGTTTTTCTTCTTCCCAAGTTGAAACTCTGTTAAACAGCAAGTCCCTGTTGCCTTTCCCACCCTCCCCCCACCCCCACCCCCACCCCTGGCCACTACTGTTCTGTCTCTATGAATCTGATTCTCTTGGAACCTTCTATAAGTGGAACCTTGCAAGTATTTGTCCTTTTTTGTCTGGCTTACTTCACGTAGCGTAATGTCTTTAAGATCCACCCATGTTACAGCACGTGTCAGAGTTTTCTTCATTTTTAAAGCTGAATAATACTATCCCATTGTATGTAGGTAACATTTCTTCCAGTGTTTTTCTGGACGTTTTGGCCATTATTTTACACTTTTGTGGTTGTACTGGTATGTTCTGTTTAGGTGAACATTCATGGGGCACCTCCCGTGTAACTTGCACTGGGTTCACATCAGAGGCACATCAGAGATGAATAGGCCTCAAACTGTGTCTTCTAAGAGTGTAATCGAGCAGGGACATATAGGACCACATGATATGTCAGATCAGTAGTGTGTAATAGGTTGTGTGGTGCACAGAAGTGTACACAGCGGGAAGAGCAGGGGGCCAGTGGAGAGGGTGGTTAGAGCAAACTGGAGGCACAGGAGAAGCTGATGGGATAGTGGCCTGCACTTCAGGACTGTACCTGCTGACAGGAAGACAATAAAAAAGTTCCAGAATCAGAAGTGTGGTGAGATGCGAGGGGTGTGTGTATGTCCCTGCATCCCAGTCTTCACACTTACCTGTTGTAACAGGAGTATTCAGTTGTCTATGCTTAATTTGTATACACACTACTTTTTAGGACCACAGGATATTCTGTTGGTGGAACTCTAATTTTATATAGCCATTTCCTGTTGTTGAACATATCTACTGTTCCTGCTTTCTAACTTTGACCATAACACTGATGAACATCTTTTAGTTTACATTCTAGTTTTGTATTTCCTTGAGATGGAGTCTCAGAATTGGAATTATCCGTGATGAACATTGGGGAGGCACGCAGGTGTGGGGGCTCTTCCTTGGACATTCGTGTGTGTGGGGAGTCCATGGAGGGCACTGCTGTTAGTCTGGCCATCTGTGGGGGTGGGCGGCCAGGACTCGGAGTTTTGCTTCCCTCACACTCAACACATTTGACATGTATACTTGCAGGCACTTCCTTTCTTCATGAACTCAGTGCTTCATGCTACAAGATTCTAGGGTACCAGTGCTTCATAAAGGTCGGGGGTGGGGGTAGAGGAAGTCTGGCTCTACCAGCTGGTTTTTCAACTGTGTGGAGTTCCCTAGCAGTCAACCCTGAGACCTCCCTGTTGGGCTCCCGAACCCCTTTGCTGGCACATTCTCTCAACCTGCTTTCCCCACGGGATGCAGGAGACAGGGAAGGTGACTGGATACAGTAATCTTATATTTTGGGGATGTGAGAGGAATGGTCCCAGCTTGGAGCGTGTCTCATAGTGGAGCGGTTTGCTTTGCCTCTGCTTGCTCTAGAAGCACGCTCAAGGAGAAGAACGAATGAGATTGAGAAGTATAAGTCTCCAGAAGACAGAGTTAATATTAATTAAACGTTTAGATATATCTTACCTAGTATTTTGGCTTAAACCAAATTTAAAATCTGGTGAGACTATATTTTGGTCTTGCATATTTTGTATTTATATTTGATGGGACCCATTTGTATAATAAATGTCGTGTGTCTAATTGGATGTTTGCCTTTGGGGTGTTACCAGTCATATCTATGTTCTTTGATACTGAGTCATAGAATTACATGCCCAGGGACTCTTCAGATGGAAAGGGGCTTAGAAATGGTTTAATTTCACTGGTTAGCTGGTGTGGTAACACCTTTGCCAGCATCCCTGGTTGGTGTTCGTCCAGCTTCAGCTTTGGTAAAGAATGTGTCTTCCATTTATAATATTGTTTCTCAGGAAAGCAGTGCAGTTTCTAGCAAGAAATTGTTGAGAAAAATGGGACAGTGCTGGATATTAACCTATCATGTTACTCTTTAAAAAAAAAAAAAAAAAGTGAGGCATGAGCTGGGGCAGAGGGAGAGAGAATTGTAAGCAGGCTCCGCACTCCATGCAGAACCCAAGGCAGGGCTTGATCCTACGACCCTGGGATCATGACCTGAGCTGAAATCAAGAGTCGGACACTCAACCAACAACACCCCTCATGTTAATCTTTATATAGAGAAGACTTTGGAAAATGCCTGAAAACCCACAGGTACTTTGGAGGCAGCATAGTTTAGTGAAAGGAACGTGGGCTAGAGGCTAGACACCTCTTCGGAGCTCTGTGACCTACAGCAGGTAATCTTACTGGAACTTGGTGACCACGCCCGTGCACTGGAACCGCTCATGCCTGCCTCTCAGGGCCTGTGTTACCTAGGAAAAGCTTAGGCTCTTTCTGCATTATTTCCCCCTTTGTGATGCTTAGGCCATACCACTGCTTTTCCAGTATATAAAATGTTTAGGGTTTTAGTTTAGAGAACATTTTAAATACCCTAGTGTTGTTGAATTCGAGATACCTTGTTTTTAAGTCCTTGTTTGGATTTTTTTTTTTAAGTTTATTTATTTTGAGAGAGAGAGAGGGCTTGAGCAGGGGAGGGGCAGAGAGAGAGAGAGAGAGAGAGAGAGAGAGAGAGAGAGAATCCCAAGCAGGTTCCATACTGTCCATACAGAGCCCGACGTGGGGCTCAATCCCATGAAGCATGAGATTGTGACCTGAACCGAAATCAAGAGTTGGACACTTAACTGCCTGAGCCACCCAGGCGCCCCTATTTGGGATTTTATTTTGCACTAGTTCTAGATATAATCAACTGGTACGTGTATAGCTAACTTGTGTATGGATTCTAGATCAAACTTCTATGAGGCAGAACCTGCCTTGTTCTTTTTTAAAATTTCCAATTTTTCACGACTCATTACTTACGTAAAAATACAGTAAAAATATCCCGGCAGTGTCCAGTTGCTATGAAAGTTTTTAAATGCTTATCTCAGTTTGAGTGCTTAGCTTGTTGTGGACTGGGACCAGTCTGCAAACCACAGTTTGAATAATACTTGTCTAGAAAACATTTGAGAAGCTAGTTCCAGAAAGAAAAGTGAGTTATCTAGTAAATACATTGTTAAACCATTAATGTGTTCCTGGGCTGCCTTAGTTGCCGTGCTGTGACTGGGAACAGACTGTCCTGGAGAGAAGCCTACTGATGCTAGTGCAGGGCTGCTCTGTCACCTTGTCTCGGGGGCATGTCCCACTCCAGAACAGCCGCCATCTCCCCAGCTGGGTCGTTTATACGTTAGGCCTGACCTGCCCACTGACGAGTTGCTGTTTTACCAGCTCCCCGTGCTGCTTCTGTCTCTATTTCTCTCCCCTTTCTGGTCCCAGGAGTCCATGGCTGTACATGGCTTCCTTCCCCATGATCACAGATTCTTATTCTGCTCTTTTTTGGGACCTGTCTGGTTATAACCCATCCTCGCCTGTATCCCCTTTATCTCTTAAGGCTCCATACTTTACAAATGTCGTTGTGGCCTGTCGAGGGAGTCACTCCTGGTGCCTCATGGGACCCTGTGTGCCCTGCCCCTCAGGCATTCATATAAATATTCTAGCCCTCATTTATTATCACCCAATAAGTGGGTATTTTTAGGAAGTGTGATAAGGTACTCCTCTGAATCAATTTTATCACACCCCTTGACATATCTTTACAAGATCACGTGGCTTCACAAACACTAAGTTCTTGTCTTTTGCTGGTACTTGAATGTTCTTAATTTCTATTTCAGGGTTAGAATTTGAACTGGAGAAAAACACACATGCATTCCTGAGCTCAAGTGTTCTTAGTTTGCCAGGGTGCTTCCACTGGGCATTACGTTGTTCATACTACCCCTGAGGGAAGCAGGGTGGGATAGGGTTTAAGTGCAAACTCAGGGACTAGATACACCTGAAATGAGCTGGGCCCTGTCCTTCACCAGCTGCTTGACCTTTGGGCAAGCTGGTTAATCTTTTTGAACCTCTGTAAAATGGGAACAACAGAATAAATCTCATGGGATTAATTGAGGTATTTGGCACATAATAAGCACTAGCTGCTGCTATTATTAGTATCATTATTTCTAGTCCTATTTTCTATCTAATAAACACTGAAATGTTACAACATACTTAAATCAGGGTTTTCCAGCTTCAGCACTCTTGATAGTTTGGCTGGATAATTCTTGCTGTGGGGACTGTCCTGTGCATTGTGGAATGTTTTGCAGCATCCTTGATCTCCACTCACTCAGTGCCAGTACTACCCTGTCCCCTAGTTGTGACAATCAAGAATGTCTCCATTTGTTGCCGGATGTCCCTAGCGGCGCAAAATCGTCTCAGGTTGAGACCCACTGCCTCAAGTAAATAAGTACGTTGGGCTTTCTAAGATTAAGTAGAATTTTGTACATTTGGAATAGTTTGGAATGTCTTGAAACATTTTGCCTGAGCTCACAACCCAATTTGGATTTTTTACCACTTTGTGTGTAACTACGTGCGACCTTAAAAAGCTCTTGAATGAATTAGATGAGCCAAAGAGCTGGTCTGTGGGCAGAGTGGAGCGGCCGGTGCCCCCTCCCCTGGTACTGATGGCGGGCTCTTTTTGGCAGCCTACTGTAAGAACTCTGTGGACGGCCTCTGGTACTGCTTCGATGACAGTGACGTGCAGCAGCTGTCAGAAGATGAGGTCTGCACACAGACAGCGTACATCCTTTTCTACCAGAGGCGGACAGCTATTCCATCATGGTCGGCCAACAGCTCAGTGGCAGGTAAGGCCAGCCATTCTTCAGCAGCTTCTTCCTAGAGCAGAAGATTGTAATGGTCCAGAGAACTTCTCCACAAGGTCTCATGAGTCTGTTGTGTTGATCAGATAAATTCTCACATTTGAGTTTAACCTGGAAACCAAAATGACTGCAGTCAAGGAAATGGGGGTGGAATGTGCGAACCAGCAGAGTTCCCACAGAAGTGGGTAGCGCCAGTCTCAGAGTGAGCTTGCCATGTTTGCTTGTGGAACGAATGAATGAAAAAGCGGTATGGCTGCCACACTAAAAGCAAGAGGGAATGAGACCTGGCTTTGCCATGTTTCGGTCGCATCATCTGGAAGCACGTCACATCCAAGCCACATATTTAAGCATCTGTAATGTGGGTGTACTAATAATATCTGCCTCATGGGGTCATTGCATGCATCAGATTACATAAATGTACGTTAGAGCCTTTTAGACAAAGTAAAAGCACCATTAGAAATCGTTCTTTTTCCCGATGAGGTCGGCCTGTTCGGTTGGAAGAGTTGAAGGCTATAGTAATGATAGGTGGGCTGGATTTAGCTGGATGGGGTTTAGTCTGGATGCAGCCACGCGGTCCAGACAAGGTGA
This sequence comes from Leopardus geoffroyi, assembly GCF_018350155.1. NCBI lineage: Eukaryota > Metazoa > Chordata > Mammalia > Carnivora > Felidae > Leopardus > Leopardus geoffroyi. The sequence continues at coordinate 23,683,523 of NC_059340.1, forward strand.
CGCACGCTCCTTAACGCAGTGTCTAAGAGACTGTGACCGACAACGGAGACATGGTAACATCGGATCATGTTAGAGAGTATTCACCCTGAATCTCCTTGAAGCTTGTGAGGGATTGGTTTGAAGCCGCTGAGAAGAGGAACCGCTGAACCGAGTGAACCCCTGCTGGAGTGAAGCCCCACTCAGTGCACCCACCCCTCAGTAGCTGCTCACCCTGTTGAGAGAGTGAGAACTCCAGTGCTCTAGTGCCTTCCCTCAGTGCTTTCCAGATTCTGAGATATGCTTGGAGATTACACCCTCTTGAGGTCTACTTGAGTCTTGTTCTCAGTTTCAAGAGCAGTTTATGTTGCTCTGGAATTTAAGGGTATCCCTGGAATGGACAGTACAGATGACATACAGCCTAGGTGTGTGCATGTTATGTGTTTGTATGTTAATATTGTGAAAACGACTTAACAATTCCACAAAGCAAGCTAAGAAATAACGGTGCACTGCCACTTTTATTTGCTCTGTGTCAGAATTTTTACTGTGTGTACTTAGAACGGTGCCTGGCAATAGGTGCTTAATAACTATTTGCAGAATGAGTATAGATGATTCTGTTGCCAGCACTTAAGATTTGCACTTTGCATTATGAAGTGTCCATGCCAATACTTGCATTTTATTACTATAAACATGAGCTGGTCTGCCCTCCTTCTTTTCATCTTGATGGGATATTCAAGCAGGGGTCTGGGAGGTAAGACTGACACAGGCCACCCCAGCTCAGGCGCTGCCCCTTCACACGAGTGTGTGCCAGGGAGCCAGCCTGGGACTCCAGCCTGACCCCAGTGCCTGCTTCCTTTACTGCAGGCTCCACCAGCTCCTCCTTGTGTGAACACTGGGTGAGCCGGCTCCCGGGGAGCAAGCAAGCCAGCGTGACCTCCGCAGCGTCCTCCAGACGCACCTCTCTGGCCTCATTATCCGAGTCGGTGGAGATGACCGGAGAGAGGAGTGAAGACGATGGTGGGTATGGGTTTTGTGACAGATTTCCAAAGTGGCATCTCACGGACACGGCACAGGGTCCCTCACGCTTAGGAGCTAGGCCCCAAGAAGATTGTCGGAGAAGGTAAAAGGGCTGTGTGGCTGTACGGTCATAAGTACCATTTTATATAAACCTGGTTATTCGCTTTTCCTCTGTGAGCTCTAGGATGAGTTTCTCCTTGTACTTCATTATTTTCTACTTCTAAGGCTTAGTGTGGAGGCTGGAGCTTTAACTCTACAATAAGGGATACATTTCTTTCAGAGCGCTTTCCAAAGTGCTCGGTGCTTTGCCCAGGGCCACCTGGCGAGGAGTTGCTGTGCTCGCCCAGTGTGGGGGCTTCCCGGCTCTCAGCTTTTCCCCTTTCCACTGCCGTTTCCTTTACAGGAATTTGTGGCATGTTCTTTTAAGTGCAGAAGCATCTAGAACAGAAACTCTTGACTCTGCATGAAAGAATTCTGAAGATGGTCACAGTACGGATACTTGGGGAAACACAATACAAATAGAACCATGGGGTTTTTTTGTTTTTTTGTTTTTGGGTTTGTTTTTTTTGTTTTGTTTTGTTTTGTTTTTTACCTTCACTTACGCTTGAGTAATGGCAGCCCTCAGTTCTGACAGGAACCCCAGGTGGTGCGGGAAGGATCAGGCAGCCCTTGCATTGAGGCTGGAGGAGGTGAGAGTGAGCTCAGCTTCTCTAATGAGGACAGTGACTCATCTCCCAAGCCTGCAGCCAGCATGTCGGTTGCTGTAATCTGCATCTAGTGATGGGTAATTGTGAGACCATGAAGTGAAGGAAAACTGCAGGAGGGTGGACGGGGGCCGCCAGGCCAGGGAGGTCTGCCTCATTGTAGCTCCAGGCCCGCTTGCTTTTCTGGCTTGTTGCCTTTTGCTTTGTAAAATCACAAGAGTACTGGGCAAGAATTGCTAACAAGCTCCTGATACTTTATGAAAATCCGACCACTGAGTCTTTGCTTTTTCAGGTAGAGGTTTTTCTCAACACAGCTTTTTAAACTTAGAATTCACTGTTGTTTTAACAGTAAGCTGGTTTGTCCCTGGTCTGTTTTTAGACAGTGTAGTTGGTGAGATCAGTATCCTCTTAAGCATCATCATCACAGTGGTGCCAGGGGGTGCCCACAGAACAGAGCCTGTCTCCGAGGATCTTATCTGGACAGAGCTTTATAAATACTGCAGCCACAGTACCAAGTGTGTATGGAAGTTAATTTAGAATCTTTTCTTTGGAAGGAAGTTTTAAGGCACTCAGAATACAAGTATGTAGTTCTAATTGTGAACATTTTCTTCGGAAGTTTGAAATCACTCAGGATACGAGTGTATTGTTCTAATTATGATTGTCATCTCTAGAAGTTTGAAGTCAGGATAGGAGTGTATCGTCTCTGTTCTTTTTCACCGATCTGCTGTTATACTCAATAATGACAGGCCAAGCTGCATGTGGCATTGAGTTGGGGGCAAGGATTTGTGTTTCTGGTATTAGCTCTGCCTCTAATTTTGTGTAATCTCGGGCAGAGACTTCACTTCTGTGGGCTCGGGCTCTGGATGTCCTTAGCTGGGTCAGTAGCTCACACTTACTGTGCATGTGTGGAGTGCCACGTGGGCACAGGACTTTCAGGATTTTATTTAGTTCTTAACAGTAGTCCTGTGAGTTAGAGCAGGGATCAGCAAGCAACAGCCTATGGGCCAAGTATGAGCTCTGCCTTTATTTGTAAATAAGGTTTTATTGGAACACAGCCACTCCCATTTGTTTATGTGTCTTCTCTGGTTGCTTTTGTGCTGCAGTGGCAGAGTTGAGTGGTTGGCCCACAAAACCTAGAGTGTTAACTGGGCCTTTCCAAGGGAGGTCTCCTGACCCCCGACATACAGAAAGAAGATCGATAGTTTGCCGATCCCTGAGTTGGAATGTCCCTATTTTATGGATAGGGGCCTGAACTCCGAGAAGTTGCAGTCGTGTGGCTGCTCCTTGACCCCAGACATGCTGGCCCTGAAGGTCATGCTCCTGTCATTCCACCAGGCTTGCCTTCCTTCCATCTTCAGTATCTTAAGGTGTTGCTCAGACATGTTTTCGGTGTAGCTTAATGCTGTTCTCTCTGCTGCATTCAGGAGGTTTCTCAACTCGACCATTTGTGAGAAGCGTCCAGCGTCAGAGCTTGTCATCCAGATCTTCTGTCACCAGCCCCTTGGCCGTTAACGACAATTGCATTAGACCTTCTTGGTCCCTGTCTGCTAAGCTGCAGATGCGCTCCAATTCTCCTTCCCGGTTCTCAGGAGACTCTCCGATCCACACCTCTGCCTCCACCTTGGAGAAGATCGGGGAGGCAGTGGATGATAAGGTCTCCATCTCTTGCTTTGGCAGCTTGAGGAACCTTTCTAGCAGTTTCCAGGAACCAAGTGATAGTCACGGCCGACGTGAGCACAAGGCTGTGGGTCGGGCCCCTCTGGCTGTCATGGAAGGCGTGTTTAGAGATGAATCAGACACCCACAAATTGAACTCCGGTGTTTTAGACACACAGAGCAAAAACTCAGCACAAGGGGATTGCGTGCCCCCCATCTCCGATCCTTTTGATAATAATAACCAGATTGCTTATGTGGATCAGAGCGATTCTGTAGACAGCTCTCCAGTCAAAGAGGTGAAACCCACGAGCCACCCAGGCTCCCTTGCAAAGAAACCAGAGAGCACAGCCAAGAGCTCTCCCAGCTCCAAAGGCGCTTCTGAGCCAGATAGAAGCTTGCGGAAGGGGAGACCAGTCTTGGCAAGCCAGGAATCATCTCTTTCAAGTACATCCCCTTCTTCTCCTGTTCCTGTAAAAGTTTCTATAAAGCCCTCCCGCTCCCGAAGCAAAGCAGATTCTTCTTCCAGAGCCAGTGGACGGCATTCCTCCCCTGGCCCTGCCCAGCCTAGAAAGGAGTCCTCCCCCAAATCCCAAGACTCCGTGTCATCTCCTTCGCCCCAGAGGCAGAAGTCCTCTTCCTCCCTCGCCTACACTCCTTCCTCCGCATCTGCCAAAAAAGCCCCCGGCCCGGCTGCAAGGGGCCCCTTCCCTCCTGGGAAGAGCAGGACTTCAGACAGGAGCTTGAGTAGAGAGGGCTCCAGACAGAGCCTGGCTTCCGACAGAGCCAGCGTCACCTCCAGCTCCAAACCCAACTCCCCTCGGGTGAGCCAAGCCAGGGTAGGGGAGGGCCGAGGAGACGGAAAGCACGTCAGGAGCTCCTCTATGGCCAGTCTGCGCTCCCCCAACACAAGCATGAAGGCTGGTCTGAAGAGGGACAGCAAGTCAGAGGACAAGGGGCTATCCTTCTTCAAGTCAGCCTTGAGACAGAAGGAAACCCGGCGGTCAACTGACCTTGGCAAAACAACCTTGCTCTCCAAGAAGGCCGGCAGTAGCTCTGCCAAGTTGGCCAGTAAGAATGCCGTGGATGACAAGGCAGAGAAAGGCTATCAGCCTGCAGGTTCCCAGCAGCCAAATGCAAGTGTAGTTGGAAAAGAGCAGCTTGTCTCCAAGGACCCTGCTTCCGCTAAACATTCCCTGCTGTCTGCTCGCAAATCTAAGTCTTCCCAGCTAGATTCTGGAGTGCCCTCATCTCCTGGTGGCAGGCAGTCTGCTGAGAAATCCTCAAAAAAGTTATCTTCTAGCATGCAAACCTCTGCACGGCCTTCTCAAAAACCTCAGTGATGTTTCTGCAATCCAAGTGTTTTATCTGTAAAGATGTTTATTTATTTAGAACCCCTTCCCCCCACCAAAGCCCTCTATGCTTTTGTTTTATATGTTTTAGGTCACGTGCCTGACGTGCGAGTGTGTGTGCGTGTGTGTTTATGTGTGTGTATGTGCGTGTGTAGAATTCAACTGCAAATTGTTAAAAGCGTCGCCTTATTCTGCCATTGAACCAAATAACAGCCATAGGCAAAGTATTGATACCAAGCTAACTGGAATCATTGTAGACGAGACCCTGGGCGGTCCCTTTAGCAATTGTACATATTTCTTTCTAGAGAACTCTAATGACTTTCGTTGGACACTAGGGTTTGGAAACCTGTGAACCAGTTAAGCTGTCATTAGTGTGTGCTGTAGAGGGATCGGTTATTTGACTTGGGTTTCATCTGAGCAGGATTTGTCCTCACAGCTGATTGTCATGTGGCACCAGGAGCTCTAAAAACTGTGACACTAACAAACAAACCGAGAGAAGACTGTGGCTTTGTGCACTTTGGCCCCATCTACCAGTCTCTGTGAAGGGCAATATTTTAACACTAATGTTTCTCAGGTATATACTCAGCTAGTCTAGGGTGGATGCGCATCAGCAAGAGGGTTAACCAAGAAGGTGGCCTGTGGGTGACTGTCCTTTCTCCAACTGCCACAGATAGAAGTTTCTGGAGATAGAAATGAAGTCCTTCATAACTGCAAAGATGTGTGTACTACACGCTATCTTGGTTCTTTGGAGATGTCCTAAGGGGTGGCAAGTTGGACGGCCAGAAAGCCAGTCACTAGTTAATTTTGTTTTCCTTCTAAATTTGCTAGCTAAGGCCATTGGGATTTTGAAATGTAGTAGAGCAGTTAACACCTTTGAAAGATGCCTGGAAAAAAAAAAAAAGGATTCTGAACCGGATGCATGAATTTGTACCATTTCCCTTCTCTGGTGTTGCTTGTTCCTTGTGTTAGAAGCCAACAGCTCCATGCTGCCCTGGGTGCACATGCCCACATTTCTTATACCTTGGGGAGAGGAAAGATGTTGCCTGATGCCAAAAGTCAGTTGATGGTGTGTTGGAGTGATGTGTGACAAAGTATTACTTGTGTGCTTCTGATCTGCCTGGCAAAGTTACAGACTGCTTTTCAGTAAGTCATTTATTTTTTCTTAGTGGTTAAGATTTCATCTCTTACCCAGAACTCACAAGCAGGATTGGAGCATGTTCCGTCTGGCATTGTCAGTGAGAAAACAAGGGAACCTCACAGAAATCTCACAGATAAGCAAGATCATAGTTCTTCAAGCTTTCTGGAGGTATCCTGGAAATTCTTAGCCTTTTTTTTTTTTTTTTCCATTTTTCTATTTTTCTTTTTTTTTTTAATGTCAGGAGAGCCATGGTCCTGATTCTCTTTGAATAGCATTTGTCACTTTGCCATGAGATACAGCATGCTAAGTTTATATGCTTTTAAATATTAACTTTTAAAAAAAAATCATAAACTTTCCAGTTCTTCCTGAATTCTTGGTGCACAGATCCATTTATAATCTCCCTTTTCAGTATTGCTGTGTGTGAAGTAATTAGAGCACATACACATGCACAGCTATGAATTCTGCACTGCCTTTTGTTTTGTTTTCTCCCCATAAATACCTCTTGGGAAATATTTCCAGTAGGTTTCTTAACTTTATTTTGCTGCTATTTGAGCATTAGCAGGTAACTTGCAAGTCTGGAGGCCATTTTATGTTGAGGGTAGCTGGAATTTTAGACCCTTGCAATATTTAAGACTTAGATACTCAGCCTTGTGAAAGTTACCTTGTGCTCTGTGAATCTCATCGAACGTGAGCCTGTTGCCCAGTGCACTCAGTCCTGTACTCGCCCCTGCACCGGGTGTCCCTGTTTCACTGCGCAGGTGGCTGTGGGTTCCTAAAGCAGCATCCCTCTCCTCTGTCATAGTGTAACTGCCGCTGACTGGCTGCCTGCAGTGGTGTTATTGCTGCCAACAGCACACCAACAGCCCTGCGAATGTTTTGCCACCGCTGGTTTTTCTGTGTTGCTTTTATTTCCTGGAAAGGACGCACCAATAATGGGATCGTCGGTAGCAGGAGTTTGATTTGAGCCTTTTTCTTTTAATAGGTAAATCTCATTTGAAATCTCCTACCTGAAGCTCTGAAACAGTCTTAGAATTAAAGTTTGACTACACAGAGGGTTTTAATAACACCTTTTCCTGAGGCTGTTATCAGTTAAGCATTAATAGAATCTGGTTTAATTTTCACGTGGCAAATATTTTTATTCTTGTATCCTCCAGGAATGGATTTCCCATTATGTCTAGTGTCTTAAGCACACACACACACACACACACTCCAAAAAAACACCTCTACAAATTTCTTTAATTTTCTATGGTATCTAGAAATAAAATTTCAGTATCAGTAAATTATATGTCTATGGAGTTTAGTCCTTCTTCCAGATTTAAATGAAAAAGTACTGTGGTATTGTCAAGGTAACTTTAAGCTATTCTTCCTGTGCTTGCTAAACAATGAAAATCTCATCCCCAACTACTAGGTATAACCTTTAAGACACAGAAAAGGAGATTTGCCCAGAAGTTTGGAGGTGTTCTTTGAGGTGTGAAATATCTTATGGGAAAATTATTACTTGATTCAATTCAGTTGTTTGGTAGGTTAGGGACTTGGTGTTTGCTTTCCTTTTTATTTTCCTGGTAGCATTTGGCACAGAAGCACATCTGCTTTGGGGTTAAAAATCATCTGTTGAGGATGGTGGGCCTAGGTTTCTGGTTGACAACTGAGTGGGCCTGACTAGAGCAGTCATTTCCTGGTGGACACAGAATAATCCCTGACAGTAGTGTTACTCTGTAATGTTTGTTTGCTTTTAAAAAACTTTATTTTTGATTTCTTTTCCTGTAAACATGCAGTGCACTGAGGCTATTCCATTCCTTAAGACAGCCCTACACCTTGCCTTTGTAATCTCTTATATAACGTGGAAGCACAAAGAAACTGCTAAGGTCACGTCATCTCAAGATCATCTCCCAGCCCTTGTATTTTCCCATCCTAAAAGCAGCCTAACTGAAAGTAAGTCATACCTCGCTGGACCAGTAGAAATTGATGTGGGTGTATTTGTGGTCTGGTAAAACATTGTAATTATCTGTGAGGCTGTCCTAAACTCTTGCAATCATTCTTTCCTCTCTCATTCATTCATTCTGCAAACATTCGTTGAGGGCCTGCTTTGCTCATAAAGGCAAGCTGAAAGCTTCAGGAATTTGCTGTAGCTGAGGAGCCCTGGGAGCACAGCCGATGAACCAGGGGATGCCGGTGAGGCCCTAGATGGAGTGACGGTCCCCCGAACAAAAAGATCAGGTGGATTCTGGTGAACCGGACAAGGCCTGTGGTCCTCTTGAGCAAGTCTCTCCTGTTCTGGAAACCAAAAGTGCCCTTCTTCATCTTCAGAGACATTTTACTCTTACATCCACTTTTTCAGACTGAGCTGTCTCTACGAGTTAGCGGTTGAAAATCCATTACAGAATCACTTTCCATTAGAATTTGGTCATCCACATTTGTTTAAAATAGATGTGGGGATTGGGGGGTGGGGGACAAATTGCCATCCCTCTAAATAGCTATCATGCTAAAAAGTAGGAACAGTATGTAAAGGAAGCAGTAGTGGCAGCCTTTAGGAAAAATGGAACAGAGAAGAGCTGTGAACAAAGCTCACTTATTTCAAATAAACATGTTTTTAAAAATAGATTGACATCTGATGTTACATTTCATTCTGACAAATTACTGAACAGCTGACGTTATTGTTTCCTATGTAGGTTATTAGAATTATTGGATGCTATGATAATTAGCGTTTCTGGGTTGGATTTTTGAGATAGTATGCAAATCATAAGCACAGTTTCAATAAAACACATATTCTGTGAGGCATGTTGAACTTGTATTATTTGGAATTGAGAGGAGCAAAACTTGCTGACAAAACAGTGCCCATATCATAAACAGAAAGTAGCTGTTCCTGCACAGACTGTCCGTCTTTACTTTCATAAAGGGTACATAATTGTTAAACCTGACTACATCTTTTGGGGGGAAATCCTATGCTTTTATTTAAATGAACACTTAGTGTTTCACACTGCCTTTTGATCAACTCTCCAAGTGTTTGTTTTGCAGCTGCAATTTGAGCGTGACCGGTCATTTCCGCACCCCCCACCCCAAGTAATGAAAACAATTTTGCATGGCCTCCATCTAACCCAGAAAGCATGTTCTTACCACCTATGCAAACAACGAATACAAAATGTGGGGTACACTAAATGTGAATTTTACAAAAGGCGATTCTTGGATTATGGAGCTCTATTTTTGAATTTGTAATTTTTTACATGTGGCTTAATCATCAATAGAGAAGAGCATGAATGTGTTTTCTTGTTTTGCTTTGCACATGTTTCTCTTTGCTGATTTTTTTTTATCGTTGGCAAGATTGTATGAAAATACGTATTTTGCAAGCACGAGTGGAATTGGATATGTGAACACACACGGGTTTATATACTGTATTTAGCCTGAAGACTTTCCTAAAGTATTTTGTTCTAAAAATAACCTGCCATTTTCTATAGATTTTAATTTTTTATATCTTCTAGGGTTCTATCGTGGTCACAAGGAGAGAATGTGGCTTCTAATAGTGCTAACAATTTTAAAATGCTTTTGTAGAGACTTAGAGCTGTTTTGGAAAGCTGTGGAGCTTCGCAGCCACTGGTCACAATAAGAATAAGCTCATGGAACTTAGGGTAGCAGTCTACAGTGGATTAGGTTCTAGATCCATCTCACATTCATTTAAAAACTGGTGTTTCCCAATTTTGGAGGGAAGGGAGATCCATTGCAGGCTCGGGAGGCTTTTTGAGTCTCATACGTGTACTTTCCCCAAGATTCTGTTAAGCCTCTTCTGAATGACTTGTCTGAGATTCTGATACCCAGCATTCACTAGAATCATCTAGAGAACTTTTAAAAATGCTTGGGTCCCACTCCCAAGCTTTTGATCTAATTAGTATAGGGGCAGGTCCCAGAAATTGCCGTACATTTTAAAGCTCTTGGGGGTTTCTGATATGTAGTCAGAACTGAGAACCACTGTGCTTACACCATCCCTATGGTGAGAATCACTGCCATGTGAAGCACTCAGGAGTGACTCAGACTCCTCTGTTTCGTTGGAGAAGAAAGGAAAAAAAGATTGAGAGTTACTGATATTAACATCCTGTTTGAAATAAGGGAGTCTTTCTGATTTGAGGCCCTGTTTGGGAGCTTGGAGCATTTTGTGGGCAGCCCAGCACTTTTGCCACTCTGGTGGGATTTGGTGGTCTTTAGTTTGCTAGATGAGACAGAGTTCCCTGTGGGGTGTGCATCTTTTCCAGAGCCTTTTCCCTGGATGCCACCACAGGACCAGACCCACAGGGGAGTAGGGAAGTCATCCTGAGTTTAAAAATGCTGAAGCGAAGCCTTCAGTGGCTTGGAGAACCTGTCCTGATTTTGATGGAACAATTGTTTCTGTAGTAATTACAAATAGCCGACTCCAGGCTGCCACCTAGTTTCCTAGTTAGCTCATTCTCTACTTCTCCACAGGGTAGTTTCAGAAGTGATTTTACTTTTAAAATGACTGTAAAGCATTTTGTTTGGAGTCTTTTTTTTTTTTTTTTATTAACCCCCAGTATTTATTCTTGTAATTAAAAAAAAAAATCAAATAATACTCATCTAAAAATGTGGCAATAATGTTACCTATGGAGGCAAATGAAATTTACTTTTGATCTGTGGTGAGCTGCACTTACAACATCTTCAAAGTAGTCTGCTATGCTTTTTCAGGTGGTTTCATCCTGTTGAGCATTATGCTGCCTACCAAAAAAAAAAAAAAAACACACACACACACACAATTTACCTGGTGTTTTCAACATTTCAAGGAGTGAAGATCTAAGTAGAAATCCAAATTGGAAATCCTCCTTTAGAAAAGCCCCTTGAAGCAGAGTTCCCTGTCGCGACGGTGAAAAGGCAGTATGGTTTCCTAGGTGCTATTCTAAGTGGTGTGGTGTCATGACATCAAAGGGGAAGGCAGATCCAGTGTTTTCTGAAGCTCAGGTTCTCTTCTGTAGGCCTTTCGGATATGTGTTTATGTTCCCTATCGGTTTGCTCACCAACTGTGCCTCTCACCACTGGTTAAAATCGAATTCAAGCCCCATTACCAAAATCGTTTCTTCATTGAACTCCTCAGTGTCACACTGGAATTTGTGTAGTTGTCTCACAAGCTGCATGTCCTGTCACTGTACACGCAATGCTTTGGTACTGTTCATGCACCATTCGTAGTGATTTCTGTATGATTTTCTTGTTTTGTTGTACGGTAATAATGGAAGGCAGGATGTCTTTCCTTGAGGCCGAAGAAAAGTGTGTCATTTTAAATTATTTTAGAACAAGTGCATGAGATGTGTCACTGACTTCTGTTATTTATTTGTATGTTTTATTATTCCAGGTGTATGCACTTTTAAAAAGCAAAATTTATATTTTTATGTTTAAAACGTTTTATTTCTGGAACAGCAGTTGATTATATAGTATACAGTTGGAATTAAGAGAAAAGTGGAAAATGTAACAATATAATAAATTTATTACATGATGCCCTCTTTAAGCCATATTCCTCTTTCTCCCCCTTACCAACATGTATCTTTTTGGTATTGACTAGCCTTGAAAATTAAGCAGAAATTATCTTTGTACCACACTGATCTCTACAAAACTCTTTAGAACCGTAGTGTTAAATGAAAACAAGCAAGTTAACAGAAGGATATAGATACTCTATATGTAAAATTTTAAAACAAAAAAATCACATCTATGCTTAATTTAATTTTCACAGTTGGGGATTATTATTCCCACTTTTCCAAGAGGCAGATTGTCCTCGGCCATGGGGCCGAGCAAGAACTCACAGTCTCGCTTAATTCCAGTGAAGGAGCCATTCTTTTCTGTGCCCTCTCTTGTGCCCGGATAACCTCCTTTTTAACTGTCTTGTTCTGATAAAATTTTCTCCACGGTCTTTACCTCCCCTTGGGACAGGACTCCCTGTTGAGGATGTCACATTACTTATGACCACTTGGGGGCACCAAAGATCACCATCATGAAATGGAATTTAAAAGTCTAGTGCGTGTGTGTTCTATGCCTGACTGTTGAAATGCTTATTCATTATGAATTGAGTGCATTTTCAGTGAGCGGGGGTTTCAGTTTATATGAGTACCTCACCAGCCATCATTTTTCCTGGAAACTATTAAATGGAGGTCATAGAGGAGATCTTGTTTTCTAAAGCACAGCATGATGATTTAGGGTTAGGGCAGGGAAACCTTTCCTAATCCAGGACACGTGTGAACCACATGCCCTAAAACCGAAGTGCAGCACTTACAAACCTCTCTAATTTTGAATAGTAAAGTTTTGCTTTAGGTTCTCTAAAGAGTTTAACCATGTAGTACACTGATTGATTATTCAGGAAGCTTCATTATGCCTGAAAGTATTTGCATGTCGTGAAATACATAGATTTAATAGTTCTGCAGATATTTAAGGATCATTTTGTCTCCATAGAATTTGAAAGATTATTTTTAAAAATTTGAGTAATTAGATCTCCCTGTACACCTTTCTGTCCTCTGTCAGTCTTCCCGGAAAAAGCCAAAGGCAAATAAAGCCCTGGGCCCTGGACCACATGTTTCTGTATGCCCAGGGAGTGATTCTAGGCCACTGTAACTCTGCAGGATGTGGCTTAGGCCTGTTCCCCACCCTCAGTGTCCCTTTTCTCTTTCTGAGGCATGCTCCTGCGTTCTCCCAAGTGAAGGTTTTGGTTTTCCTTTTTGTAGACCTGGGTCTCAGGCATCTCCACCCAGGTCACTTGGGAGATCACCTCTCTCTGGGTGGGTTGGGTGTATCTCATTTAGAACCCTCTGGAATTCAGTCTTGATTTGGTCTGGTCTTAGCCATGTTTCTCATCCCCTGTCAGCACTTGCTACTTGGAGAGAGGACCAGGGCTCTCTCCCAGAGTGATAGGTTTTTGCATCATGTCATATAGCCTGATGGCCTGGCACCTCATTTCTTAATGAACGTTCAGAGATGTGATGTTAATTTGACTTGCTCTTTGTATTTCTAACAGCTTAGTTTTTCTTGAAGTGAGAAGGCGATGTGAGTGAAACCAGGCTCTCCTGCACTTCACCTCTGCTTTGGAAGAATCCACAGAGGCCCACAGCATACAGACCGAGTTCCCAAGACTCAGGGACCGTGTTGGATTCGTCATCCCTTCAGAGAGTGGGGAAGGGAAGGCGCGTGTGGAGATAGTGCAGGGTGGCTGAGGATGGGCGGCGCCAGCTCCGGGGTTTCAAATCGATACAAGGCTGTGGTGGGGAGAGTGCCCCTTCACTGTGGCACTCAAAATTGAAGTCCTGATTCCTTCAGTTAGCAGTGCTACCTGTGTGCCCAAATGCTGAGGGAATGAGCCCTGTGGGCACCTCCAAGACAAGCCTTCTAGGCAGAATTCCAGGAAGTAGGCTGGAAGAGGGATGAGAACATGGCGATGCCTTGAGAGAAGAGCAATGAGTAAATGGTGTGGCGGGTAAGCACGGAAATGTTGGAATGTTAATTATCCATAACCAACTTGACCCCCTGACTATCTCGTCTCTTTCATGGCTCTACTGAGATGTCACCTTCTCCGTGAGGCCTTCCCTGACCACCGTTTTAAGACATTGCAACCTGCTTCATGTTCCCTCCCTCCTCCCTACTTTATTTTCTTCATGTAACTTGTCACCAACTACCAAGGTCTATGTGCAGTCTATCTGCAACATCGTCTACAATATATATGCAACATCAGTCTATCTGCAGTACGTATGCAATGTACAGTCTATCTGCAACATAAAATGTATTCAGTATATTTGTAATATTTGGTCTATATGCAATGGTATATATGCTACATCAGTCTATAAACAATAAATATGCAATATGTAGTCTGTATGCAGTCTATGTGCAATATATATGCAACATAGAGTCTGTACGCATGTATATATGCTCAGCTCTGTGGCTTGCTTACCTGTTTTGTTCACTGCTCTTTTCCTGGTACCTGACAGAGTGCCAGGCATATAGTAGTGAGTATCCAAATTAATGGATTTGTTTGAGTAATCCACTTAACCATTCTGAGTCCCCTTCCTATCTGGAAGATGAAGAACAGTACCTTGTCATGGAGTTGTGAGGGTTAAATAGGAAGATTCCCCATACAGTCCAGGACAGTGCCTGGCATTGAAAAAGCCCTCAGGGAATAAGTGCCATTCCTACATTATAATAACAATAGGGATGGAGAGAGGGACTGAGCCTAAAGGGAGCTTTACAGAGGAGGGGTCATGGGAACAAAGCTCACACATTGTTGACTGGGGAAACTGCTTATAGTTTCCAAAAACCCCAGGAATCCAATTCTCCTGGAATGTCGTGCAAAAAGGCAGGAAGCAGTAGATGGAGGGGGAAGGGAGGCTGGCAGAGGCCTCATCTAGAAGGACCTTTATTGACCTACTACGTTTGTCGTGAAGCAAATGAGAATCCAGGAGAAATTTTTAATTTAGGAGAAAGATGAGATCCAGTTTGTGCCTTAGCACGGTCACCATGGCAACGATGTAGCATCAGCGAGCCTGGGTTAGGAGCTTGTTGCAGGAATCTGGGTGCAGTCTGTGGAACACTGATCTAAAACAGTTTTGGGTGGAGGGGGGCCGGGGGGGGGCTTTTGGAGGGGGGTGACGTGCTCAGGTCCCAGAGGCAGGCTGCTAGGTTTGAATGACTCCCTAGCTGGACAGCTTTTGGCAGATTATTTAACTTCTCTGTGCCTCAAATTCTTCACCTGTAAAATGGGGCTGATAGTGCCTACATGATCACTGGGAGGCTTAACTGGGATGACTGGTTTATTTACATTTAATGCATTACATTAATTACAAGTGGATTTTATTTTATCTACTATCTTCCTATTCTTTTGATGTTTGTCCCACCTGTTTTATATCTTTTTCTCTTCTTCCTTGCCTTTTAGATCAGTCAAGCATTTTTTAATTTCTAGTTTTTCACCTCTGCTATTATTCATCCTTTTACTCTTTCTTTTTTTAGTGGTTATCCTTGTGATATCAGCATGCATTCCTGATTTATAAGAGTCTGAGAAAGCTTTGTAATTTTCACCCTTCAGAATCTTAGAACACTTTGATTCCATTTTACCCTTTCTACCATTTTTTATTGGTGGCTGTGCATTCCAATTCCATGTGTATTTAACATGCATAGTATAACTCCCGTAACTAACGTCGCTACTAACGTAAAAGCCAGTGTTCATTTAGATGTACCAGCACGCTCACTTTCCATTGCTGGTTGTCACCTCCTGCATTTCAGTGTGTTTCCTGTAATCATTTTCCTTCTGCTTGAAGAATTCATTTTAGTTTCTTTCTCCGCCCACCCCCCCCCCCCCCCCCCCGCCAACCTGTGCTAATGATGCACTCTCTTATTTTCTGTTTGATTGGCAATGTCTTTATTTTGCCTCTACTTTTTGGAAGGTATTTTCACTGGGAATAGAATTCTAGGTTGGCGGTTCTTTCCTTTTCATTCTGTGGTATTCTGCTGTTATTATTTCTGTTGATAGATTAGTTATTAATGTCATGGTTGTTCCTTTGAAGGTGTATTGTTTGTTTTTCTCCTAAATGCTTTGAAGATGCTTCTCTTTGTTTTTCATTAGTTTCATTTTTAAATTTGTTTTTATACTGTACTTTGTGAATCAGACTTGGAAACTTTTTAGCCATTATCTCTTTAAATGTTGCTTTGGATCCCTCTTCCCATCCCATCCTAGGACTCAGTCAATGGCATTACCATCCACCCCAGCTGCTCAGTCCAGACCAGTGATCCATCCTTGACTCTGGTCTTTCTCTCAGCCCCCCATCCTTACATCAGCTCCATTCACAAGCCCTGTCCTGATCCACTTCTGCAATTATGTCCTAAATCTGTCTGCTTCTCCAACCCCATTTTATATCATTCTTTCTTCACTTCCAGGCACAGAAGCCACCTCTTAATGTCTTGAACAGAGGGTCTTGGCACACCTGCCATTTCTTCTCAGGAATGCTCTTCCTTCAGACATTCATACAAGTCCTTTTTTCTCCTAGTGGAGCTCAGGAAGTCCTCCTTGGACCCCTGTATCCAGTGTTGCCCTCTTTATCTCATTACCCTATTTGTTTTTCACAGGCTCCGTTATTTCAACTTTACACATATATAGACTGAGGCTCAGAGGGAATAAATAGATCACACAGGTAATGAGTGGTAGATCTTGGAGGTGAATTAGGCCTATTAAAGCTTGCGTTCTTTTTTTTCACATTATTACTCCCAATACCTTACACGATAGTAAGGGAATTGAATAATCAACATACAGAACCGCATTTAGCAATACAATTACTAGAAGGAGAATCCTTTCTAGATTGTATAAAGTCCTTTTCTTTGTAATCTCTGAGTAATTTTTATTATATAAATTCAGGAAGTGAGGAAGTTTTGCTTTTTGCTAACAGAATTTAAGGGAACCTCCTTGGCTCAATTTTTTCTTTTTTTTTTTTTTTGAAGCCATAAAGTAATCATTTTAGACTTAGAGAAAAGTTGCAAAAAAAAAGTTCAAAGAATTCCTATATACTCTTCACCTACTGTTAGCATAATGTGTAACCATGTACAGTGTTCTAAACCAGAGATTAACATTAGTATAATACAATTAACTAAATTACAGACTTTATCTGGGTTTCACCAGTTTTTCCACTTCTGTTCAGTCTCAGGTCCCACAGTGGTCTTAATTGTCGTGTCTCCTTGGTTCCTCTGATCTGTGACAGCTCTTAGTCTTTTATGACCTTGACAATTTTGAAGACAACTGGCCAGTTATGTAGACTGTCCCTGCATTTGGATTTCTATTGTGCATAGTCACAATTAGATTGAGGCTTTGCGGGGCTTTTTTGGCAAGAATGTCACAAAAGAAATATGCCCTTCTCCGTGCATCGTAGGGAGTACTTGATATTGATGAGTCATTACCGGTGATATCAGAACTTTGGTCACTTGGTCAAGGTGATGTTTTCAGGTTTCTCCACTGTAAAATTACTAATTTTCCCTGTGTACTTAATAAATGTCTTGGGAGAGATACTAGTAAACCAGGCAACTGTCTCCTCAGACTTTGGCCAACTCTCCAAACTTTAGCATCTGTCAGTGGATCTTGCCTGCGACAATTTTTATTACTGTGGTGTTCTAATGGCAAAAGAAAGGCATTTTAAATACCCAATTTCATAAGTCCCTAAGCAGGGCAGGTACAGGGGGTTGGATCAACACCTCATTGGTGTCATAAAGGACCAAGGTTCTTGTGCCGTCTGCCATTCTCATCATGGTGGCCTTCATCCCCAGATCTGGCCTTTAATAAGCATAAACTTGTCAAGCAGAGGATTGACAACATCCAGTTAAAGAAGGTGGGACCTCTCTCTACCTAGGTCTCTTGACCAGTAAGAATGTTTCCCAGAGACCATTCCCAGGCCCCTCTAAAAATCCTTTCCTTCTGTTGACTAGGATCTTGGTTACCTGCCTATGACCAAGTTGCAGGAAAATTGAAGGAGGTGTCTGACATTTCTCGCCAGTGTTTGGGAGGGTACATGGGTGGGCTCTGGCAGAGAAGAGGCCTGGGGGAGTGAGTGTGGGGAGGCATCCCAGCCCCAGAGGCAATGCCTTGCAACAGAATCTTTAGAAATCTCAGTAAATATTTGTGGAATGAGTGAGGTTCTTTGTCTCTTGCCTGGAGACATAATCAGCCATTACCTGGAGGCATTAGAGCTCTCGCCTGTGGAATCAGAGAGTGACTTAGAGAGTGAATCAGGGCGACAGTGAGGACATCTTGGCAGGATGGCAGAATGACAAATGAGGGTCCCTGTTTGGGGAATTCCCAGCTTTGCAACATCCTTAGCTTTCTTGTGCCTTGGTCTCCAGCAGGATGACGCATCTCTGGCCCCGTTCCCTCTCAAAAGCCTGGAGAGACCTTACAGATGCACTTTTGAGGGAGGACAGAGAAACCTGTCTGCTGTTCCACCTCCCTCTACTCAAAAGGCTCTCCAGAGGCAAAGGGACACTGAAAGGAGGTCCCTGCCCCTAACACTCAGGCGTCTGGCTCTGGGGGCCTTGGGCGCAGCCTGGTAGCTTGTTTGGTAAATAATGACATTGTTATAAATATTTAATAAGTCAAGGGACTGCAGCACATGCAAAATTGATGAGGTCCCTGTGTGGGAAATGCGGGCTTTTCTCTGTGCGTGTGCTCTGGAGGACGCAGTTAGAGGCTGACGTCTGCTCAGGCTGACACCTGTATTTGTGGTAGGGCTGATGAATGGCCGGAGAAATATCCGCCATGTTCAGGAAGCATCGATCCATCATGCTGGAGTTTCGGCTGAGGGAGGAATTCACGGCCATCAATATTCTTGTGTTTATTAAGCACCGCATGCTGCGGGAGGCAGTGAGTCCTGCACCGGTCCTGGGAGCAGCGCCTCCAGAAAGGGCACGGTGGCTCCTTGATGAATGACTTTAATAAGAAGCAGCTTGGAAGCACCTTCAAGTAAGAAACTAATAACAATAATTAGATGTTTCTTAATCATTTATTTATTTTATAATTTATACCCTGCCTGCTTCTGGAAAAGGAATGGAAGTGGCTTGCAATTAAAACACATCTACCCAGGATGGTTCAAATGAAGATAAACACGAGATCAGAAACTGTATTGAGGGAGTGGATTTTTCTTAATCAACTTTCCTGCTACCCGCTGAGAATATTGTATTCCCTCTCCTCAGCAGTCACCTTTTGCTCCGCGGAGCTACTGGATGTAGCAAATGTAAAGCAGCGGCTGGAGGTGTCCTGGGGACAGGAGGATGAGGCGGGAGCACGATGTGACCGGTAGTCTCGGCATCTCGGCACTGGGCTCCCAGCCACATTTGCATTTCATTTATCATCGCTCCAAACAAATCTGTGTGTCTGTGGCAGGGTGGCATGAAAAATTAATGCCCCTGTGTCAGGCAGAGCTTGTCAGAGTGACAGTGCAGAAAGGAAATAACAAAGGGGCGACATGTGTGGCACTTTCTACTTAACAACCACTCTCATGTTCCCTGAACGCCTTCTCCTAAGCCTGTGGGGTCGGGCTAATGGGGCTTCAGCAGCCAGAGCCTCCCTGCGAGCTGAGGACAGAAAGCCAGTCTCTACGCAGTAGCTCAGGCCGTGTGTCTGGCATGTGCTGTCTCCTTCTCACCCCCATGGGAGCAGAAGTAGCTGTGGTCAGAGCGGGTGACCAGTTTCCCAGTCTTTGCTGAGCCCCCCTGGGCTCACGGAAGCAGAAAGAAGGCAGCCCCCCCGAGGATTCTCAGAAAGCAGGCTAAGGCAGAGACATGTTAAACAGGCTCCAGGGTGGGATTACGTGGGGGACAGGTGTGCAAGAGGACAGGGAGGGGAGGTTTGAATGTGTGATGCTTCCGAACCTGCGTGAGAGAGATAGATGTTTTCCTGCACGTGTAGATGCTCCACAGTTGGCCCACTCCGAATCTCATGCTGGCTTCTTTCTGACCTGTGGTCATAGTGGTGGGAAGAGCCACCTCCTTCCTGCAGTAGGGATGGTCTAATGCAGCAGTTTTGAAATCATGGATTCTGGAGCCAGACTGCCTGGGTTCAAGTCCCAGCTTTACCGCTTCCTAAAACTTTGAGGCCTTGAGTACATTTTTAAACATTTTTTGTGTCTCGGTGTCACATATATACCTAGAAAGAAGTCTGGTGCTTGGTGTTAATTGGGCTAGTGATGATTATTTCCCTGACCTTCATCCAAGGTGAGTGGTCAGGGAAGGACATGGAACTCCCTGACCTAGCCTTGAGCCACATCAAAAGGTCATGTGGCTGGAGCTGTGGAGCGAGCATTAAGAGCTTGTTGATTTGTTGAATGGCCTCGGGAAAATGTACATCCTCTTCTGTCTGGTTGACCCACCAAAAAAAAAAAAAAGAAATCCCTCTCGCCTCACTTCCCCACCAAGCATGAGTATAAATGTGATTTTAGGGTTATTAGATGAAGCACTCTGACCCCAGCTGGGGGTGAGCACAGCACTGTCTTCTTACGAAGGAGAAAGGAACGAAGCTTTCCTGCCCTCTGTGGAAATTTAGTAATAATCTTCAAGCACTGGATCTCTTTCCTCATTGCACATTAGAATCCCCTAGGGAGTTTTTAAAAAAGCATTCCTGAAGTCTGAAAGCCTCATGTAGAGATTCTGATTGATCTGAGGTGAAGCCTGGGTAGCAGTGTGTTTTTGTGGCTCCCTACAACACATTTACCTGTTGAACTAGTGAGGAGGTGATGAGTGAGTCCAGAGAATCTGCAGGAGGAAGGTGTGTGCACCTCTGCCCTAAGGGCTATGACATGATTTTGTACAGGATGACAGATAAGGCAAAAATTGTGAAGGTGGTTCCAAAATGTCTGGAGTTTGGACAAACTCTGAGGTAGATCATTCACTGTTGGTTTGGGGCTAGCTGGGCCGTCAGGTCTCCTGCTCTAGCCCATGAAATAGAAACTTTTGCCAACACTTAGGCAAGTGTTAGGAGGCATTGAGAAGTGAGTTTATTTCCCTGGGTTAATGTGCATGTTCTCTGCAAGACAAACTGGCAATTGTCCTCAGTTCTATTATTGACCCTGCGAGAGGCTGCATTTCCCAGCCTGCCTGTAGGTAGGTGTGGTCCTCTGACTAAATTCTGACCAGGAGGGTGTAAGAGGACGGGATACATGCAACTTTTGGATCACATCTTTTAAAAGGAAGCAGGTTGACCTCCTGCTCCTCTCTTTCCCCTTCCTGTCGGCTGGGAAATGGTGGCTCCTGCAGCAGAACCGAAGCCACACGTGAGGGAGGGCAGTGCAGTCCAGCGGCTCTGGACTACGGTGTGAGAGAGAAGAAAAGCCTGTTATTTTATTGAAGTCACCTCATTGTTAAATGTTTGTTTCATTGGCATAGCCTCCACTCTAACTAGCGTATGATTCCTTTGGCACCAACTTTGGCACACACCAGAATTCTAGGAAGAGGAAGAGGAAGAGTAGAAAGAGGAGGGGAGAAGAAGAAGGAAAGAGTGGGAGGATCTTCCCATGTCTTTGCCACCTCGGTGATCTGTGTTCGTCTCCTCTCGAGTACCACAAAAGTCTTCCTTGTGGCCAAGTCTGTCCTCTCCAGCATCACCACCAAATGCTTCTTTAGTTCCACACACCTCTGATTGACAGCATGTATCACAGTTGTGATTTTCACACATCCCTTTGGCTCCTGTTTCATCCTCAGGTTTTCTCTCAGCTGCCTCAGGTTCTCAGGTCGTTGTCCAAATCCTGCCAGGGCCGGGGGATGTTATTCCTTGACCCCCTTGTCTCCCTGCCATTAGGAAGCAATGATCTGAGGTCAGACTCTGTGCCCTGTTTCCTGGATCAAAATATGGCCCTGATGGAGGCTTTCATTTTCTCTGTAGATTCCATTTGGCGACCTAGCCTTTGAAGATTTGTTCATTCAACACATATTTATTGAACACCTACTGTGCGTCGGCCACAGTGTGCCAGTCACTGGGACAGTGTTGAGCAAACCCAATGTGCTCTTTGCTTCCATGCGGCTTGCAGTCAAGTGGGAAGAAAGCATTAACTGAATAACTTCATTGGATTCGCATTATTCATAGAGAAACATTTGTATTTTTCTACTTTGCTCAGGTCTATCAGAAGAATGAGAGCAATATTACCCCTGAGTGGCTTTTTTTCCCCTGGAAATGAAGAGAAATCTAGTGTCATTTTGGTTTTTGTGATTTAGACTTTTCCTCTCATAAGGCAAGCAAAGGAATAAGCTGGAGAAAAGGATTTTTACAGAACAGATAACAATTTAAAGCTGTGTGTCTGACTCTTTGTCTCTTCCAGTATCTTTCTGAAGTGTCCTGGCTTAAACCAAAGGGAAAGCTCTATACCACTCCTACAAATAA
The DNA here is from genome assembly GCF_018350155.1 of Leopardus geoffroyi. Classification (NCBI taxonomy): domain Eukaryota; kingdom Metazoa; phylum Chordata; class Mammalia; order Carnivora; family Felidae; genus Leopardus; species Leopardus geoffroyi. The sequence continues at coordinate 23,705,227 of NC_059340.1, forward strand.
AAGCATCGTCCCTTCACACTTGAGACGTCAAGACAGCGAGAGAGGAGAGCTCAGTGTGGGGGTAGGGTTGTACCCCCCAAAACCCGTGACCTTGAGAAGGTATTGCCAAAAGCAATGGAAGGATTCCCCCACTTCCAACCTCCCTAAACCCCATAACATCTGTGGAATCAGTGAGAGGATAGAGAAAAGGGCCAGGGAATACAGGACGATCCAAGGGACAAGTCCTGAGATCTAGGAGGGTGTGTGTGGGTGGGTCCTTCAGTGCTGCCTGGAGCCTGCATTCAGGCAACCTGTAGGGGTGGAGGGGGGACCTTGTTGTGTGTGATCAGTACCTGCCAGGTAGCCCCTTGGGGAAGGGGTTATTGTGGAGGCGAGGGGAATAACTAAATGCATAAATAAGAGAAGGAACTTTCAATTATTTATGAAAGAAGGCTTTTCACAGACTGAATATGATAACATGCCATAAACCAAGGGGAGTGTTTACCTCAACTTTCTGCAACTGAGGTCAATGAGACAATCTAATGATCAAACAAGGTAGAGTTTTACTTCTCCTTTTGATCTCACAGTCCATCAACATGAGGAGTCGTTATGAAGCTCACTTTCAGCTCCTGGCTTTGAACTACCTTCACCTATTTCTGAGAAAAGTCTCTGGACACGTGCAGGAATTCCTCAGAGTGCAAGAGGGGGAGTATCCTCAGGACTCAGAGCAGGGGCCACATGGTGAAGCCCTGGGCTGCTGTGAGATTCTGGGGGAGGGATAATGGAAACACAAGCAGGGTCCTATGGAAAGGTATCATCAGAGAGGCAAAAGGAATTTTGGAGATAGAAAGCATGATTTTAAAAAATGGGATAGCATCATCAGATGAATAAATTAAAAGGCTTTATCAACAGATTCCTCTAGAATTTGGTTAAAAAGGACAAAAATCATAAAATCCAAGATATGAAACTAGATCAAATTATTCAATACTTATGTAAAAGGAGTTCCAGAAATACATAATGAAGTAGATGGAGGGGAAGAAATAATCAAAGAAAAGAAGAAAATTTGCTTGACCTGAATACTTAAATTTTCATATCAAAAAGACTTCCTGATTTATGCTTAGGATTAATTGGGGAAAAAAAAAGTTCTGCACTTGGAGATGTTTTGTGGATTTTTATAAATTCTATGTATAAAAAGATATTAAAACTCGGGGAAAAGAAGAGCAAACTAAACCGAAAGCAAGCAGAAGGAAATAATAAAGGTTACAGCAGAAATTAGTAAAACAGAGACTAGAGAAATAATGGAGAAAAATCAACAAAACCAAAAGTTGGTATTTCGAATGAGTCAACAAAACTAGCAAATCTTTAGTTAGACTAATCAAGAAAAAAAGATTCAAATTACTAAAATCAAGAATGAAAAAGAGGACATTGCGATGTTATGATTGATTATAAGAAATATGTATTTGGTCTTCATCAGGTTCCTGGCACAGAGCTCCCAAAACCTTTGGAATTTCCTGATGTGAAAGGAGTGTCTTTTGTTATTCATGAGAAGCCCCTTCAACCACACCTGAATTTACTTTAATGAAGTGATTTTGGGAAAGCCCCTGAGGAAGGAGTGGGTTGTTGGTTGCTAGGGGAACCACCTATGCTTAGAGATTTGGAAATTTCAGCCGCACCTCCAACTTTCAGAGACCAGAGAGGGTTGAGTTAATTACCAATGGCCAATGCTTAATCAATCATGCCTACTTAATGAAGCCTCCATAAAAATCCTTATTAAAGTACAGTGGTTGGGGGTGCCTGGGTGGCTCAGTCAGTTAAGTGTCTTACTTAAGCTCAGGTTATGATCTCGCGGTTCATGGGTTGGAGCCCCGTGTTGGGCTTTGTGCTGACAGCTCGGAGCCTGGAATCTGCTTCAGATTCTGTGTCTCCCCCTCCTTTGCCCCTCTCCTGCTCACGCTCTCTCTCTCTCTCAAAAATAAACATTCAAAAAAATTTTTTTAATAAGTACGGTGCTTGGAGAGCTTTCCAAGCTGGTTGGTGAAGACAGAGGTGCTGGAGGATGATGTGCTTGGAGAGGGCATGAAAGCTCCTTGCCTCTTCCTACATAGCTTTGCCCGATCCATCTCTGCCCATTGGCTGTTCCTGAGTTGTATCCTTTGGTAATAAACTGGTTATCTAGTAAATAAACTGTTTGCTGAATTCTGTGAGCCACTCTAGCAAATTATCAGACCTTCGGAGGGGGTTGTGGGAACCTCTGATTTATAGTCAGTCGGCCAGAAGAACAGGTAACAAAATGGACGTGCATTTGGTATCTGAAGTAGAGGCGAGGGACAGCCTTAACCTCTGCAGCCTGTACTAACACCAGGTAGACAGTGTCAGAGCTGTGAAATTATAGGGCATCCCACTGGTATGCACAGAGAACTAGAGGATTACTTGGTGTGGGGAAAACTCTCCCTCATTTGGGTGTTACATGTGAAGTATTGAGAATAGTAGTAAAAGGTTTGGGAAGAGAAACTGAGTTTTTTCCTTCTTACAATATTGCTACCAACCTTACAGAAATAAAAAAGATTATGAGGGAATCCTATGAACACTGTAGCCAATGAATTAGACAACTTAGGCAAAATGGACAAATTCCTAGAAAGATAGAATGTACCAAAACTGATTCAAGAAACAGTAAAACATCTGAATAGACTCTGAACAAGTAAAGAGATGGAGTTAGTAAAATTTTAAAAATTGGGGCACCTGGGTGGCGCAGTCGGTTAAGCGTCCGACTTCAGCCAGGTCACGATCTCGCGGTCTGTGAGTTCGAGCCCCGCGTCGGGCTCTGGGCTGATGGCTCAGAGCCTGGAGCCTGTTTCCGATTCTGTGTCTCCCTCTCTCTCTGCCCCTCCCCCGTTCATGCTCTGTCTCTCTCTGTTCCAAAAATAAATAAACGTTGAAAAAAAAAAATTTAAAAATTATCCACAAAGAAAAGCCCAGGCCTGGATGTCGTTGGTTAATTCTACCAAACGTTTAAAGAAGAATTAATACCAGCCCTTTCCAAAAAGCAAAGGAGGAGGGAACACTTTGCAATTCATCCAATGAGGCTAATATTACCCTGATAGTCAAACAAATTAAAGACATCACAAGAAAAGGAAACTAGGGACTAGTGCCTCATGAATATGGATGCAAAAATCCTCAACAAAAACTAGTATATAAAGGATTACACACTGTGGCCAAGTGGGATTTATCCAAGCAATGCAAGGTTGGTTGAATATTCCAAAGTCAATTAATTTAATATACTATATGAATGAAGGACAAAAGCCACATGATCATTTCAATAGATGCTAACATCTCTGCATTATAAAAATACTCAACAAACTAGAAATAGAAGTATATTTCCTCAATCTCATAGAAAAAGGACATCTATGAAAACTCCACAGCTAACATTATACTTACTGGTGAAAGTGTTTTCTCCCTTTCATCCTTTTCAAGAAGGATGTCTACTCTCCCCACTTCTATTCAACATTGTACTGAAGGTTCTAGCCAGGGCAGTCAGGCTAGAAAATGGAATAAAAGGCATCCAGATTGGAAGGAAGAAGTCAAATTATCTCTAATTGCAGATGACATGGTCTTGTCTGCAGAAATCCTAAAGAATCCACTAAATCCACTAAAAGATGATTAGAACTAATAAATGAGTTCCGTGAGGTTGCAGCATACAAGATCGATATCCAAAAATCAATTGCATTTTTATACACTAGTAATGAACAAATTGGAAATGAAATTAAGAAAACAATTCTGGGCCACCTGGGTGGTGGCTTAGTTGGTTAAGCATCCAACTTGATTTCAGCTCAGGTCATGATCTCATGGTTCTTGAGTTCGAGCCCTACGTTGGGCTCTGCACAGACAATGCTAAGCCTGCTTGGGATTCTCTCTCTCTGCATTCCCCCCACTCACGCACTCTCACTCTCAAAATAAATTAATAAACCTAACCCCTCCCCCCAAAAAAACAATTGCATTTGCAACAGCATCAAAAAATAAAATACTAATTACATTTAACTAAAAAAGAGATTCAAAACTTGTACACTAAAACTACAAAACATTATTGAAAGAAATGAAACAAGATTTAAATAAACAGACTCATGGATTGGAAGACAATGTTGTTAAGATGGCAGCACTTCTCCCATTGATCTACAGCTTCAATGAAATCTTTATCAAAACCACAGCTGGCTTCTTTGCAGAAACTGACAGGCTGATGCTAAAATTCATATGGGAATTTATGGAACCCAAAATAGCCAAAGCAGATCTTTAAAGAGAAGGACAAAGTTGGAGAACTCACCCTTCCTGACTTAAAAACTTATTAGAAAGCTACAGTAATCGAGATAGTGTAGTATTAGTGTAAGGAAAGACATATTGATTAATGGGATAGAATTGAGAATCTAGAAATGTACCATCGTATTTATAGCCAATTGATTTCAACAAAGGCATCAAGACAACCCAATGGGAGAAAGAACAGTCTTTTCAACAGTGTGGGGACAGCTGGATATTGCATGCAAAAGAATGAACCATAGGTAAAAATGAACTCAAAATGGACCAAAGACCTAAATGTTAAGTGCTAAAACTATTAAATTCTTAGAAGAAAGCATAGATGTAAATCTTTGTGGCCTTGACACCAAAAACACAGCAGAAGGAAAAAAACAGGTAATTGACATTATCAAACTTTAAAAATTTTGTGCTTTGGGGTGCCTGGCTGGCTCAGTTAAGCATTTCTTGATTTCGGTTCAGGTCATGATCCCACAGTTCATGAGATCAAGCCCCACGTCAGGCTGTATGCTGACAGCATGGAGCCTGCTTGGGATTCTCTCCCTCTGTCTCTGCTCCTGCCCCCACTCATGCACTCTCTCTCTCTCTCTCTCTCTCTCTCAAAATAAGTAAACATTAAAAAATTTTTGTGCTTTAAAGGACATAGTTGAAAAGTGAAAAGACAACCCATAGAATGGGAGATAATTTTTGCAAATCATATTTCTGACAAGAAACTTGTACTAATATAGATACAGAACTCTTACAACTCAAAAATGCAAAAACAAATAACTCAATTTAAGAATGGGCAAAAGGGATGCCTGGGTGACTCAGTCAGTTAAACGTCCAACTTTGGCTCAGGTCGTGATTTCACGGTTTGTGGGCTCAAGCCCCACATCTGTCTCTGTGCTAACAGCTCAAAGCCTGGACCCTGCTTTAGCTTCTGTGTCTCTATCTCTGCCCCTCCCTCCCTCTCTCTCTCTCTCTCTCTCTCTGACTCTCTCAAAAATAAATAAAACATTTTTTAAAAAATTTAAAAAGTGGGCAAAAAACTCAGTCTAAGAAGATACACCCATGGCCAATAAACGTGTGAAAAGATATCAACATTGTTAGTCATCAGGGAAATGGAAATCCAACCCTCAACAGGATACCACTTTACACTTGCTAGAATGGCTAAAGTAAAAAAGACAGATGATAACAAGCATTGGAGAGGTTAGGAGAAATAGGAATGTGATATGCTGTTGGTAGAAATGTAAAAGGGTGCAGCCACTTTGGAAAACAGCCTGGAAGTTCCTCAAAAAGTTAAACATCCAGTGATTTCACTCACAAGTATATACCCCCAAAGAATGAAAAACAGGTGTTCAAACAAAAACTTGTACATGAATATTTGTAGCAGCATTATTCATCATAGAAAAAAAGGAAAAAAATGCAATGTCCAGCGAATGGATGAAGAAATGTGGTATACTCATACAATGGAATAACTGGGAGTAAAAGAAATGAAGTACCGATGTATGCTACAGCATGGATGAACTGTGAGAACATGCTAAGTGGAAGAAGCTCATCTTGAAAGACCACCTAATGTATGTATCATTCCATTTATATGAAATGTCCAGAATAGGTAAATCCGTGGAAACAGAAAATAGATTAGTGGTTGCCTAGGGCTGTGGGCAGAAGTGGGATGGAGGAGGGGCAAGAGGGGTTGGGGGAGGTTGGGATGAAATAAGGAGTACTCCTAAGAGGATATAGAGTTTCTTGTTGGAGTGATGGAAATATCCTAAAATAGATTGTGGTGATAGTTGCTCAACTCTGCAAATATACTAAAAACTATGTACATTTTAAATTGGTAAATTAAATGGTATGTGAATTATAGTTTCAATAAAGCTGTTATAAAAATAACAGTGGTGAATCACTGATAGCAGTGAAAATTAGAGTTGGCTAAGTAATTGTTAGTGTGGTTGTTGCACCTATAATAATTCAGAAAAATATGTTTTGGGAAAAAATAGATTCTTTGTGCCACGATTATCAACATTTTGACAATCTTTGTCTCCTAGCATATATTTGAACACCTTTGATAATCTGGGACCATATAAATTCTTTTACATATTTAGAATACATATTTAGCATTCTTTTCAGCTGTCCACAGATGAATAGGAAAAACGCACTCTTCTTGTAACTTTCTCCTTTACTCTCACACAACTACCACACTCACAACACTTCTAACACCAGATGTGTTGTGTTCCCCTCCCGCCCCCTGGTACCAAGCAATTCTCCATGATACCAGCTGGGTATCTTACAATTCAATTCAATTCTGACCCTAACGGGAGTAGCACAGAACCCACAGGTTAAGGGCCCAGTCCCACGAGACTGCCCCCCACTTCAGATGCCATTTACAAGTGGTAGGTCCACAGATTACCCACAATTTCTGTTGACTTGGTTGCTAGTCAGAGGTTCCCATGACCACCACCACCCCCATTTTGAATTCAGTTACTTGCTAGAACAGCTCACAGCCACCACAGCTGGCTTCTTTGCAGAAACGCTGGTTTACATTGACAAAGATTATATGTGATAGAGCATACAGAGGACTGTCCAGATGAAGAGATACCTAGGGCAAGTTCTGGGAGGGTTCACCAACCCTGTTCACCAACATGGAAGTTCTCCAAACCCTGTGCTATTGGATTTTTATGGAGACTTCATCACGTTGGCATGAACAACTCTTGACTCGTTTTCATCCCTCTTTCCTCTGTGGAGAATGGTCGGAGGGGCAAGGCCCAGAGAGAGGTGGTAGGGCTGAAAATCCCAAGCTTCTAATCACGGTCTTTCTGGTAACCAGCCCCCATCCAGGGGCCACCCATTAGCCCATCCAGAGTTTTCTCATTAGAACAAAAGGCACTGACTGCTATCACCCAGGAAATTCCGGGGAATTTAGGAACTGTGTCAGGAACTGGGATCAACTCTCAGATATTGGAACAAAAGAAGCTCTTAGTGCTCTGATCGGTTAGGAAAGTACAAGGCTTTTGGAAGTTCTGTGCAGGAACTGGGGGGCAGAGACCAATGAACATAGTTTCTATAATTTCATAACAATACGTCTAATGGATTATTACTGAAGATGGGAATTGTCTTGTTTACATGCTGAATTCTTTTATGACTCAGAAATGCTTTCAGATGCAAGTAACAAGAAACCCAACCACAGTGGTTTATACAAACACGAGGCTACTTTTTTCTTCATATGAGAAAGCTGTGAGTAGGCAGCTGCTGACATTGGTTCAGATGCTCAACAATGTCAAGGCAAATGTTTCTGGCATTCTCTTGGCCTTTCTCAACATTAGCACTCAAGACAGGAAGAAGGAGGAAGAAGACCAGACAGCACCAACATCAGAAAAACAAAAGCTTAAAAAAGAAAAAAAAAAGAAAAAAAAAGCTTTCCTAGGAACCTCACCAACTTCCACTTACATCTGGGTCACATGGCCTCCTCTGGCTGGAAAGTGGATGATAACAGGAGGGTCAGGGATGAGAAGGGGAGGCAGGACATCAACTGACAATATCTGCTAGGATTCCAAAGTCTATGACAAATTTTGGTATATATCAGGAGGTGTCTCAACAGTCCTTTATAAGTATCTGTTGAATGCATATGATAGAATGTTTATTCACAAATACTCAGTCCTCCTCCCTTGGGAGGTTAAGACATCCATGCTGTGTGGAACCTTGGCATCTGAACTTCCTTCAGCCAATGAAATGAACACAGAAGTGCCTTTAAGAGCCAGGTTCTCTTTTCTTTGCCCCTGTGATCATGGAAGCAGGTGTCAAAGTGGAGCCTCTATCAGCTCCAGTCCTTAAATGGATATGATGAGAAGAACACCCAGCTTACCCATGTTAGTTAAGGCACTGAGAATATTTAGTTGTTATTGAAGCTTAACCTAACCCATCCTGACTGATACAATGTATGTACCCAGGCAAAGAAATCCACAACCAATCCCCAAATTAAAATTTTACAAACTATATTTCCTGATCACATTAATAGCAAGACTGTGCCTAAATTAAGATAAATGATAGCCATCTGGAAGTTAAACAAAATAATAGCTCCTCTGTCAAAGTGGAAATCAATACTGAAAAGACAGACTAGACATTTAAGATGATGAGACCACTGTATACAAATACATTCTGGGATGGGACTAAAGTTATTCTTGGTAAAAATTCATAATCTAAAGCCGATACTGCTAAAATAAATATGCTTAAACGTTGGAAGATTGAGAATAATTGGATTAAGAATTCAAAATAAGCTAGAAAATGAACAGCAAAATAAAAAGTGGAAGAAATTAATAAAGATAAGAGCCTACATTAATCACAAAGCAAAAAGTCTGTGGAATTGATTAATCAAATCAAGGACCAGAACTTTGGAAGGATAAATCAAGTAGACAAGTCTCTGGGAAATAGGATTCCCCTCAAAGCAGGTAGAAAGAGATAGATACTCAATGTAAGGCATGAGAAACAGACAATATAAATTGGTACACTATTTCTGGTGGGCGGATTGACACAACTGTCAAAATGTAAAATGTGCGTACCTTGAAAATTTGATGAATACATAAGTGTTAGGTTGAACTGACTGAGGTTCTCAAATGTCGAAGTCTCATGGAGAAATACTACTTTTTTGTAAGAAGTTTGAAACCCCAGACTTGGCGAACAGGGGATAAATGGAACTCCCCTCTCCAGAAGCCTTTGGAGAGGGATGTGTCTCAGTCATTGACCTTGGCCCCATGATTCTATGAATCAGTCCTATACAAAGGACATGGTCCTAGGTAGCCAACTTCCCCTCTTCTCCTTCTGGAAAATTTTCCTGGATTGTTCTGGGCTCTAACAGCCAAAACCATCCCCAGGCTCCCAGAGCATCCCCAGACTCAAGGGGTGTTCACAATGATGCCTTCTCTACTCACTGAACTGTCTTTATCTGATGCCTCCAGGGAAGCTCCTTGAGTCCACTTGTCCCTTCTCATGCTGTGAAGCAGGGCCTTTTTGAACTCAGGTTCCTCAGGTTCACATCCCCTCCTCCTCCATCATGTTGCCCTAGGCTTAAATCAGCACTTATGGCTGGAAAGCTGGGGCTCATTCTGAGCTCTGGATCTCACTCTGCCTTTAGCATCGCCATCTCCCATCGGAAGATTTCTTTATGCCCAGAATCCTAGAATGCAAAGTGCAGATACGTCCAGGCTTCTGGCCTAGAGTAGACTCTGGCCATTGGGATTCATGGCCAGAAATGAATGCCTATTCATTCATTTATGCATGTTTACATTTATTTATGTACTCTAGTCACTCAAAAAAATATGTATTTGCACACCTAATTAGTGCTGGACATTATTCTAGGGCACTGACGATTCAGCAGTGAAAACAACAGAGGAAAATCCTTGCCCTCCTAGAGCTAAGATCCCAGTAAGGTGGATCAACAGTAAACAAAATAAGTAGGTGAACTAAAGTGTGGGTCAGTAGTAAAGTCTATGGAGAAAAATAAGACAGAGATGGAGGCTAGGGAGTATGTAAGGGGTAGAGGCCCCATTGAATGATGACATTTGGATAAAGGTATGAGGGAGTGAACCCTGCAGGTTTCCAGGAGAGTTCTGTTCCAGTAGAGGGGATGGCAAGTGAAAAGCCCTAAAGAGGAAGCATGTGAAGAATATCTGAGGTAGGAGGTCAGTAGTGCTGGAGCTGAATAAGCAAAGGGTGAACGCTAAGAGGCGAGGTTAGAGGGAACAGTGGGGGTGGAGGCTGTGGTCAGAACCCTGGCTTTCTTGTAAGTGAGCTGGGAGCCACTGGAGGGTCCTCAGATGGAGAGGGACATGAAAGACCTCTTGCTGCTGTGCCGGAAGCAGACTGTAGTGAAGCTGGGATAAACACAGGTCGGTCAAGAGGCTTCTGGAATGATCTGGTGACAGGGGAGGGTGGTGTGCACTCGGGTGATGGCACGGAGGTGACACCATAGGCAGTGAGAAGGGGGTGTGTGAAGAAAGGTAACTGGAGTGGCTCCAACACCAGCCTTTAACACCCAGAGCCTGCACCCCGTCTAGGAATCCCAACAGGGTGACATGGTCTCTGGTGACTCCTCTTCAGCCGCCTTCTTCCTCTCTGAGGACCTGCATGTGATCATGTCCAAAAGCTTGTTCCCCAGAACTCTGTGTTTCTCCCTCCAGAGGGCTCCATTCCTCGCTGTTGGATGAAAAATGAATAGGATGAGAACACCAAGTGAGCATGGGCTCATCTGAATTCTGCCTCAGCCCCCTTGCTCTCTTCAGTGACAGGAAGAAAACACCATGTAAGCTGCTCAGTGAAAAAACAATAATTAGGGCTGAGAGAGTTAGACAAGTAAACAATTAAATGTTCTATTATGATCAGTCTTTAGCCATTTAAGCTTCGGTTCAAGAAGGAATCATTATAAAGGTCTAATAGAAATGAAAATAGAAGTAGGATAGTTTTGTGTTACATTTCAACCATGGCCTCAGCCTTGCAGATCTAAAGTCGGTTTGACCATGGCAGAGAAAGGCTCCCAGCCACAAGGGGACTTACACAGACATGAAGGAGGTGGAAGACAGGCATGTCTACCAACTGGCTGGGGTGGAAGCAGGAACCTTTCAGCTAAGAAGGTTTCATCCTGCACAACAGGAGCTTTTTCGTTTTATTTTTAATGTCTGAGAAGCAACATGAGAATTCTGCCTGGGAGGCAGGAGAGGCAGCTTACAAGAAGCTTCTGGATGTCTTGTGAGATGCTGGATTGTAGAATAAATATGTCTAATAAAATCCCCCTGGTTACCCAGCTTTGAGGATTTGGAAATACCATTCGACTGTTTCTTGAAGGAATTGCTTCACTGAAACTGGAAAAATACCTGCTCAGGACACCACAATCCCAGCAGAGGACTTTGGAATAAAGATACTATTCATCACTGAGGTCTGAGTCTTTGCAGCCAAGACGCCGGCACATCCTTCTGGGGATATAGAGAGGCAAGCCCAGGTCACCTCTTCCTTGGATCCTCTCAATGTCTTGTTCCTCTCAAGGAGTTCCCGTCTCTTCTCCAGGATGTCCAGAATCCCAGGGGACTTCCAGAGTGGAGGGTGCTCCAGAGCCCAGGTTGCCCATTAGAGGAGTCCTGCACTGGGCAGAAATGACCAGCCCCTAGTACTGCCATATTTCTCAGTCTTGACCAAGGACCAACCCACAAAAAGTGTTACCTTGGTTCAAATCTAAGTACCTGGAAGGAGCTGTCAGATGGAGGCTGTCAGTGATTCATATTCTTGCCACGGCAGTTTGCTTCTTTTGAAAGGGAACTTGAGTGCTGTGTCTCTGGGTCTTCCACAAGCCCCCAAATCAAGCAGTAAATGTGAGAGAAGAGGCCAGGGAGGAAGAATTGCTTACCCTGGAGTAGGACCTTGGCCTGCCTCTAAAATGGGCCACACAGTTTAGATTTGGGACAAAAGCCTTTCAGTACAAAGTGTGATTTTGCCTACAGTATTCTTTCTCTTGAGAACCCATGGTGACATTTAGCAGATGAATGAGAAGCCAGAGGCCCTGGCTTCTGGCCAAACTCAACGTGGCTACTACTTTGAGGTTAATCAAATTCATTTTTTCCCCCATCGGCAAACTTTTAGTTACAGTTTGGCTTCCCATGTGGCTTTCTCTACAGTAAAGATGGTGCTGGCCATTGGGCTTGAATGAACAATTGTATCTCATTGTAAATGAATGCTTTGAAATTACACCTTCCATACCAGCCTTTACTTCAGTAAGTCCACCTCAGAAATGGGTCCAACGTCAGAGTCTGGACAATATTTCAGCCTAATAAACTGAGAACTGTATTGTGAACAGAAAAAGTAAATGCCACCCTAGAAGGCTTTTTGGAACTTAATAAGGCCACCTTCCTTAGAAATTCCCCTAACTTGTCAAACTCTTCTTTGGACCTTCTGTATTACAAATGTTTGAGAAGGTTCTTTGGGTGGATGACAATCAACAAATCCTGTAAAGTGTAAAAGGCCCCATCATTCATCAACATCTGTTTTACCATGAGGTCAGTGCAGAGGTTAACAGCTGTAAGCAGATTTCAACCCCTCACCCCCTGCAGCGGGTCCAAAAGACACATGGCTCTTTGGCAAAGACTGTGTTTCCTTGCCTCTCTTGCAGCTAGCTGACCATGGCCATGGATCTAAGTTCTAGCCAGTGGGATGTGGGGATAAGCATTGGGTGCACCTTCTGAGTTATGCTCTTACAGAAAAAGGGGCACACCTTCCCACTTTCTCTTCCATTTTCTACTGTCTGTGATGTGGTTGTGATGATTGGAGCAGTCATCTTGGGCCACAAGATGGAAGCCATGCAATGAGGGAGGCACAGCTGCAAGATAGAAGGGTCCTAGTATCTGGATGATTATGCAGACACCATGCCATGCACTGACTGCCTATCTAGATTTTTTATGACAGAAAAATTAATTTCTAACTTTTAAAGGCACTATTATTTTGGGTCCCTCTCTTATAACAGCTGAACTGATATCCTAATTAATTCAGTCATTTTATTCTTCATGTATGCAGTGAGAGAGGATCATTAGAAGATTTCAGGTTTTTGACAAATGTCTAAGGGGGTGCAATGTGGGCAAAGGAGCTGTGAGTGGAGGGTTAAGGAATGGTGGCCAAAGTCTGGTCAAGGAGATGGATAGCTCTGGCCCCAGTGCCAAGGTCTTCTCAACTGGGGAACAGAGAGAAAGTGATCAGGAAATAGGAGAGAAAACCATGGGGTATTTGTTGCATCCCAAGCACTGTGCTAGCCCTTTACATATTACCCAGTCCACTGACCAATACGTCCCAAGAGAGCAAGAACTTTACAGTGACTTGCCACTATATCCCTGGTGCCTAGAACAGTGCCTGGCTCATAGTAGGCCCTCAATAAATACATGAGGAATGAATGGATAAATTATTCTACAGTAATTCAATGAGATTAATAGTAATAGCCTGAGTTTAGCCAATGAGGAAAGTAAGACTCAGAGACATTAAGTAACTTGGCCAAGTTGCACAGGTGGTAAGTAGCTGAACTAAGGTCCAAAATCAGGTGGATGTGTTGCAAAGCTTTGGCTCTTTTCTCTGCTTTGGATATCATCTCTTTTGGGAGTACAGAATTTTATGCTTATATGGCCAGAGAAGCAGTATTTCCATATGGGTCTGTGTTATTCAAACAAGTAGTATTAGATTCTTCCTTGAAGTAGCATAGGGTCCCTTCAAGATATCTGTGTCTATAAGCCGCAGGGAGGCTAAAACCATTGTGTGAGTCCAGGGTACAGGTGGGTACACTGGGGGTAGAGAAAAAGAAAACTCTGGAAGGAGCACAGGTTAGCATGAAAATTATTTCTGTGCTGAGGTCCAAGACAGTTGTCACGTGTGGAAAGCCCCATCAGAAACATTGTGACCATGAATTTTTTGCACACGTGCAATAACCAGAAGAGCTGTTGATGAAGATTAACCAAAACAGCATCCTCAAGTACAGCAAAAGCTATGATTCACCAGATATTTGGGACAACAGATCAAGTTGCAAATAGATTTGTTTTATCTTGGAAAAGGGGAGATTTAAAGAATTTGATAGCATGTCTAAAACTTATTTTTTTTCATTTCAACATTTTATTTATTTCTTTATTTGAGAGACAGATCGTGAGTAGAGGATAGGCAGAGAGAGAGAGAGGGAGACACAGAATCCAAAGCAGGCTTCAGGCTCTGGGCCATCAGCACAGAGCCTGATGTGGGGCTCAAACCCATCCACATTGAGATCATGACCTGAGCCGAAGTCAGACGCTCAGCTGACAGCCACCCATGTGTCCTGCTAGCATTTTTTTTAATGCGGAGCGTTCATTTGAAAATCCTCTTTCTAGCTTCTCTTACACTCTAGGGCTTGAGTAGCATCTGTCTTCTTTAAATGGGGCCTAGGGCTTCATTCACAGGGGGCCACCCAGCCAGCTGCCCTTGTTTATATCCCCAGTCTGGCTGGTTCCTTCTGCATTTATAACTCTCTGTTTTACAGAGAACAGAGCAGCAGGACTTCCCAGAGGACAGAAGTGGGTGTCTTCCTGTGTCTTCCCCGGGTCCTCCCAGCCTAGGATAGGTCCCAGGTCCTGACTTGGGGACGGCTCACCTGGAGCCTCAGGTCAACAGGGTCCTTACACCCTTAGGGGGAGCAGAGCAGTGCTTGGGGTGCCTGCAGTGCCATGACCCAAGCCAGGGGCCACACAAGGCCACAGGAGGTGGCACCTTCCTGAGGAGTAGAGTGACCCCACCAGCTTTGCAGAACGTTCCATCATCTTGCTAGGCATGAAGAGGCTGGCCACGGGTATGTGTGGCTCTGAGGCGGGGGAATGGATGAAGGTGCACGTGGGGTCGGCGTGTGGAGGCCCTTTCCCTAGGTGGTCTCGGGTGAGTGGTGTGCGTGCCGAGGGAGAGGGGCTTTGTATCTGCTGGCATCAGAGCAAGTACGTACATCATGTCTGGGTGACTGTGACAGATGAGGAGCCTATGTCTTGAACAGGGCCTGAAATGTGTGTACAGCGTCTGAATAAATGTGCTTAGTTGTTATCATCACACAGCTCTTTTATTGGCATATTATTTGTTTAATTGATAGCAGTTCTCCCTCCTCCAGGATAATTCATTCGGGTTTAATATTGAGAACAGAACTCAACCGTCCATCCTCACTTCACAGCGTGTTTGAGACTGATCTCCTGGTCCTGGTTTGCCTGTCTGGTTAGTTGGTTAGCTAGCTAGCTGAGCGGTCATACTTTTAAGTATCCTGAGTGGGTTTCCTGTCTTTTCTGAGCCACATCTTTGGCTTGTTGCGTGACGTCACCAAATCCCTGTTCTCTGTGTCAGCTCATTGCTGCAGAATTCTTTCTTCCCTTCTTTCTTTTTTTCAATTTTAATGAGTTTAGGTTATTTCAGAATGTATTAGATTATTCTCTCCCTTGTGTTGGATATTTGAGGGGATGCAAGTAAACCGAACATTTCTCAGTCCTCTCTTCTCTTAATTGAACAGGGGCTGACTGCTGCGAGGCTTGGTATTCTGCCCAAAGATGTCCCTGAACATCCACAGCTGGGCTTCTGTCAGCTCTGTAAACAACAAGGACAGGCCAGGGCGAAGGTGCTTCAGCATTTAGAGCTGGAGCCTCTCGGCGCGTGAACAAAGCCTGTTTGAGGCACCCCGTTTGAAGCCCTACTGAATCCATGATGGCCGAGTCCTACCTTAATTGGCAACCATCTGCCTCCTACAGCAATTCACAGGGAGCTCATGCCAGCATTAAGGCAGCTTCCTATTTTGCAAATGATTTGTGATTCATAATGAACAAAAGATTGCTCTTCAGATGACCTGTCAGGGTAAGCCTAATTCGGGGATGGGATCCATAGGAACCCGTCCTCCGTGTTCTGAGGGGTAGTAGAGATCGGAGGGGCCACAGTAGTGCAGGGGTGGTACAGCTCAGGCTTGCTGCTAGCTTATATAATGCCTTTGAGTGGATTTGCAAGATGTGCCCCCTCTGGGTTGACACAACCCCATGGCCACACAGCTTGGCAATGGGAGGGCTCCTTCTTGGAGGAAAATGTGTCTCTTTCCCCTGGCACATTCAGCCCTGAACCAGGGAATGTGCTTTGGTAAGGAAAGCGTAGACTGTATTTAAGGCCCCACTTGAGCCCTGGTGCTTTAGGGGTGCTTTGGTGCAGAGCCAGGTGCTTTAGTGCAGAGCCCTGAAGCAGATGCCCCTCCTTCTCTAGTGGCAACTGGGCGAGCCTTTCCAGTGCTGGTTCTTTCCACCTTGAGAGTGTTAAAGACAAGACAGCATACCCAAAATGGAGTCACTTATGCTAAGTCCCACTCCACCAAACTAAGGCTTAACTTAATTACAGTTTTGGCTCTCCCAGAAAGGGAACCTTAAACCATTGAATAGCCTGATCATCATGAGTCAGGTAATCTGCATGACAAGCCCCTTACATCCCCTAAAGGAAAGTAACCTTGCCATAACCAACCCACCTTTTTTTACTTCCTTCTTCCTGTTCCCTCCTGCCTATAGAATTTCTTGCCTTGTGTAGCAATTCAGAGCTCCTTTTTTTTTTTTTAAAGTAGGCTCCACGTGGAGTTTGAACTCATGACCCTGAGATCAAGACCTGAGCTGAGATTAAGAGTAGGGCACTTAACTGACTGAGCCACTGGGCTCCCCTCTTCAGAGTTCCTTTCTATCTGCTTGACTGGATGTTGCCCACTTCATGAATTGTGGAATAAAGCTAATAAGATCTTTAAAATTTACTCAATTGAAGTTTTATTTTTTTCAAGAGAAAGAATAATCTATCCTTTTTGTCTTCTCATATCTTCCTCATGTCTCAACCATTCTGTTATGATGTAGGTATTATTTGTCCCATTTTAGAGATAAGAAAACTGAGAATAAGGGGGATCTTCCAAGGGTATAAAGCTTGCAAGTGATTGGATTGGGATGATTAAATCCCAAGTCTGTCCACTTTAAAGCCCATGGTCTTCAACTACATTTCCTTTAAAAATCATTGGATGGATTTGAATTTTGTGTGATCAGGATACAGCAGTGTTGAGAGTCTTCTCCTCAATCTTGTGATAATGCCTTTAGTGTATCTCTAGCTACCAACTCTTTCCTGGGCTCTGTGATTAATGCTGGGTTTAAGAGGTAAATGAGCAAGGGGCACCTGGTTGTTGATTGAATGTCCAACTTCAGCTCAGGTCATGATCTCACAGCTTGTGAGTTTGAGCTCTGTCTTGGGCTCACTGCTCTCAGTGCAGAGCCCACTTCAGGTCCTCTGTTCTCTCTGTGCCTCCCTTGCTTGTGCTCTCTCAAATAAATATTTAAAAGAGGTAAATGAGCAAAAGGAGCTTCCTGTCAGGAGAGATTATCAAGTCCTGTTGACAAACTATATTGTGTCTATTTCTTTTCCTTCATGAGAGGTACCTAGGAGAGAAGAAGGAGTCCTGGACTGGGGATAGGGGTCTGGGAGGCTTCCCTCAGGCTGCTGATGGTTTGCTATGTGATATCCTGAGAAAATCACTCAGCTAGGTGACCAACTCATTCTGTCTAGTTTGCTGGGGACTTTCCTGGTTTTAGCACTGAAAGTCCTACATCCTGGGAAACTCCCACACATCTCCACAAACCACCACAGTTGGTCACCCTACACTCAACCCTAAACTCCTATCAGTCTCCTTCAGGAGATTGCAAAGCACTTTGCAGAAAAGGAACATTTTTCTTTTGTTTTTTATCATACAAGTTATGCATGTTGGCTGCTGAAAATAGAGACAACAAAAAAGCACTATGCTAAAATGGCTAATAAACATAAGAAAAGATGCTAAATTTCACTCTTAAAGAAATGCAAATCAAAACAAGATATCACTTTCACTTCTCAGATTGGAAAAATAAAAAAAGAAAACATTGAGAATACACAGTTAAAGCTGGAAAGACTGTGGAGGATGCATGCCCTTCCTTTTTCAGTGGTGGGAATGCAAATTGGTGCAACCTCTTAGGTCCATTTGGCCTATCTATCAGCATCTGAAGGTGTACATCCTTTGTCCTAGCAAATCCTTTTTTAAGAATGTGCCCTACAGAAATACTTGCGTGAGTCCATGAAGATGTATACGAAAGAACATTCAATACAGACTTTTTGTTGTAAGAGAATATTGGAACTAATGCAGGATTCTACCCACTGGGATGAACAAGAGAACAATTGCCCATGGTGGAAGTTTAGACATCCTCTTCCTGTGATTCCTGTAGACAGGGGTTCTCAAATGCCAGTGTGCATCAGAATTTTATGGAGGCTTATTTAAACAGATTACTGAAGCTCATCCCTAGAGTTTTTGTTTTAGTAGTCTGGTGTGGAGTCTAAGAATTTGCATTTTAAATTTGCTGCTGGTCCTAGGACCACACTTTGAGAACCACTGATATGGAAAGAAAAGACAAAGGCTTTTTCAAGGTTTTTCCAGATCTTGGAGGAGAACAACCAGAGACAGAGAGGCCTAGGCAGGAGTCCAGGAGGTAGATGGGATGTACCCTCTGATTTCCCTTCCACTGGCCTGAAGCCCCCACCTGATCACTCAGAGCATTAGCCAGGAAAAATCCTTGGCAAACAGGACACAGGAATACCTGGGATTCCTACAGAGCATGTCTCAGTTGTGGGCAGAGGGAATGGAGCAATTTGGGGGTTGGCCTCACTAGCAAAGGTACATATAGGGTAGGGAGGAAGAGAGAGGGCCAGCTGGGTGACTTCTGCCAGCTGTGTTTGTTGGTGTCTCTGCTCCTCCCTGGGAAGCTGGCATTCTGGATTCAAGGACAACATCAGATGCTTGGGGAATAGAGGAGCAGGTGTTCTCTGGAACCAAAACTTGCAAATGAATTAACAGGTGCTGATTGCTGCCAGGCAGAGGTGTGTTATGTGTGGATATTGATTTGCTTTTTTTCCCCTTCCAATTCCGGGCTGGTACCAACAACCTCATGCCCTCAGTTGAAGGGCTTGAGCCCTCTCTATGTGCATACTGTGACTTAATTTGGGACTTTTCCTTACTGTCTTCCCTGGCTAAGACAATGGTGGGGGCATGATGACAAGTAACAGGAAGCAGTGGGGAAACACCCCCTTTCTTGCCTCGTTTTTTGGAAACACCCACAATCCCCATCAACACCGCCTTTGGTAGAATTTTTCTCAATGTCCCAGGAAAGGTCAATGGAAGAAGGGAAAAGGAAAATAAATCATTACTATTGCACTGCTCCTCACCCACCAATCCAGGCTCTGCTCCATTGCTGGTCTCTGTTCTTTTTGTGTTCTATCTTTTGTTTCCACCAGACTGGTCCAGGTCCTCTAAAATGCTATACCTTCTACTTCAAGTTCTATGCATCACCTATAAAGGGCATTCTGGTGCCCAGTTACTCTTTGTGGTCTTATTCTTGAACCACTTTGATCCATTTGTCATACCTCACCTCATTTTGGACTTGATTTTTTTTTTCTGGCTATTGAATTTGCTACACATTCTCCCTTTATCTCTGGTCCTCATCCTTCAGATTCATACCAACTTGGCTCTTCTCAAAAATTATTTTGGTTCTCCACCCAAGCTACACTGTCCTAGTTTACCATGGGTAATACCCTCTCTTAGTTCTCCCTGCTAGCTATTTATTTATTTATTTATTTATTTATTTATTTTTTGGGGACAGAGAGAGACAGAGCATGAACGGGGGAGGGGCAGAGAGAGAGGGAGACACAGAATCGGAAACAGGCTCCAGGCTCTGAGCCATCAGCCCAGAGCCCGATGCGGGGCTCGAACCCACGGACCGCGAGATCGTGACCTGGCTGAAGTCGGACGCTTAACCGACTGCGCCACCCAGGCACCCCTCCCTGCTAGCTTTTATCTCACTCTTCCAGTTCCAGCACCATGCCTGCAGACAGAGCAGCGCCAAAAGAAAAAGCTTGGGAATTTCTTCTAGTGGAACCCCTGCCCTGAACTGGAGAAGAGAACTATGAACTTGGAAGCAAATGATGAGGCCAGAGCCATAAGACTCCAGCCTCACACCGCATCAGCTGTACAGCTCATAGGAAGTCTTTGAGCCTTGAGCCGACAGGAACTCTGTGATAACTGGCCTTAGCAGCCTCCCTGCTGTCCTTGGTGCTGAACCCCACCAACCAGTTGCCTCTAGGAGAGGAACAGGACTGAGCAGTCCACATGAAGGACATTAAAACCAACTGCTCCCCAGGGGGCGCCTGGGTGGCTCAGTTGGTTAAACACCCGACTCAACTTCAACTCTGATGGTTCAAGAGTTCGAGCCCCGCATGGGGTTTCGTGCTGGCAGTAGCGAGCCTGCTTGGGATTCTCTCCCTCTCTCTGCCCCTTCCCCTCTAAAATAAATAAGTAAACTTAATAAATAAAAAAAAAAAAAAGCCCGACTGTCCTGGAACCTAAGCCCCACCAGGGAGATGCACACCACTATGGTAAGGTCTAGTTAAATTGTCGTTACCTGAGAACATCTGGCTGGGCTTCAGGTCCACTTTCCAAGAAGAGAGGAAATAACATTGAACACCTGACCAGGCACTGTACCTGACACCTTGGCTACATGATTTATCTTAATCTTTAAAATAACCAGCAGGGGTAGGAATTATTATCTTAATTTTACTGATGAGGAAATAGAGGCACAGAGAAGTTGCTCACACTTTGGCCAACCTCCTACAGCTGTTCTGTGGTAGAGTCAGGGCTCAGAAACAGAAGTGCCCATTCCCAAAGCTGGACCTGCTGACATTAGACCCATGTGCCCTAAGGCTAGTGCTGATGGCTCTTTGTCAGGCAGCTACCCAAGAGATGCTGACATTTGGGCAGGCCACCAGATTGTATGTTTTCTCCCTGGGACATTTCAAATTTCAAATATTTGAGACTCTGAAACCATTTCAAAAGCCCTCATTGTCCTCAAAAAACACACACCACACCCACACAAATGAACAAGCTTCATTTACTTTCTCATTTATGGGAAAGGAATGTGAATATAAGCAAGACATTCAAATTAAAATGGACTGTTTTATTTTAATTGACCTTTGATTTCCAACTCACTATCTCCTTCACGTCTCCGCTCTGGCCTCTTCCAATCCCTTGCTGTGCTCTGTGAGTCATGAGGGCCTGAGGCTCAGCAGCTGTAATTGGTTTGTAACTTCCTGGAATGTCAAAGCCAAGATGGAAATTTTACGTATCACTCCACCAATTCTGTCCCAGCTTTAATAATAAGTTGGCAGAAGGGAAGGCAGATTTACAGCAGGAGAGAAATGTAATCAAATTTGGAGGTGAAATGCAATAAGTACAAATGCTAGTTTTCATTTGGAAGCGTCTTAGATAAATGTGATTTCACCCAGCTCCCCAGCCAAATCTGTTGTTTCTTCTCCTGGAGCAGTGGAGGGCCCTGGTGTAGTAATGGGAGGGTTTGTTACTAGGATTCCCCCTACTCGGCCCCAGCAGAGTGACCCTGGAGGACTGAGGGAAAACAATGGTAAAAGAGACATGAAGAGTCTGTTAGGGAGACGGGGCTTCACTGGGGCATCAGAACGACTGAATACTGGAGGGAAAAGCAAGTTAAGTACTTGCTAGGTACTATAGTAAGTGCCTTGCATGTGGTATCTATTTGAGTTTCATGGCAACCCTATAAGGAAGCAGTGTTATTCCTCCCATTTTATAGAGAAATAAAGTGACTTTAAGGATGGGGTTCTCAGCTATAGTAGAATGAGACTCTGCTTGCTTCTGAAGCTTATGTTATTAATCCTTCTCTTACAGGAAATTTAACAGCTAACATTTCTTGAATACTTACGTGCCAGTCACTTCTTAGGTGCTTCGTGAGAACTTTCACAGCATCTCTGTGCGGTAAGTACTATTGTCGTTATTATCTCCATTTAACAGGCAAGTAAACTTTCTCAAGGTTGATCTTTGTAAAAGTCAGTGAGTGTCATGTGAAAAGGTGTTCACATTAGTAGCTGTTAGGGAAATGCAAATTAAAATCACATGAGATACTACACTATACTTCTATCAGGATGGTTATAGTTTTTTTTCCCCATATGCTTCTTTTTATTTTTCAAGTTTTTATTTAAATTCCAGTTAGCATACAGTGTAATGTTAGTTTCAGGTGTGGAATTTAGTGATGTGTCACTTACATACAACACCCAGTGCTCATTACAACAAGTGCCTTCCTTAATACCCATCACCTACTAGATGGTTACAACTTTTAAAAATAGTGACAACATCAAATGCTGGTGAGGATGTAGAGGACCGGATCACTCATTCATTGCTGGCAGTGATGTAAAATGATACAGCCACTCTCAAAAAGAGTATGGCAATTTCTTATGGATTTAAATATGCACTTACCATACAACCCAGAAATTGCACTCTTGGGCATTTGTCCCAGAGCATTGGCGACCTACATTCAAACAAAAACCCATGCATGAATGTTCATAGCAGCTTTATTCATAATGGTCAATAATTGGAAACAATCCAAATGTCTTTCAACAGGTGAATAGTTAAATAAACTGTGGAACATCCATACTATGAATTACTAGTCAGCAATAAAAAGGAACAAGCTACTGTTTTATGCAACAACTTGAATGGGTCTCCAGGGGATTAGGCTGAGTGGGGGGAAAAGCCAATCCCAAGAGATCACATACTATACAATTTCATTTATATAATATTCTTGAAATGACAGAATTATAGAAATGGAGATTAATGGTTGCCATGGATTAGAGAGTAGGGGAGGGAGGCAGGTGGCTGTGGCTATCAAAGGGCAGCACACAGGATTCTTGTGGTAATGGATCTTGACAGTGGTAGTATTCACACAGATCTATATATGGCATAAAATTGCATAGAACTAGACACACACACACACACACACACACACACACACACACACAAGTGAAGTAAAATTCCACACAAGTGAAATATGAATAAGGGCAGTAGATTGTATCAATGTCAACTTCCTGGCTGTGATATTGCATCATATTTATACAAGGTGTTACCATTGGAGAAAATCAGGTAAAAGATCTATGACCTCTATTTTTTCTTAAAAGTGAATGTGAATCTACAATATCTTAAAATAAATTTTATTTTTAAATGGTGATGAGAGGAATGGTTGGAGAGAGCACGGAGGGGAGAGGTGAAGGTGCTTGCCCAAGTTCACACACCAGGCAATCGGACTCCAGAGCCTCGGGCTCCTATTCTCTGCTCTGTGATGTCTCCCCAATAATAGAAAACTGTTATGTCCTTTACTTCTGGGAACTTCCCTTTCCTCTCTTCATCTGACTTTAGTGATGTGATCAGTAAAGAGGCCTGGAGCCCAAGATCACAAGGCTCTACTCACACTCAGTTTTCACACTCCACTTCCCTCCTCCCCATTCTCCCAGGCTGTGGTCCTTGGCCCTGATGGAACAAGTACCAGTGCTTCTTCACTGGACCAGCCAGGCCCTTGACCCACACTAAGCTAGAGTAGAGGACGCAAGCTCTGTGAGGTGCTGTGATGTGTCATTCCCCGGTGGGCTGGTCTTCAGGATCTGCTGAGGGGCTCCCACCTGATTGAAAGGCTTGGGCCTGAGTCCTGAGCTCTCTCCTCTCTCTCTCTGGGCTTCTAGTCTGCTTCCCACTCCATGTTCCTGCTACAGGTATTGTACAGCTCTTCCATAAAGGGAATTACAACTGGTGGTCTACAGATACATTTTCTTTGGCTCCCAGGACAATTACAAGATGGAATTCTTTTGACAACATTGAAAACTAAGGATATTTCATTTCAAAGTCTAGACTTTCAGATTGTCCTGATGAGCCTGGAGGATCTTGTGTGGCAAAAAGTTGAGTAGTGCCACCCCCAGTAGAGGGCGTGCAGCTTTCAGCTCTGCCCACTTCGACCCACAAGGTTGCCTGCCTGGTGTCCACAGGCACTGGGTTGGGACCCCTGCTCTGTGAGCCTGGATCTGCCTTCATTTGCCAGCCCTGCCACTCTGAGCTGGGGTTGTCGCCTTCTTCTGAGGTTGATCACAGATGCTGTGAGGAGCTTCCTTCCACATTCCACAGGGTGACCTTGGGTGAACCACCAAAGCTCTGACACCAAGGTGCATAGTGAATCAGAGACAGTGAATAAGATGTGAACATCTTAGAAGCAAAAGTGCTTAAATGCATGGCCAGTGACTTGTCTGGGACCCCATTTTTTAGTATATTGGGCTCATTTTGTTTCTGGGGAAGTTGAAAAGATGTCAAAGACCCATCTGGCAGGCAGTAAATTGAGGGAGTTTACTATTTTCAGGTATCTAGTTACTTGCTCCAAGCTTATCTCCAAGGAGATGATGTTGCCCAAGACTTATAGGCCATAGGAAACACCTTCTCCTAGGGAAAGAATAAATAGTCTTTTCCAATTTTTAGTCTCCTCCTGTGCAGCATTGTAACCAGCCACATTGTGTAGCTAGGCGGGATGCAGGGCAGGGAAGGAATGTCTCCAAGATATAGGGGGGAGAGTTTGCTGCTCTGCCTTGGGTGGGTCCCCATCTTCTCATCCTAAACTCTTCATCACTTTAGTATTTTTAATGCCTCCTTAGAAAATTTGGAGGCATGGGCTTTTTACTAACCACTGTAGTATTTGGCCCCCCTGCACCTCATGTCCTGATGGATGCCAGTATTAAATTGATCCCTCATAGCAGTGAGACCTATGTTTCTCATAGCAAGAGTCTGTGGCTAGGCTCTGCTCCAGGTGGCTGGTCCCAAGAATCTGCATTTTGCTAAACCACACTTAAGCTGGGTAAACCTTACTCAAATGGGAGGTTGATATTTAACTGATACAAGCTCTAAATTTTAGAGGAAAGGTTAAAATATATATAGGCAATGAAAGTTGAGGGTTTTTTTTGTTTTATAGATAAGGTTTGGCATGGTGGAGACCTGCAGAATTTAAGGTTTGGTTTAAAGGCTTTCAGCATGGAAAATATTAAGGCATTCCCTAGATCTGCCATCATTAAGTCAGAATAAGAACAGTTCAAAAGTATAAAACATAAAATGTCTATGTTGAAATATCTTCCTTCTAGATGTGCTAATTGGCAAAGGTTGAATTAATTTATTGAAATGGAAATGGTTTTATTTGGGGGCTGCTACTACTTAGCTGGTGTTCCATGATGGTGTTTGTTCTGCGTCATGAGTCATCTGGCTCTGGTAACATACATGCATTCATTCATGCATGTCATTCATGTAGTGACTATTGAGCTTGGCACAGAAGTTAACCAAAAGGCAAACATCTTTGCCTCTACAGAGCTTACGTTCTAATGCTGGGGAGACAGGCAAGAAACACAGTCAATACATAAAATATATGGCACGTTAAGAGCAGCAAGTGCTCTGGGGGAAAATAAGGCAGGCAAGACATATAGAAGTTTCTGGAGGTTGGAGGAGAGGTGATCAGGGAAGCCTTCCCAGAAGGCAAGGTTTGAGAAAAGTCCTGAAAGGTGAGAAAGTGAGCCCTGAAGAAGGCAAGCCTGGACAGAGGGAACAGAACTTTGCCTAATCCTGGAGCAGCCAAGATGCAGGACCCTGACCCTCAGGTGCAAAGCCCTGAGTGACTCCCAATACAGAGGGAAGCCATGCAAAACCCCGTTGCTCTCATCTCATTGTGGCAACAAAATTTGACCTGCTCTTCACCACTGGGTGGGCACAGGGGCTGTTAACCAAGCCCTGCCAACAGTTACCACCTTCTTCTCGTGAAGTCAGGTCTGGTCTGTTCAATGAACCCCAATTAAGCACTGATTCCATTGCCTGGACTTAAACTTGAAGGTCAGAGACTGGTCAACAAACCTGACACAGAAAATCTCAATCACAGTTGGATCTCACGTGTGAGGAACTGAGCAGGGTCATGGAGGGTGGTGTCGGGGCTGTCCACCTCTGACATTCTCTCATTCCATACCCTGCTCACTCATACTCTAGGCTCTTTCTGGGTCTCAGAGCTACCAAGTCTGGGTCTCAGAGCTACCTGCTGCAGGACTCTAGCTGTTTCTTTCCCTTGAATTCTCCCCAGGCCTTCCAGGGGTGAGTATTTAGGCTTAGGACAAATGTTTCCTCTTCAGGAAGGCCTGCAGGGCTACCCTGCAGCCTGTGTGCTGTCACTCTGTGCCTCGTTCTTATTTCCTTCTTATCACTGCCACCATCTGAAATGATTGGTGCTGGTGTCCCCTCTCCCTCATCCTCTCCAGGAGAGCTAGGACCCAGTTTCTCCCATTCACCCCTCCATCCCTGGTGCCTAACAAACAGGAGGCGCTCAATAAATATCAACCAATGAATACTTGATGTGTTCTTGAATAACCTACACATCTGAGTGTCTCTCCTCCTACCCACAGCCCTCTGCCTACTGTTCAGGCCTGTGTGGCACATGCTTTAGAGTTTGATTTTTTTTTTAGCTTATTTATTTATTTATTTATTTAGAGAGATAGAGAAAGAGAGAGGCAGAGAGAGAGAATCCCAAGCAGGCCCTGAGCCACCAGCACAGAGCCTGACGCAGAGCTTGATCCCACAAACCATGAGATCATGGTGTGTGGCACATTCTTGGATGCTCCCACTGGCCATGAGAACTGTTGTTATCCATCTTGCAAGACTTAGGGCAATGTAGTGATTAAGAACATGAATTGGGGACCCAGATGGGCTTGCTTTGACATCTGGCTCTGCCCCTTACAAACGGTGCACCCTGGGCAAGTTAATTAACCTCTTTGAGCCTCGGTTTTCCCACCTGAGCAGAGGACACTTTCAGTAAATAGTAGCCTTTGTTATTCTGCCCAGTGTTTACCAGATTCCTGTGTCCCAGAAGGGTGGCTTGTACCACTTTCCTCCCAAGATGAAAGCCTTGGCCTAGGCTGGATCCTCCAGAGACCCCTGCAGAGGGATGGACACATCGAAAAAGTCCAGCCTCAGTGATTGTGCCTCTGGGGACCAAGAGTTAATGATCCAGGAACAGTTAATGAGCTTCCTCCTCTGCTCTCTCCCATCGCAGGTGGCATGGCAGCCTTCCAGCCCAGCGGCTGCTCCCTGCACCTGCCCCCTCCACATCCAATTTCTTTGCAGTGTCCTAAAAAGCTAACCAAGCTGAAATCACTTATACCAAGGCTCTAAAACTCCTGCACCATTATTCAGTGTTCTCAAGGCCTCAACCTCATCACCGCCTCCTCATCCTTTCCATCTGCTGGGAGCAGTTGAAGGACCCAGTAATAACCGCTGAGATGGTCTCTTTGGTGCTGCCCATCTGGCCCTGCTTGGGTGGGGAGAACAGAGTGAGGCTTCCCTGAATGGCTTCCTTTGGTTGTGAATTCCTGCAACATCCCTTCTCATCCTTGGGCATTCTTCCTGGTGCTTTGCAAGGTAGCCCCATGCATTAGGGTCACAGTCATATTATCAGATAAAAAATGCCACCAGTGATTACCCCTGGAGAGGTGGCAGAACAATGTGGCTTAGAGACTTAAGAATCAGACTACCTGTATTGAATCTTGGCTCCACCATTTAATAAGTGTGTGATCTTGGCCCCAAATAATGTTAGTGTTTATATTACATACAACCTGCTTTGTGGGAGCCAGGCATTTTTCATAAACTCTCAAGCTAGTAATAATAAAAGGAGCTAATATTTATTGAGAGCCAGACAATACTTTGATGAATTCCCTTAATCTTCAGAAGACGGATATGTTAATAGATAACTTTTGGAGGTGTTTAGGGCTGTGCCTCAGCTGGGACTGGACCAGAAGCCTATGATCCCCCAGGCGTTATTTGCATGGTAAGTTGCATCAGGGCTAGGGCCCTGTGATGAGGACATTGTAAATGTTCATTTCCAGGCTCAGAGAAGACAAGCAGACATGTCCTTAGCCCAGCCTAGCCCAGCCCACACCACATCCTCTTGGCCCTTGTCAAATTTTAGCAGCAGCTGTGGTGGTCAGTCCTCGTGCATGTTGACAGTGTCCTACCACAAGTACCCATCTCCTCTCTGTTTCTCTGTCTCACTGAGAGTGGCTTAGCCCTTGGACAGGCAGGGGAGAAAATGCTCCCAGGGATAGACCTCAACCAATGGGATATGGGAGAAGGGATAAATATCTCAGTCTCCTGTCCTTCAGAGAGACATTTCCTCAGAGTGCCCATGGTAGAACTGAGTTCTACTTACCCACAACAGTTATTGGGTCAACAGCACACAATTTATTGACTTTTTCTCTTTCCCCTATTACTCTACCTACTTCTTCACTTCTACTTCTTGGGATCACCTCCCAAATAAACTACTGGCTTCTAAATCCTTGCCTCTGGCTCTGCTTTGAGGGATCCCAAACTAAGACAGTGACACAAGTTCTGGGAGCTCAAGGGAACTAGCCTCTGGTCTGTGCACTGCTTTCTTTGCTGATTCCCAGCATGCTGACAGAGCAGACATGGCCAATGCACAGGAATGGTGGGACTCAGATGGTGTTCAAGCACATGTGCAACATCCTCCAAGACTCCCAGCAAAACTTGGAGTAGTGCTGTCATGTTGACTCCTTGCTGCTCCCCCAAAGTATACTCTTCCCTTCTTTTAGTCATAGGACTCTGTAAACTGTTCAGTGGAAACTGCATTTCTCAGCCTCCCTTGCAGTTAGGTATGACCATCTTCTTGCCATTGGAATATGAGAGGAAGTAATGTGTCACTTCCTTAAAAGGAAATTGCTTGGCCTCTGTTTCCTCTCTCTGGGGGATGTTGATGGTAGTGCATGAGCTCTGACTTAGATGAGAACAAGATGGAAGGAACCTGGGACCCTGAGTGACATCATAGAACAAAGTCACCTCCCTGTCCAGAACCACCATCCATTTCTGGGATATTACATGAGAGAGAAATAAACTTCTATTTTCCCTGAACTACTATGTATTTGAGTCTCTCTGTTCCAGCAACTTATCCTGTGCCCTAATGAAGGGGTCTGAGCAAGCAAATTATGAGTATAAATGCTGATGTGACCTCATTTGTGCCCCAAGGCTGGTGAGGCCCAGGGGCATTCAGGTTATATAACTCCCCTGGGTGGTGTGCTGAGTGCTACAAACAGGGCACTTGGAAGTCAAGTGAGACCCAGGCTCCTCTCTGACTTGTCACAGACCTCAGAGGCTCTCTTCTCAGCTTGTGTCCCCTTTCCTGTAATGCTGTATACTTCTCTGTTCTTTCTTTCTTTTTTTTTAATATGAAATTTATTGTCAAATGGGTTTCTATACAACACCCAGTGCTCATCCCAACAGGTGTCCTCCTCAATGCCCATCACCCACTTTCCCCTCCTTCCCACCCTGTATCAACCCTCAGTTTATTCTCAGTTTTTAAGAGTCTCTTATGGTTTGGCTCCCTCCCTCTCTAACTTTTTTTTCCCTTCCCCTCCCCCATGGTCTTCTGTTAAGTTTCTCAGGATCCACATAAGAGTGAAAACATATGGTATCTGTCTTTCTCTGTATGACTTATTTCACTTAGCAGAACACTCTCCAGTTCCACGTTGCTACAAAATATTTTATTCTTTCTCATTGCCAAGTCAAAGTGGCTAAAATGAACAAATCAGGAGACTATAGATACTGGAGAGGATGTGGAGAAATGGGAACCCTCTTGCACTGTTGGTGGGAATGCAAACTGGTACAGCTACCCTGTTCTCTCTTCCAAATGCTCTCTTCCCAGTCTTGGCTGTACATCAGGCTTGGGCTATATTGTGTGTAGAGGGCTTTAAAGGGAATGCTCAGTAAACTTTGGGGAACTGGGCTCCACAGTAAACAGGCAGCAGCTCTGGAGCAACCATGCCTTAGCTTCTCATCTTTGTTGTTCAGGGCAGTAGTTCACCTTTTGGGCAACCATGCCTTAGCTTCTCATCTTTGTTGTTCAGGGCAGTAGTTCACCTTTTGGGCATCCTGTATCTCCCTATCTGTTGAACAGAGCCAGATGGTGATGACTTGTGGTATTAGTTTTCTATTGCTGTGTAAATAATTACCATAATTTTGGCAGCTTAAGATAGCATCCATTTCTTACCTCACAGTTCTGTGAGTCAGGACTCAGGGTGGGCTCAGCTGGGTTCTCAATTTCAGGTTTCCCAAGGCTGAAAACCAAGATGTCAGCCTGA
This sequence comes from Leopardus geoffroyi, assembly GCF_018350155.1. Taxonomy (NCBI): domain Eukaryota; kingdom Metazoa; phylum Chordata; class Mammalia; order Carnivora; family Felidae; genus Leopardus; species Leopardus geoffroyi. The sequence goes on from NC_059340.1 coordinate 23,735,080, forward strand.
CCAGGCTGTCATCTTGAGGCCCTGGTGGAAAAAACTACTTCCAGGGTCATTCAGAGTGTTGGCAGAATTCAATTCCTGGTGGTTGTAGCACTGAAATCCTAGCCTTCTCGCCTGTTATTGGCCACCCTCTGGTTCACAGTCCCCTTCATGTTCAAAGCCAGTGATGGCACATTAAATCTTCCTCAACATTCAAAAATCTCTCTGACTTTACTATTCTGCTATCAGCTTGATAAAATGCTCAGTCTTAAAGGGCTTTCATGATTTTATTAGACTTACCACATAGCCTCTTTTTTGATGAACTCAAAGTCAACTGATAAGTAACCTTAATTACATCTGCAAAATCCCTTTTGCCACATAAGGTAATGTGATCACAGGCATGATTGTGCCTCATATTCACAGTCTTGGACATTACAGCAGGAAACCTTGGGGCCATCTTAGAATTCTGCCCACCACATCTGGAGTCCCTTGAATTTTAGAATGTTTAACGTTCACCCTTCCTCTAGGGGAAGGAAAGGTGATCTTTCAATGCTGGATTTGGGGGAAAAGCCCTACTATTGCAAGGTGTCCAAGAGTTCTTAGAGGGGGTGAGATGAAGAACCAGAAGCACAGTTAATCTTGGATGAAGGACAGACATTTGATTTGCTCACCCAGGCATATTTATTGAGAACCTTTAGCACTAGGCATTCAGGGATCTGGCAATCAACAGAACAGAGGCAGTCCATGACTTCACGGAGTGGATGGTCCAGTGCTGTCGCAGATCTTGAAGATGATGAGGACTTCCCAAGGAGAACTCTAGGGTTCAGTGGGAGGGAAATGGAAGCTGGAATGTCTGCTAAGGGTGAAGAGAGTAGGAATAGGAACAGGGTTGAAGTAAAGTTTTACAGTTTCTGTGAGTAATGGGAAGGACACCATCTTCTTGGTGAGGTTAGAGCTCAAACACTAAAGAGAACTGAGTCCTCTAAGAATCCTGAGATTTCCTTGGGTCCCATGGATCACCAAGAAACTCTATGACTTAGCTGATTAGCTTATCCTGGGGGTCACCTACTTGAGTAGAAATGACTACCAGGGCAGGAACTTGACATAAGTCAATGAAGCAGCCTGAGTGTGAACTAAACAATAGGGCAAGCATGAAGGCAAATGGGAACTGGCCTGTGGCCTCAGTGTCACAGGGTAACAGGGAGCGATGATGTCTCTGCACACTGAAGCATTGACACCCATCTAAAGGGAAGGGTGGTCCAGCTGATGGCACCATTGGGGACAGATCATCTGGTCTCCTGATTTTTAACTAAATTCAAATGATTTTGTGAAATATCCCAAAATATTTTAAATTTTAAGTAATTTAAAATTTAAGTAATTTTTTTAAAATGTAAGGATCTTCAGAGAGGTGACACATGTGTGGGTGTTTATGGCCCAGGGCCAGCCTGCAGGATTCTGTTTGTGACTTTCAGCAGAGTTGCCCTCACTGAGTCAAATTTGGATGCTTTGTCAGCAGCATCAACTGAGAACAGTTCTGAGAAGGCGGGTGGCCTCTGCGTCTCAGGGTTCCCAGCCAGAAGTTCTACACGGGAAATACCTTTGAGATTTCAGCTTAGGAAATCTTATGTCTCCACCTTGATATTCCCTTTGCTTTCTCCTCTTCCATCATGACCTTGAGAACAATCATGTTGCCTTTTCTGCCATGCGTATTAGACACTCATCATTCAATTCTACTTATCCCTCCTCCAGAATCCAGTATTTTGTCTTCTCTTCCTCCTTAAAGCCTTTAACTCAGACAGCTGTACAGTCTTCTCTTCCATTTCCTAGTACTTGCTGCCTGCCTCTGGGCAGGGGAAGTGGGCATTTTATTTAGCTCTGTATCTGCAGTGCCTGGTACATGGTGGGCACTCAATAAATACCTGAGGGTTGGACAAATGACATTACTTTTGGTTCATACCAGAAGTGAACATGTGTAAAAAGAACTCTGAAATTTGTGTAACTGCCATTATTGAGAACTCTCCTTCAGTGTCCCTTAATTAATTAGGGTGACCAACCATCCTCATTTTCGCAAGACTGAGGGTATTCTTGGGATGTAGTACTTTTAATCCAGAAAACTAGGATGCGTTGGTCTCCTGCCCTTAAATAAAGACTCAGAAGAAAACAAGATTCTCTTGAAGCTCAAAAAAAAAAAAAAAAAAAAAAGGAAAAAGACCATTTCTCCTGCTAAACTGGGATGTTTCCTTTTGTCTGATGATGAGATGTTGCGAAGCACTCATGTTTCCCTCTTCTCCTTGACCTCTAAGAAGCTCCAAGATAACTTATCTGGATAATTTCAGGAGCATCTGTCAGTCTAGTTAGTGTGAAATAATTGCTTCATTGCCTCTGCATTGGTTTTTATTGTCTTTTTCCTCTTTAAAAATTTTAACATGTGGTGAAAATTGCACCCAGAATTACATTAAATTATTATTACCTGGCAAACATGAGGGAATGTTTATGTCTTTTTGTTTCATGTGGCTACTATTCTATTCTATGTGTTTATTGTTTCAGGGGTTGGCAAACTATGGTCTGTAGGTCAAATCTGGGACTGCTGCCTCTTTTTGTAAATAAACTTTTATTGGAATAGAGCTATGCTTATTAACTTACATATTGTCCATGTCTGTTTTACTGTTACAATGGCAGAGTTGAGTAGCCATGACAGAGACTGTGTGGCCCAAAAAGCCTAAAATATTTACCATCTGCAAAGTTTGCCGATCCCTGCATTGTATCAGAAACCTCAAATCCTTTTGAAAGGGTTTATACAAAATTTCAAATTTTACATATATATGTATACTTTCTGTTCCAAAATGTAGTACCGGTATATATTTCTAAAAGTAATATATGCTCATTATAAAAATGTTAACATCACAGAAATATGCAATTAAGATAGTAACCATCCCCCACCCCCCTTTTTAAGTAATCCCTTTTTAAACTCCATTCCTACAAGTGGCCTCAGTTAACTAGTTGGTATAGATTCCTCCTGATTCCTTTCAGTACCTAAACTCATCTACGTGTATCATTAAAATACTAAAAAAGAAACAAATCTCCATGCGAGCAGATTTTCCTGGGTAAGCATTCTTAAATTCTCCGTCAGCAGCATTTTTTAGCTGCTTCTCCACTGACACACTCACTGACATTTCTCACTCATTGTTTCCAATATCTTTCCTCATTGATCTAGTTTAATCAAAAGCCCTTCCTAACTCATCTTCACAACAGCAACATCATTGAAAGTTCTAATTATTCCTGGTACCTCTCATTATACTAATTATTCTTTTTTTAATCATTACTAATTACTGTTACTTTAAAACATCTCTCAGAACCAGTGAGGATGTCAGATGCCTGAAGATTGTCACCTAGCTTCCAAACCATTAAGCTAAATACTTAGGACGATGGCTTCTGCAGATCATCCACTTGCTTCTGGGAGATCACTCAGCCCCAGAAGTCCAAGTCTTGTAGGGCATCTGTTGTCACCTAGAAACCGAGGTCCATAGTGTTTTCTACATCCTGATTGGACCAGTTTCCTTTATCCCCCTCTTACCTCCCCAAACTTTTCCTCTGTTCCATCTGGAATTCCCAGTTTGTAGCCAGCAGACATCCCTATATTCTCAACATCTTCTCTGACATTGTCTTTCATTTCTTGTCTTAGCTTGCACCCAGAGGTCCCCCAACCTTCCTGAGTGTTTCTGTCACCACATGTACTTCAGTGTTCCCCTTTGCCACCTCCAAAACATTTTCCCTTTCAAAAAAAATCCCTGAGGGGCACCTGGGTGGCTCAGTTGGTTAAGTGTCCAACTTCACCTTAGGCCATGATTTCACGGTTCGTGGCTGTGACCCCCACGTCAGGCTCTGTGCTGACAGTGAGAGCTTGATTCTCTCTCTCTCCTTCTGTGCCCCTCCCTGACTCATTCTCTCTCTCTCTCTCTCTCTCTCTCTCTCTCTCTCTCTCTCAAAATAAATGAATAAACTAAAAAAAAATCCCCAAATCTTTCAAGTGAAGTCCTCAGATTGTGGTACCAGCCGCTCCTCCTCAAAGTGGTCATTTATCATCCCCTCAATCATTAAAGACTCTAGTGCCCAGTTAGTCACTGTCTTTATTTCCAACCTCTCCTCATAATTCTTGGTGATTTCAACATTTACATAGATAACTCATCCAGTCCTTTGACTTCTCCATTCCTTGGTCTTCCTGCACACCTATGACCTATTTCTCCATCTCTCCTTACCTTTTCCTATAGCCTTACCATTGATGGTAACTGTACCGCCCCAGCTCTGAATTTCAAGTCTCCCACTCTCTGACCAATATTTCTTCTTTTATTCTAATACCACCACCCCAATCATTTCCCCAAGTCAGTGGGACTTTTGCTCAGTCCTGTCCAATGGAAATATGATGCAAGCCACATATGCCATTTATGTTTTTCTGGTGGCCACATTAAGAAGTATAAAATAGGGCCACTTGGGTGGCTCAAGTGGTTAAGCATCTGACTTTGGCTCGGGTCATTATCTCATGATTTGTGAGTTCAAGCCTGAGATCAGGCTTTCTGCTGTCAGCACAGAGCCTGCTAGCGATCCTCTGTCTCCCTCGCTCTCTGCCCCTTCCCCGCTCATTCTCTCTCTCTCTCTCTCTCTCTCTCTCTCTCTCTCTCTCTCTCTCTCTCTCAAAAATAAGCATTTTAAAAAAGTATGAAATAAACATTTAAGATTAATTTTAATATTTTTAATTTAACTCAAGAGATCCAAAATATCATTTTATCATTGTAGCCAATATACAATTATTAATGACATTTTACATCTTCCGTTGCTCATAAGGTCTTTGAAATCCGTTACAGTGCATTTCAGTTCAGACTAGCCATATTTCAAGTGCTCAATAGCACACGTGACTGGTGGCTACCATATTCGATAGAGCAACAGCTCTAGTCCACTGACATAATTAAATTTTTATCCAGCTTCTTGAATGTCTTATCTACCCAATATAAGTTCCATGTCTTATTATTATCATCACACTATTTCAGATATCCTCCACTCTCCCATCATCTATTCATCTGGAAAAAAATGTCATTATTTGTTGGACCAAACTGTCAGTCTATACTCAGGCAATTGAATACCACAGGAGAAAATCACATCTAGGCTGCCTTGCTTCACCTTAGTTTCATGACCACAGATTTCAGGTCGGCGCAGAAGGTTCCCCAGAAACCTCATCACACACTCCTCATTGAATTTGCTTAATCGGTCTCTGAGACTACCATTTCAAATGTTTCTGCCTTTTCTCAAGACTCCCTTCTTCCCCCAACCTCTTCCTTTCAGCAGATGCCCTGCTTCATTATTCACTGCCAGTCGTCACAAATGTAACATGTCAGGATGGAACCCTATACTTTCCAGCCTGTTCAATTCAGATGATGGGTCCATCATCAAGCCCAAAACCTAGGGGTCAGCCTTAATCCCCTCCTCACTTCTAATTTACCAACCCATTTTGTAGTCTGAAAAGAACCTAAAATCTATCCCCTTCTCTTGGAGTCTAGAGCCACCACCTTGGATATTAGTCCCCACCCCTTGCTCAGACTTCAGCAACAGCTAACTGGTCTTCCTTGTTTCCATTCTACCACCTTGCAATCCGTTTTCCACTCAGCAGCTAGAACAGTCTTTAAAAAACATAAATAAATTGGAGCATGTTGCTCCCTTTCTTAAAGTCCTTGTTTCCATGGCTACAGAGGTCTTCCATGATGGCCCTTGCATCTTCAATGTAATCTTTCATTGCTCTCTGGTCCACTCCCCACACTGCAGTCATACTGGCTTCTCTCTCGTTTCTGAAACACACCAAGCTCTTTATTGCCTTCTGTTTTTTGCATCGCTGTTCCCTCTGCCTGGAAAGATCTTATCCTAGTGTTTCTCATGATGGGTTCCTTTCTTCCTTTTGCTTTTTAGAGACATCTTCCCTTAAAACCCCATGTAAAGCTCTCCTCTCCCCCTCCCATCAGTTAATTTCTTACCAGGTCTCTCAATTATTTCCCTCATGGCACTTATTATCTGAAACTGCCTGGTTTATTTCCTCGTTTACTTCTTTATTACCTGTTTACCCACTAGAAATAAGCTCCATGATGGTAAGGATGTTGTCTTGTTCACCATTGTATTCCCTGAGCCTGGCACAGTATTCAGTACATAACAAATTCAATGAATATTAATTGAATGAATGAAAGAACAAGTCAAAGAACTGGATGTCCCAGTATTTCAGGGCTCCCCTCATTACTGTGAAATGCACAGACTCCCAAGATTGAACTTAACAGCCCAAGCAAGATCATTAACCTCCTATCTGGGTCACTGAGATTGACAAAGTACCCTCTTTCCCCCACCTTGATAGAGATCATGCCTATAAATACTTCTGGGTGTCTGAGCTCTCTAAATGTGGTAAAACAGCAAGTCTAAATAGACTGTTTTCCTGACAGCGTTGGGTCAACAGAATATATTATCCCAGAGAGACAGATGGGGTTGAAGCCTCAGGGCTACATCAGTTCAGGAGCTCAAGGGATGTTCATCACACAGGCTGTACAAATAGGCTGTGACCTAGTAGTAGTTCTGAGAACTTATCATATATTCACTTTAAAAATCATGCTGGCTTCTGTATGCATTGGAAGGAGGCAAGAAGGGATATGGGGCATCCATTAGTAGTCATTCATTTGCAAGTGACAGAAAATCAACTCAGATTGGTTCCAGAAATACAAGAATGTATGGACTTACGTAACTGAGAATTCTGGGGGTATATGGCTTCAGGTATAGGTGGATCCAGGGGCTCAAAGCTACCATTATGATGTGCAGCTTAGTTCCCTCTTCTCTTTTGAGCATGGGCTGTGCTTAATGACTTGATTCCAAAGAACAGAGTATGGGAAGGGGTAAAAACAAGGTAACTTAAGTAGAGAAGCCTGGCACACATTATATTGGCCAGGTGACCAAGGTCAACAGTGACAGCCATTTTGATAATATATACCTCCTGCTGTGATGTGATCAGGGGGGCACTTCACTTCTGGAGCATTTCTCCCCCAAGCCCATAACTCTAGTCCAATCACCAGAGAAACATCAGAAAAACCCAAATTAAGGGACATTCTGCAAAATACTTGACCAATACTCTGTCAAACTCCTAATGCCATGAAAAATAATGAAATACTGAGAAGCTAAGGAGACATGAGAACTAAATGGGATGTGATCTCCTGGATTGGATCCTGGAACTGAAAGTGTCATTAGTGGAAAAGCTAGTGAAATCTGAATAAAGTCTGGACTTTAGTTAATAGTAATGTACCAGTGTTGGTTTCTCAGCTGTGATAAATGTACCATGGCAATGTAAGATGTTAACCTTGGGGGAAACTGCGTGAGGGGTATATGGGAACTTTCTGGACTATCTTTGCAACTTTTCTATAAATCTAAAATTACTTGAAAGCAAAAAGCTTATTAAATCCTTAGTACTTACCCATATGAGTTGAACACTTGGGTCTATAAAAAAACCAGCCCATGGATATTTATAACAGATTAATAATTGCCAAAACCTGGAAATAACCAAAATGTGTTTAAGTAGATGAATGGATAAATAAACTGTGATATATCCAGACAATGAAGTATTAGTCAGTCCTAAAAAGAAATTAACTACCAAGCCATGAAAAGACATGGAGGAACCTTAAATACGTATTTTACTAAGTGAAAGAAACCAATCTGAAAAGGCTACACACTGTATGACTCTAGCTCTATGACATTTTGGAAAAAGCAAAACTATGGAGACAGTAAAAAATTAGTGGTGGCCAGGGTTTGGGGGATGGAGGGATGAATAGGCAGAGCACAGGGGGTTCTTAGGGCAGTGAAACTATTCTGTGTAATACTATAATGGTGGATACATGTCATTAGGCATTGGTACAAACCCACAGAATGTACAAACCAAGAGTGAACCCTGATATAAACTGTGGACTTTGGGTGTTAATGAGGTGTTGGTGTACGTTCATCAACTGTCACAAATGTACCACGCTTGTGGGGGATACAAACAGTGAGGAAGGCTTGGGGGAGGGGAGGAATGGGACAGGGTTATAAGGAGACACTGCATACTTTCCACTCAGCTTTGCCATGAACCTTACAACTGCTCTAAAAGTAAAGTCTATTTTTTAAAAAAATTTTATTTAAAAAAATGAAACTTTCAGCTGGACTCGATTTTTCTTAGTCCTGCTTTTCTTGCTGTTAGCTCTTCTCGTGGCCAGGATGACCAGTCACTCCAGCTTGCCCAAGACAGTCCCAATGTTTGCCTGATGTTCAGCGTAATTACTAACAGCATCTCCTTTTACTCTCAAAGTGTGCCAATTTGGATGATTAATTATGTGGCCACCCTCTGTGTGGACCTCAGCAGCTCCAGGCCTGCATCCTTCCAGCTTTCAGGCCAAGAGGTAGGAGAGGTCCTTGTTTCTCAGCAGTTCTGATAAAAGTCCCTGCACTGAGTCTGACTGGCTCTGATTGAGTCTGGTGACCAATCTGGGACCAATAGTGTGGGGCATATTGTGTTCTCATTGGCTACATCTGGGCCACCTGCTCACCACTGGCATCAGGACTGGAACTGACTCTACCCAAACAACACTAGAAAGGCAGGGGGTGGGGCGGGCAGGCGCTTATTTTTTAGTCTGATTTGAAGGTGGAGTAGATACCAGGAAGACAAAAACACAGATGTCAACCAGATGGAAAGAGAGTCCGTTTTCAAATGATTTACCTTCCAGCTCCTAAAATTAGAATGGGTGTAAGATTGCACACATAATACATTGTTCTCCCTCCCTTGCATCATAGTTAGTGTGTTAAGAATCACACGTAACCTGCGGACTATCTTGTCTTGGTCATAGTTCATAGTGATGGATTGTTGCCGTGGTGTTGTTTTCTTAACTGTGATAGTTGGGAATTATTGGACTGCCTGCAAGTTGTGATTTATAGTTGCATCAAGTTTCTCTTACATTTTGCCCATGTGCAGAGTAGAAATTTTGCTGTGTCCACAGAGGTGTATCACGAATTCCATCTGTTAGTGTTTCAGTTGTGGGGAATGGGTGAGAACCATCATTTCAGTGGACAGATGGCCATTCTCTGTAACCAGGCAGGGCAGGCATAGTCCTCAGTGTGCTGAGTTCTTGGCAAGTCCCATCCACTTGGGCAGTGGATATAAGCATTGGCTAAGGTCACAAGCTCAGAGGGACCTCGGGGCTACTGAAGTGGTGAGACCTTGGGCAAGTTTCTCAATCTCTCTGAGAATAAATGAGACTAATAATCCTGCCTCCCTCAGAACATTGTTTAAGGATTAAATAAAGTAATACATAGGATGTGCTTAGTGGAGAGTAGCACATAGTAAGAGCTCAATAAATATTTGCTGTTACTTTTATTATTTTAGTATAACTCCAGAGGCCTGCCCACAAGAAGTCAGCATTGCAACCCAAATGCCTTTGGATAGTGCAACTCAAGGTGTGGCCCAAAGCTCTGCAGCAGCCACAGCAGGAGTTGGGAGCTTGTTAGAAATGCAGGCTCCTGGGCCCACCTCTCACCTTCCAAATCAGAATCTCTGGGGTTGGGGTTGCAGTTTAACAAGCTCTCCTGTGATTTGCCTATATGCAAAGTTGAGAACCACTGTCTTTAAACATCTTTGCATTAATCCTAGCTCCCAATGTCGATGATTCCAAGCCATAGCCTTGCTGCTGTGAGAAATGAGGCGAGGAGAGAAGATAAAGCAGAAGCAGTGAGGTTTCAGGAGGGAGGCATTGGTCCCTGGGAATACACTCTAGCCATTGGGACCCAGACACTGACTGGATGCAGGAGGATCTTCCCCTAAGAGCGAGCAGAACCCTGAGACCACACCTGTTTGTTATACTTTAAAATGCAAAGAAGGAGGGTGGTTAGCTAGTTAAGGAAGCTGTTACTTTGCAAAAGTCTTTCTCTCCTTTTCTGACTTCCTTGACTATTCTGAGCTCCCTTGATTGTCCTTGATCCTGAAGTCCCCCTTTTGCACTTCCTTTCTTCCCAGCCTTTAAATACTGTTCTCTAGGACTCCATTCTCAGCCCTGTCCTGTGTGAGCTCACTCATGCCTATAGCTTCAACCACCACAAGTCTATGGAGCCCTTGCTTCTCTCTCTGGAACTCCAGGTTAAGTGCTTTTAATTGCCAACAGAACTTTCCACCAACCGGCCACTCAGTCACCTCCCGCTTAAAATGCTCAATGCAGACTCAATTGCTTTCCCCTTTCAAACATGATTTTCTGTCTTCCTTGTCCAGTTGAATGCCTCCTTCCACTGCTCCTTTCCACCCAGACACACCTATAGCCCAACTGCACTAGACAAGTAGGAGATTCTCAGATGTGCCGATTCTCCTATCTCAATGGCTTCCATATTACCTCTTCCTGGAATCCTTTTCATCTAATGTCTACCCATAAATTGCCCACTCATCATCCTTCCTTCTAGAAAATGGCACCACAGCCATCCAGTTACTGAAGCCCCAAATCTGGGAGTCATCCTTGACCACCTTGCTTCTTCTTATCTAGCAGGATATTAGCAAATCTTGCTGTCTGTCTTTAATCTATGTCCAGGATCTGTCCAGTCCTTTCTGTCCCCTCTGCCACCTCCTCAGTCCAAGTCACTATCCCCTCTGCCCCGTGCAGTGATGCAACTTCCTCACAGTCTTCCTGCCTCCAAGTTTGCACTTAACAACCAGAACCATCTTTCTAAACTGCAGAAAATATCACTCCCAGCTTTAAATCTGCCAGTGCCTTTCCATCTTTCCTATAATAAAATCCAAACACCTAACCTTCAAAGCCTTACATGATCTGCACCACCCCTTGATCTGCCCAAGCCTTTCTCCCAATTCTCATTTTGTCATATCGTTCTTCATTCTGTTCCTTAAACACACCCATCTCATTGCCACCTCAGGGCCTTTGCACTTGCCACTTCCTCCATCTGGACTCTCTTCCCTCAAATATGCACATGGCTTACTCATTCAACATTTTGGGGAGAGACCACCTACCCAAAGGAGCCCTTCTCTGTCACTCCATTCATAGGATTAGCAGCCATCATTTTATTTTCTTCTTAGCATTTGTCACTGGCTAAAAATATCTTGTTTGTTTACTTGCATGGGAGAGACACCAGGTATGTCTTGTTAGCTGCTATATCCACAGTGCCTAGAACAATGCCAGGTCAGAACAGGTATTCAATAAGCATTTGTTGGATAAATGTCTAAAATGCCTTTCCAAATCAGTTGTTAGCTGACTGCAACTAACACTCCTGGCAGCTAGGGGAATGAAGGCATAGAGGGAAGATGTGGGTGGCCCACATGGCATCCACTACCCACCCCTTGAGCAACATTTAGCAGAATCTGCTCTATATCACTTATTTGTATATTTCTGCCTCTCTCTCTCAACTTATTTGGCCCCTGGAGGGCCAGAACTAGGATTTTCCCATTTGTCTGTCGCCCATAATGATCAACACATGTGTTTAGTAGATGGTATTTGAATTGAATTTATCAGGAAAAAATCATACCTAAGAATTTTCTTTATTTGGGAAATTCTCAATGTAGACTCCACAAAATGGTTAGTGGAAACACTTTTGGGGTTGGAAAGGGGAGGTTATAGGCAGGGTCCCCAAAATGGAGGCATGGGAACTGAGTAAGTTCTACTAATAAGTTTCAAGGATTCTTAGCCGTTGGGTTCCCTCCTCTCCTTAAAAAGCAGAACAGAAGTGAGTGCTGAGCATCACAGATCTGGACTCCTGGCACATAATACTCTAATGTGGGAATATTTTTATAAAATGGAAATATGTTGGGAAATTCAATATATTTTGCTGCATTCCTTCCAGACACAATACCTAGAATACATGGGCTGGAGGAAGGAACCAAAAGGAAGAGGAATAATTGAGAAAAATAATGGGTTTCAAGCTAGAGTTCAACCCTAGTTAGTAAAAAAATGTGATGTTTCTTTCTAAGGGATGAATAATTGAACAGAATAAGATAGGGGATGCCAAACATAAGGCTCTTGACAAGGATTATCAATTTAGGGTTGAACCATTTCAAATCTATCCTGGTGGCAGACTCTCCACCCAGCTGGAATGGCTTATATCTCTCCCACTCCTTGTTTCTTAGACTCACAGCTGTTGGGGTTTTACCAGTCCTATCCCAGCTGGATGAAGACAGAGGTGACAGGGCAGTGGCAGGAAGGGTCCCATTGATTTAGGAAATGGAGGAGCAGTTGGAGTGGAGAGAGGAAATAACCTACTTATCTGTGACACAATTCTGTGACTGTGTCCCTTTGGACTCCAGGGTTAAACACAGAAAAGTAGAGACCAGAACGGATCACAACACCTTCTAAGTTTTATTCATGTCATGATACTGTCTATACCATGAGAATAAGACTATGATGTTCCCAGCAAACTCAAAGGAGTTATGTGTATTTGAACAGCGTTTAATAAGTCACCAACCAATTCAGCCATTCCTCCATTGTTTTGCTAACCTACCTTCCATGTTAAATGGCAGGAAGGTTCCCCATTCATTAAAACAGGTAGCTTAAGTAAACTTCATGTCCATTATGGCTTTGGGTGGTTTCTCTGTATTTCCCATTTTTGAGATCTTAGTGACTTATGACATTCATCATATGCTGAGTATGGTGGACAGTTGACTAGAATGCTCCAGGGTTTGTTCAGCTGCCTATCCCACTAATCTCACCATAGCTAGCATTAAGCAACCAAATACTCAAACTGGAGTCTGACCAGATTATGAAGATGGACAATTAGGATGACTGGGCAGGCACTAAGTGTCCCAGGGCAGGGCAGGCTCAGTGGGCCCTAGTGTGTGTCCTGGGGCATCTCACATTGAAGTCTTGGGGCCCTACAGGTAGGCAGAGCCCAGTGGTGATAGAGACAGATATGGTGATACATTTGGAAGGCAGGTGAGTCTTGTCAGAGAGACTTTCTGATATGGGTTGAATTCTGTCCCTAAAATTTAATTGAATTCAACCCCAAAAGGGCAGGTTGAAGTCTTAACCCCCAGTACTTCAGAGTATGACCTTATTTTGAAACAGGGTCTTTGGGCTCTAGAGGTAATTATCAGGTTGGTTCTAATCCAGGATGACTGATGTCCTTATAAAAAGGGGCAATTTGGACACAGAGACAGACATGCTCAGAGGGAAGATGATGATAAGACACACAGGAGAAAGGTAGCTTTGGTACTAGAGGGATGCATCTATAGGCCAAAGAATGGCAAGGAACACCAGAACATCAGAAACTAGGTGAGGCTGGGAAGAATTCACCTGTAGAGCCTCTTTCCGTTTGCTTAGTTTTTCTATGAACTACTTGAGGATAGAGTCCAAGCTTGGTTTACATTTTTAGTCTCTGTGCCTGATCGAGTGCTGCTACAAAAATAGATGCTCCAAAAAAAAAAAAAAGTTTGTGGTCGCATGGATTATTATTATGGCTACCATGGGAATAAATTATTTTTGTATTTGTGGCCCTGGAGAAGAGTGGTTTTAGTATGCTTGCTTCCTTATACATGGGGAGGGCGAGCTGCCAAGGATTGCCCATATCTGTGGGAAGAACTGATACACAGTCTCGGAATGGAGATTTTGGAGCTCTTTGGAAGTCAACCACTGAACAACGATTTACTCCAGAAGTGAATACTGAGTGGGAGGGAGAAAGTGTAGCAAAGATCTGGACTGGCCAAATGAGATTGGTGTTCACCAACTTGTGTGTTAGCTGGTGGAACTGCCAGGACCCTCCCCTGCTTAGTCAGTGAGCCACCTGGCCCTCAGGGTCATATGGAGAAGTGTAGAGACCACTCTGGCTTAAAGAATTTTAGCAAACTTTATGGGCCTCATGCTGCCACCTGGCATCATGGAAATAGGACATGCAATTGGGCAGGCCTGGGATGCATATCCAATAGAACTTGTGTAAAGCTAACTATCATTTTTGCATAGAAACAGTGTTCACAATTCTCTCTAGCCCTCCCCACCATCTCCTACAGCCCACGTCCCATGAAATGTGGCAGGAGAGACATGAGAAGCAAGATTACTAAGGAAACCTTCTCCCTAAGTTGGAGATATACCTCCTTATCACCTCTTTGGGGAAGCTGTCACTCTGTGCACCCTGGGAACCCCCTGACATCCAGTGTGCTGCTGAGTGATCAGGCAGATCTGGGCACCGAGGGGATGCTTGGGCTCATACATTCCCTCCCTTTGGCATTTGCATATTGTTTTTGCCTTTTCCCCAAGACTCTTGGAATTTTGATGAATTTCTTATCAAACTGAATGACTTATTTAGATTACACAGAACTTCATTTGTACCATGTCAAAGAATGTTCCTCCCTAGTCCATTTTTCTTTTTCTTAGAGAGTGCCAAAGGAGATGAAAAAAATTAACATATTGAATTTCCAGTGCCACCCCCCCACCAAAAAAAGACAAGGATATCTAAATGCTCAAAAAAGAGATTTCCCACAGGTTAGATGGAGAAAACACCCCTTCCTAATTTCCTAGTGCCTGGCAGATATTTGTATCAGGCAGAAGTTTTGATTTAAGCAATGGAAAAATGATTTATTAGCTTATGAACAGTAAAGGTCAGGGTTATGGTTAGCTCTAGACATGGCCGGATGCAGGAGTTCAGACAAAAGTCATCAGGACTTGTCTCTGTGTCCTGGCTGTACTGGACTATCGAGGTTGGTTTTATTCTTAGGCAGAGTCCCCCTTCAAGTGGTGGCCAGGATGGCCCCTCTGTGGCTCTAGACTACAACTAGCTTGCATATCTAGGAGAAAGAGATAAACTTGTGCCTAATCATCCCAGCCAAAGCCCTAGGGATGACACTTGTTGGCTCTGATTGGTGCAGCATGGGCCTTCTGCTCACCTCTGAACCCATCACTGTGGACAAGGACATAGAGTACCCTCATTGAACAGGCCTGGCTTACTTGCCCATCCCTGGAGCAAAGGTATGGGCTATGTACCCCCTTACCCTTGGAGATTTATAGGTTGATGGGGAGCAGAGGGAAAGTGGTTCTACAAAAGAAAACCATGGTGCTTTTGTCAAAACAGAAGCAACGGTATGCCAGACAGAAAAACCTGGCCATCACCCTATTCCATATGCCTCCAATAAGACATAGAATAGCCTGTTTTTGTCATATAGCAAAGTTGGGGCTGCAGCCTACCAAAGACTTGCTTGGCCATCCTTTTGCTGTTACTGAACAATTTCTTCCCTTCAGCTACTATTCTAGATACAATAATGAGACATAGGATAGGAGGAGCTCCCCATCTTCCCAGAAGATGTTTCCATTTACCCTTCTTTCCATTTGATTCCTTTCATTACTTAATAACCCAAAGGGACATGACTGGCAGCTATGGAATACAGCTATTACTCTGCTTGGCCTTGGCGATGCCAGTCTGATCACTACACCATCCTCATCATTAGCACATCCAAACAGGGTTCCCTCCTTTTAAAAGGAGACACAAGGCAGCTTTTGTCTACACCTTGGAGTGTAATGCAGTGTGAGTCTTGGAGCAGTGTTGGGTCCCCTAGTGACACTTCTGGCCCCAGAAACCTCTCTGACTAAGCAAGCCTGGAAATGTAGTATTAATATGAAAGTGAGCACCCAAGGTGGGGGTGAGAGATCAGAGGAGTGATGGCCACACAGTGGCCAGGAGACTCTGAAAGCCCAGGTCTGTGGTAACTGGGGGAGAAGGGCTGATTCTAGCCTGTGCCCGCAGGGAGATGGATATTTTTAAGCTGGGCAACACAATGCAAAGTCTGTGCTGGGAAATGGGCTTGATTCCTGGGAGTTCCTGGGTCTCTCTGCCTACTGAAGAGGATACTCTTTGGCCTGGCTGGGGGCAGGGGCATGCTGGGTCATCTCATTTCATCCCCACCATTCCTGCCAGCCCCACTCAAGCCATATGGACTGAGAGAGGGGGTGGGATGGTTTACCCAAAGGAAAACGATGGTGATTTTATCCAGAAAGGGGAGAAGCATTGCCAGGAAAGCATGAGATGTACACTGGTGCCTAAGAGTGCAGGACTTCTCTAATGACAGTTGTGCTCTGTGATAATGACAATGATGCACAGTCAAGGATAGCCTGTAAAGCCCCCATAATTGGGAGTATCCACAACTGTATCCAGGTGGAACTGTAAATGGAGTAAGAGGCCCATGTCAGTGATGGCAGCCAGTGGGCACTGGCATCACTGACCTAGTAAGGCTAGGCGCTGTTCTCAGCCCCCACCCCCACCACCCCCATGTAATTCTCTCAGCAATCTTTGGACCAGCTACTGCTAGCCCTGTTTTGCAGTTGAGGAGCTCAAGGCCAAGAGGCATTATTCAAGGTGACAAGCAGCAGCAGAGCTGGGATCTGGGCCCAGGGCTCTTTGTTTTAGGGGGTCTGAACCCACCAGGATTTTCTACAGTGAACAGGAGCTCACTCTGGGTAAGGGGGGAGGGTGGTACATGAGACAGGGTCCATTCACCAAGTTCCCAGGAGAAGAGAAAGGGGAGGGAGAGCAGAGGGGCCCTGGGCATCCACCACCCATCTCAGGAAATCCACTCAGACCAATGGAAGAAGCCTCTCAGAATGGCAATGGCAGTTCTCAGCCAGAACCAGGCTGTGACTCTCCACCTCAATGGGTGGCCCCTGGGCTTTGAGAGGCTTAGGTTTCTTCAGGGAAGGGCTGGGCAAACTTTTCCTGTAAAGGACCAGGTAGTAAATATTTTAGGCTTTGGGGCCATAAGGTCTAACAAATTTACTCTGCTTAGCTGAAAGCAGCCCTGGACGATATGCAAATGAATGGGCATGGGTGTGGCCGTATGCCAATAAAACTTTACTTACAAAAACAAGTCTGGAACAGGCTATAGTTTGCTTTAGGGGCACTTGGAGGGACAGATGACTAGTGCCCAGGCTAGACTGCAGGAAAGGGGGGCTCTTGCCACAGAATCAACACTTCTGGGGGAACTTCTTCCTAATAAACTTCACCCAACCCAGACCTCTTAGCCCTGAGCCTCAGTGGAAGGGCCTCAGCAGCCCCTGCATTGTCCCCTCTCTGACAAGTGAAAGATAAAAAGTCATCAGCCTATAGGGTCATGTGCAGGAACTCCATACGCTGATGGAGAAATTGTCCAGCAAGTATAATAACTTTCTTTATTCATCTTCCCTCTATCTTGTTACTGCTGCATTATCTTGTGACTTCTCAGCTGGGACCTCTCCCATGGCCTTATATCACCCAGAATATAAGCCAACATCCTTGTGATAGCCTGAAAAGCCCAGAAATTTCTGGGCCCAGATGCCTCTTGGGCAGCATCTCCTACCCCTCTCCCCCTCATTCCCTCCAGTGACACTGGCCTCCCTGTCACTCCTTAAACATACCAGGCACACTGTCACCTCAGGACCTCTGTACTGACTGTTGCTTCTGCCTTGGATTCTTTCCCCCATTTATCTGTATAACTAGCTCACTCATCACCTCTGTCAGTTCTGTGCTTATATCACCTTTCCATCACAGCTTTCTGTGGCTACCTCATTTGAAACTGCAACCTTCCCTTCCCACTTCCTCACAAGCCTTATTCCCTTTTCCTGATGTATTGTTCTCTATCACAGGTAGCATCATCTGATAGTCTCTGTATTTTATTTATTTATTTATTTATTTATTTATTTATTTATTTATTTATTAAATGTTTATTTATTTTTGAGAGAGAGTGCAAGCAGGAGGGAGGGGGCAGAGAGAGAGGTGGGGGGTAGATAGAGGGTCTGAAGCAGGCTCTGTACTGACAGCAGAGAGCCCAACACGGGGCTTGAACTTACAAACCATGAGATCATGACCTGCACTGAAACCAAGAGTTGGACATTCAACCAACTGAACCAGCCTGGTACCTCTCTATGCATTTTAATTATTTATGTGTTTATTGTCTGTCACCCTCCATTAAAATATAGGGCGGGGAGATCTCTCCCCAAGCAGGCAGAGATTCTATTTTATTCAATGCTCTATCTCTAACACCTGGAATAGAACCTGGCACATAGTATAGTATATATTTAATAAACATTTGCTGAATCTTGCTGTTTGATATAAATTAATCACACAGCTCTTATGAATTCCATTACGTGGTTATATCCTCATTTATTTAACTGACTTCCTTTTGATGGATGGCATCTACTAGTTCCAATGTTTTGTTATTGAAAATAGTGCTGCAAAATCTAGACTGAGAAAAAGTCTACAGACAAATGACATGGTTTCTTCAAAAAAGAAATTGCAAGGAAAATGAGAGAGAAATGGGGTGGGTGGGGGATGAGGAGGGCCTGAAGACTAAAAGAAATGAGAAACATGTCAGTAAATAGCAGTTTGTGAACCTTTGTTTGTGGATCCTGATTCAAATAAACAAACCCTTAAAAAACATATTTTTGACATTTATGGTACAACTGGAAATCTGAACCCTGGATATTTAGTGATATCAGGACAACACTGTTAATTTTGTTGGGATATGATAATGGTACTGTGGCTGTTAAAAGAATGAAGTCCTCACCTCTTGAGATACTTCATGAAATATTTGCAGATGAAATGATTTGATGTCTGAGGTGTACTTACCAATGAGACAGGGATGGGGGAAGCAAGAAGGATAGAGATAAGACAAGCTGGCCATGTATTGATAATTGTTGAAGTTGGAAGGTTCATGGGGGTTTATTGTTCTGCCTTGTCTACATTAGTATATGTCTGAATTTTCCGTAATAAAAAAATAAAATATAGTGCTATAAAATCTAGTGTGTGGGGTGTGTTGGAGTAGGTGGGTTTTGGATTAAATAAATTGTCTATGAGTTGGATCATTGTTAAAGATGGATGCTGTGTACATGGGGGTTGTCTATACCATCTTCTCTCTGTCTATATATGCTTCACATTTTCTATAATGGAAAATCAAACAATTGCACTGCAGCTAACATCCTGTTGCAAGCCTCTTAAGTCTTGCCTGGTCTCAGTCTCCTTAATTCTTTTTTTTTTTTTTTTAATTTTTTTTTTCAACGTTTATTCATTTTTGGGACAGAGAGAGACAGAGCATGAACGGGGGAGGGGCAGAGAGAGAGGGAGACACAGAATCGGAAACAGGCTCCAGGCTCCGAGCCATCAGCCCAGAGCCTGATGCGGGGCTCGAACTCACGGACCGCGAGATCGTGACCTGGCTGAAGTCGGACGCCTAACCGACTGCGCCACCCAGGCGCCCCATCCTTAATTCTTGATGTAGCTTATTCCAGAGATGCTACCAGTGATATCTTGACCAAACTTTGTTTTTGCCTTGGTATACTAAAACTGTTAGCAAAAAAACTAGTTTTTTGAGGGATCATTTACATATCATACACGAAATTCACCTGTTTCAGGTGTGTGATGTAATGCTTTTTAGTAACTTGGTAGAGCTGTGTACCTATCACCATAAACTAGTTTTAGAAAATTTCCATCACCCAATAAGACTCTTTGAGCCCATTTACACTTAATTTCCCTTCCTATCCCCAACCCAGATGACCACTAATCTTTCTGTCTCTATAGATTTGCCTTTTCTGGACATTTACCTGAAAAGGGCCCGTGCCTGCAATTTTTGGTATTCTCTTTCCTACTCTATAAAATTCCATTTCTTACTCAAGGATACTTCCTGTTCTGCTATCACTGAACCACTTTTTTGGGGAAGACATATCTTCTCATTTCTGTTTAGAAATTTAAATGATTCAATTTCCTACATTTGGAGAATTATTGTGTCACAGTGATGGTCTGTGACCTCTACTTTACATAGAAATTAATGATATGCTAATAAGGCAGAAATGATCAAGGCTCAGAGAACGTCCTGCAGATTAATGAGCAGCTTAGAAAGTAGGCAGACAAATCCAAATCTAGAGGTCACCAACCCTGATAAGTAAATTTCCCAATAAATGTTCCCAGGACCATGACAGTTGATAAGGTCCAAGAACCCTCTGGTATTTTTTGCAGTCCCAGGGCTCAATTTTGCATTAGGTCCGTGTCACAGATATTTGACCCCGGATCCTATGGGGACATCAATATAATAATTTCTGAGCTTTAGTTCCTTACTTACTGAGAGTTTTTACATTTTGTGAGCTAGACTTTTCCCAGGATCCAGAATACTGGATGTGGGACCTGATTACCTAGTGATTTAATAGTCTATATCTATTAGATTATTTTAAAATCCATGGGGCCATCCACTTGTTCAATAAATACATATGAAGAAATACCTACTATATGTCAGATGCTGTTCTAGGAGTTGGGGATACAAAGATAAAGAAAAAACTAGTTCTTGTCTTTAGAAATTTCACAGTATAATGGTGAAGACAGACATATAGAAATAATGGGAAAAAACTGAAATATGATATAAAAGTTATAGCATTAGTATAGAGGGAATCAGCTAGTATTTCTTGGAACTTATGTTTGTTTGACTTGGGTCTTGAGGGGGGAGTAGGAGTTTGCATATGGCAAAAAAGGGCAAGAACATTTTAAGAGATGGAACTATAAAAAGCATGAGGTGTAAAATGAGATTCAAAAGCCCAGAGTATCCCCTTTCTTTTATTTTCCATTGAATATGATTCTTCTCCTTTCAAAAATCTAAAATGGAACGCCCTTTTTGTTTTGTTTTGTTTTGTTTTTTTAGGTATTAGTATGATTCATCGAGAATTACTGTCAGTTGAGTAGAAAGCTGGCATGTGGATTTGAAGGATTATCTGGAAAATTAACAGCTCTGTAGCTTTGGAGGAGGGTAAAGTTGCAGGCTGTGTTCATCTAGAGGGAAGAGTACCCTGGGGCCAATGAAGGGAACTGTGTAACATCCTCCATCCTCCAGAAAAGATTTTCTAATGTTATGGTGGCAAAAGGTTTTCTGGGCCATTATATTCCAGAAGGAGAGCATCTGCATACTTTAGCATCTTCCAAAGGAACATCTGTCCATCCCTGCTTTAGGGATTCATTGAGATGCCTTCCTTTTGCTCTTCTGATTCTAACTAGACTTATGTAGGACTACCAAATCCATAGACCTGACTGTATGCACATTTCTTTGTGCATTTTAGACCTTTCTTCTGGGATTCACTTTCTTATCCTCAAATATTTCCTTTGTTGGTTCTTTAATGAAGACATCATTTTATTCTATTTGTCATTATGGCATTATTTTGTTGTTGTTAGAGAATGATAGTTTAGCTAGGTATATAATTCTAAGTTGACAGTCATTTTAGCACATTGAGATCTTAGTCTATTGCTTACAGGTTTCTGTTGAGAAGCCTTGCTACTCAGATTTCTCTTCCTTTGTCTTTTATTTCTGGCTGCTTTTAATATCTTTATTCTTGGAGTGATTGGATGGCTCAGCTGGTTAAGCATCCAGCTCTTGATTTCAGCTCAGGTCATGATCTCACAGCCCATGAGTTCTAGTCCTGTGTCAGCCTCCACACTGACTATGTGGGGCCTGCTTGGGATTCTCTCTCTGCCCCTTCCTCCCTATATCTCTCTCTCTCTTTCAAAATAAATAAACTTAGAAAAAAAGATCTTTATTTTTGGTGGGTGGAGTGGGAAGAGGAGTAGTCTGCATATTTATTCAGTTTCTGTGGGATGTGTACAAATGTGGACTTAAGAAAACTTCTTGGATTTGTATGTTTTCTGAGTCTCAGGATTAATTTCTTTATCAATTTTAGAAAGTCATTATTTCTTCAAGGATTTCTTTTATTCATTCTTTTCATTCCCTTTTGTCCCTTCTTTGGAGGGGAATTCTTAAGATTGTGTGCCTTCTCTCCATCCCAAAGTTGGGCCAGGGGCTGAGAGCCTTCTGTTTATTTTGTCTAGGGCAGCACCTTGAAGTGTGCAAGCTTGTGTGCCTTCTCCAGATCTGCAGAATCAAACCTGCTGCTGATATCAATGTATCGTCTGCAGAGAGTTGCACATGCCATCTGTGGGAGCATGTGCATACCGTTTATAGAGGCTTGTGTGCACTATCTTAGGGGTACACATGGAGTGCTGGGGGATGCATTGGTCACTTGGGGGAGCTGCAGGTGAGAAGTTCCATGAGATTTGTGGGCAGGCCTCTTGGTGGAGTCTGAGAGCTAGTTAGTAGGATCTGTGGCTGAGTTTTTGAGATCTGTAGGTTGTTGTGAGCCTATTCCTTTTCCCTGACTTTTCAGCTATACTAATCCCTTCAGCATTCTGGGTGGCATGAAGCAGAAGTGGGCCTCTTGGGCAACATCTTTCTAGGCTAGGAAAGCCAGGCACTCACTCAGTCTCACTTTCCTGTATGGGAGAAATTATGGGCCAGGAACCTCTCTTGGTACTGAGCTATGCCACTAGTGGAGGAGTGACAGAGATTAAGTGAAACTTTTTCTATTCTCTTCAATGCATTTGTTTTTGGAGTTTGAATAGGGTGCTGGAATTTCTCCACTGGACTCCCAGGTTCCCACAGAGGTATTCTTGTCCATGGATGGTTGTCAGAATTGATGTTTCTGTCAGAGTAAGGGCTGGAGTATACTATTCTGCTATTTTGCTTATATCACTTTGCAACTCTCTTCCCTTCTTTTGGAAGTATGATTGAATATATGTTCCAGAATCAGTGTCTCTTAACCACTTATAAATTTATACCTCTATCTCTGTGTACAGTATTCTAGGTAGTTTTTTCAGGTTTATTTTCTGGGTCATTGTTTTTTCTTTATCTGTTTCTAATCTGCTGATTTACCTGTTCATTGAATTTTCCATTTAAATTATTATGTTTTTATATTTAAACATGATATTTGGTTATTTTTCACTCTCACCTCTGCTCTTTTGGGATAGTATTTTCTTTCTTTCTCCTTTAAAAAGCATTATTTAAATATTCTGAATCTGACAATTCTGTGCTATGAAGTTCTTGGGGGTCTAATTCTGCTGTTTGTTGTTTCTGTTTATTTTCATTTGTGGTGGCTTGTTTATTTGTGTGTTTTTTAGTTTTGGTTAGTGAACTAATGTTTAATGGGGCATTTTCTGTGGCTTCCAGGGAGGCTTGGGTTGAGGATAGGTACCTCTAGAGAGATTATGCATTTTCTTCTTCTGGGAAGTCTGAAGTAATACCAACGTGGAATGACGCTACTAATATTTTGCCTTGGGGTTTTCCAAACCTTTCAGGGAGTGCAATTTAAATTCCAAATGCATGTGAGAATAATTCTGTGATTATGAATTCTCAGGGAAATATTCTTTCCCTATCAGATCTCAGATTGAGTCCAACAGTCTTCCTTAGTCTTATCTCTTTGCCAGTGGGTGAATTATTTTCTAGTCAAACTTTTCACCAGGGCATGGCCCTTTGAGGATCTTGGCCTTATTTTTCCACCATGGGTAGGTCTAGGACTTTGGTCCTTTGTCCCCATATAACTTAAAATATGTAAAACTGTAAAAAACCTCTTGGTCACTGCGATTGGCAGTTGTCCCCAAGCCTCAATGTCAATTTGCCACTCTGATTTTCAGCCCTCACTTCATATTTGGCATCTTGGGAATTTCTTTTATTTGCATCTAATTCATGTATTCATTTAGAAGGATTTCTACATGTTTTATGTCAGAGATTTTTGTCAAGATGCCTGGTCCATTAGATTATTAGAAATGCAAACCCTATGTTGTTTTATTTCACTTTTTCCTTAACAATATATAATGAACATACTTGGTGACAATAAATATTCATTTAAAATGTAATTTTTATGAATAAAAATATTTAGCAATTTGCATATTTCTTTGTACATTACTGTAAGAGGTTTTTATATCATTAAAATATTCTTTACATAGACAAATGTAAACATATGGGTTATTTCTCCATTTTGAAAGTTAGCATTTTTTTTAGTATAGCAAACAGGCAATTACATCCTTGTTGTTCCTGCATCTTAATGATGACTTAAGATACTCCCTTGAACTTTTGTCCCAGATGTGGGTCTTTTGTTTCTTCCTTGTACGGACGTTTTTTTCCTCTCCTTGGCTAACTGTCTCAGACATCATTATCATTGTACATGCTTACCAATGCTATTTTTAAAGGCAAAAAAAAAAAAAAATCCAGAATGTGTGTGTGTGTGTGTGTGTGTGTGTGAGAGAGAGAGAGAGAGAGAGAGAGAGGGAGAGAGAGAGAAAGTGACAGATAGAGACAGAAAGGGATACGCACACAGAGACAGAGAGAAACGGAGACAGAGACACAGAGACAGAAATAGAGGCAGAGAGAGAGAGACTGAAAATACTTGCAGGTATATGTACTTATTTACCTGTTGTACAGATGTCTTTATGAGAAAAGATAAGAATATACCCTCATATGAGTGCAGTTTTCCCCTTGCTGAGCTCCTGGAATCGCCACAGTAGCTTAACTGGGTCTGTGGCTATGACTGTTTGTGCATTTCTTAGGGCTGGCATGGGCTATCTATTGATTCCAGGGTTGCTAATGACTGTGTGGAATAGAAGAAGCTTTTGTGGCCAGACTGGATCCAGACTGGGAATTGCAAAACTAACCATTCTTGAGACATTACTTGCTGAGGTAGTCAAAGTGGGTTTTATTTTTGATAAACTTTCTGTCTCCAGTCTCCCTGTGGCTATAGGTGAGGTATAGCTGGGAGCAGTCTGGGCAGGGATGGGTTCCCCTGAGAGCTTGGACATTCATTCATTCATTCATTCATTCATTCATATTTAAATGTTTATTTATTTTGAAAGAGAGAGGGCGTGTGTGGGGCAGGGCAGAGAGAGAGAGAGGGAGAAAGAGAGAATCCCAAGCAGGCTCTGAGCTGTCAGTGCAGAGCCTGATGTAGGGCTCGATCCCATGCACCATGAGATCATGACCTGAGCTGAAATCAAGAGCCAGATGCTTAACTAATTGAGCCAACCAGGTGCCCTAAAAGTCTGGATATTTAATAAGACAAGAATTTCTTCCTGGTGCAGTGGAGAAGTGGGGGGGGGGGGGTTGTCCTTGGAAAATTATTTGGACCCAACACCAATATGAAGTGCAACCTTCTCTCAGTGTCACCCACACAGTGGTCCCTTCAGGAATATCTATATTGGGCAGGCATGATTTCTAGAGTCCTGTTTACGCAAGGTTATACAAAAAGTGCTTACAAAAAAGAACCACACATAAAGCCTTAAGTCAGCAGATGTTTCACACACCCTGAAAATTCCCTGATATCCAAAGCTCAGTTTTTAGAATGTCTTTCACCTCAGTTGGGATGACTAAAGTCTCTAGTTCTGGCTCCTCCCAGGCATCTGATGAGGCTTCTCAGGAATTCAGCTGTATTTACAAATTCTTCCTTTGTTGTTGTTATTGTCGTTATTGTTGTTGTTGTTGTCGTTCTTAGTTGGGGGCATCTCTGGAATATCCTTAACTGGGTAGTCAGCTCCATGAATTATTCTAAAATTGATTGGCTAGTCATAACTCCATGGTTTGAACAAGGGAAAGTTGGGTAAATGGAATTTTCTACCCCATCCATCCATCCATCCATCCATCCAAATGTCCACTTAATGTCAGGCACTGTGCTGGACACCCAGGCACAGAACTAAAAAGATAGCCCTGATTCCCAACAGCAGAGAGCCTACACTCTATCAGCTGAGACAGATAGGACACAAGTGAGTATGGAATTAATTGAGCCAGTAGTTGGTGTTGCACATGAGATATGTTGACTCCTTTCTAAGGCTAATTGCCAGAGTCATTTTCACATACCCACCACTTATAATCTTCTCCACTGCAACTCTCCTGTCCAAGCCACCATTATCTCTTGCTTCCTAAATGGATGCCTTCCTTCTACTCTTGTCCCTTGTCATTCTTGTCCCCTTCAGTCCATTCTCCATACAGTAGCCAGATTGACCCCTAGTAAGAACAATTTAGATCTTGTCACTCCTCTGCTCAGAACTCTCCAATGACTCCTCACCCCCTGGCCTACCTGGAACCTCTTTGACCTCATCTCTGAGTCTTCTCCTGTCACTCATGTGCCCCAGCCATACTGGTCTTCTTGTATCTCCATGCCATAGTCCCATGTCAGGGCTTTGCATTTGTCCTTCCCTCCACCTGGGATGTTCCTCTCCCAGATATCCACACAGTTCAGTCCCTCCCCACTTCAGGTCTTTGTCCCTATGTCAGCTTCTCACCACCTTCTCATTTCCTTGATTTGTTTTTCCATAGCACTTCTCACTAACACACCATGTGTTTCACTTTTTTATCTTATTTGTGTCCATCTCTCTGTTTTGGAATTCAGGTCCAGGAGAGCATGCATGCTTATTTTGTCCCCAGCTGTATCTCCAGCACTGAGAACAGTGCCAGGCATCTAGTAGATGCCCACTAAATATTTGTTGAAAGAAAAAAAGGAATGAGCCTTCAGTCTCTGTCCCCTTGGATGATTTCTTCTCTCATCTGCCTGTCATAGTAAAGAATCTGAGGGAAAGAGAAAGTGTAGACAGAGGCCTCAGTCACCTGGCATGGCCTTTCCCTGCCCACTTCTGGGATGGTGGAAAACATAAGACATCCTTAAACTCAACTAATCCCTCCTTGAGGGAGGAATACCTTGCTTCTTGATCCTGTCTGCCACTTGGGGAGGAGTGAGAAGCTAGGTGAGGAAAGTGGGAGCAAAAAGGAACCCCAAGCTACATTTTTGGAGGCTGATACAGGGCACTTTTGTAGACTGATTAGTGGCTCCATTTGACAGTAGTGAGTAGTTGATGGCTCCTTGCTGTGGTTTGGGGTTCTTCTGGGCAGGGCAGGGCCAGTTTCCAGGTCTCTTATGGAAGGGAAATGGGCCACCCCTCTAGCTGTCCACACTTCCAGGCAGAGAAGAGTAGCTCTTATCCACAGCTGGAGGAGGACCAGCTGGCTTGAGCCATGATGATGGTACAGAGCCAAATTAGGGTCCAAACATGCACAGCATTCAACAACTGAGTAGTTGAGACCAGAAACTGGACACACTATCCAAGCCAGTGGTTAATAAGTACACCAACTAGCCATGAACCAAACCAGGGGCCAAGCAAGTCCAGAGTCCTGCTGGCTAATGTCAAGAGGAGACCCTCAACCTCCAAACAAGCTGAAAAGCCAGAATTGTCATGGCCAGTGCAGTGTAATGGTGAAGAGTGGTCCAAGAGTGGACATGGGAACATTCCTAAGCACACTGAGTGGTCAGCCACCTCTTTCTGAATTCACTTTCCACTCTCAAGCCAGATCTTTTTATACACCTATGAGGGCCATTTTTTGGCCATTATTTTTCTCGTATGCCCTGTAAAGCCTGCAGTTACCCTCTTACACCACTAGGTGGTGACCCTGCTTTGAGGAGTCAAAACGTGAGATTATTGGGATCCAGGCACTGCGGTAGGCAAGCTGCTTACATGCATTATCTCATTTAAGCTTCACACAACTCTGGAGAGTAAGTGCTATTATTATCCCTATTTTACAGATGAAAAACACTGAGGCTTATCAAGTTTTGAGAGTTTTGCCCTAAAACCACTCAACCAATAGGTGACTCTCTTATCACACTGCTTTCTGAATAAGTTTGGAATTGGCAGAAACTAAAATGACCATTTTGAAAAATACATAGAAAAAAAAACCACATTAATACTGTTTAGTACTCACGTGGAGCCCCTCCTATGTCTCAGGTACCAGAATAATGTTTTACAAACATGATTTAATGTAACCCTCAAATAACCCTGTAGATCAGACCCTGTCATTACCCTCATTGTGTAGATGAGTTTGTTGAGGCTCAAAGGGTTGAATAAATTGCTGTAGGTGCATCTGAGTAGGTGACAGCCCCAAGGTGAAAAGCAGAAATCTCTGATAGTTCAAGGTGCTCTCAGTTCTGAGTGGGTACTGGGGGTATCCAGACTATTATCCTCTAGTGCAGAAGTTGGGTCTCAGAAAGGCAGGACCTCCACCTACAAGCAGCACACAGTCAGATGTTTGACCCAAGTCCCAGCACTGGCTGTGATTCAGGGACTTTGAGCTTCCACTAAGGTAATGTGAGGGGCTTGGTCTTCTCATTTACAAAATGTATAAAGCTTCTAAACTCAGATGCTTGCAGGACCAGGCAGGTAACAAAAATGAGTGACATGGATCAGGCGGGGACTATGGGAAACTGGTGAATGCATAACTCATTTTAAGGGGTAATTCCAGCCAAATGTTGCCATGCAGGAATGTGGGTTTTGTTGCTAGGTCCCCTAATTTTCCAGGGGAATCCAGAAATCTAGGTTTTTATGTAAAATCTCCTTTTAAAAAATGCTGGCAGTTTAAAAAAAATTTTTATTACATTTATTCATTTTTGAGAGACAAAGAGACAGAGCACAAGTTGGGGAGGGGCAGATAGAGAGGGAGACACAGAATCTGAAGCAGGATCCAGGCTCCGAGCTGTCAGCACAGAGCCCGATGTGGGGCTTGAACTCACAAACCGTGAGATTACGACCTGAGCTGAAGTCAGACGCTTAACCGACTGAGCCACCCAGGCGCCACAAAAAATGCTGACAGTTTTAAAAAGCTTTTTAAAGGGGCGCCTGGGTGGCGCAGTCGGTTAAGCGTCCGACTTCAGCCAGGTCACGATCTCGCAGTCCGTGAGTTCGAGCCCCGCGTCAGGCTCTGGGCTGATGGCTCAGAGCCTGGAGCCTGTTTCCGATTCTGTGTCTCCCTCTGTCTCTGCCCCTCCCCCGTTCATGCTCTGTCTCTCTCTGTCCCAAAAATAAATAAATGTTGAAAAAAAAAATTAAAAAAAAAAAAGCTTTTTAAAAACTCCGTGTAAAGAAAAAAATTCCGTGTAGATGAAAACACACACATGTGTAATGAGCTGGATTTGCCTGTCAGATCCTCTTACTGTGCTCAAAGATGCCTTCAGTTCTTTCCAGTTCTGAGGTTCTCTTGTTCCTTGAGTTTTAGGAGCCATGGTGCCAGACAGGTGGAATTGAGGAAGGTAAAAAAAATTAGGAGGAAAAGAGAACTGGATAGGAAGCTTCCATGGGACTCTTCCCTCACAGTGCTTCTCCTACTTAGGTCAGTTTCAGAATCACCCAGACACTTGGTTATTCTTACCAAGGCCAGGACTCTGCTCCCTCACCCAGCCTGCACCTCTGTGCACCCAGTGAGCTCTCCAGATGATTCGGACACACACCAAAGATTGAGAAGCATTGTCCTAGGTCAGTGGTTCTTAGCGCAGGCTGCGTGTGAGAATTACCCAGAGAGCTTTTAAGACCACTGATGTGCAAGCCCTACCCAGGGCCAATTAAATTAGATGCTCTGACTGTGGAAGGCAGGCCTTGGTATTTTAAACAGCCCCCAGAGGATTCTAATGTGCACCCGGAGCTGAGACCCGCTGACCTGGATCAATGTTCCTGGTCAGTGCTCTTCACACTTCAGTGTGCTGGAGGGTCACCTCTAGGATCTTGTTTAAAATGCAGGTTCCACGTCGGTAGGTCTGGGGTAGAGACTGAGATTCTGCATATCACACAAGCTCCCAGGTGCCGCTGCTGGTGCTGCGGCTCTTGCTCTGGGGTCTCTGAGTAGCAAGGGTCTGTGGTGGTGTTTTCCAAACTCCCCTGATAAGAAGAATCACCTGTCTTTATTAAGTATGTAATTTCTGTGGAAATAAATGAAGACCACCTAAATAAGAATACGCAAAAGCTATTTATTCTGAGGTTGCTCTAGAAGCTACCATTGCTTGAGTTGTGGCAGAGACTCAAAGACAGGCAGGGAGTGGGAATGCTCTGTAGTGGAAGAGAGGGAAGACTTTGGCTGTGCCCTGATTGTAGGCTACTGGCATGGGCAAGCTGGAGGTGGGCTAGCTAGAAGTGGGCATCCTATGTGATTGGTTAGGGGAGCACATTTGGCTTTCTCTGCTTGGCCCTAAGTTGGAAGCAGGGCCCAAAATTGGGGAAGCCTTCCATCAAGTCCTGGCCATGTTGTGTTGATGGCTACAGGTTCATGGGCTGATTGCTGCAGATAATGGGTCAGAGTTCTATTTTTATATATGATCTGGCCAATGTCCATTTGTATATTCAGTCTTTCAATTCTTGGGTCTTTTTTTCTAGACTTTTTGATTCATAGGTTCTGGGTTTGGGCCCAAGAATCTCCAGGTGATTCTTATCATCAGGAAAGGGGTAGGGGGTGGACAGTGAGGGAAACCATGTGAATTAGTAATCGCCTAGGACACAAGTTAACAGTAGTTACCCAGACCCTTTCCCAGACTCAATGAGTCAGAATCTCTGGAAGTGAGGTGAGCAGTCTGCATGTTTCGTATATCAGTTATCTAGTCATGAGTAATGAAACACCTCAGAACTTAGTGGCTTAAAACAATAATGGTTTATTATTTCTCATGTTCTGTGGGTTGACTGGGACCTCCCCAGTTTAAAGAACTTGGAGCCCAAGGACAATTGTGGGAAGTCCCCCCAGGTCTACTATGTATCCCTTAGGAAGGAAACTTGGTTAAGTACTAGAGAGCCATCAACAAATTAGGTTGAGTGAACCCCAAAACAGTATTTTGGGAAGTTTTAAATATCAAATTGTAGTGATTCCAATGGCTTCCAAGAGGGAGTTTCTTGTAATGTGATGTAGTAACTAAAATTGTTTAATTTGCTGCACAAACCCTGCTCTGATGGAAATGATAGAAATATTTGAAATTTTTGAATGACAGAGGTTGTAAGAAGGTACATTTCAAACATGTTATAATAATGATAGCTAATATTTATTGAATACATATTATGTGCCAAATACCATTCTAAACACTTTACATATTTAGTCCTCATTTAATCTCCATGACAACCCTATGAGTTAGATCCCATTTGATAGATGGGGGGAAAGGCCTGGAGCAGTTAATTAAGTTGCCTGAAGTTATAAAGCTGGTAGGTGGAGGGACCAGGATTTGAACCCAAGTAGTCTGATTCTACACTGCATACACTCAAATACATTGTATATTCTGCATACATTCAAGTAAAAGGAATTAACTCCTTCTGAAGCCTCCCTAACTATATATTTCATGGGTTACAGGAAAGACACTGCTTTCTTGGCCTGGCTGGATTAAACAAACAGTGGTTGTCAGGCCAGACAGGACTAGTTAGGGAGCTCAGTCTCCCAAAAGAAATTATATCCTGTCACTGTCCAGTCCTCAGCCAGAAGGAGGTTGACCCTCTACCTCTCTTCCCTCTGCGCCTATAATTGTCCAAACACACCTAGGGCCTGCTTGACAATCTCAAGCTTGTGAAAATAAAACCATAGGGAAAACAGCCACATCATCAGTTGCTATGCCAAACTATGCTGCAACCAATGCTATTTTCTGGGGGGTATTGAGGTAGAAAAGGTTCTGGAGGCTAAGGTGGGGTGGGGGGTTGTTCAGAGTCTGCCTTGATGGGTTTTGTGTCTAGTCTGCCCAAAATATTCTTCAATGGCTTACACTGCCCTTAGGATACGGTCTCCCTGCTTAACATGCTGACTTCTTCTCCCCATGGGCCTTCAACTTCATCTCTCTCCATTTCCTCATCAGGTTCCCCAATTCCCATTATAATGAACAATTTTGTTCTCCATTTCCTTGCTCTGCACCACCTCCAAGTCTTTGCACATGTTGTTCTCTGCCTAGACCTCTGCTCATCCCCACCTTCTGATTTATTTATCTTCCAGATTCAATTTGTAACACTTTGTTTGGGTACATCAAGAGCTGTGAAGGGTCTGAGTCTTGCCTGCCTTGCAAGCTACACTGTTAGCTTTGCTACTGCTTCATGGATGCTGGCAGAAGATGAGAGACACCTGGGTCAGAGAAAGAGGACACTTTATTACTCACAGCAATAGCAGGGTCCAAAGTATCATCATTTTGCTTTGGTTTTCTGAGCCCTATTTCCCACAGGGTTATGTGACACCTGTGCATGCAGTGGGCTGCATTATAGTAGAGGAACCTGAAATGTAGGGAACCCAAATCTTTTATACTGGGCAGTAAGCATGCTGACCCATTGCTCCAGAGGGAGGTATTATCACTGTCTTCCAAGGCTGCTTACTATACAAATATCCTTGAAAAGCTAGCTTAGCACAAAGGCAATTAGGGCCTCTGCTTTCAAGGTGTATGGAAATGCAAGAGATCTATGGAAAAATATCTCCCAGTCCCTCAGGCTTCCATTTTCCCTGGTCCTCCCAGTTAACTTCTCAACTGTCCTTCATTTGGAGGCCACCTTCTTTCCTTCCCCACTCTCATAGTCTACACCAAATTCCTTTGTGGCAACTTCTCATAGCACTGGGATTTTGTCTTTCAGAGCCTTACCTCAGTCTGCAAATATATGATCATTACCGAGATTATTTGATTAACACCTATTTTCCCATTATGCTACATGCTTCATGAGGGGCAGGGCTGTCTATTTTCACAAATGTATCTGTGTTGTCCAACACAATGCCTATCACACAGTGGGAACCAAATAAGTGTTTATTGAATGAATGGGACTGTTGAATTGAGCAAAATAAAATCACTAAGGCCCAGAGAGATGAGGTGGTCTAGCCAGGGTCGCACAGCTAGTTTCAGGTAACTGGACTCAAACTGCCTGATTCACAACCCACTTCCTTTTCCTTCCATGGACATGCTTAGTCAGATTCTGTCTCCACATAATGGTGGGGTACCGACTGGGTGGGGCATTGGGAGAAGGTGGAGCATTGGGCATGCATGAGCAGTATCTGGATATGTTTGGTTA
Organism: Leopardus geoffroyi; assembly: GCF_018350155.1. Classification (NCBI taxonomy): domain Eukaryota; kingdom Metazoa; phylum Chordata; class Mammalia; order Carnivora; family Felidae; genus Leopardus; species Leopardus geoffroyi. Next base: position 23,767,702 of record NC_059340.1, read on the forward strand.
TAAGATTCCTCCCAGCTGCTCCTGCTCTGAGCTCCATTGAGGGCCAGAGTTGGAGTAAGACTATTAGAAGCCTAAGAGGCAGTTTAGTGAGAGGTTCAGAGCTGAGACTATTGTGGAGATTGTAAAAACAGGCCCTAATTATTCCCCTCTCTATGTCCATGACCTTGGGTAGTCCCCTCCCATACTGACTCTGGGTTAGTCTTATAACTTGTTTTAGCCAGTGGGACATTGGCAAACGTGATACAAGTGGAAACTCAAAAAGCACTTGCATATTGGGACCTTTCCTCTCTCATTTATCTTGGGATCCCTATGACCACCTCTGTGTGAATAGCCTTGGGGCAGCCTACTGGATGAAGAGAGATGCACAACCAAGTCATCCCCATCACCACCACAGACTTGGATCTAACCACCAGACATGCAGATGAGGCCATCTTGGACCATCTGGCCCTGGCCAAGCTGCTCTGCAGACCACCAAGATCAGCTGAGCTGGCCCACATCAGAAATACCAGCCTGCCAACCCATATAGTTGTGAGAAATAATAAATGTATGCTGATTAAAGCCATTAAGCTGGGGATGGTTTGTTACATAGCCAAAGCTAGCTGATACAACTATGGTGCACATTTGTTTAGGTTGAAATCCCAGCCTCACCATTTAATTGTCTAACTCAAGAAAAAGGTCCTTAACCTCCCTGTGCCTTAGTTCCCTCACCTGTAAGATAGAATAAAAATAGATCACATAGGGGCACTTGGCTGGTTCAGCTGGTGGAGCATGCAACTCTTGATTTCAGGGTCATGAGTTCAAGCCTCACATAGAGCTCACTTAAAGAAAAAATAGGTCATGTAATTCAAAATGTTAAAGCATTAAATGAGTTAATATTTTAAAAATCCTTAGAATGGAGCCTGGTACACAGTAAGTGCTTTCCACTAGCATAGCTATTATGAAAGATTATGGTTTTTACCACTCATCCAACATATAGTTAAAACAAAAACTTAAAAAAATTAATACACGTAAGGATGTCTACAAAATCTGTGTTGGAAATATTAAATGCTAAGCGCTATCAGCATTCTCCACCCCCTCGTTTTGTGTGCACCCCCTGTTGCTGATGCCCCAAGTATATTCTCGTCTTAGGAAATCCCATCTGAAAATGGCTGGATGGAAAGATTCTCCCTTGTCTCATGGCAGACATTAAAAAGGCTCTAGCCAACCCCCTCCCTGCAGGGGCCTGGGGTTTCAGCAGGCTTCATCTGTATTCAAGCCAGGGAGCCACAGCACAGAGCAAGAAATTCACATGCACATTTGAGATCCTGTGAAGCCTGTTCTCCAGACCATGGTCTGTAGGGAGGGCAGAGCCCTTCCCAATGACCTGCGCCTCTGCCCTCCCTCCTTGGGGGTTGTGCTCATTAGACGGAGAGTTCAGTTAATGGGGGTGCATATGGGCACCAGCCAGGATCCTATGCATGCTCTGCATACATGGCCTTGGAGGGCCCAAAGGGTTACAGAGACCAAGGCCTTTGCCCATTTCTGCAGTCGCAGATGCAGATACAGTTCTGTTTCTTTAACAAAGTTCCACTGAATGGTATTAATAGAAAGAGACTGAGCCGTCTCCCCACCCTTGTATTATGTGATATCATGAAATCATCCCCTGGCGGAGGAGGGATGTCATTGTGAGCAGTCCTCTCTCCTTGAGGGCTCTGGTTTACATCCGGCTCATTATTACTTTCCAAGCCCCCAAATGTTCTAAAATGCTTAACAGAAAACATACTAGAGCATAAGAGAAAAAGATAAAATGTTGAAAGAAATAATATAGACTGTCCCAGGATTTCTTGCCATTTTTTAAATTAATTTTTTAATGTTTATTTATTTTTGAGAGAGAGAGAAACAGAATGTGCTCAGGGGAGGAGAAGAGAGAGAGGGAGACACAGAATCTGAAGCAGGCTCCAGGCTCTGAGCTGTCAGCATAGCGAGCAACGTGGGACTCAAACCCACGAACCACGAGATCATGACCTGAGCCAAAGTCAGATGCTTAACTAACTGAGCCACCCCTCAACCTTTGTTCTTTTATATTGTTTTCCTCCTGGGCAAACAGACTGTGGCATAGATAAGGGGTACAGGGAATAAATGACTCAGAACACAGGCCTTGATGGCAAACAGATTTGTGTTCATGTCTCAACTGAGTTACTTACTGGCTATGTGAGCTTGATCATGCTGTGTGGGCTTCTTAAGGCATGGTGGCTGGGTTCTGAGAAGGGGCAAGAGCAGGTGTTCCACAACAACTGTGCAGAGGCTGAAAGTCTTCTTATGACTTCGCGTCAGAGGTCCCAGGACTGTTGCTACATTCTAGTGCTCCAGCAAGTCACTAAGAGAATTCCAGATTCAAGAACAGGGGAGTAAGACCCACTTCTCAATGGAAGGAGTGTCAGAAAATTTGTGTCCATCTTTAATCCACTGCAGAGGCCAATCCAAACAAGCATGAAAATGTTTCCCAAGCATCTCAGCAGAGACGACAAAGGTGTATGGATCCAGGGTGGGGGTTTTGTAGGGCAGGTGAGGTTAAAAGCATGGGGAGAAAGAAAGGAGGACAGTAAGGTTAGTGCCAAAGGCCCCTCATTCCTCTAATGATAATCATTGTCATCATCATCATTACTCTGTTAATAAAATTAATTCTTATGGAATGTTTTCTTAATTTCTATAACATTTATTCATTTTTGAGAGACAGAGTGTGACTGGGGGAGGGGCAGAGAGAGAGACAGACACAGAATTGGAAGCAGGCTCCAGGCTCTGAGCTGTCACCACAGAGCCCGATGCCGGGCTTAAACTCACGGATGGTGAGATCATGACTTGAGCTGAAGCTGGATGCTTAACTGATTGAGCCACCCAGGCACCCCTTTATGGAATGCTTTCTATGTGCTAATTTGTCCACAACAATCCAATTGGGTAGTAACCATTATCCCTATTGCAAGGAGAAGAAACTGAGCAAAAGAAACACTAAGTAACTATATCAAGCCCAGACAGCATGTAAGCAATAGTATCAAGCTTTGAACAAAAGGAAGCTAGCTCTGGAGTCCCTGCTCTCAGCCAATATCCTATACAGCCTACCATTATTGCCTAGCTAGCCATTACTGAGCATCTGCTATGTCCCAGGCCTTGTGTTAAGTCCTTTGTTGTCTCATTTATTACCAAACAGAAATGAGAAATATGGCTGGAAGTCAGCTCTGGAATCCTACAGTGGGTATAATTGCCACTAATTGCACCCGATTTAGCCTCCCATGCCGTTCTTTTTCGATTGTCTGTGCCTGGGATTTACAATAGGGAGGGAGGTGAGTGACCATGTCACCATCTTTAGCGAGCACTAAAGATGGACAAACCAAGTGAGTCCTGTCACTCAGACCACCAAAGTGAGATATAGCTCAGAATTTCCCAAGGCAGCCCCACAGACTGAGTGTTAGAATGATCCATCGCCTCGGGTGCCTGGGTGGCTCAGTTGGTTAAGCTTCCGACTTCAGCTCAGGTCATGATCTCACAGCTTATAAGTTCAAGCCTTGCATCAGGCTCTGTGCTGACAGCTCAGAGCCTGGAGCCTGCTTCAGATTCCGGGTCTCCTTCTCTCTCTAACCCTCCCCTGCTTGCACTCTGTCTCTCTCAAAAATAAACATTAAAAAAATAAATATTAAAAAAAAAAAGAATGATCCATGGCCTGATGGCTACAGCTCAATTAGATCTAGATAGTATAGTCGTATCACTGTTTAAGGAACTCAAATATAAAATACTATATGCATTTAATGAGTAAGGCATACGTGGTTATACTAGTAGAAGAGATGTGCCTCTTTTTGACCCCCTCATGCACCAGTTCCATGGACCAGATGAGTACGTCTTGACCGTAAACAACGATGTTGGTGTGCTCTTCATTTCCAAAGATGGCAAGATTTGTTGTCAAAGAACCTATCCCTATTCTCACTCTAGAGTTAATGCCTCTGGACACGTGGGCTGACCTTGCCCCTGAGTGTTAATCTTTCCATGCATGGACAACCCCTTGCTTACTTAGGTCATTGTGCAAGGACACAGTGATCAGTGAGGGTCCATGAGGAATGCTACCACCAGGCTCCACTGCAGAGTGGTGAGGAATTGGTTCCAACCTCTGAAACTGTCCCCAGGGCAAGCATGGGTAGTCTCTTAAGTGGAACGATGGTAACAGTGTCATCACCCACAGAATCCATTAAGACAGAACTTTGTTGCTGCTTGGGTCAGAGGCAATGGTTGGTTTACCTTTGTCACTGGTTCTCCTAGATATAAACACCAACATCTCTGAAAGACTTGATTGAGTTTGACAATTAAACCAAAACAAATTTACACTTGACTTCATTCTTCAACTGATTTCCAGACAGGCTGGAGAGTGAAGCTAATGCTGGAGATTCTGCATTTGTAGTGACATTTGCGTGAGTTTCTGTGGTGACTTTCAGCACCCTGAACAGATTCTGGATTAGAGAGGTGGTGGCAGCAGAACAGGGGATTGAGAGTGTGGGTGGCAAGCAATTAGCTGAAATGAGGGACTGTGGGGTTTAGACTGGTTAGGCGAAGGAGTGAAGTCCAGAAGTTCACAGACTGAGAAAAAGAGAAGGATAAGACCCTGAAGGTATCAATGTTATTGGAGCGATGGAGAGGATAAGAGGTTACAGCTGGAGGATTTAGCATTTATCTTAAAAAAAAAACTTTTTAATGTTTATTTATTCTTGAGAGATAGAGAAACACAGAGCATGAGCAGGGGAGGGGCTGAGAAAGAGGGAGACACAGAATCTGAAGCAGGCTCCAGGCTCTGAGCTGTCAGCAGCACAGAGCCTGATGCGGGGCTTGAACTCACAAACTGTCAGATCATGACCTGAGCCTAAGTCAGACACCTAACTATCTGAGCCACCCAAGAACCCCAAGAATTTAACATTTATGACATGAGGCACTTCTAAGAGTTGCCAAGAAGTTCCAGGTATGGCTCAAGTTGTTATAGGGGAGACATCACGGTTGTAGAGTTCAAGAACTGGGGGGGCTTTTTGTTGGGGAGGTCATCCTTATGGACACTGAAGTTACCCAAGATCTAGGGGAATGTCCAGGAAGTCATGGATGTCAGTGATGAGGCTACAGAGAGAGGTGGTCAGGTGGCATGAACTTCTTTTTTGCTTGGGGTTAGAAGAATTGGGGAGGAAGCTCGGGATAAAGTAGGAATGGGAAATACCTAGAGGATAGATGATCTAAGCTGTTTGCTTCTTCTGTGGTGGACAAGAATGGCAGAGCTGCCTGGTGGCATGAACTGCCTTCAGGTTTTTGGCTCAAGCTAATACTTTTGCAAGAGTCCAAGAGGTATTGGCTGCTTCTGACTTTTGCTTGAGGTCTCACTTAGTGGGTCTTGACAAACAATTTGTTCCAGAAGCAAATAAGGGAGTGGGTTGGGAAGCCACCATGGTGGACCCAACTCTTACCTGAATGACACATAAGCACACATCTTTGTGTGGAATCACTTACCTACCCTCCTTTTATGTTTTGATGGGATTTTGGAGTGAAGAAAGCCCCTGATGGCCTCTGAACTCAGAAGAAGCTCCCTTCCTGTGGAAATTCCCATCACAACTTCTCTTGTACTGGTCTAACCTATCTTATTCCCCCCAGGATAACAGCTGTGTCCATAATTGTAGTTGTGTTACAGATGCTTATCAAATGATAAGTGTCTTCCCTTTTGGACCTTTGACCCACTCCTAACTACCCACAATTTTGTGTGTGTGTGTGTGTGTGTGTGTGTGACTTGTGAGGGAATAATTATTTTAGATATTAACCGAGGATTCTCTCTTTCCTTGTCCATTAAGTCAAGGGCTTTTAGTATTTCTGAAGAGGAATGGTAGAGCGGAAACGCAGGTGAGTGCATGCTATCTGGTGAGAAAGGTCTGGAAATAGCCGAATATCTGACCGGTGTAACAAATATCTGACCAGTGGAACTCTGCCATACGAATGAGCAGATCTCAGTCAGGACTCTGCAAAGACGATGAACAATGTCCAAAGCAGATGGAGAACAGGGTGGCTTGGAGGATGCCAACATGGGCGATGAACAGTGACCAAGGATCAGATTCACCCTTGGCATTTGGCCCTTCTACCCACAGAATATAGGTGTCTCCCCCATCCTGGAACAAGCTGGGGTGGAGACTCTTTGAATTGCTGAGATTGTATTTCCACTGCCGAAAAGAATTGGGGCTTAGGATGCCAATAAAGATCAGCTATAGAACCATCCAGAAAGCTCAATTTGTGGACTGAAATTCTTACTTCTGGGGGGCAGTCTGTCAGGAATTCTAATCATCATGCTTTAGATTAAATTGCATGTGTGCATGCGTACTGATAGCAAACATTAGAAATAAAGCCACGTTTCCTCAGGGCAATGCTGTGTCTCTGAGAGAATTGGGGAGCTAAGGGGAGGTAGCTTTCAGAAGTCACGTCTGGCTTTTTAAATGATGGTCCCTGCGATAAGAATGAAGGAGGAGAAGTGCAGCTGAGTAGGGATTGAGGGAAACAAGGGCAGGAAGGGAGGTTTGCTTCAGGAGATCTCTCTTAAAGGTGGAATTTCAGAGAGTCCTAGATCTTCTACTGGAGAGGGCAGTGCCAGGCCATCAAGGCAGAGAAGATTCTGGTATCAGACCAAAACACCTGCCTCTTAGTTCTCCTGGAGGCAAGCCTTTGGGTGGGTTGGGGAGGAGTGGGTGTCAGGATTCTCTTAGACGTGGGGCTCTCAAGGGTGGAACTGGTGGTCAGGGCCCTTGGCCTCAGGAGCTCGGCCCTCATTAGCAGTCTCTAGTGCCCCCGAGCGTGTATTGGAATAGTTTAGACATAAATGCCGCGTTCCTGATTGACTTGTTTCCATTGAGTCCATACCTATTAGGGATCTGTTGGTAATTATCCAGCTTCACTTCAGCCCCTGGGGGCCTGTATTCCGCAGCAGTAATGAGTCTGAGCAGCCTCTCTGGCATAATAAACAGCACCGGAACGGGCACAAGGGCACTGGCTTCCTCTCTCAATAGGGCAACTCGGGCTTCAAGGACGATGAAGAGACTCACGATCACAGGCGAGCTTTAATTGCTTTTGTAAAACTGCAGATGAGTAGCAGGCTTTGAGATCCCCTGAGTCTCCGTTGAGAAGTGAGATCTCTATTCATTTTTCTTGTTTAGAAAGTAGTGGGATTAGTCACAACAACAACAGCTATCATTGAGTGAGTATTTATTATGTGCCAGGCTCTGTATTAAGTGCTTTCTGTACATTATTTTCTTTAAAACTTATCCCCACTTTATGAGCTAGGGGCCACTGTCACCCACATTTTACAGATGGAGAAAGTGAGGCTCTGAAGAATTGATGTGATTTGCCCAGGTGGTAAAGGATGGATCTGGTTGTAAATTTGGGGATGCTTGGGCAGGAGGCAGGGGTCCCAGATAGGGGGGTATGAGGAATATTTTCTGGTTCCCTTTGTCTTCAAGCTTGATGAGGGGATGGCTAGTTAAATGACATAGAGGCAAAACAATATTTTCATATATGAAGTCTTTGTCACAGACTCTCCTAAAGAAGGAGAGAAGACACCAATAAAATCTCCTAAAATCTGCCTGTTGAACAATCTCCATGTTCATGTAAGTTACTGGAGGACCCCAAGAGTTCACAACCCGCCAAGAGCTGTAGCAAGAGGCCCCAATAACCACATATGCAATATCTAGGAAAGAAAGAGGGTTTTAAGATAATACAGATAATATGATTTTTTAAAGGAAAGGAAAGAAGCAACCATATGCACCAATGATTGGAATGATGTATATAGCCATCTGAATGGTAGATTTCTAGATGAATTTTCCCTCATTTTTGTTCTGTATAATGAACCTATTTTTAATTTTTAAAAATCTCCAAAACAGTTATTTAAAAAAACAATAATAGGGGCGCCTGGGTGGCGCAGTCGGTTAAGCGTCCGACTTCAGCCAGGTCACGATCTCACGGTCCGTGAGTTCCAGCCCCGCGTCGGGCTCTGGGCTGATGGCTCAGAGCCTGGAGCCTGTTTCCGATTCTGTGTCTCCCTCTCTCTCTGCCCCTCCCCCGTTCATGCTCTGTCTCTCTCTGTCCCAAAAATAAATAAACGTTGAAAAAAAAACAATAATAAAAACTTTCTTAAAAATTCAGCTGTGTATATAAACCACTTCAAAAAAAGTGGAAATGAAATATGACATCTTTGGTTTTATGGGATAAGCTAAAGGTGGATTCAGGAAAAATAATTGCCTTAAATGTTTTAGCCATTAAACAAGTAAAGTGAAAACAAAAGAAATGAGCATTGACCTCAAGAATTAGGAAGAGAAGGTCAACAAAATAAACACAAGGAGATCAGGACAGAGCACTTAAAAAAAAAAAAGAACAATCAAACTGAACTAGAAAATCTAAGACCAATAAAAATTGATAGCTAACTGTAAGACTTGGTTCTTTTAAATGGCCAGTGAAATAGATAAACCTCTGGGAAATCTAAGAAACTAAGCAAAATTCAGAATGGAAGAGAAACCAGATGTATGGAATTAGAGGATATTTCAAAATAATTATCAAAGGATATACTACAATACATTGCAAACGAATTTGAAAATCTGGACTAAATAATTTCTTTCCAAGGAAGATACAAATGAATGAAATTGACTAAAGAAAGAAGTGGAACATGCATATGGACCAGTAGCCCTGAAAGAAATAGTAAAACAAATAAATAAAACTATACTTCTCCAAAAGAGTCCATGCTCAGATAATTTTATGGATGAGGTTTTAATTTTTTTCAATATTAATTTTACTTTATTTTTTGTTTAAGTAAGCTCTATTACCAATGTGGGGCTTGAACTCATGACCCAGAGATCAAGAATCACATGCACTACCCACTGAGCCAGCCAGGCACCACTATAGATAAGTCATTTCTCAAAGCATGACCCGGTCAAGCTTAGTCTTGTAATGCAAGGATGGTTTAATATTAGGAACATTATCAACACATCTGATGATATCAATAAATACATAGAGGGAAGCCAAATGATCAACTCTGTAGATTTTGTTTAAAACATGGGTAGTCATTAGTATGCATTTTTCTTAATGACTCTAGAATAAAGGAGTAGTTCCTTAACGTGATGAAGAATTTCTATCTTAAAACAACTTCCACATTCACTTAAAAGCAAAATACCAGAGATAATGCCATATGGCCAAGGGCAAAAAGAGATGCCTATTATGATCCTCCTATGATCAGTATTTAATACTGCTGGTTTTTAAGCAAAGATTTTCAAAGATAATAATATTTAGTCAGAGACTGTCTGAGATGTGGCCTCTTCTGGGGATACTACTGTTTGGTGCCTCTTCAAATCTAATTTAAAGAATTAAACATTTGAATTACACAAGCTGTATGTGCTTATTGACACAATTCAAACAACTGAGGTAATTCAAGTATCTAAACTAAAATTAATAATCTTTTCTTCCCCTCTACAGATTAATATCCCATAGAGGCATTGTTAAAAATGTTGTATATTATCTTCCATATTTTCCTTTGCTCATATAAAGAAATGCAAACCTATGAGCACTTATGTAAGTTCTCTTTAAAAAGTGGGGAGTACAAAAGATATTGTTCTTCTGCTTGCTTTTATCAGTTAACAGTTTACCTTGGATAACCTTCCAGTTAATGCAAAATACTGTACATGTTAAAACTGATGTCCACTAAACATTTGTTGAGTAGTTGAAAAGCAGAGTGTCCTAGTGCTATGTGGGGAAGAGTGGAAACGGAAGATAAGTTACAGTAGTTTTCAGCCTCTGTCTGTGCCCCAGCAATTTGGCTCTGACCCTGAATCTTGCATGCTCCAATATGCAAAATGACATCCCTGTAGTTGCTTGAACCCACTTTCCTTAGAGAGAAGGATAATGACCATCTATTTGTTCCTTAAGTAAACCTCTTGAGGGGCTTCACCCCTCCTCTACAAATGGCCCAGCATATTCCTTTCAGCTGCATAAGAACCTCTCTTTGAGAGTTTTGGTGAATACAATGTTCAGTAACATTTGAGTCTCTCAGTGATGCTTTCACTGATGCCCCAGGTGAGTGTTTAAGTGTCTTGCCCCATAATCTGCCTCTGAATCTACTGATGAGGGGGTGAGAAATGAGCACTCATACATAGTCTGTGAAAATTCGGTACAATATTTATGTAGGACAACTTGTGCATCAAAATTGGCATACTGTTGGGGCACCTGGGTGGCTCATTCAGTTAAGCGTCTGACTTTGGCTCATGTCATGATCTCACAGTTAGTGAGTTTGAGCCCCTCTGTGCTGACAGCACAGAGCCTGGAGACTGCTTCGAGTTCTGTGTCTCCCTCTCTGTGCCCCTCCCCCACTCAAGCTCTCTGTCTCTCTCTCTCAAAAATAAATAAACACTAAAAAAATGGGCAAACTGTTTTACCAGGTAGTGTAACATAAAACAATATAATGTAAATAAATAAATTTATAATAGAAATAATAGAAATAAAATAATCAGAGCTATGGTTAAGCTTTTCTGGACAATGTATTTACAGTATTAAAAAATTGGAAACAATCTTTATACTCATTACCAGGAAATATAATTACGGTACATTCATGCAATGGAATTCTATATGGTTGTTAAAAACAATGTTAAATAAAAATATTTATTGTCCAGGAAAATAGTTACAATGTGTGGTTGTATGAAAGACATGACTTTGACATATTAAATATTATATATACATACACACAGATAAAAATGTTGACAGAGTATTTGCAAAGTTCTCCACTTTTATACATAAGGTTTTGCTAAAAGTTATTTTTGGAAGTTGGTTCTCTGAAACTGTAGACTCACATATTACAAAGAATTTCTATTCCTAGAGAGCTAAAAACAATGAAAATCCTGACTTATGGTTGCTACAAATCTCATATGGAGGGGGAGATTCTTTAGAGGTGCTCTGTCTGAGCTGAGGGTGGGAGGGTGTTGACAGTATGGATCTGCCCTCAGTAGTGTTCACTGAATACCCACCTTGTGCCAGTGCCTCTGCTGGGCACCAGAGACATACCAGGGAATGAAACCAGATTCATTTCTTACTCCCAGGTAGCTCACAGTCCAGGAGGTGGGACACTTCTTACTGGAATAATCAGATGAATGAATGTATCCTCAAAGAAAAGAACACATCAACTTTCCCACTTAGGAGAGACAATTGGGAAAATGGCCTTGAGCATCTACCTTTATGCAGGACCTGCTGGCCCTTCCCTCCCCTCCCTGGAAGTCCAGGCTGGTGGTTGGGCAGCCCCCAATCTTAAATATTTCACCTAAACACTCATCTGAGGCATCAATTAAAGCATCACTGAGTGGCTCAAATGTTGCTGAACATTGTACTCGCCAAAATTCCTCTCAGAGAGAGGTTTTGATGTGGTTGGAAAGAATATGCTGATGAGCCATTTGTAGAGGAGGGATGAAATGCCAGAGAAGTGGCAGAGGAAACTGCCTGCTCTCATTGTCTTAGTGGCAGAGGATAAGTGGGGCCCTTGCTGACTGCCTCCCCCTCCCTGCAATGCCCATGCACAGGACAATAAGAGTGAGGCTTCTTGCCTAGGAATAGAGCTCCTGAGCCCACCCCATGGAGAAAGCAAGGATGGCAGGTGTAGGAGAAAGAAGGGGGAAGAGAAGCTGCACCAGGAAAGTGGATGGTGTTAGAATGGCTTCCAATCATTTTCAGTCACCAGACACCCCACAGTTCAGATTAGGCCTATTTGTTTTATACAGTGGGTTTTAAAAATTGAATTAGTTCCCAGCATTTAAAAATTGGGGGTTTTATTTTAAAATCCAGATTTCTAGCCTCTTTTGAAAAATCACGTGATTCTGGCACCACTGGTCCCACATGCCTACATTGTAACAATTCTCAGGAGCTGCTCTGGCCCTTTAGTTTACCTACAACTTGCTTTGTGTTGTCTTCCCAGGCCCTGTAACATGACTGCCAAGTACAGCTGCACAGATTGTGCACTGCACAACTTCAGAGGGTGTCATTCCCATAGACCAGTATAAATAGTGCCCCTTGGAATTGTGCAGGGTGCTGAAAACAGATGCTCCTATTTTACTTGCATTTTGGATCTCTAGATTAGGGATTTTTACATGTAGTGTGCAATTTGCACAAAAGCCATATTTAAGAAAGTCAAAGATCACTTACATCTCCATATATTAGCAGTGCTTATTTCTGGTTGGTGTCATTATGGTTGAGTTTTATTCTCTTTGAGGTTTTTCACGTTTTCACATTTTTCTGCAATGAACATGTATTCCTTCTATAATCAGAGAACAGGAGGGAAACGACAATAAATGTTACATTAAGAAAAGAGTAAATGAGGTGCCTTGAGATTCTGGCAGGAAGGAGCGCAGAGGCCAGCATTTACTTGCAAGCGAGAGGCTGGAAGCAGGCAGCGAGAGGATTTCTAATGAGGCCAAGAGTCCAGGGAATGCTCCAGAAGGGGGCTGTGATTACCATCTGAATCTAACAGCCTTCTTTAGAAATTACTAAGTGCACAGTGTCCTGGGAACACAGGGAGACACAGAAACCGGCACAAGAGCAGGGCACATTGCCCTAGGAATGAGGATTGAGGTTTGCTTTCTTTTCTCTCTGTTGGCGAAGGGAGGTGAGCATAGGCTCCAAGCTTGGGAGAGCTTGAATAATTGCCAAGCTGTGGCTGGTGAATAAAAGTTCAATTACAATTGTGCTTGTTAATGAAATCCAAGTGCTAGAGCAGGAAACCAGCAGAATCAAAATTCTTTTCTGAAAGCACAAACTGGGAAGCTGGAAAGGGTGGGGTTGGGGGTTTCTGGGGAGAGCCGTTAGGTGTTCCCCTGGGCTGGAAGTACTGGGAGCAAGAGTGATTTCACTGCAGCCTCCGCAGAAACAAATTGCGTTCAAGTGCACAAGCTATAAACCCTTTTGTACTTCAATGACCTCATCTGTAAAATGAGGATAATGATACCTTCCTTGCAGGATTACCATAAGAATGAAATGGTGTGACTAATACAAAGTTAGTCCCCCCTCTTTTTTTTTTTTTTTGCCTCAAGATAATTCAACATGTCAAGCACTTGCAGGAGGCAGACCACTGTGCTACACTCTGTGGGGAGGGGTAGACAGAGAGATAAGATACAGCACTATATTCTTTATGTATGTAATCTCTTTTAACATCACTATGATCCCATAAGATAAATATTTTTATAATAGCTTCATTTTTAAACTTTTCATTGGAAAGAATTTTTAGACTCACAGAAAAGTTGAAAGAATGGTATAGATTTCCAACGTACCCTTCATCCAGCTTCCCCTAATGTTAGCATCTTATGTAACCACAGTCTGGTTTTCATAACCAGGAAATTAACATTGCTACAGTTCTGCTAAGTAAACTACAGACCTTACTCAAATCTTGCCAATATTTCCCCCAGTACCCTTTTCTGTTCCAGGGTCCCACGTTGTCTAGTAGTTATGTTTCTTTAGTTTCTTGTCTTTCATCATCTTGATGCTTTTGATGAGCCCTTGTTTTGTAGAATACCTCTCAATGTGATTTTGTCTGATGTTTTCTCATGATTAAATTGAGGTTATGCATTTCTGGTGAGAACAGCACAGAAGTGATGGTGTGTCCTTTCCAGTGCATCCTACCGGGGGCTCATGATGTTACTGTGTTTTATAATAACTTTTTAAAAAACAGGTAAGTTAACCCGCCCAATGTTCACAGTTTTGAACTGAGCAGAATTCTAAAACCACATAAAGATGGTCTTAGAAGCAGGAAGGATTTATGGATGTTAGAAATGCAGGATCAAAACATAGGTAAGAGACCATGACTGCTCCTGACTTAAGTTGTTATTTGCATGTAGGTGTGAACTAAGCTAAGAAGATCCTCCCAAGAGAAAACACAGAGCTTTCAGGTCACTGAGTCAGTAGCATAAGTAGCATTAGGAGGGCAGAGGGACACAATGGGGCTGTCGCTTTGTCTGCAGGAGCAGTTGTACTCAACTGAGGTGGCTGTGACCACAAAAGACTGTGGGCCCAGTGTGGCCAGATCTTGCAATTTAAAAAAATTTTTTTAATGTGTATTTATTTTTGACATAGAGAGAGGCAGAGTGCAAGCAGGGGAGGGGCAGAGAGAGAGGGAGACACAGAATCCAAAGCAGGGTCCAGGTTCTGAGCTGTAGCACAGAGCCTGATGCAGGGATTGAACCCACGAACTGTGAGATCATGACCTGAGCTGAAGTCAGACGCTTAACTGACTGAGCCACCCAGGTGCCACCAGATCTTACAATTTTTAAGAGCACCTAGTAATGTGGATTCCCATGTGAAATGGACCATTATTTTTTTAATTATCATCCCCCCCCAGTTTTATTGAGATATAGTTCACATATAACATTGTGTAAGTTTAAGGTATCCAGTGTGATGATTTGACATACATATATATTGCAAAATAATTACCACAATAAGATTAGTTACCATACCCATCATCTTCCATAATTACCATTGTGTGTGAGGTAAGAACATTTAAGATCTACTCTCTAAGTAATTGTATATTAACAATATATTATTATATGTTGTTATATATATTATATTAACAATAATACCCTGTTGTTAACTATAGTCACCACAGTGCATATTAGCTCCCCAGAGTTCATTCATCTCACTGAATGTTTGTACCCTTTGACCAACATCTCCCCATTTCTGCCCTTCCCAAAGTTTCTACTCTGTTTCTATGACTTTGGCTTTTGTTTTAGATTCCACACATAAGAGAGATCATATAGTATTTGTTTTTCTGTCTGACTTATTTTATTTAATATGATGCCCTCAGGGTACATCCATATTGTCACAAAAACGGGAGGGTTACTGTCTTCTTTGGGACTGAATAATATTCGTGTGTGTGTGTGTGTGTGTGTGTGTGTGTGTGTGTGATTGTTTCTTTATCTGTTCATCTGTTGATACTTAGGTTGCTTCCATGTCTTGGCTTTTGTAAATAATACTATGAAAAACGTGGAAGTGCAGATACCTCTTGGCGGTGGTGGTTTCATTTCCTTCAGATGGATAACCAGAAGTGGAATTACTGGGTCATATGGCCGCTCCAGTTTTCATTTTTTGAGGAACTTCCCTTCTGTTTTCCACAGTGGTTTCAACAATTCACCTTGCCACCAACAACACTGTAGAGTTCCCTTTTCTCTACATCCTTGCCAGCATTTGTCATCTCTTGTCTTTTTGATGGAGCCATTCTAACAGGTGTGAGGTGATATCTTATTTAGGCTTTGACTTGCGTTTCCCTGATGATTAATGATGTTGAGCATCTTTTCATGTACCTGTTGGCCATTTGTATGTCTTCTTTGGAAAAATGTCTAATGTCTATTCAGGTCCTCTGCCCTTTTTGTTTTGTTTTGTTTTGTTTTGTTTTGTTTTGTTTTGTTTTGCTATGGAGTTGTAGGAGTTCCCTACATATATTTTGGATATTAACCCCTTCTCTGACCTATGGTTTGCAAATATTTTTTTCCATTCCATAGGTTGCCTCTTCATTCTGTTGATTCTTTTGCTGTGCAGAAGCTTTCTGGTCTGATGTAAATGTTTCAAATGAATTAATTTAAAAACAGCCAGAGGAGGGGCACCTGGGTGGCTCAGTCTGTTGAGTGAGTGTAGAACTCTTGATTTTCACTCAGGTCATGGTCCCAGGGTTGTGGGATTGAGCTCTGCATTGGGCTCCATACTGAGCATGGAACCTGCCTGGGATTCTCTCTCTCCCTCCCTCTGCCCTCTCCCCAGCTTGCCCTCTCTCTCTCAAAAAAAAAAATAAATAAATAAATAAAAAGGAAAAAAAAAAAAAAAACCCAGCAAGAGCAGCTCTTTATGGGCCAAGGAAAACATATCTTTTTCCTGGGTGTGGCTCACATATCACCTCTGGGCAAGAAGACCAGAAAGCTGAGAAATTATATTTGAGGTAGATGAGAAGAGAAGCCAGCTCCCAAAAGTCGGAAGTCTTGGCCTGATGGTCAGTGTAGCAGGTAAGGGCAGCACCCCAGAGGCTAATTGTGGGGTGAGGAAAATAGCATAAGGTGGGGATGTCAATACTGCTGAAAGCTGCAGAAAGGTAAACAGTGTGGCCGAGACTGCCAGAGGCCCACTCCCTCTCCTTAGTGACAAAAATGCCTATATTTAGTGGAGTTTCACTCCACTTGGAATAAAAGACTATTTTCCACTTTCTCTTGTAGATGAGTATGGCCATGTGATTAAATGAGTGACTATTGAGATGCAAGAGGAAGTGTGTAGGGTTTCCGGAAAGTCTCCTTAAAGGTAAGGGACACCCACTTCTTTCCTCCTAGTCTTCCTCTGGCTGCCTGGAATATGGATGTAATGGCTAAGCACAAGCAGCCATCTTGGACTATGAGGTGACTAAGGATAACGGAACATCAGGAAACTAGATCCCTGATAACTAAGGAGTTACCAGAGCAGTCCTGCACTCCTCCTCTCATGGCTTCTTACTGTTGCAAGAGAAAAATAAATGTCCATGCTGCTCAAGTCACTGATATTTTGAGAGTATTCGATTGCATGCATCTAGAGCAAGGGATGAGGAAAGGTCATTTGGGGAAGATAACAGATTCTATGTGAGATTAAATCAGTGTTTCTCAAAATGCTCCACATTCCAGCAGACATCAAGGTCACCCAGAGTGGCCACGCAGATCCTAAGGGACTACCCCAGATCTCCTAAATCAGCCTCTCTGGAGGTAGATCCCAGAAACTGCATTGAAACTTGTTTCCCGGTGGTTTTATGCACATTAGAGTTTCTGACCTAGAAGAAGGCATGATAGGGAGGGGAAGAAGGAATCCAATTTGCCTGAAATGGAAGGTTACTATATGCTGCCCTCCCTGTCCCTGCCCTGTTAAGCTCGAGCAAAACAGTGAGACTTGCTTTGGCCAGTCATACGTGAGTAGAAGCGACATGTGTCACTTCTAAGAAGAATCTCTTAACGTTAGCACACGGTTTACCACATTTCAATGACGTTCCAAGTAGAGGCTGTATTATCAGCCTGGGTCTTGGGCTAAGGAGGATGTGGAACAAAGCCTGACTCACGCGTGCTGGAAATGTGGAGTGAGCGAGCAAGAAATAACCTTCACTGAGGTAAGCCACTGAGAGGTGAGGGTCATTACACTGGCAGAACCTAACCTATTCTGATTGCAAGCATCACTTCACCTAAAGACAACTCACCTAGTTGGCTGTACATATAAATCCAAGACTATTTCCTTAAAGAAAATGTTTACTTAATTAAAAGAAAATTTTTAAATGTTTATTTGTTTTTGAGAGGGAGAGAGACAGAGCGTGATCGGGGAGGGGCAGAGAGAGAGAGAGGGACACAGAATCCGAAGCAGGCTCCAGGCTCCGCACCCTCAGCACAGAGGCCGATGCGGGGCTCAAACTCACAAACTGTGAGATCATGACCTGAGCCGAAGTTGGATGCTCAACCTACTGAGCCACCCAGGCGCCCCATTAGTTTTTTATTTCTTTGGAATGCTAACTTTGCACTGTTTCATTCCTTTGCAGGTCTTTTCCCTCTTCGGTCTGCTGAATAACCTTTCTTTAGTGTGTGTTTCTCCCAATAAATATTTGCAGACCTGCTGCATTTTGTATAGAATTTACCAAATTCATCCCTTTTGATGATTTTTGCCTCCTCCTTGAATTCCATTTTGTTTTGTTTTGTACCGTGCATGCCTGAGTGTACTTTATGAGCTAAGGCCAAATTAATATGTAGCCAGCATTCTCCCCTGTTTAAGAAGGCATTGGCATTTTGACAGCAAGGATGAAGACATGAGATAGATAGGTTCAGAATTGTATTGAATTCCACTCTATCTTATTTTTCGAGATACTCAACTCATGAAGGAATTCTGGGATTAAGAGACACAGTGATACACAGAACATTGCTACCAAATGTATTTATTACTAAATTACAAAACTTTGCAGAAAAGGGCTCCAGACAAGCTAGCAAAAAGCCATTAACGTATTTGAACATTGGTTCATTGAACAAATGTTTATTGAGTGCCTCAAATCTACCCAGGAGTACAGCAGGGATAAGATAGGAGGCTGCCCTCACGGAGAGCAGCTGAGGCAGGATTTAGAGCCAGTAGCACGACTGAGTGATTTACTGGACCCTTCCTCCCTGGAGCCTCGGTTTCCCTGTCTGTGAAATGAAGATGATCATAATTCACACGGTCATATGAGAAACGAGCTCATGACACAGAGCTGCCAGACCACAAATGCTGAAGGGTTGGTGACCTTGTTGGCATTAGGCAAACATCTTGGAGTGAGGAAGCGGGGACTAAGAAGAAGGTTGCTTTTCTAGAGAAAGCTGTGATGGTGGAGAAAGGAAGATGGCGGGCTGAGGGAAAGGGTCACTCAAGGATGCTTCCTGGCAGAGGCAGAAGGGAAAAATATCGAGGACTCAAGAGAAGTGAGACAGTAGGTGGGATCAAGCCTTGGAAAACCCTGGCTGGCATGGAATCCAGGGCTTAGGGAGACGAGTTTAGATTCACCCCTTGAGATGGAGCTGCTCTGCAGAGGCAGTGGTGAGCCCCAGGGCTGGAGCGCCAAGGTGCCCAGGGATCTTGAGGCAGAGGGGGGGAGGAAGCTAAAGGGTCCCGTGGTCTCTGGAAGGGAGAGGGCACTGATGTGGCAGCTCGAAGTGGCCGGGAAAGGTTGGCAGAGTGAGGGCAGCTCGGGTCTGATCCCTTGGTTCTGCCTGTGGAGTCAACAGGTGCCAAGGGACCTATGGAATGACGCTGGCCAGAAACACTCTCTCCTTCCTTGGCTTTTTAAGAAACTGCCTTCCTCCTCAACCCCCTGAAATTTTGTTTTTTTTAAAGAATTCACATGATTTCTAATCTGAGAAGCAGACCTTTTTTTTTTTTTTTTTTTTTTTTTCCTTTTTTGCCCCAGGCTTCCTAGGAACCTAAAAGCATCCTGGCTGTCACTCTCTCCCCAGAGTGACTGTGTGGGAGGAGAATCTGGTCAGCTCCCCATCACTCAGCCCTTTGATGACTTACCATTTGCCCTTTGTTTGAGAAAGGCCAAATGAGTTAACCTGGCCTATAAGGCCGTGCTGACCGGGCCCTGCTTCCTCCCAGAGGTGCCTCGGATTTTCCTGTGTAGAAGGCAGGGCACTTGTCTCCAAGCCATACAAGCTTTTACAGTGGCATGAAAGCTTACAACACTTTGCCCAAGACTGAGACAGCCTCCGTTGTCCGTTCCAAACAATGGAGGTGGTGGGACCAACACATAGAAGGCACCCACCGGCTTCTCTGACTTCAGGCTTCAGCCGTGTGTGGAACTTGGCATGGAACTTGGCATGCTCCAGTGACCGACTGATGAGGGAGATTTCGTGCTGTGTTGGTGCTCACCCCTGGGTCTTCGTCTGTGCTGTTCCCTGTGCCTGGAATCCTTGACCTTTCTTAGCCTGGGTAATTTCTACTCATCCTTCGGATTGTAACTTGAATGGCCCCCGCTCCCACAGCCTTCGTTGCTTCCCTCCCTTTGTCTATCCTCATTACAATCGCCTGCTTAAAGGTCCGTCTCCTTCACTAGACTGGAGGAGTGTTGTGTCCCCGGGCCCGCAGCCCAATTCTGTGCTCCTGGCACAGAGCAGAAATCAATACATGTCTGCAAAATGACTCACCGGATGAAGGAATAAATGAATGAATGTAACAGTGGGTCAAAAGAAACAGTGATGGACTCTACCCGCAGGTGGAGGCAGTTGAACAGGCAGAGCAGAGTGGGAAGAGCCCACAGGTGGGAGAAAGAAACAGCTTGGGACGCTGGTACAGGTTCACTCCTGCCCAGAGGTTTTCACCTGCGTTGCTGGTAAGCCATGTTATACTGATGCAGCTGCCTTTTGAAGCTGAAGGATGGCCCTTATCAAAAAGTGGGTGCTGTGCAGTCACCCGGTGATTAAACTCAAAACCATTGGCTTTGGAGGTGGACTTACGAGTTCAAATCCAGGTTTTGCTACTTGCCCGGCTGGGAGATCTGGAGCAAGCCACTTAACTCCCCCTCTGAGCCTTCAGGTTTTCCTCTGACACATGGGCACTATGATAATAGCACTCGCCCCCCTCGCAGAGATGCTAAAAGTGGCGGAGGAAGCAAAGCGCGCAGGGGCGCCAGGCACAGAGCAGGGCACGGGCACTTAGGGCCGCTCAGTCCGAGAGGCGGGGTTTAGCTGGGTGTGGGGGCATTGGGCTCCGCTCCAGCTCGCCCAGCGGGCCCTCTAGGCCCAGTGCACCTGCCCGCAACTCCCGCAGCCTCTCCCGAAGGCGGGCAGGGGCAGCAGAGGGTCTGGGGTTTCCAGTCCGAATGGGGGAGGCCTGCGGGCACGTGGCTTCGGCCGCTCCCCTCCTCCTCTGGCGAAAGCAGCGCTGCGGCCCACAAAGTGGCCCTTTAAATGGTTTTTATAGCGACATAAAAGCGCCAGCAGGCGGCCGCGCCCCTCCGGTGACCTCCGAGCTGGTGGTAAATTGCCTCTCGCGGTAGAGGCGGCTGCGGGGAGCTTGGGGATCAATAGCTGAGCCTGGCCTGCGGAGGGGCGCTCTGGGCGGCGCAGCCCGGGCCTGATTGTCGGCGCTGCGGTGGGGCGTGGGGGCGCGGGAGGGGCGGAGGCCCAGACACGCTCCGGACCGGACAGGCAAGGCCGAAGCCAGGTCACCGCCAGGCCCTGTCCTCCCTGAGGAGGCTGGGGTCCCTGCGTACTAGGAATCCTGGGGTCGGAGGGAGTGTTTTGGGGAGGGGGCAGAGATGGCCCCGGATCTTGGGTCTGAAGGGAGGCCGTAGCCTGGGCCCGAAGCAGCCTCCACTGTCCCCTTCCTGCAAAGGGGACACTCAGGGGCTGGTGTCAAATTAGGAGGCGGCCATAAGAAGACAGTGACTGCAGGTGTCAGCCCCGGCAACAAGTCTAGTGGTGTGCCAGCTTTGGCTCTACGACCTTGAGGAAATGACTTCATTTCCTTGGACCTCCCTTCCTTATCTGCAAAATGGAATTGCAAGGTAGTGGCTCAAGTTGACATGTTCTCCTAGGTTGACATCTACAGTGCATGTCCCTCTGCTGTGGTCTGAATGCCTGTGTCTCTCCCCGCCCTCCCCCCAGATTCATATGTTGAAGCCTAGTGCCCAAAGCCATGGCTTTAGGAGGTGGGCCTTTGGGAGGGGATTAGGTCATGAGGGAGGAGCCTTCATAAAAGAGGCCCCAGAGAGCTCCTTCTCTCCTTCCAGCCTGTGAAGACACAGCGAGAAGTGAGCTGTTGGTGAACCAGAAAGAGGGCTCCCACCAGACATCCAATCTGCCAGTGCCTTGATCTGAAACTTTCCAGCCAGCCTTCAGAACTGTGAGCAATCAATTTCTGTTGTTGATAAGCGTTCCCCTCCCCCGCCCCGGTTTAGGGTATTTTTGTTACAGCGGCTGAAGGGAATAAGACACCACCACTGGGTCCTGCAGACATGATTAATCGATAGCTGCAGGCCTCAGAGCTTCAGCCTTTGCTCTAAGAGCTGCCTAATCAGGGCTGGGCTCTGGATGAAACCAAGGGTCCCTCACGGACCTGGGGCCTTGCCAGACCACGGGCTTCAAGCTATATCTCAGTTATACCCTTCTAGCCTCACTTAAGAATGAATAAACCTGTACTTGTTACCCATAAGCATGTTCCAGCTTTCATTGCACTAGAAAAGTTTGTGTCAGCCAGGGTGTTTATGCATAAACATGCATATCTTCTCAGACATTATTTAGAGGAAGATAATGTACCTGAGGACACTCCATCTGCAGAATCTAATGAGCATCATCAGATATTTACTTAAATGGAAACTCTGGTGTATCATTTGCCTGTTAGGACCTATCACGATGATGTAATAGCTCATCAGGTTTTGAAAATTAGATGAGATAATATACGTAAAGTACTTGGCACAGTACCTAGAACATGACACGTGCTTGGTAAAAAGCTAGCACTAATATTAAGATATCAGGGACTGCAGCCCCGAGGGTGTAAGCATGCGTCACTGTTTAGTTAGGATTAGGTTCTGCTGTGTAAGTAGAAACTATTCTGCTTGATAAGGTCATGCCCACGCCTTACCCACTTCCCTTTCAATCTCATTCTCCTGACCCCGCCCCCACGTGCAGGCTTTTCTTGGGAGCACATCTAATAAATGGTTTTCACCTGAATGCTTGTTTCTAGGGCTGCTTCTGCAGAACCCATTCTAGGGCAAGTGCCATTACTCACTGATATTGGGACCACTCAGATTCTAAGCCCCGTCGACAGATCGGAACTCAGCAGCACTCTTACCCCTGCTGGTCAGGCTCACATCAATAGCAGCTAACACTTGTACCAGTCACTACAACACTTACTTAACATACATGAACTGATTCAATCCTCACAAGTAACTCTATGAAGTGGGTTCTCTTATTCACGTTTGCAGATGAAGAATCTGAGAACCAGAGAGGTCAAGTGACTTGCCCAAGGTCCCACAGCTAGTAAGTGGTAGATCCTGAATTTAGACCTAGGCAATTTGGCTCTTGGAGTTTGGGTATTTCTTTTAAGTTTATTTATTTTAAGAGAGAGAGAGAATCCCAAGCAGGCTCTGTGCTGTCAATGCAGAGTCCAATGCAGGTCTCAGTCATGACCTGAGCCAAAATCAAGAGTCAGACACTTGGGGCGCCTGGGTGGCTCAGTCGGTTAAGCGACCAACTTTGGCTCAGGTCATGATCTCGCGGTCTGTGAGTTCGAGCCCTGCGTCGGGCTCTGTGCTGACGGCTCAGAGCCTGGAGCCTGTTTCAGATTCTGTGTCTCCCTCTCTCTGACCCTCCCCTGTTCATGCTCTGTCTCTCCCTGTCTCAAAAATAAATAAAACGTTAAAAAAAATTTTTTTTTAATTAAAAAAAAAAAAGAGTCAGACACTTAACCTCCTGAGCCACCCAGGCACCCCAGAGTTTGGGCTTAACCATGCACTCTGTAGCCAATTACTATAAGGCACCCAGGAGAACTCAGTAACTAAATGGCAAGAGCTGTTGACATAAGCAACAGATCAGTTGGGAAGTGCATTATTCTTGGCAAATAAAAGAATCTGATTGAAAAAAACAACCAAAATGTCTATGAGAAGAAATTTTGAGTGAGGCTAAATGAAAATGAATAAAATTGAGTGGTTTTTTGAAGAAAAAAAAAAACAATGAGTTTGTGTATAATGTTTTCCTGGGGTCTTGTTGGCCCTTGATTAGTGTCACCTCTGACCTCTAGACATCCTGACTCTGAGGTCTGGTAATCCAAATCAAAAATAGCTCCAGGGGCACCTGGGTGGCTCAGTCAGTTAAGCATCTGACTCTTGATTTCAGCTCAGGTCATAATCTCACAGTTCATGGGTTCAAGACCCATGTCAGGCCTGCACTGACATCAAGGGTCTGCTTGGGATTCTCTCTCTCCCTCTGTCTCTCTCTGTCCCTCCCCTACTCATGCTTTCTCTGTCTCTTTCTCAAATAAATAAACAAGAAAAATAGTTCCTGTTAGGGCCTCCTACCTGGAGAACTAGGTGACAGGTGAGTACACATGTAATACCACACACACACACACACCCCTGGAGGTGTCATCCTTAGAAAACAAAAGAGGCCCGAGCTGTTCCTGTGAGGCCTCTGTTGTCTGGATTCTTCCTCCCAGAAGCTGGGGTCATCTCATTTAGGTTCTGGCCAAGAGGGATAGTGTTGGGTGGGGGGTTACTGAAAGCTTGAACTAAGGTGAGGGGAGAGAGGGGATGTAAGGTAGGGGGCTGGAATGTTCCAGATGGCTTCTTCATGCACAGGTGCCTGGGCTGGGATGGCTGAAAGAACTAAATGCTGGTTGGCACCTCTCTCTCTTGTCTCTCTGTCCCTCTCTCTCTCTTTTCATGTGACCTCTCCTTCTGGCTAGCTTGGGTTTCCTCACAGCATGGAAGTTTCAGGGTAATCTGACTTACGTGGGGGTTGGCTTCCTCCCAAGTGTGCAGTCAAAGGGTGTTCACTCCCTTAAAGGCTAGACCTAGAACTGCCATGGGATCACTTCTGCCAAATTCCATTGACCAAGTCAGGTGCTAACCCAGCTTGAAGGGGAGGGGGAAAAGACTCCCATGTTTATGCCAGAGGAGGGACCAAGAATTTACTTTGCCACAGACTATGACGTTAGCAAGATACACAGTTTTATTGTTAAGCTACTGGGATGTTGGGATTGTTAGAGTAGCTGGCCGATACTGAAAAATACACCCTGTTGTGACCCAAGTGTAGGGGCTGATTTGCATCTTCCCTCGTAAAGGAGTCCCTTCTACAAGGAGCATCTAGTAAATGAAGCAAAACAGAGAGAATGAAAGACACTGTACAAGGAATAATCTCTGGTTCTTATGAAGACCTCCTTTTTCTGATCTTCGAACTCCCTTTACACGAAAGGAAAATAAGTTCAAGCAAGAGCTCTAGGGACTCATCTTTGGTTCAAAGAAACATTTCATTAAGGAAATCAAGCTAGTAGTCAAAACGATCTATAGCCAGAATGGACTGTCTTCGAAGCAGTGAGCTACCCATCACTGAGAGGTGTTTGAGCAGAGGGTGGTGTCACAGGATGCTGGAGGAAAAATCCAGGCATCGTTACTTCCATCCCCAAGACTAGTTATGCTTAAACCCAGTGGGATCCCAGTTGGTGGGAAACTTTCCAATCCCAGGAGACCACCTGGTTAGTAATCTAACCAGGATTACAGCATCTACAGCATACTGAACAGCAGCTAAGGAGCATGAGTGTTCATTTTTTTAGAAAGTTCCAAGGCCAGGTGATAAGAAATTGGTCCTTGGCATTTGATGGCAATAATGTATTTTACGAAAGTCTTTTGTGGTCTGCTGTGAACTTCTCTAGGACAGGAACAAGGCCTTAAACGTGCTTTGTTCCTTCCTTTCTGCCTCTCATCCCCAACTTCCTGCACTTCAGGGTGCCCTGCCATCCTTATCTCCAAAATACACCCTGCATGTATCCACTTCGTTCCCTCTCCCCCAGCCTCCACCCTGGTCTAGGCTGCCATCATTTCCTGCCTGTCATACAGTCACCGAACTGGCTTGGCCATGTGTTCCTCTCTCCCCCGACGGTCCATTCGGCACACTCGAGGCTGAGTGATCGTTTTGATACGAGTCCTGTGCTCTCCTGACTGAAACCCTCCAATGGTTTCCCATGGTGCTTAGAATACAGTCAGAATTTCTGCTATGTCTAGAGGCTTTACAGGCTGGGATTTTTCATGTCTCATTGACTTCATCTACCCTGCTGTTTTCACAACTTAGGCTCAGCCACACTGGCTTGTTTCCAGTCATTCACACACAGCCGAGCACAATGCCTCTTGCTTCTTCCTTGCTGTTCTCTCCCATCATCTTGTCATCCTTATCTCTGCTCAAGCTCACCTCATCGGGGGAACCTTCTCTGAGCAGCTTATATAAGAGTAGAGACCCCCGGCAATCTCCACCCCCACGTCACTTTATTTTCTTTCTGTCATCAACTTATTTGCTTCGTTATTTATTTTCTGCCTCCTCCCATAAAATGTTATTTCCACAAGATGCCTGGGCTATCTTGCCTTCACATTGTATCGCTAGAGCCCAGAACAGCATCCGGTACAGAGGGAACATTCAAGAAGTATCAGTGAAAGGCACGCGAAAATGAACAAATATTTGGAGCTCCCTCAGCCTCTAGCACACAGCAGGCAACCACTGACTTTTTCGAGGGACTGAATGGACTCCGAGACTGGCTGTGGCTTCAAGTTGTTGTTTGTGTTACGGATCTGTGTTTCGGTTACACACGGGACAGTGATTTTATCTATCAGAGGGGTCTTTGAAATCCAAGAGAGAATGATGTGGGGAACTGCAGGATAGGGTCAGCCCACAAGGGATACTACCCAGGTCTATCCTCAGCTTCCAGAGATTCTTCCACCTGCCTCCTACCTAGACCACCTTACATACTCCAGCATGAACATCAGATCCAGCAAGAAGCTGGTGGGCAAGTCAGTTATCTTCAAGGCTTGGTTAAAACACCACTCACACCCTGAGGGTACTGCATACTCCTGAGAGGACAGACTCTCTGGGTGGATATAACACGTAGTCAAGAGTTTCTTCAATGCTGGTGTTCAGGAAATACTGCGAGATATTAATTTGTATTTTCTCCCTTTTCCTTTCTGCTGTGCAGGCAGGTGGCAGGCTTGGTGTTTGATTGCTTTGGGGGAGGAATGTGTCAGGGCTGAAGGGAGAAGTATTCCCCGAGATTTCTGCTGTTGTTGCTGAAAGCCTAAACATATTGAGGATAGGTTTGTGGGAGGCGGGAGAGTGGAAGACTCTTGGAAGTCTCAGAAAGGAGAGAGAGACTGAAAACAACAACAAAGATATCCTCTGGGCTGGGCTAGGGGAGCCAGTGGGGCCCCAGAGCAGTAGGAAGGCAGAGCAAGCCCAGGGAGAAATGGGTATGTGATGTGTCCATGGACATAGGCCGTAAGGACCTGCCACCTGTCCCATGTCCCACTCTGGGAGTGGAAGCAGCCCAGAGCTAAAGGTACCACACAGATGGAATGATGGAACTCTCGGGGGTAACCGATGACCCCTTGCCTTGGCACTGCATAAAACCCCGGAGCCATGACACCATAGCCTGGGCTGAGCCGAGGGAAGCCCTGAGAAGAAGCGGTGGAGGTTCCCGCCAGCACTGCGAGCTTCGGAATGGGGAACTAGGCTGGCTGTTGAAAAGAGAGAGATGTGACCATTTGTGTACCCCTGACTTTTGAGACAGGGATTCATATCCACTCGATAGTTACTATTTGTGGGCTGAGAGCTGAGAGAGGAAATGATCAACGGGCATGATGACCACGTTTCTGGTTGTCTAAGGGGGTGGCTGAGTCTGTGCTTGGTTTCCGGGGTGTCCTTGAGGACTTCTAGAGCCGCCGCTTCCCCTGGGCTTCTGTATTCACAGTTAAGGAAGTAATCCAAGCCTAATGATGCCATACGCACCATCACACCTTCTTTGTGTAAATAATGTCTGAAAGAATGAGGTGTGAGCCTGCTGTCGCAAAGAACACTTAAGCTGTTAAATGCTTTCCTTTCCACTCCATTGGCTTTCCCTATTTATAGCTATTCCAGCACAGCACTGATATCATATTTGTTTCCTGCCAACTGCTGGTTTCCTCACCTTAGTTCCCAAGGGAGACCCATAGGTACCTCCCCAGGACCACCCAGTCCCCGTGGTACTGGCCTCTGCATGGATCAGGAGTCAGCGGAGAAAACACAGGGTGCGGCCTTTTCTCTCTGTCCCCCTGGACTTGGCCCAGAAGCTTCTTTTCCAGCTGAGACAGTCATAGTTCCTTGACCTGGGTGTAGCTGCTGGTGTAGACCCTGGCAGAGTTGAGGGGCATATCCTCGGTTGGGGTGGGGGGAGTGGTGGGAATAGTGAAGAATCTGAGCAGCAGGAAGCTTTTTGTTGGGAAAAAAAAGGAAAAAAAGGGAAGCTTTTTGTAGGGTGGGGAAGCACAGCTAATGTAGGGACTCCAGTGACTAAGGAGGTTGGTCCACAGTACTAAGAACTTAAATACATTCTCCATCTAACCTCACTGCAGCCCCACGAGGTAGGTCATGAGTAGGCACTATTGATCAGAGGGGAATCTGCTTACAGGAGGAGATAAGAGATTGTGGCTGGTGAGTAGAAGTAAAATGAATTATGTGGTACATTTGGGAGAAATCATAGAGGTCAAGTACATAGTTGTCTGGAGAAAGAAAAGTAAGGAGCTGATAAGGCAGGAGGAACTGTGGAACTCTTGACCCCAAGAGTGGAATTTTAACCAAGTAGCATTTGGTCCCAGTAAACACTGAATTCACACAGGCACCACCTCCGGTTGCCCCAGGTAATAGGACTCTAGCTTTAGGATAATAACATTATAATGAGAAAATGCAAATGACATGAACCGTAATTAGAGAAAGAGCCACGTGTGGCCCAGGGAGTGCTACCTTGGGGGAAGATAGACCACATTTGAAGGCAGGAAGGGAAACATTTGTGCTATATACAAAAGTTACCTGGAGAGAACTGGGTATGGCATGTGGGTTTCTCCCACAGACTTTGGTTAAAGAAAAAGATAAAGGAAGGAATAATAAATCATACAGTTGCTTATCCACATGGACTTCCTTTTCTACCATCGGCTTGAAGTGTTTTCCTGGGAAAGCATGAAAGATCATCTTCATGGTGACACGTGGCTCTGTATTTGGCTTTGGTCACTGGGGTCACAGCTGATCTGGGATCTGAGTGGACCCTATAAAGTCAGTCCTTGCCTCTGCAGGCGGGGAAGGCTCAGGACCACCACCAGATAGCGATTTTGGCAACCTGCTGCTTAGATTTTTCTTCCTGTCCTTATTACCAGAGGGTTGGGCATGCCCCAGCAGAGTAATGGGAATTCACCAAGGGGTCAGAAGTTCTGGCTACTGACGTTACTGTATTGACGTGGAAACTGAGGTTCAGAAGGCCTAAGTAATACATGTGCCAGACCTGGGGTTAGAACCCAAATGTTTCTGACTCTAGTGCAAGTACATCATTCCCTCTAGCCTCTTAGGCACCTTAACCTTCAAGAGACCAAAGAGGGGCAAAGAAGATATAATGAATTGATGAGCAAAAAATGGCCACAGCCCTTCCCCTCTTTGAATCATTTTGCCTTGCAAGGTGACTCTGAACTTCATCCTATCAAGAGGCCCTTCGCCCTGCAGACCAGGCTGGCCTGGTTACTCACTGTAGAAGTGATGGTGTGTCAGCTCTCAGTCCCGGCCCCAGGGGCTTTTGTAGGCTTCCGTTCATCTCTTGGATCCCTGCCACTACCACGTGAAGTAGCCCAGGCTGGCCTGCTGGAGGATGGTGAGCCCCATGGAGTAGAGCTGAGGACCCCGGCCGACTGCACATGCATAATAAGATCAGCCAATGATGGCCCGGAGTAGCAGAACAGCTCAGCCAACCCAGGGACTCATGAGCAACAAATGTTCACTGTTTGGTGATTGTTTGTTACACAGTTCTATTGTGGCAATAGGTAACAAACACAGAAAGCTAGGGAGACTCCATCCTGGAAAGATGCCCAGTAGAATATGGGACAGCAGGATGGAGACATAGATTCGGCGGGTCACGAGGACTCTAGGAATCTGAAACCCCGTGAGGATTCTGTGCTCAGAGATGCTTAGGAGAAAATAGACTTAATTCAATGCCATCCTTGGAGACACTGCCCTTGGAGAAAGAAAAAGGAAACCAATGTTCTGCACCAGGTAGTTTGGGTTCACAGTTCCATCTGTCCTCACAGCCACCCCCACGGACGCCATTTGACAGCTGAGGGTGGGGGAGGAGGCATGCTCAAGGTCACATGGCTAGAAAATGGCAGAGTAGAGATTCTCATGCAAGTCTGATGAACCCCAAAGATCGCCTTCTTCTTCATCAATTCTGTATTTGCCACCTCGTCATGGAGCAGGTATTTATTATGCTTAGCCCTGTGCTCAGCCTGGGGTTTCCTGGGTGGAGGGAAAATGGTCTCTGCCCTCAGAACTGAAAGTCCATAGGAAATAAGATGTTTTGGATGCCATGAGTCAAGTCTATTCAGAGTGTGGTTCCTTCCCAGTAGAGAAACGCTGGGTCAGAGGCTTGTGGATTCAGGTAATGACTAATGGATGATGGTTTCCAATAACCCGATGCCTTTGCCTGCCCACCTAATTCCTAATCCTGACATGGGCTTGGGATTTGGACCCTGGTTATGGATTTAAGGCAAGATTGAATGCAGGGCTACTCTTCTGTTGGGTTCTGGATTTGGCAGGTTCTCAAATGGGTTATGAAGAAGGCTCTAGGGTTATACTTAGATGAGGTTTTGGCTTGTGTCTGAATTGGCCTGGGAATTGTTGGATCCTTGCCTGCCTTTGATTTTGGCGAGGCTGGGACCTAAGTTTTGTGCCCTGTTATGTTCTGTCTTTGACCTAAGTTTTGTGCCCCGTTATGTACTTGACTTTGGACACTGGGGTCTTGGTTAAGCTGGGATCTTAACCAAGGTTTGATTGTTCTTTCCTTCTCTTGCTCAAACAGCCCCTAACATCTCATCTCCTGGGAAGTCTTCCTCATCCTCATTAGATTTTTTTTTTAATGTTATTTATTTATTTATTTTTGAGACAGAGAGAGACAGAGCATGAACAGGGGAGGGGCAGAGAGAGAGGGAGACACAGAATCTGAAATGGGCTCCAGGCTCCGAGCTGTCAGCACAGACCCCGACACGGGGCTTGAACTCACGGAGTGTGAGATCATGACCTGAGCTGAAGTTGGATGCTCAACCGACTGAGCTACCCAGGCGCCCCTCCTCATCCTCATTAGAAGGCCATACTTTCTCCCTCACCCAGGGGTGGAAATTAAAAGCATGCTCTGCATGATTCCTCAGCCTGTTTGTTACTTCTTCAAACAACTGTACCACCTCCCTGACCCTTGCTATTAGTGAGTCCCTTGTTAATCCATGTCCCAGAATCCAGAACAGGAGAACTCTAAGGACAGATTCTAACTGTAAAATGCCAAAGTCGTCCTTTCCAAGAGCCTGTGACCACTGGGTTGAAGGAGTCAGGTGGTCACCTTCTGACTGGGCTGGGGCTAGCAACCTGAGAGCTGAGCAGACCTGGGGACCTGGGACACTTTCTTGGGTGGGTTTCTTTTTTGGAGGGTGGGGGTCCCAAGTAGAACAGTTTTTAGGTGCCCTATTTCTGTGGGGTCCAGGCCTGTGGGTAGCTGTCTACCTCTGCTCAGTAAAAAGCCAAAGGACCAAATACAGGCTGACAGAAGTAAATTTCAAGATTCTGGGCAGGAGAAGACAGCACTGACAAAGATGGGACCACAGCTGGAAGCCACATTGAGAGAAGACAGAGGAGCAAGGAGATGGGAAATTTAATAATCACATTAAAAAATTAAACACCAGGCCCCAGTAGTTGTCGCTTTCCATCCGCTGAGATTCACAACACTTGACATCCAATTATAATTGTGGGTTCCTATAAAACAGCCCATTAACTGCAACTATAAATTATTATTGCCTATGTGGAGTAGGCTGCTGGCTTAGTAGCTGATACTGAAGATTATGGAAATTGCTAACAAGCAACAATGTCTCTTTGCGTCCTCTGGCTCTGCGCAAGATGTATGGACCTGGAGGAACCAAGACAGCTGCCTGGAAGTTTGGAACTACTTGTCTTGCCACAACAGACAGCTGCCTTTGTATCTGGCGGAGGGAGGGCTTCTTTCTCTCTGCTCCTCACATTTCCATCTGGTCACCTGCCACAGAAAGGAGCCTACGTGGCGTTGTCTGAAGCCCTGGAATACAAGCACATGCACGTAAACCACCACTCACGTGCACATGCGTGTGCCACACCACACACACACACACACACACACACACACACACACACACATTGTGTAACTCCTGCCAACCGTTCTGTCTCTGAAAGAATCAACATAAGCCATGGATCCAAGGAAACACTTTCAAAACTTCTTTAAGAGCATAGTCCATTCTTGGGGCACTTGGGTGGCTCAGGAGGTTACGTGTCAGACTTTGGCTCAGGTCATGATCTCGCGGTTTCTGGGCTCAAGCCCCGCGTGGGACTTAGTGCTGACAGCTCGGAGCCTGGAGCCTGCTTCAGATTCCTTATCTCCCTCCCTCTTTGCTCCTCCCCCACTCATGCCCTCTCTCTGTCTCTCAAAAATGAATGAACATTAAAAAAAAAATTAAGAGCACATTCCACTCTGTTTTCAAGCCCTGAGTGAGCAACTGTGCTTTTTTCATTTCTCCTCTCTGGGCAGCTCTCCTTCCCTGGAAGGGGGAGGACGGGAGGAGCCAGTGGCCAAGGATTCTTCCCACCTTCAGCAGAGCTGGAGTGATCAGCCCTGTTGGAAATTTCTGTCAGTCTGTATGCATCCATTTTACATCTTCCAGGAACTCCCCAGAGTTTCTGAGTATCGGTAGTAGCTTTCTCTCTTTCCCAGCGCTGCTAAGACTTTTGCTTTTTATTATTTCAGTCGTATTTGGGGAGAGGTAAACATATGTAGGCTAATTTCAGTCTCTAGGAAGCAGAAGCTGTCCATTGGATTTTAAAATTGGGTAA
Organism: Leopardus geoffroyi; assembly: GCF_018350155.1. Lineage (NCBI taxonomy): Eukaryota > Metazoa > Chordata > Mammalia > Carnivora > Felidae > Leopardus > Leopardus geoffroyi. The sequence goes on from NC_059340.1 coordinate 23,799,867, forward strand.
GATGTAAAAAACCAGCAAGAAGAATATGTAACACTATTGACTGCCTTGCCAAACATTGGATGTGTATCATCACATGAATCTTGAGAAGTATAAGAGATAGGGACTATCATTACCAGCCCTTTTAACAGATGAAGAAACTGAGACGGAGAGTGGTCAAGATCACATAGCTGCCAAATGGCAGAGCCAGAGTTTGAACCCAGGTTGCTTCAATCCAAAGCCTGTCCTTGGAACCTAACCCATGCTTTCTTTTGGTTAAAAACAGTCTTTCTTAATTACTGTCTTTTTATAAAATGTAGTGTCTTGTCACATCTCAAGAAAAGAAATGAATAGGAATAATTACATAAATCTTCCTCATTTTTCCTGGCTTAGGTCTGACACGGCCTTTATTTAAATTCTTGAATCTTCTGGTATTAGTGGCACCCCCACCCCCATCCCTGCTGCCCCCTGCCCCTGTAATTTTTCTCTCCTTGGGCTTCAGAGGGAGCACTTCCTGTCCATTCCTGGGTTTTAAAAAATAGAAAAGAGCCTGTTGGTCCTTGTTCAGTCTTTTTATCTCAGGGAGAGATGGGGAAGCTTGTATTTTTGTAGGTTTTTTGGTTTTTTGTTTTTTGTTTTTGCTGGATTGGGGTTTTGGTTGCCTGCAATGAGTAGGAAGTGAGCTTCCGGGGGAGTCAGCATTGCAGGAGAGAAGTTTCCTGGCGGGCAAAGCAGTTTCCTTTCAGAGTTTATTTTGGCAGCAGAAGTTAGTAGGGCACTGCCCTCCCCTCTAAGTGCCCTCATTAGCAGCTCACTGCGGAAATGCCTCCGAGTGGCTTGGCATGCTTTCCGGGGGACTTGCCAGGGCCGGCAGCTCCCTGGGCCCACGTCTCATGTCCTGAGTCCTGCCTTGTCCCTGTCACTCTGAGCTGGGGGCTCTTTGTGGAAATTCTGCATTAGGCTTGTTGCCTGGTAAGCTTGCCTGTCTGTCAGTGCTGATGAAAGTCTCCCCACCCCACCCACCCACCGTTTTTATTTATTTTGCTGTGACCACTTCAACTGGGATTTATGAAGAAGAGGAATTAAAAGCAGGTGCTTAAATAATTACAATAAAAAGGCAAAATCAAAATTTCCTTTATAACAAGAAGAGGGACTGAATGGATAAATACCCGAAGGTATCTGGCTAGCGGAATTATGGGTGATTTTTATACTTTTCTTTGCAGTTCTTCTGGTCTGAGTCGGGTATCTATTGCTTTTACTTAATGTTTTTTTTTGTCTTTTAATTTCAAAGTTTCAAACATACAGGAAATAACATAACAGGCATCCAGGTACCCACCACAGAAATTTAGCCAATGTTTGCATTTGCCCTATTGGTTGTAGATTTTTTTTTTTTTTTAAAGAGCATCTATTCCTTTTTATAATCAGAGGCTTCAAAACTCAGAGAAAGTGAATTCAGGGACCCCATAAAGCCCTTCTGAAAATAACTCATCTTGACAGTGAAACAGGAAGCTAACCCTGTCACCGGGAGGCCAGGTACGCAACCTGGCTGTCCTGGGACCCGAATCAGATTTCGGGGCACCGTTGCTATTGTCGCAGCCCTCAGGAGGGAAGCTGGGGGTGCACGCACAGCCTGGTGCCTGGGAGTTTCTCCCAATTCCAGAATCTAGTGACATACACTCCCTGCCTTCCGGACCTCCCAGAGGTAGAAGGTGGGGTTCACAGACTAGTATCCCTTGGCAGCTTTTTAATTATTTTTTGAAGGGGGATTTTCTCCTTTAGTACTATCTTTTTATAACAGCTTTATCAAAGCGTAATCATATGCAAAAAATCCCTGTGCATATTTAATGCATAGTTTCATGAGTTTGGATTGTGTGCATATGCCTGTGACCGCATCACCGCAATCAAGACAATAGACACAGCTAACACCTCCCAAAGTTTCCTTGTGTCCGTTTGTGATTTAAAAAAACACACTAGTTAACAGAGGTCTACCCTCTTAGCAACATTTTAAAAACACTCTTGTATTATTATTATTATTATTATTATTATTATTATTATTATTATTATTTTAGAGAGAGAGAGAGCAGGGGAGAGGGGCAGAGGGAGGGAGAGAGTATTTCAAGCAGGCTCTACACTTAGCGCGGGGCTCGATCCCATGACCTTGGGATCATGACCTGAGCCAAAATCAGGAATCAGGGACTCAACTGACTGAGCCACCCAGGTAACCCTCTTAGCAACATTTTGAGTACACAATATGATGTCCTTAACCATAGGCACTATGTTCTACAGCGAATCTCTAGAACTTCTTCATCTTGCATAACTGAAATCGTATACTCCTTGAATAGCAACTCCCCATTTTCCTGTCTCCACCCCTCACCCCCACCCCCACCCTCAGGCAGCTTTTTAGAAATGAGAAATGCACCGTGCTTCTCACATGTTAACGTGCACATGAGTCACCTGGGGATCCTGTTAAAATGCAGATTCTAATCCTGCAGATCTGGAATGGGGCCTGAGAGTCTGCATTTCTGCCAAGCTCCCAAAAGGCTGCTGATGCTGGTCTGCAGGAGGCACTCTGGGTAGGAAGGTCTCAGAGGACTTTGCATTGCCCCAAGCTGAAGGAGGCCATGCTAGTTGTAAAAGGCTGGAATCTGTTCTCATTGGTCCCACCCAATGTTGTACTGGTTTTTAAATCTTTTGAATATCACCCTGCTCCTGGAGAAAATACATTTTTAAAATTTTTTAATGTTCATTTATTTTTGAGAAAGAGAGGGAGGGAAAGAATGAGCAGGGGAGGGGCAGAGAGAGAGGGAGATAGAGAATCCAAAGCAGGCCGCATGCTGTCAGCGCAGAGCCCAACTTGGGGCTGAAACTCACAAACCACGAGATCATGATCTGAGCTGAAGTCGGATGCTTAACCGACCGAGCCACCCAGGTACCCCTCCTGGAGAAAATATTTGGCCACTAGAATGCTTTAGATATTGCTCACAGTTTTGAGTGCCCCAGTTCTCACAAATTATTGTCATTAATTCTTGGCATAGAACCCATCAGGGGAAACTCAAAGTATATTCAAGCTAGAAAAAAAAGGATAAACTTCTGTAACTTCCCAAAGCATTGCCCATTTTTGGTGTATCCCAAAGTAGGACGAATGTCTTGGTGTATGAGAGGATTTTAGGTCGTATATTGATAATCTCTTTAAAATGTTAATATTTGTTGGAATTTGAGTGATGTAAGTTTTGGGGGCCCAACTCTATTCTTTCCATCTGAATTCTGAATCACCTGAGGAAAAAAAGACAGAAGCCCAAGGTGGATGGGAGATTACAATGGCATCCTTATTATGATAAAGGCCAGACTGATAGCTGATTCCTTAGCCTCATTCATACCCTCCCACATCACCCCCTAGCGAGCACCTTGGGAAGCACCCTTGAGGAGAAGAGTGAGGAACAGAGCCACTTGTGGAAGATTACTGCCTTATTCCAGTGCGGGTGTGTTGGGAAGGAGAAAGAGACAAAAGCTAGGCTTTTAAAAATAATGAGCTCCACCATTCAGGAAATTTGGACCAATGACTATGCCCACCCACCAGGTAAATTCTTGCCACCTTTGGTAAGAGAAGAAAGGGTTGGCAAGAACCTAGGAATGTTTCAATTAAAAAAAAAAAAAAAGAATCTAGGAATGTTTCATGAAAATCCCATCTCTTCGAAACCAGAGGAATGGGGACAAAGACATCCTCTCATAGTGACAGTTGTGCTTTTGTATTTTAATTAATTCTGGTTAGTGGGACTGATTTCCATCTATGACAGAAACATAAGGTTTCCTTTTAAAATAATTGTAGGTAAATAAAAAGGAGATGCCTGAAGTTTGGGAAACACAGGTCCAATTAATATTCCTTGAAATCTCAATGTCACATTTCGTCTTTACAAACTGCAGGGCCACTCGTTCTCATGTTCTCCATGAGGGACAGGCAGCTCTGGTTCATTTGTTTGACCAGTGGTCATGGTCTGATTCTGTTTCACTCAATAGAGAACATTTAGAATGAATAAACTAAGGCCCTTGATATATTATTGGCTTCGATTTCATGTCTATAAATCATTTATGGGTCAAGTCATATGATCTTAATAGTATCGATCCAAGGCTTTTAATTCTCCCTGTTTCTCCCTCTCCTTTTTCTAAATTCACTGTGAGACTCAGAAGGGTGGGTAGGATAGCAAATTCTGGGGTTTTTTTTTTTAGTGGTATAAAAGGAGACTGTCCTTCGACAATTTGACACAGTTTCTAAGTGAACTAGAAACACGTCCTACTGTCCTGGCAAACAGGGAGACCAGTATCCTTTTATCCATTGGATGTCAAGGTTATATTCACAAATACCAGGAGACAACATGAAACAGTCAAACTGGTTGGCTAAATGATGCCAGGTAGAATTAGCTAAATGTGACTTACACCAAAAAAGGAAAACCAACATTTGGCAAAAAAAAAAAAAAAAAAAAAAAAAATCTTGGCATCCAAATAGGAAACATTAAATTACTTACTCAAAAGGTTCATTCACTCAGTTACCTGGGGGCCATTTTACTGCCGAATTTTCCAGGAAAGTTAATTGCTGTATGCTTGTACTCAAAACTGGAAATAGTCTCCAAATATGGTTACTTGGGGGGGGATGAAAGCTCCCCCCACTAAAAAATTCCCTCAGAAAAGATGAAGTTATCTTAGATTTGAGTCCTTATTAAGTCTCCTCAGTAAAGGACATCCTTTAAATTACTTAATTTTGAACCATGGCATATTGTTTGTACATCCTGAGGCGAATTCAGTGCTAATTTGAGATGTTTATATAGGTGGCTGGATGGACCTGGTCCGAGAGAAGGCAGGTAACACAGATGTAGTCATCATTCTTTGTGATATGAGCCCAAGGCGAGTGTTGAATGTAATCAAGCCATTGGAAGGTTATCTTACAAAGTGAGATGTTAGGTGGTTATGTTGATGGAATCATGACCCCCCCACTTCCCTACCAATGACCTGAAAAGTCAACCGTCCTAACGTCCTGGGAGTGGGTGTAAGGGACAGGGAGACAATTCCCCTGGTGTCACCACACACGGGTTCAAACAGTGGGACTCGACAGACAAATAGGGCAGAGCGCTGTTAGGTTAACTCAAAACAAGGAAGGCCCTGATGCCAAAGATTAGTGAGAACTTGAGTGATATCATTTCATGATATGAGAAGGGGGGAAAGCAGTCTTGAAATCCATATATTTTCCCAGATGATGCCATTTTAAACACTTCTGAGTAACTAAAATAAATGAGACATTACAAGTAGCGATGTCCTCTAAATTCCTAAGAAGCTTATATTAGGTCGAACGGAATGAAATTGCCATTTTTGCAGGGCAAAACAGCAGTTTCACACGGTCCAACTTCATAAACTCGAGCTGACAAGACACTTTACAAATGTATGTTTGAGAAATGGTGGATTGTGTTCCTTATGTGCAAGCGTGTCTGCCGTGGGGCACATCCACCGCGGGGTCACCTGATGTGCAAGCACATCCGCTTCAAGGCAAAGGCCTTGGAGGTTTCTAGCCACAAGAAGCTTAAGGCTGGGGCCATGATGATATTTCAGAGATTTAATGGGGCACTTGTTGAATTTTAATTAACTGAGGACCATGTGGGGAGACAGACTCAGCTCCGCCAGTTGTTTCACCAGCAATCCTCCTTCTAGAATAATCAAGCTTTTGGTTGTTTTCGTTACCAATTATAAACGTTGTTCACGGTTTCCTCTGTTTCTTCAGTAGAAGTTCTTGCACGTGAAGTTGTTAGAATAGCTGTCTTTTATATGCCCGCTAGTGATCTGAGTGGTGAATCCTTTGCCCACAGCTAATGCCAAAAGCAGATGACCAATGTTCCAGGAAGGATAAGGTGGTAATTATTCCCTCAGAATTCCCCAGACTTTATCTCTCTGTCGATTCGGACCAGTCATTATTGGCTGTCCTGCACAATATCCCCTTGATCTCCCATAGAATCTCCATGCTAGACTCATTATTCTGTATTCTTGCTATTTCTGTTTATTATTTTATATGAGAAAGATTAATATGTGGATTATCCCAGGACTTCCTGTAGAAGTAATTGACGAGGATCCATTATGTTGACCAGCAGCTCTTAGGTAAAGATCTCCCTCAGGAAATTGATTCTCTCTGCTTTGAGGTCATATCATTAGATCACATGAAGCACGTTACCTATCAATTTTCGTCTTTGCCTGAACTCCTAAGAAATTCAGAGCTATATTTGAACTCAACACAGAACCTTTATCATATACTTGGATGTGATATATATAAGTACGTCATGTATCACACACATTTCTGGGATGTGATGCTATCTTCCTCTTGCTGAGTTGACTGTTAATATGGAATTTTATGTTGCTTCTTGCTGCTACTCTGCTCTCAGGATGTCGGTTTAGTTTCCAAGGGCAGGCTTAGGTCAAATCCTCACCCCTCTCTTGCTTTTTTTGTGACACACAAAACACAAGGATTTATGTCAAATTTCTTACTATTTCTCCATTTCTCAAGTATTAATATACTGGCCTTAAAACATGCTAGCTAAGGGGTGCCTGGGTGGCTAAGTCAGTTGAGCATCCTACTCTTGATTTCAGCTCAGGTCATGATCTCATGGTTCATGAGATGGAGCCCTGCCTCGGCCTCTGCGCTGACGGTATGGAGCCTGCTTGGGATTCTCTCTCTTCCTCTCTCCCTCTCTCTCTGCCCCTCCCCACTCACGTGCACTCTCTCTCTCTCAAAATAAATAAACCTAAAAAAATAATAAAAGCATGCTAGCTAAAAGACAACACATAGCTGTTCCTCATTCCCAGACCTGATGACCTTTGTTGATGTCAAGTGCTTTCCGAAAACACAACTTAAATTTTAGTGTGACAGTAGAAGTCTCTTCCTCATAAAAGCAAGGAATCTGGAGCTCGAAGTTACAGATTTGAGCCCTGGCTATGTGACCTTAGACAAGTTGCTTTAAAAAAAATTCTCTGGGCCTCAATTTCATCCCGCTACAAAACGGGAATAAAAATCGTGGTTTTTACAAAGAGAAAATGGCTGTTAAGTGTGTGAAAGGGACTTTGTCCCCTTAAATCAGTTTACAATTCATGCAATCATTATTCAGAGGCAGGAGAAAGACTGAAGCCCTGCTTGAACACCTTTGTTTCCTGGATACTTTCCCTCTGCCATTTGACCTTTGTGTCTCCATGTTACCCTGAGTCCCCTTGCTCTGCCCCTGCCCAAGGGCCCGAACAGCTGGAGCCTCTGGAGAGAGGGTTCAGGGCCCTGAAGGTGGCACGAGGTGCCTCTGAAACCCTCTGAGGGGCCTCGAGCTGAACCCTGGGAGGGCCGGGTTTATCTGGATGCAGGGGGCTTTGCTACAGATGCCCGGCCTGGAAGGAGGGCCAGCTCCGGGCGGAAGAGCAGCCACAGCCACGCTGTAAACGCGTCCTTTGCTCCAGGCCTGGAGAGCCCTCCCTGGAAGCCTGAGGGCAGGACTGAAGGCCCATCAGCAGGTGGCGAGATGCCAGCCTTGCCGCGATGTTGAGCGCATGTCAGTCAGACCGATACCCGCAGACGAGCGCCAGGCGAGCTGTGCCCACAAAGCAGGTGTCAGTCAGCCATGATCCAATTAGCCGTGTGTAGTCAGTCATGTCCCAGTCAGACGGGGATCCACTAGGCACACGTCAGTCACACAGACTCCTCTCCAGTCCTTCGAGGCACACGGGGATAAAATAAATGTCGGCCACACGCATGCCCATGGCGTGCATTTCCACCCAAAACTCCACTGAGTGAGGAAGGGGTGCAAACCATGTGCCCCCGGCAGCATGCAGGAGCAGGAGGAAGGATGTCCTAGGAATAAAGAAGCTGCCGGAAGCCTTTCTGTCCTCCCCTGCTTTTCTCTTGCCAGTTTTCGTTCGTGTTCTGGTCCCTTCTTCAGCAGTCTGAGTGCCTGTGCACGGGGGATGCGGATGCCAAGGGGTGGGGGCAAAGGCCTCTTCCTCAGACACCGGGTTCTGAAGTCAACAGGTCACGTGGCAAAGGCAAAATCACCTTGAGAAAAACCCTCAATCCAACATTGCCACTTTCCCCTCCCATTGCTGCCGTGGATTTCTGTTCATTTACGCAGAGGGTGTCTGAAGTAGTAGTTGGCTTGCATGTCGGGGCCATGGAGTATAAAAAATATAAGTAATCATCGGCATGAGAATTGCGATCAGTGAAGCCGAATGCTTACATTGTGATGGGGAAGTAGGGCTGGAGGGGATAGAAGGTCCTTGGCGCCCGGTTGGGGTCACCGTAATATATGCTCATGGAGCAAAATGGCAGACAAAACTGCTCACGCTGTTTAAATCCCCCACCCCCCCCCCCCGAGATAATATAATTGAATTTAGGTGAATTAAATGCTTGTAATGACGTGACTCCTTTGCATCATCACATGAAATGTAATCTGACTCGTCACAGAGGTGTGAGAAATATGCTCGGCCTGGTGCCCAGAGCTCAGGGTCCGTCCAGATACTGGGCACTGTGTCTGGATAACAGACTCCAGGGCCTCTGACTTATTCTCTCAGGTGTTTCCTGGCTAGAGAGGCAGGGAGACGAGAGATGATCCGCTCGTGTGGCAGGGCCGGCTAGTACTGACTCGTTAGTGCTGACTCGTTAGTGCTGACTGTGCAGCCTTTGGAGAGAGGAGGCATCACATCCATAGCTTGAAGTTGCCCAGGGCGAGTGCATTCACACCAGGGAAATAGCAAATGAGGCAGATCAGCTGTACCCTCCCTCTCTTCCCTCAGACAACCAGTTTACCAGCTGGGGATGAGGGCAGGGAGAAGGTGGTGCTGGGGGCATTTGCCTTGAGAAGTCCAGTGGAGGTGACAGGAAGACAAACGTGGAGGTCTCAGATGTGAGAGATACTAGCAGATGGTTTTAGGAGGTTTTGAAGATGGTTGGAAAATGCTGGGACTCTAAGAGACAGTTTTTTCAAACAGTTGGAGTTTCACTGTAACAGAGACTGTTATTTGCCTCCCAGTACCCACTCTCCTTCTCCTTTAGCATCAAAATCCTGGGTTGTCCAGAAAGGTTGTCCAGGAGGCTACATTTTCAGGCTTCCCTTTCAGCTAGAGGTGATCAATGAGATATAAATTACTGGTAGGATTTCTGGGCAATCTCCTCAGAGTTGACTTGGTTAGGAGGAGTGTTTTCTTCTTCCTTTTAACTGGAACACAGATGCGGTAGCTGGTGCACCAGCATCCATATTGGGCCATGGAAGATAAAAACCATGGACTAAGGATGATGTGGCAGAGAGGAGGAGCCTAAGTCCTTGATAACAAAATGGAGCTGCTGTGCCTGCCTGTCCAGCTCCAGATTTCTTTCTTTTTTTATTTTAATTTTTTTAAATGCTTATTTTTGAGACAGAGGGAGACAGAGCACAAGTGGGGGAGGGGCGGAGAGAGAGGGAGACACAGAATCTGAAACAGGCTCCGGGCTCTGAGCTGTCAGCACAGAGCCCAACACAGGGGATGAACTCACAAACCGTGAGATCATGACCTGACCCGAAGTCAGGGGCTTAACTGACTGAACCTCCCAGGCGCCCCAAGATTTCTTTCAATGACCTTTCTGAGAGAATAAATCCCTAATTTGTTGAAGCATCGGTTGTCAGTATAAGGAAGTCAGAAATAATTTGTAAATGATACATTGATATTTCCATTTCACATTAGGAAAAAGAAATAAAGTTCTAAGTTGTTTTGGCAGCTGAGGTACAAATGTTCCCTCCCTTCCTTCCTCTCTTCCTTCCTTCCTGATAAAAGCAACATGTCCTCCTTATTTATCAGAAAGCCAAGTGTATCAAGCAAGAGCCAAGTTCATTGTCAAGACGTGAGGAGCCCCACTGGGGCACCTATTTATCCATCTAGTTTGGTTTTTCAGATTTCCAGTGCTGGGCTCTGGGAGCTGACTGGTGGTTTCCCTTATCTGGGAAAGGCCTGGGTCTGCATTTCTGCCCTTAGTATCAAGCAGGCAGGTGTGAGATTCACTCTGAATTGGTGGAAAAACAGAGTAGCTTTGGAACCAGGGTGTGGTGGAGATGGGTCCAATCCAGTGACCAGAATTTAGCCCGGTGCTCTTATTCCTTGGCCCCACTTGTCCCCACCTAGAAAAACCATGCGCTGGGGGCATTTCAGACTGGCCTAGAACACTCTTCTCCAAAAGACGACTTCTTCCTCACCCTTTAAGGCTTGGCTCCCTTGTCACTTCCCCTGGGAAAGTCCCTGCTCTTTCTCCCTCGTCATGCAGTGTCAGATTATTACCCTAGGTAGTGATTTTTTGCTTATGTGTCTTTCCGCCTCATGAGTCTGAGCACTCCAGGAGGGGGCAGATAGGAAGCCCAACACAACCGTGTATCTTCTGTGCCTGGCTGGTCCGCCTAGAGTGTTCAGGAAATTAGGTGGAGTGAACGAAATCCCACTGACGATTCACTTGTTTGTACTTCATCTAGTAGGTTCTTCACCCCAAATTTGAGGAATGGTCCACATTGTGCCATTCTTGTTCCTGGGGGACGTAACATGATCAGACCTGTGGTATCTAATGAGAAAGTTGAACTTTATCCAAGAGGCCATGAGATTTGCCATAAGCAGGAAGGAGCGGGAAGGAGCTCAAAGGAGCTCATGTCCTTTATGGAGTCTTCGCTGATTCCATTCAGTTCCTGCACCGGCTTCAGTTACTGTATTTGCCTCGCTCTCTTGGGCCTCGCTCGTGTGATCTGCTCCAGGGCAGCTTCCAGATAGCAGCAATCAGCGATGTGGCACCCCCATTTTCTAGAGGGAGAAACAGAGCACAGGGAGCAGAAAATAGCTTGCGTAAGAGTAAGAGAGCAGTGAGCTAGACCTAGAACTCAGGCTCTCTCTCTCTCTCTCTTTTTAAGTTTACTTATTTATTTATCTATTTAAGTCAGCTCAACACCCAAGATGGGGCTCGAACCCACGACCCCAAGATCAAGCGTCGCACACTCTTCCCGAATGAGCCAGCCGGGTGCCCCAGGCAGCCCATGCTCTTAACCACCGTACTCAACATCCCGCATTCACTACACTTGGAAATAGTACTTGCTTCACAGAGTTGAAAAGATATGGCAGGCACAACAGCTGCCACACCAAAAGCATTCAGTCAATGTTGGCTGTCCCTACTCCTTACTCTCCTTTTGCAAGCACTCAGTTGAATAGTTTTGAGTGTTAATAAGCGTGAACGAGGTTACTGGGAAAGAGACAGGCACACACGTGAGCATGCATCCACAGAGACACGTGCCTGCACATACCAGAGAGACCAAATGTGAAGTGTGGCCATCACGAAGCTCCAGGACACCAGGAGAGATCGGGCGGCTCCTCAGAGACAGGGCAGGCAGCCAGCAGAATTGAAAGCGTCTTGAATGTCTCCGTGCTAATTCCAGGAGCACGCACGGCCAGGGAATCCCGGCGAATGGGAGGAACGGTGGTCAGGGCCGCCTTGCATGATTGTGCCATCTGTGTCCTACACAAGGATATTAGGGGGTGGGGGAGAGTGGGGGCCAATATCCTGTCTGCGCTGCATTTGCTATGCATACTGTGCACCTGAAAGGCTGCGTCCACCCCACCCTATTCTCATGTATCTGCCAAGAGGAGTAACTTTTCTAAAACCCACAAAGATGCTGTATGAGCTGGTAACGGCAATAAGAGCCCAAGAGACCTAAGTGATCCCAGGCAGAAGACAGAGCCTTAGGGAGAGCATCCACACTTGGGGTTAGGCAGCAGTCAAAAAGGCTGGTGGTTAGGGGACAGAGCCCCAGGAGTCCATTTACTCGAATGACTGTTAAGTGCCTACTGTGTGCTGGGCACCATGCTGAAGAAGGTGGACCTGGACTGCGCTTTCAGGGAGCTTACAGGTCCGTGGAGGAGTCAGACGTCAAACAAGGAGACTAATATATAATGTGAGATAGTGCTTCGTGTCCTAACGGAAGGCAGACAGAATGAGAGAGTGGCAGGGGAGAGGGAGGGTAATTCTACCCACAACAGAGAAGGGGATGTTGGGAAGGAGCCCGTGGCGATGTCTGGAAGATCAGCCCTTTAAGAGGAATAAGCTGGTGTTGGGAGTTCAGGATAAGATCCAAGTAACAGATAGTAAATGGTCAGAACCAAAGAAAGGCAACCTAGGGAGGACTGAGTTCTACCCAAAGGGTTGTGAGAAAGTGGTACCGTGACCCTTGCACAACCCCAGGGGGCATCATTCATAATACGAGGAAGCTATGAGTAGGAAGGATGTTGCGACTCAAATGGAGGAGGCCTGTCCTGCCTGTGCCCCGCTTTCCTCCCAGGAGACTGAATGTTTGAGTAGACAAAAGCCAGGCCAAATAGGACAATGGAACTCTGAGCCGCCACTTCTGTAGCAAAACGATCAGGACTTGGTCCATGACGGCCCGCACTCCTACTTTTCTGTCTGGGCTTCCAACTCAGAACCAACCAGAAGAAAATCAAATATCTCTGCAAACCTGTTACATCGGTTGCCCCACTTCTAGTTAGCTAGCCTGCCTCCAGCTTCCCCATGCTGACAGCCTCCAGTCGGGGCACACCCGGGGCCTTCCCAAAGCAGGACCCCTTGCTCTGCAAGCTCTGTGTCCGTAGGCTCTATTCTCTTTTGGGAGGGTCTTCTTGGATTGCAAGACTCCCTTCATGCTTGAGTGGGAGGCAGATACGGGGCAAATCGTGAGCACTCGCATGGAATGAGCCTGGTGTTCTAGAATTGCCACATACCCTGGACTGTTAGAAGCATGCACACACACACACACACACACACACACACACACACACACCCAGAGGCGGCTTTTTGGTCTTAGACTGAACAAACTTCATGTACTTAAACTACTAATTTGGAACTTGTGCAAGTCTGCCCTGGAGCACCCCGGGCAAAAGGGTACATTTGCACTGGATTAAAAATCAGAGTTTGCCGAGCAGATGCATGTACACCAGATTTCACTCATTTCAACTGGGATTTTTGAGGTACTTTAGCCTCCTTCATTTGCATACAATGATTGATATGCTAATTACAGTAGACTCTGACCTATTCATTAGTACTTACAGCATACTTACTCCCAGCGGCCTGGGAATGCTTATGACGGAGAGGAATCAGGCTGCATTGGGGCCCACAGAATTCAGAATTTTTGTCCGCTTTGACCAGACTCCCACCCCCAATAGGGATAAAAAAGCCAGACTTACTCTTTCTTGGGTGTTTCCTTTGTGTCCCCAGGGTAAGTCTTTCCCTTTGGATACAGCTTTGGCCACCACGTGGTGCAGGATCACGGGACACCAAACACTCGTGGATGGGGAAGGTATAAGGGCAGTTCATTAATGTCCACATACAGCCGATCCATCCTTCGTCTGGTCACTGGAGGTTCGGGGCCCCAGCTTCTGGGTGGTGGCAGCTCTCAGGACTGGCTCCTTGGTACCACTGGGTCTCATTTGATCTCCTTTAAGATGCTTGGGACAGGAAGATGGGCCAAGACTCAGAACTAAGATCTTAGGCTTTGTGTCCTCCAGCCTTGTAAATCAGACTCTCATTTCCAGGAAACGTGCACCAGGCCTGACAGAACGAAGGCCAAGTGGCTTCTGGAGGTTCAGCGATCCTTCTCAGCTTACCTGTGAGTAACTCTGCAGCTATCTGGGAATCGTGTCCCAGAAGTATAGTGCTCTGGAGCATTCCTGCCCATGTCCCCAGGCCTCCAACATCCATCCACCCACTCACACTTTCATCCATCAAACATTTGCTGTGTGCTATATGTTGGCAAGATACAACCTTGACCCTCGAGAAGCCATGGTGCACGGTGGGGCATTTCTACAAATAACACTAATCTAGTGTGATAAAAGCTGTAATTGAGACGTGTGCAAACTACCAAGTGAACACAGAAGAGTGAGCAGATAACTTGGTTGGGGAAGGCTTCACGGATATCAAGCAGGTGACACTTGAGTGAAGTCTTATGGAAGCTTCCATTAGCTGGAGACATGGGGTAGGGATAGAGGTTAGGGAGAGGAAGTATTCCAGGCAAAGGCTTAAGAGAGCTAAGAAAGACTGAAGAGAGTTAAGAAAAGGCACGGAGTTCTGAGAGTTGGAACAGAGCGAGAGGGTAGAGAAGGGGATGATGCAGAAACTATAGTTGGGGTTGTCTTGGGCCCCATGCTGGAGGATTTGAGCTTTATTCTGAGGTCCCAGTACACACCCAAGGCAGGGTTGGGAACTCACACGCCAACAGGGGCCAGGCAGAGCATGTCCATCAGTGAGGTGGGCCACGTGGGGACTGAAGCCTGGGGAGCACAGGCTTCATCCAAAGGCAGCAACCGACTGTTGCCAAGTTCCCGTTAAAAAATAAATGGGAATCCCTATTTTTATATGAACACTCCCAAGTTTCAAATGTTGGAGATTGTTCCAAAATATCATGCTGGCCAAGTAAAAACATCTGACATCCCATCAGTCCCTGGGCTTCTAGTTTGGCACTTCAGATATAAAGCTTAGGCAGAGAGCTGACAGACTTCGGTTTCAGAAAGAGACTGTCTGCACAGGTCTCCACATGATGCTTCTGCAGCAGCCTCTGCCAGCAAGAAGCTCCTCTCCCCATTCCCCATCTTCACGCCCTTGCTTCGTGTCCACGTGGTTTGTGCATCCCTCGCTGCCCTCCCGGAGCGTGCCCGCCCCCCGCCCCTCTCCGGGACCCTCCTCAGCACTGACCCCTCGTCTCACACAGGAGGAGCCGAATGAATGAGCTGTGCTCCAGGCCTGGCTTACAGAGAAGAGCCCAGCATTAAGGACACGAGAGAGCCATATTTATTTCACATGGACAAGCATGATTCCTTCGCATGCTGAACATGAAAGCTCGCGTGAGGCAAGTACCCGTAACAGCAGAATTAATGTGCTTTTGTCCATGGGGAGCAGGGTGGGTCACAAAGTGGTTTTTCAAAGACAGTTACCCTTCAAGCAGAGTGGAGACCACAGGCTTTGAAATCTCTGGTTTATTTCGTCATCAGAGGGTCTGTCTCCTAGGAGTGGCCAGGGAGTGCTTCGGGCTCTGCAATGTCTCGATGAGCGGCTAAGGTCAGGAGGAAGAGGATGGTCTCCTATCCCACCCCCCAGGGAGGCTAGGGAGAGTGAAGCTCAGAGGGGAGGTACATGCCACTCGGAATTAGCAAGCCCCCTCCGGGGTGGACAGTGACAGGGGCAGACTGCTGTGTCTGCAGCAACAGAACCATCACCACTTACAGGATCTATCATAATCAGAAGATCTGCTCTTAAAGCAGTTTCCCAAGGCCTCTCGTGGGCGGAAGGGAAATGATTCAAAATGGACTGGCCATGCCAGAAGCAGGTCAGCTTTGCCTAGACAGACTGGGGAAGAGCTAGTGGCAGGGACCCCCCCGGTCTCGTGGCCTTAGCTGGGCTTCCCAGTTCCAGGATGATGGAACCCGAGCTGGGAGAGGGGGCTGGAGCGTGGGTCTGCCGGGGGCCGAGGCTCACAGGCTGGACGGGCAAACCCCACGGAGGAGACGAGGAGGAGCCCTTGCGTGTCGGTGGCTCACTCCCACCTGAAGTCCTGTCCAACAGTTTCATAAAATTTAATATTATAAGGTCTATAAAATTCCCGCAGCTGGTCTATCACTTCAGGGTCGATCTGTACATGAGTTCTGCCTTTCGATTTGCCCAGGCACCGGGGCAGGAGGCTCGATTCTGTTTTTCTCAAGCAAGGGAAGCCTTTGGTCTTGTTGAAGTAGAAGTGCTTGTCCGTGATGAACCTCTTGATGCCCAGAAAGTCCTGGACCCGGCCCATCTCGCCGGCCGGGTCGGTGATGAGGCGCTCGCCGCTGACGAAGTGGATCTGAGCCAGGGGGAAGTACCGCAGCCAGCTCTCCAGGTGCAGCACATACATGCCGATGCGGATGGCGTTCCACGACACGTCCACCTGGCCCAGCGTGCGGTTGCGGAACGAGAGGCCCTCGAAGGTGGGGATGTCCGGCTTCTTGGAGAGCGTCTGCGTGTAATCCGAGATGGCGCGGGTCACCGGGTTCCGCACGACCACGATCAGCTTGGTGTCTCGGGACATGTTGAAGATGCGTCGGGGGGCCTCCTGGGTGACGAAGTAGCTGGGCGTCTTCTCCAGAGTGATCTGGCTCTCGAGGGTCCGGGGCATCAGGCTCCTGTGGGGCAGAAGCAGCGCAGGGTCAGATCATTTCCCTACACCCTGCTCCCTAGTGGAGCCCCCCCCCCCCCCGCCCCCCGACCTCGGTGACATTGGAGGTCCGCCTGCATTCACCTGGTAAGGAACCCACTTTAAGAACTAGTCTTTCAGCAGGCTTGACGTTTACAATAGTATACCACGGCCTATAATCGCTACGCTGTATTAGATCTCCAGTGAGGGACCCACTTCAACTCATGCTGGTTGTTTAAAAAACTCTTTAACAGGTTTGCTTTCAGAGAGGAAACAACCTAAATGTTCATCAGTATGGGTTAAATAAATGATAGAACAGCCAGTTAATAGAATCAGGTGGATCTGTGTGTACAAATAGGGAATGAGTTCCAAGGTACGGTGTTAAATAGGCAAGATATAGCACATTCACCTCAGGAAGGATACACAGGAAACAATAAAAACGGTTGTTTCTGGGGGGAGTCTTGAGGTGGGGGCAGAGTGAGAAGGTCAGGGATAAGTGTTTTTTTTTTTTTTTTTTTAAGTAGGCTTCACCCCAGTGGAAAGCCCAGTATAGGGCTTGAACTCATGACCCTGAGATCAAGATCTAACCTGAGATCAAGAGGTGGACACCTGACTGACTGAGTCCCCAGGTGCCAAGAATTACTTTTTGTCTAAAAAGCAATTTTTATTTTTTGTATTTGTATTTTATGCTACTTGAAAATTTTAATGTCGTTTATTACATATTCAAAAATATATTTAGTAGGAAGCTACTAAATATTATTCCGGTGAAAGATAGTTCTCCAAATACATTAAGAAAACCTTTTTGGGGCAAGTCTTGTATGAATAACAAGTGTTTTAGAAATGCCTTCTGAGGTCTTTTTCTGCTGGAACACATCTGAAATACGTCCTCGGTATAAGCCTGAAATAGCACGCAACTCCAGTCCTGTCGTGCCCTCAGCAGGAAGTCAGGTGATGCAACCTCTTGCTCCCTTACTTTTTAATTTCCTGGTTGTGCTTAAGACTTTAAGGGACGATGGTGGGAAGCTCTGAAGTCTCCTTCCCAGATGTGTCTCCTTCAAGCCTTGCTGGAGGGGAACACCCTTGGCTCCCAGTTTCTACTTCTTTCTGAAGGTCGTGTTTTGCACATTAGACCACCCAAAGAATTTTTTTTAAAAAATGCAGATGTCTGGGACCCGTCTTAGATGAACTAATGAGAAATTTATGGGTGGGTACTTTTCAAAAGCTCTTCAGATAGTTCCAGTGTGGAGGCAGAGTTGAGAACCACCACATCTTTTCCCCACCGTGACTCACCAACCCCCAAAGCATTCATCGTCTTCACCTTCCTCTGGCGCACACATTCCTAGTTCCCGGTCTTCTTCCCAGGTCCCATCATCGTCTCCATCCAATCACCCAGCTTCACAGTTCTTTAACCCAAGTCTCCATTTTTCTCCTTCCGTTTGGCAGCTCCTCCTCATGGCCATACCTTGGGTCTCGTCATTGGAATTGACCTAGTTCTGAAATGGTTCTCTCTGAAATGCCCCTCTAGTACCATGGGATGGGCCAAATGGTGACCCTCTGAAAGACATGTCCACTCAGAACCTCCGAATGTGACCTTATTTTTGGAAAAAGAGTCTTTGCAGATAGAAGTTAGTTAAGGATCTCGAGATGAGGCCATCCTGAATCCGGTGGGCCCTAATCCAACGAGCAGTAAGTAGCCTTACAAGAGACAAGCAGGGGTGAAGAGAGAAGGTAACGTAAAGATGAAAGCAGAGTGCGGAGTGATATACGTACAAGCTGAGAAATGCCAAGGATTCTGGCAACCACCACAAGCTAGTCGTTTGAAACCACCCTGTCTGTGGTCATGTGTTATGGCAGCCACAGGAAACTAATACAGGCTATACCCTTATTTCTTCCTACCTTTATTTAACACAGTCTCAAACTCACTATACCTGATCTTGAAATTCATCTGACTCTCTCTGATTTCATGTTCCTCCATGCCTGCTCTGGGCCCATGAATAACTTGCAATAGCGTCACGGTCATGAGCATCCTCCTCCTCGTCCGCTTCCTTGTACTGTGTGTTCTCCCATCGCTAGCAATGTGTCCTTCCAACCTTTCATTCTCTCCCATTCTGTCCTGGGGATGACAAACAGCAGCAAAGGAAACCAGTGACCCTGACAACTGGATCCTTGATACGCTTATGAATTCTAGCTTCAGTTGAACTCTCAAACACTGCTCATTTTTTACATTTACCTCTCAAGTTCGTCAAAGTGCTCCACCTTCTCACCATGAGCTCCCAACTCTACCCCTGTTCCTCCGCATCAACACACAGCTAGTCTCCACCACTTACACATCAGCTCCTTCAACCTTCCTCTCGTCCACCTTCAGACTGTTATCTGCACCCATCCTGTGCCCCTCCCGCTGGTCTTGGAGGACAAGGCGGCCTCCCCTGTCCACCCGTGCTCCTAGATCCTTGCCCCTGGTGCTTTCCCTGCAAACCTGCACATTACCCCCTGGAACCTTCAAATTAACCGGGTACCTGACGGGCTGACACAACTGGTATCTCGTTTCCAGGCTCAGGGTCCGTAACGGACCCTTGTGAGTTGGAAGTTTGAGATTTATCAACAGGGAGTAGGCCATTCGTTTTTAACAATAGGATATCGTCATTAGCAAACAATCACAGGTACACATGACTAGAATTCTTTGGCTGGATTTTCTTAGAAACGTGGCTGTATTATATTATGACCTGACCCACACTGTAAATAGGGGTTGGCCTTAAGGACAAGAGCAGATGACATTATATAGATGTGACTGCATTTATTTGTAAAACTTTTGAAAAATATTTATTTTTGAGAGAGAGCGTGAGGAGAAGAGGGCAGATAGGGAGACACAGAATCTGAAGCAGGCTCCGGACTCTGAGCTGACAGCACAGAGCCTGATGCGGGGCTTGAACTCACGAACCGTGAGATCATGACCTGAGCTGAAGTGGAACGCTCAACTGACTGAGCCACCCAGGTGCCCCGTGATGGTGCATTTAAAGTTAAGGACTTTCCAGGGGCACCTGGGTGGCTCAGTCAGTTAAATGTCCGACTTCGGCTCACGGTTCGTGAGTTCAAGCCCCGCATCGGGCTCTGTGCTGTCAGCTCAGAGTCTGGAGCCTGCTTCAGATTCTGTGTCTCCCTCTCTCTCTGACCCTCCCCTGCTCTCTCTCTCTCTCAAAAATAAATATTAAGGACTTTCCAAACCCTATGGGGGTTATTGGTATAAAGGTTTTCTGCAACACCAAAAAGTTGACCTGACAAGCTACTAAACAGATTTCTTTGCATTACCCTTTAAGACACTAAAGGATACCCGAGAGAGGAAGCACAGGCACGGCATTTCCCAAGCTTATCTAAGGATACTTTTGCCAGGAACACCAGCGACTGTCTCTCTCTGTTACCAGTTTGGGAAATTCTGCCCAATTCCAGTGATCTCCGGAGAACCACATCATTCCCCCAGCTGTCCCCCAAACAGAAGCTCCACCTTGCCAATTCCTCACTGGCATATCGGCTGCAAAACCGAGTTACAAATACTAAGGAGGCACTCACACCAGACTGTAAATGGGATCGCGCAGCCCTGATCACACCACGAGTCGCACGGCTCCTGTGCACTGCCATTTTCTCCATCCCTTACCTGTTTCTCCTGGGGTCGCTAGCGTCGAGTGCGGGGGGCCTGTGTGAGCATAATATGCAAGAGACTCTACATGCCTCATTGCTGTTTGCACAGGCAGGTGTTGGGGGGCATCAGACTTTTCCTAGAGGCTCATTTTTCTTCCTCATGTCATCGTGTAAATTTTGCTTACCTGTTTCCGGCCCCTAAAATCAGCTGAACTTTTCTCTCTCAGCTTCGGCCTCCTTTCTTTACACTGTGGCTCTGCAAAAGTGACTGGAAGAACTAACACTCGCAGTCTGGACTCACTCACCTCCCATCTGTTATTTTAACCTGCTCAGCGGCAATTTTCCTACATCTGGCAACAGCCCCCAGATTTCTCTTGGAGGAACTACCCCTCCTGCTTTGGATTAAAATCTTGGCAGGCCCGGGGGTGGGTGCGTGACTGGAGTTAAGACGATCAGTGCCAATTGTGTCATGAAGACTAAACACGTATCTTTCGGACTGGAAACCGTTGGGCTGAATCCTCCAACCAGGCACGGGAGCCTGGAAGCCTCCTCACCGGCCTCTGCTTCCAAGTCCCTGTGGCCGTCTTCACGCTCACCCCGTCCGAGACCTGGTTCTTCCGCTTTCTTCTGTGCCCTGTGAGTCCCTACGTGTCCTTCCGATAAAGGATTACTAGTTGAAGTCAGTGAGAGTTGGTTTCTGGTGCTGGCGCCCTGAGAATGCAAATCTTATCTTTTACAACCCGGCTTCCTCTCTGTGGAGGCCACGCTCCCCTAAACTCCATGAGGGCAGGGAGCCATTCTGGATCTTCCCAAGGGTCTAACTCGCACTCCCCCCACTCCCCGTGATCTCCCAGGCCAACCTCATTCCTCCCCCCGCCTTTAACCACCACTGAGGAGCTGCTGACTCACAGGTCTGTAACTGCCGATCCAACTCGCCCATGCTCCCTGGGACGCCCTACCCTCTGCAGACTGGACACCTCACCTCAGCAACGGAACTCCCCATTTTCCTCCCCAAACTCACTTCTCTCTTTTGCCTGTCGTTGCAGATGATGTCGCCGTGAATCCACTCACAAAGCAGAAAACCTTCACAGTCATTCTTGACTCCTTCTCGCATCTAATGTTCTTTGTTCCGGAAAGTTCTCAAGTAGGCCCTGCCTCTCCCAGCCCGCTCACACAGCCTCAGGCTCTTGTCATATATTTCTGCCTGACCTCCAGGCTTCCGCTCTCTCTTCCCTTTCGGTCTGTTCTGCATCTTGTGTCCACCAGGGAAATCTCTCTAAAGCAAATCCAATCTTATCAATGACCAACTCTTCTTTTGAATAAAGCCCGTATTCCTTGACTTGGTACTTAAGGCCACTGCCTTGCCTTTCTAGAATTAATCTCTTGCCACGTCCTGGTAACCCAATGCTCATGTCATGCTGAATACAAGATCCACTCCTCAGAGCACGCCATGTGCTTTTGCAACTTGCTGAGTTTTTTGTTTTTAAGACTCTGGATCATCTTTCTTTGTCTCTCTCACTCTAGTGAACACTGACTCATCTCTCCAAGTCCGAACCAAAAGTCACACCCTGTGTGAACCCTTTCTTGTAATTTCATGACATTTGGTGCATCCAACTGCCAGCACCCTCATCCCATTGTGCAGAACTTAGCAGATATGCATTCACTTATATCACCACATTGTCAGCAACTTGGGCATGTTTCTCATTTGTTTTTGCCTTCCTAGCACAATACCCAGCAAACCACAGGTGCTCAGTAAATGGGGCAAAGATCCAGTGTCAAAGGCAAGTGCCTATTGAGAGGTCATCTTGAGTCCTCACAAGTTACCAGTGTTAGTTCAGGAAGCACAGCCTTTTCTGGGCATTCTGGCCTTGGGCAGAGGACGGTTTCAGGAGACAGTCCTGGGGAGGGGGGATCACGGTGCCATTTTCAAGATTTTATCAAGGCCACAGGCACTCAGGCACAGAGACTGAGGGAGGTCCAGGCTCTGCTTCAACCTAACCTCCGTATCTAAGAAGGTGAAATGAGATGTAAGAAGGAACACATCTTGCGCCCTTTCTGGTTTGCTACCTACACCCCGTCCTTCGCCCCGGACTCCCACGGTGATGGGTGAGAATCCGGCTGTGGTCAGTCTGCAGTGAGGCTAGGGGCGTGGGGGGTAAAGTCATGCTGCCCACTGGGACCTCCTGCAGGGCTTTTGGAGATATTTAAACGGCCAGACCCCACACCAGACTATTTAAATCAGAAACTCTGGAAGTGGCCCTGGACTCCTGCAATTTGAAAGCCCTCCAGATGATCCCAGTGGCTCACCAGGGCCAAGAACCACTGTTGCTTTAGCCACTTAGCCTTGAATACAGTTGTTCATGAGTATTAACTGGGGTGCACATTACAGAAAAAAAGTCCCAGGCCCCTCCCCTGTACATTCTGATTCAGTGGGTTCCCCATGATTCTTACCATCAGAAAAGTTTGGGAAGCGCAGCCTTATTAAAATGGGCTCTCACAAGTAATGTGATTATGCTCATTACTCTCTAATATATGTTTACTTGTATGTTAGGCCTCTGCCCATCCCCGCCCCTAACCACTATTCTCTTGTAAGTTCTAAGAGAATCGGGTTGATGTCGGTCTTGTTCCCTACTCTCAGCACCAAGACTGGCAGGTGGTAGGGGGTACAGAAAAACAGAAAGTCAGGGCTTTAATCCGGGAAGAGTGAGGAAGAAGCCATTTGTAAGCGCCACTGGAGACGTGGGCCTCTTCCCCATGCAGACGAAGTCTGTACTCTTACCTACTTCCTGAGGGAAAATCACAGACTTCCTGAGGACCCTACCAAAGAAAAAGAAAAAAAACATCTAACTCTCTTGGCAGCTTGAGGCTGGAAAGGGTTTTTTTTTGTTTTGTTTTTTTTTTGTTGTTTTTTTTTTACACCTACCCCGTGGGGCAGAGACCACTCCACTGTCCACACAAGAGACATCCTATGCGTGTCCACACACGGGAGCCTCAGCAGGGCCTCCCTGGGAACTTGGAGTACGAGCACACCTCTGATCATTACCGAGAGGATTCTCTGGAAGATTTCATTTTCTACTAAATCTATGCACTCCATGTATGTGTTCTGGAAGCCTGGCTGCCTGGGGGACTTGGGTGATTTATTAGCTCCTAACTGGGCAACAGGCCCCTTGAAAATCATTGCAGTCTCCAGGGGGATAATTAAGAGTGGAAGAGGAGGAAAAAGGCTTTATTGCAGGAAACCGGTTCTTAAAACAAAACCTGCCAACCCCCCGTGTGCTGAGCCCAGCGCAGGCACAGCACCTGTGGCCGTTTCTCCTCATCTGGTTGAGAAGAGAAATGACCACTTCCTTCCAGGTCCATGGCCCCGAATCCTCACTTAGGTGACCCTGGAGCAAAACATGAAGTCCCAGCTTGAACTCCATCAACCATTCTTCACTGCTCACAGGATAAAGGCCTTGACAGGATTTATGTGGCTCTTCTTAATCTGGCCCATGGCCACCTGGGCGGCCAGCGTGGTCTATTCAAGGCTCTCCCCACAAGACTCCACTTCGTGCTAAGGGACCTTTTAGACATCGTATCCTTTGGGCGATGTCCCCTGCAGCCTGTTGGGCGAAACTTCAGCTCTCAACTCATCACCTCCACCAGGGAGCCTTCCAGGCCCCCCTTCTTTTCCCCTTCCTGGAAGACTTAGGCATTTGCTACACTTGTGATTTTGTGGTGTATCCACTACGGATACATGATCTGTGTCTATCAGAGCCCTAGAGTGTAAGGTCATGAAAGGCAGGCATCATGACTGTCACGTCTCTACATCGACAATGCTTATCCTACACCTGGTATACACTCATGTATTCAAGCATTATTAGGCACCTACTGTATGCAAGAGATACAAAGATAAGCAAGCCTCTATCCTCTGGGAGTTAACACAGCCTTGTGGAAACAGGGGTGGGGGAGGGTCCTCATTTCCCAGTGGGAGGGCTCCCTACCTGAACTTGGCTCCCTAGGAGGGCTGTGGGGGAGGGGGCGCAGGGAGGAGGGTTTCTTTTCTCTGGCAAGAGGGCCTATGCCCGAACCCACTTTTTCCTATAGGCCATCAAGGTGCTGGGCAGTGGGCTTTCCCAGATAACTCCTGGGAGCAGCTGGCATCTCCTGTAAACAGCAGCCTGCCTGGTGTCCCAGTAGTGTGATTACCCCCCAACTCGCAGGGCTGTTCCCCCATAAGAAGAGAAGTTGATGGAGGTGTGGGGGCAAAGTCCCTTCCCTGGAGCATAAACCCAGTCTAGCCAGGCCCTGGCACATCTCTCAGTGTGACGGTCAGAAAACAGTAACCCCACACCTGCCTCTTCTATTGAGACCCTTGGTGTGCAAGTTTCCCCAGTAAAGCCTATTCTTTCTTCCACACCTCGTGCATTGGGGAATTTGTCCCGGGTCCTGCCATGTGACAGACCAGAAAAGGACCCTCCTTATGTGATACACAGAGATGTTCACGGGGCAGTGGGCTACTCTAGGGGCTGGTTGTGACTATGGGATTTGGAGTCAAAGAGCCCCGAGTTTGAGCCCTGTCCCTTGCTACCCACAGAAATGGGGGTACAGCTTATTTCTCCGAGCATATAATGTGCTCCAGGCTCATCCACGCTGTGACAAGTGGCAGGATTTCTTTCCTTTTATATGGTTGAAGGGAATAAGTCTGACACAGAAAGACAAATACCATATGATTCCCTATGTAGAACTTAGAGAACCAGAGAGTAGAACGGTGGATGCCAGGGGAGGAGGGAGGGTGCAAGGGGGAGACGTTAGTGAAAGGGTACACACTTCCAGTGAGAAGATGAATTAAGTCCCGGGGATCTAATTACAGCATGGTGACTCCAGTTAACAATACTCTATTGTACACTTGAAATTTGCCAAGAGAGTAGATCTTAAGTCTCAGTGCACAGACACACACATGCGTGCACACACGCTGGGCAACTACATGAGGTGATGGATATGTTAGTTAACTTGATTGTGGTAATCATTTCACAACATACACATACATTTGGTATCTTTTTAAAAAAATAAGGCAACAAGGGGCGCCTGGGTGGCTCAGTAAGTTAAGCCTCGGACTTTGGCTCAGGTCATGATCTCACAGTTCGTGAGTTCGAGACCCACAATGGGCTCTGTGCTGACAGCTCGGAGCTTGGAGTCTGCTTCAGATTCTGTGTCTCCTTCTCTCTCTGCCCCTTCCCCACTCACACTCTTTCTCTCAAAAATAAACATTAAAATACAAAAGAAGGCAACACACATTGGCTGTCCATATGGTCTGCTTATGACTTTTTCCTTCAGATTCACATGTTGAAGCCCTAACCCCAGCCCCCAATGTGATGGTCTCTGGAAGTGGGGCCTGTGGGAGGTAAGGAGGTCATGAGAGTGGAGTTCTCACAAATGGGCTTAGTGCTGTTATGAGGAGAGAAACAAGAAAGAGGATCTCTTCCCACTCCCATATGTAAGGATCCAGCAAGAAGGCGGCCGTCTGCAAACCAGAAAGAGAACTCTCACCAGGAACCAAATTGGCCGGCATTCTGATCTTGGACTTCTAGCCTTCATAATGGAGAGAAGTAAACAAATGCCTGTTGCTGAAGCCCCCCTACCCCTCCACGGTAGTGTTGTCACAGCAGCCCAAGCTGACAGAGACGCAGTCACTGACGCCCTGGACATAAGCTAGCGCCTGCTGCACAATGGCCGGGGGGCCCAAGCGGTTCTCGGCTCTACGGGAAAACTGCCTCCCTCTGTCTATACGTGAACTCCAAGAGGCCGCCACCCTCACTATTCCTGCTTGCAGGCAGAGGAAACTGGGGCACCAAGAACCAACGTCATCGCCAAAGCAACAGCAAGTTGCAGAATCTGGATTCAAGTGTGACTCTAACACTAGAAGAAAACGTGAGAACATAAAATTAATCTTGGCACAAGGACAGCCTTTCTAAGCATGAGACAAAAATCATGAAGCAAGAAGCTGAGAAGTTAGACCTCGTGAAAATGCAAGTCTCCGGGATGGGGGGAAAAACCCACCACAAATAAAATAGAAGGACAAGGACCCCCTGGCAAAATATTTGCAGCATGCGAGACAGGGAAACGATGGGATGACTTCATCTATATTGTTTCAAAGTTCTGGCAAATCAATCAGAAAAGGAGAACCAGCCGGTGGAAGAAAGGCCTACAGGTCACAAGAAGAGTTAATAATAAAAGAGCTCGAATTAAAATAAATACATGAAAAGATACTCTCCATCTCTCGCAATGCTAAATGCAAATTAAAACCATGATGAGGGGTACCTGGGTAGCTCAGTCGGTTGAGCCTCCGACTTTGGCTCAGGTCATGATCTCACGGCTGGTGGGTTCGAGCCCTGCATCGGGCTCTGTGCTGACAGCTCAGAGCCTGGAGCCTGCTTCTGATTCTGTGTCTCCCTCTCTCTCTGCCGCTCCCCCCCTCACGCTAGGTTTCTCTCTCTCTCTCAAAAATAAACATTAACAATTTTTCAAAAAAAACCATGATGAGATATTACTCACTTTTAACACTGGAAAAATATATTTTTAAAAAATGACTACAGTTACTGCTGGCAACGTGTTGAACTAACGAGTACTCTCCAATATCCATAGGCGTGTTAATGGGTGTGGTCTTCAGGAGGGCAAGTAGAGGATTGCCTTGCCAAATGCAAAACTCACCCTTTATTTTTTTAGGCTTATTTGAGAGAGTGAGCGCGCACGCACACGAGCAGGGTAGAGGGAGAGAGAAACCCAAGCAGGTTCCGAGCTGTCAACGCAGAGCCTGATGCAGCGCTTGAACCCTGAGCCGAAATCAAGAGTCGGATGATTAACAGACTGAGCCACCCAGGTGCCCTAAAATGCACCCTCCAATCCAGCAATTCCACTTCTGGAAATTTCCTTTACAGGTGGGTGAAGGCCTGTGTGCATGGATGTTTGCTGCAGCATCTGGGGCAGAGATGGGGAGACCTGACCAAAGACCCCTGCTCCTCCCCCCAGAGCAGAGCTGTTTCTAGAGGGCAGCTGCCCAGCCAAGGACCACATTTCCCAGCACCCAATGCATCTGTGAGGGGCGCTGCACCTGGTTCCTGCCGCGGACAGTGAGTAGAAATGCAGTGTGCGACCTTTAGCCAGGCTCTGTGCTGTGCTCACAAGGTAGATGCATCCCTCTCACTGTCCCTTCTGTCCACTAGCTGAGTGCGGGGAACTCCTGAGGTCCCAGAAGAGGGATGGACTGTAGTGCAGAATGGGACCTTATTTCCATCTTTCCCTTTCTGCTGCTCAGTGGGTTTTTCTTTGCCATAACCATGTGTTCTTTGTAGTTAAAAAAACCCCAAAACAACTAGCTAATTAAAAATGACGTTAAGAAGTCTCCATTGATACCATTTAGGAAGAAGATGGCCTGGATGGTAGCGGTTTCGTGCGGCAGGCGGGGGGGAAGGAAGCGTGTTTGGAGGAGCCGAGGTGTGGGTGGGAAGCAAGGCTGTGGGAGGCCCAGAATGTTCAGCTCCGCTCTCAAGAGGGAGGAAGTGTGGCCTGGGTGTCGGATGAATGGTTTTTGCTGCTGCGTGTATAGCTCGGTAAGTTTCCAGGCAACTGGACCTCAATTTCTCAGGGACCATGTGTGGCCAGCCTGGCCTGACCGTGGGGACACTATCAGGGCGCCTTCTGGGGGTAACTCCAGATCCCCACCTTCTTTCTCAGTCTGGGCTTGGCTCCTTCCCTACACTTAAGCCCACCTTCCCTTCTCCTTGGGGGTGGGTCCCTTCAATCAGTGCTTTTCATACTTTGATGTGCATCCTCTGAGCCACCCGGGGGTCTTGCTGGAATGCACGTTCCGATCGGGGAAGGCTAGGGAGGGGGCCTGAGATTCTGCATTGCTGACCGGCTCTGCACTGAGGCTGACCTGCTGGTCCGTGGACCACAGCGTGGGTAGCAAGGTCTTACAGGAGTCGTGGTGACACTGGCACAGAAGGCATCTCAGTGAACCTGTAATCAGTGAATCAGCTAATTCTTTTTCTATTGATTTAGTTTTTTAATTTAAAAATTAAAAAAATATATTTAATTTTGAGAAACAGAGTGAGAGAGCAGTGAGGGGTGGAGACAGAGGGGGACAGAGGATCTGAAGCAACTCCACAGGGACAGCACAGAGCCCGACGCGGGGCTCGAACTTACAAAACACAAGATCACCACCTGAGCCGAAGGCAGACGCTTAACCCACCGAGCCACCCAGGCGCCCCTACTTATTTAGTTTTCATTGAGATATAACCGGCATGTAACATTGTATCAGCTTCAAGCGTGCAACGTGACTCGCCACAGGTATACGTTGCAAAACGATCGCCGCAATGAGTCCACTTAACATCCATGACTAACACACTGACAAAAATTTCCCCCTGATGAGACCTTCTACGGTCTGATCTCTTAGCCAGCTCTCAGATATACAGTATTAACTGCAGTCACGTGCTGTAACATCCCAGTCTTTTTGATTTTTGAAAAGCTAATCATCTATCCCTTCACCAACCCCCCCCCCACCGCCACAGTCCTACGTATCTCCTTCTCTCCCCAAAGTTCTTGAAATAAAGCTCCACTTCGTCTCCTCACACTCGCCCCCAACTTGTCCCATCTGCCACCCACCCTGTGACCCCATGAGGCGGTGCTGAGTCCACCCCCAAGAGGCAATCCCAATTTTGTCCCGGTCTTGTCACATTTCTCTGTGATATCGGAGGCGCCCACTCCCTATTTCGTGAGAAACGTGGTTTTTTTCTTGGCTTCGGGAACACTCTTTTGGTCTCCTCCGAACGTATTTCAGTTCTTTTCCCTCGTCTTACCATTTGCCTCCTCGTGTCTCAGTCGATGACTCCAAGGACCACCAGCTGCCCAGGCCACCCCCACATCTGATCCAGTCTCCTCTGACACCGGCCCCAGGCGGCTCAGGACCACACAGCTTGCTCATCCAAGCTCACAGCTGCAGGGAGCAGATCCGCCCTTCCCTCGAGCGAGGCGCTAGCTTCCAGTCCCCCTTCTGAGCCAGCTCGCTCTCCTGTGACCCCGGCATCCAGGAAGCGGGACAGTACCTGGGGGCTATGCCAAGCGGTGCCAAGGCTACCAGTGATGGTACCGAGTGGTGGCTTAGGGGATCCTCACTCCCCTCGGTCTCTCAAAGACAATCTAGGTGAAAAGACACGGGGAGGGGAGCACCGCCCGCAACTCCGCTACGAGTGCCCGACCGCCCGACACAAAGGGGGCCTCGGCACAGCCGGCCGTTCCGCCCCGCTCCTCTGGCCCGGCCACTCGCCCGCTCTGCACAGCGGCTGCTCCCGACCTTTCCCGCTCCGTGCCAACCACCAAAGCCTGCCCTTTCCTGCCCCTCTCTGCAGACGAGCTTGCACATGCTCCACAGGGAACTAAAGAAGCCGTTAGGATGGCTTCGCTCTCCTGCTGCCAAACGCATGAGGTTTTCCACAGTGACCAGCCCCAGGTTGAGGCTGGAGGTGGTCTGCCCAGGGGCTTTCTGCTGCCCCTGTCCCCACCTCCACCTCCCAGTGTTCCCTGCCTGCTGTGTCCATGGGGCCTCCACCCTGCTCCACCTGTGCCCGGATCCATTTTAAGGACCTTTCAGCCCCTACCAGCTCTGAATGCTTCCCAGGCATCTGCAAACTCCCAACCAATGACTGGATGAGTCAGTGAGGTTTGTTTGTTTTTGTTTTTATTTTTTTTTAACACCACGCTTTATAATCTACCACTCCAGCGTCCCGGGGCTCCTAAGTTTGGCAGGAAGAGTTGCCAGCCTGCCCCACTTCCTGCGGCGTAACATTGCCCCCTCGTGGGAGGTGAGCCAACGGCAGCTGTTGGAGTGAACCCCCTGCTGCCTCTCGGCAAGTCCCTGTTGCTCCCCTGGGAGGAATCAGCCCCGGACAGGAGTCCTTTCCATTTTGTCTCCCACACGTGCAAGTGTCTCAGAATACATTAAGCTCCATGGCTGCAGAGGGTGACCTGGGGCTGGCTTTCTGATCATGAGGGGGGCAAGTAAAGAAAGCAGTGGGCAGAGCGGCTGTCAATCAGCTGCTCAAATATCATCCAGACCCCTGATGTGCCCAACGCCACATGTATGATTAGTGAGTCACCAGTACTTCTGCAGGGTCCGAGGCCTGCCCAAACCGTACCAACCCGGATTCTTGTCCAGGCTGTGGTGCTCAACGGTTCAGCCCTGCTTTTCAGATCTGGAAAGCACTCAGCATGCCCCACACGAGGCGCGGGCAGGCACTCCTAAAGCCCCAATCCTACCTCCTCCTCCCCTCAGCATCCGCCCGGGACACTTTCCCCTGGTCTTCCCATGGCTCAGTCCTTTTCATTCTCCCGTCTATGTTCAAATGTCTCCACTCCCTAAACCCCATGGTCTCTTTCCCGCAGAGCTCTAAGCAGAATCTGTAATCATCTTGCTTATCTGTTTGCATATCTAATGCCTTTTTCCCCAGCTGGCCTGCAAACCCCATTGGTAAAGGGTGGTGTCGTCCTTGGTGACTGTGGTATCTTTGGTCCTTGTCACCGTGCCATCCCATCACAGGCAGCCAGAAGAGAAGGACGCATGCTGATCGAATGGAGAACATGGGTAGGAATCAAAGCCCAAATCAAGAAGACCTAAACTCCTTAAGGAAATCTCAAGGATTTCTGTTCTAAAGAGCAGCTGGAGCTCTTGGGAAAAGGTTTCCCAAAGTGTAGTCACTTCTCACCTGTGGTGTGCAAGGGATTCGTGGGCGGAGTTTACATTTTTTTACAGGTACGTGTTTACTTTAACGTATGTTAGAAAACTGGAGGTAGGACATCACCTTTATTTCGCAGATTTCACTGCTGAGGATGAGGCTTAAATAGGAGCCTTATATGAGGATGAGGCGGAAAATGTGAACTGATCTAAAGACGAATGTTAAGTAAGTGACAGTACAGATGGCACATAAACATGAAAAAAAGCTCATCTTTCAATGACGAGAGTTTGGGAACCTCTGGCTCAATGCAATGTTGGCAGGGCCAAAGGGAATCCAAGCCAGGGTAATGTGGAGATATACTCAGTCGACAAATAATTATGGAGCACCTACTGTTTGCTAGCCACATGCCATTGTGCTGAGGCATGGCTCTAAGTAAAACAGGTGAAGCATGAAGCCTCTGGTCTGGTGGAAGAGATACGGACAAATAAATACAGAATTGCTACACGGGGTGAAGGAAAAGGAATTGAGTGGCTAGACATCTGAGCAGAAGGTCAACAGGTGAGCATAGGCTTGGATGAAAAGACACAGGATGGGAGGGAAAGACAACAGGTTAAGAAAAACTGGGTATGGGTGAGGTAAGATTGTCCTGCAGAGAAGCTAAAAATGCTTTAGTAAATGACACTTGGTAGCAGTCAAGAGCAGACCTAATGGGGGCACCTGGGTGGCTCAGTTGGTTAAGTGTCTGACCACAGATTTCGACTCAGGTCACGATCTCACAGGTTCGTGAGTTCCAGCCCCGCATCGGGTTCCTCGTGCTGACAGTGTGGAGCCTGCTTAGGATTCTCTCTCTCTGCCCCTCCTGTGCACACACTCTATCTTTTTCTCTCTCTCAAAATAAATAAATAAATAAACTAAAAAAAGAGGCTGGGGGGGAGCAGACCTAGTGACACAGAAAATAAAAATCAGAGCACACTTGAGCTTGATCTTGAGCTTCTCAAGGAAGGGTCCACAGGATTGAACTGATGCGGGAGAAGGCAACATGGAAGACAGAGTTGTCATAAGCAACACCCAGTCTGTGATGTTATGAAGAGGAAACCTGAAACAAACTGGACAGAGCAACAGGCTGAGGCTTCATTAAAGAGACATTTCTGGAGATAAAAGATGGCTATCCGGGCAGACCAAAAGCCCAGTTTAGTCTTAACGAGATAAAACCCACATCTAGGAAAGCACCCATCCACCCATCATCTATCTGTACAAACACACATCAGGCTAAACATTTTAAGTTACACAAAATTGCAAAAGTTCTTGAAGTATTATAGGTACCCAAAATGGATAAAGCAAACAAAATGGGTTTTTTTTTACAAATTCAAGCCAGACGAGGACCTTGCAGCAGCACTAAATGCTAGCAAAACACAGATTATCATCCAGAGAGTTTTTCAGGGGGAAAAAAATTGTGACTCTCAGTACTTGGCCAATTTGCTTGTGAAGGCAAAAGAAAAGCATTACAAGATGTGCAACAGCTTGAAAAGCATTCCACCTCGCTCTCCAGAAAGTTCCTTGAAATGAAAGCAATGACCTAAGTGGTGGCGGGAAAGAATTTGAGACTCGGGAGGTAGGGCATAAAAGGGCAATGATTGGGATCAAACAAGTGCGAATCCCAGATAACCAATAAATTTAGCTCCTGTTATCATGGTTTTTCTTTAAAAAATATAAACAATAATTTATACCTCCATAAAGTTAAAAATCAGTAGTCTGACAAATCAAATCCAATATCCCAGATTAAATTAACCAAGAAGTTGGTGACAGAGGAAGGAGTGGGGGCAGCAGAATGGAAGGGTAGGAGGCTTTTTCCCAAAGGGCACTGCCTACTCACGTGCTGTATGAGAGCAGAGTAAAACGAACAAGTAAAAACAGGACATGGGCCTTCCAAAACATCAGAAAGTAAAAAAGCAAAGCAAATGCAGCTCATGTAACAAAAGAGACGGGAAAGGAAAGCCAGGGGGGAACAAAACCAGCCAAAACTGTAGAGCAAGATGACAGAAGTGTTCAAGTAGGAACACTTGCGTTACTATTAAAAATTACTGAAAATAGGCTAAACACCACAATTTTTTGAAATGACAACAACAAAGATTTCTCATTCTAAAATAAAACCTAGTCATATTCATGTTTCAAGACCACCCCAGGACACAAGGGCAGAAACGTTTTCTATGAAAATGGGAGAGGTTCAGATACATCGGGGAAATGCCAGTCTAAAGAGAGCCAGAGTCATGAAGTTAGTACCAGGAAAAGCAGAATCCAAGCCAAAGACGTTAAATGAGACAAAGCGTGTTGTTTAATGTCAATAATGGGCCCAAGTCCTAGTAGGACGGTGAAGCAAGCACAGTGTTCATCTCCACTCCCTCTCGGGTCACCACTACATTGATAACGAGTGGATAAAAAATACAAAGTCCACATATCAAGGGAAGGGTGAGGACTTGGTGGCAGGCAATGAACAGACATATTTTGGAAAAAACATTTCTTAACATTCATTCATTTTTTTTTTTTTTTTTAGAGAGGTGGGGGGTGTGCAGAGAGAGAGGGAGACACAGAATCTGAAGCAGGCTCCAGGCTCTGAGCTGTCAGCACAGAGCCGGGTGTGGGGCTCGAACTCACGAACCCTGAGATCATGACCTGAGCCGAACAAAGTCAGACACTTGGCCCCGAGACATATTTTTGGAAGAAGGGAGGCTGAGCGTGAGGCGTATTGGAAGAGACAGCCAAAATGGAAGGCTGTGAGGTGGGGAGGGTGTCACTAATGAGAAGAAAGTGGATTCTTGCCACGGAATATCTGGATTTGGAGGCACCAAGAGCCTAGTGGGGCGAGAGGCACAGGTAAACATACAGTCGGTGTCAGAGGCGGTGTTAGAAGCAGCAGCCACATTGCAGACCTCTTCCCCAGCCCTGCAGCCAGGCCACTGCCCTGCTCCCGGAGGGGGCAAGATTATGCTTGGGAACCAGGAGCCAGCAGCCCCAGACGCTGGCACGGTGGAAGGGGGCGGGACACTGGCCAGAACGTGGGCAGGCAGGCCCATCTACCCCAGGCTGACAAGCGGAAGCTCCCTGACCAGTAGAGATTTCGAGTAGTATCTACCAAAGCATAATTTATTAAAAGAAAAGCTGTCACGTCCCATTGAGATCCATTATCACTACATTTAATACAAAATCATAATTCAGCGCAGAAATAGGTCAGAAGAAAAAATGATCATCTCAACAGATTCCAGAAAGGCGCTTAGTAAATTCAACATCCATTGCTAATCAAGAAAAAGATAATCTTCAGAAACCAGGAAGGCTGCCTCTTTAACATGAAAAAAGGACATCCACTAGCATATTGAAGGATGAAATCACACCAACATTGAGAGCCATGGGGCAGGTATGGCTCTAAGTACCTTCACATGCATTATCTCATTTAAACCTCACCACAGTATCACCAGGTAGGTATTTGTATTAATCTTATTATTCATGTAAAGAAATTTGGCACAGAGAAGTAACCTGCCCAAAGACCCAAGGCACTGACTGGTGAAGCCAGGATATAAACCCAGGCATTTGAATCTAGTGACTCTGTGCTGGTGACCCACAGACTGTGAGTCTCATTAAAGTTAGGCAAGAGAAAGATGCCTGCTAACACAATTAATATTTAATATTGTTCTATAATTTATAGACAGTTCAATTAAAACGTTAATAAATGGAGAGATGGGAAGTCATAACGTTAGAAAGACATCCATTCTTCTCAAATTAATCTATAAATCAAATGTAATAGCAATCTAAATCCCAAGGGGATTTAAAAAATTGAATTTGACATTACAATTACCAAGTTTCTTTTGGATGAATAAATTAAAGATAAGAGCTAATGCATTGTGCTGGAAGGAAAAATCATGGGCAGGAAACTCAATGCCATACAGTATATATTATGAAGCTGTACTAATTAAAACAGTGTGGTTCTGGCTTGTGAATAGGCAAATGGATGAACAGAATCCGAAATCAGAAATAAGCAACACAGTAAAGGTGGCATTTCAAGTCAGCTGGGAAATTATGGTTCATGGGAACACTGTGGGGGCAATCAGCAAATCGTCTTGGGAAAAAATGGACTCAGGTTTCTTCATTTACACCTACACCAGGGTGAATTCAGGATCAATGAAGTAATTCAAAGGGAAAAAGAAAACAATGCTGTAAGGGATGAAAATATCAGTAATATGTAGGGGCGCCTGGGTGGCTGAGTCGATTAAGTGTCCGACTCCTGGTTTTGGCTCAGGTCGTGATCTCATGGTTCACAAGATCAAGCCCTGCCATCAGGCTCTATGCTGGCAGCACAGAGCCTGCTTGGGATTCTTTCTCTCCCTCTCTCTCTCTCTCTGCCCCTCCTCTGCTCATCCTTTCTCTGTCAAAATAAATAAATAAACATTAAAAAAATCAGTAAATATGTGTATATTGAGAACTAGGAAGGCTTTATACCCATAATACCAAAGGAAGAAAGCAAAGAAAAACACTTTAATATGACCACATAAAAATTTTAAAGTTTTGGGAGACAAAAAAAAGTCACCATAAGGGGAAATAAAATGCAAAGGAATAAATGTGTTCTGTATATAACAGATAAATATTTAATACCTTTAATAAATAGAGTTTCATAAATCAGTAAGGAAAACACCCTACTAGAAAACGGAGCAAAAGGCACAATTCCTGAAAGAAGACATAAAATTGGAGAAATATTAAAATTCATCAGGTATCAAAGAAATCCAAATTCAATCCAAAGAAGATAGCATTTTGACCTATCACAAAATTAAGAATTATTTAGTGTTAGCCACAGTGAGCAGAAATATGCATCTCGTACAATGCTAGGATTGCAAATAAGTTTAAATTTTATGGAAGGCACTCTTTAGAATTTATCTTACCAAAATGTTAAGATATTTACAGGCAGATATGTATTTTAAGGATGTGCAACATGGTATCATCTGTTTACAGTGGTAAAATGTAAAACTGGAAACACCCTAAATGTTATGCAATATTACGCTGGTTTAAATGATGGTATACGCGTTTAATGAAATGCTACGCTGCGATTATATATAATGTTTCAGAAAATAAGACATGGGGAAAAGACATGGAGCTGGTTTTAAAGTGGTAGGTAAGACAAAGAAGTTAGAAAATACTACATACACATGATAGCTGTCTCCCTGTGCGTGTGCACGCGTGCATACTGGGATACTAAAAGGAAGGGCACAGTTATTACCCCATGATATTCTGGTATTCTCTACTCCCAACTAAATGTAAAAATACATGACCTGCCGTTTGGGATGACTTTTCCTGAAAGATGTGCAGAACAAGCCTGTTCTTTGATATTCATAGAAAACCCATCCCCACTTTGCTCCCAAAGCATTTACGAAATTTAAATAAGAAAATGCAGTATAGAGCAAGAGTCCAATTCAGCCAAATAACTTATAACAGTAACTTCAAAATGAAAATAAGGAGTAGATGCATGGACTATACTGGATGACACAGAAGAATATCAGGGTGGGCCTCCAGGAAGGGAAACTGAAGGGCTAAGGGCTGGGAGGTAACTCGTTTTCCATTACATAACTTTTTTGTATCCTTTCACTTTTTTTTGAATTTATTTTTTTTTTTGGCGGGGTGGGGGTGGGGGTACAGAGAGAGAGGGAGACATAGAATCCGAAGCAGGCTCCAGGCTCTGAGCTGTCAGCACAGAGCTCGATGTGGGGCTCGAACTCACGAACCATGAGATCATGACCTGAGCTGAAGTCGGACGCTTAACTGACT
Organism: Leopardus geoffroyi; assembly: GCF_018350155.1. Classification (NCBI taxonomy): domain Eukaryota; kingdom Metazoa; phylum Chordata; class Mammalia; order Carnivora; family Felidae; genus Leopardus; species Leopardus geoffroyi. Next base: position 23,836,207 of record NC_059340.1, read on the forward strand.
GAGCCACCCAGGCACCCCTGACGTTTTTTGTCAAATGCATTTTTTTTTTCCTAATGAAGAGTGCAGAAGAGGAAAAATACAGGCTTTGGAGCCAGGCATGTCTAAGTTTGAATCTCCGTTTTGCCACTCACTCGTCTACAGCTCTGGGCAAGTCACTAACCTCTCTCTGAGCCTCAGCTTTCCCATTAAAGGGGGAGAAAATAAAACTTGGTCGCAGGATTGTGCAAAGGATTGGAGATGATGCGTGGCAATGTGCCAGTGTGTTGGCCTGGTGCATAGTAGGTGCTTGCTAGTTGTAGTTATTAAGGTGAATCTCGTACCTGCCTGAGACTGTAGGGAGAGCCGGAGAAGAATCTAATTATCCATGCTGGAACAAAGCCAGGATACCTGAGTCTTGCAAAACATGCTGTTGAATGTTCAATCAAGATATATAAGTACACACAGCCGCGGAACATACCCAGTGCCTTCCCCCAGGATTTGGGAAGTAAAATGCATTTTACCATGGTACATCTGCTCGTTTTTTAAAATTCCACAACTAATTAACCAGAATCCTCATCAGCAATCTCCTTGTGGATTAACGAAACATGTCAGCAAACCCTGGCCCTTTTCTGTTAAACACAGGCGATTTCTTCTACCCACTAGTGCCGCCAGCAAGATGCCGAATGCCTGGGGATTTGAACAGAAAACAAAATCCAACTTTTACTAAACTCACTGGAAGACATGTCTCGTGCCATAGGTCATTGTGATAGCTCCTTAAAATTAGGAAGGCACAATAACTTAGCAATTAAATCCCCAGACTCTGGAGTCTGATTGAGATGACTTCTAATTGATCACCTCTTAACTGAGAAGTCACTGACGCTGAAGTTACTTGACGGTCTGTAAGCCTCAGTTTTCTCATCTGTGAAATGGGGCCAATTATGGTACTTCCCTCATAGGATTATTCTAATAATTAAAGGTAAAGATGGCTAGGAATTAAATGTATACCATTAATTAAATCAATGGTGCTGGGCAAGGCTTCAAAAACATGTTAACAAAACAGAAATATGTGCTTTTGCATTAGAAGATCCAGAGGCAGGGTAGTGTCCTCATGAATGCAATGGAGAGAAAGATGCATGACGTATCTACAAAAAGATGTACGTAGCTTTTCGACACAAGATGTATGTAGCTGTGCTCTCTTTAAGGAACTCTGTAAATAAATATCTCCAAGACAAAAAGGAGAGAAAACTGTTTAAAGGTATGATTCCACTATAAGAAAGCCATTTCCTGAAACTAATGTAATACTGTGTGTCACTATACTTCAATAAAAAACAAAAACACAGGGGCGCCTGGGTGGCGCAGTCGGTCAAGCGTCCGACTTCAGCCAGGTCACGATCTCGCGGTCCGTGAGTTCGAGCCCTGCGTCAGGCTCTGGGCTGATGGCTCAGAGCCTGGAGCCTGTTTCCGATTCTGTGTCTCCCTCTCTCTCTGCCCCTCCCCCGTTCATGCTCTGTCTCTCTCTGTCCCAAAAATAAATAAACATTGAAAAAAAAAATTTAAAAAAAAACAAAAACACAAATATTTCAATGGTTTCAAGGGGGAAAAATAAGGTTATGCTCCTTTAAGAATAAAACCCCTTTAGAAAACCCCAAAGTCTGGCTATTATTGTGATTATCTAATGGGATCGCTCATATATCAACATTTTCAAGGGATGGGATGTCATACAGATGTGATTAATTCTTATTTAACTCTACACACTTATTAGAAAAGTAATTTACTGATTAGTCAGGAGGTCAAAGGAGAGATGTCAGAAGCTTTTTTTTCCTTTCTGATTATACAAGACTGTCTTCAGGGAGACGTAGGTTTTTCCTTATAATACTAAGAATCTTGAAATGGAAGAAGGTAGGCACTATTTAACTGTTTTATCTTCAAACCAAACCTAAAAATAGTCATTGCTCCAAAGGCAGCTCTTTAGTCTGATTTATTTTTACTTACTTTTATTATTTTTTTAATGTTTATTTATTTTTGAGAGAGACATAGAATATGGCGAGGGGAGGGTCAGAGAGTGAGGGAGACACAGATTCCGAAGCAGGCTCCAGGCTCCGAGCTGTCAGCACAGAGCCTGATGCAGGGCTCGAACTCACGGACTGTGAGATCATGACCTGAGCTGAAGTCCGACGCTTAACTGACTGAGCCACCCAGGAGCTCCATGTTTTTTTTATTTTTAAAGAAATATTTTTGTCAAAAGTCCATCATTACCCAACTGGGAGCCTTTCCCGTACAGTCGGGAATGAGACAAGGATGTCCACTCTCACCAATTCATTTCAACATAGTACTGAAGTCCTAGCCACAGAAATAAGGCAACAAAAAGAAATAAAAGGTATCCAAATTGGTAAGAAGAAGTAAAATTTTTAATATTTGCAGATGACATGAAACTATATAGAGAAAACCCGAAGGACTCCACCAAAAAACTGCTAGAACTGATAAAGGAATTGAGTGAAGTCGCAGGATACAAAATCTGTCTACAGAAATCTGCTGCATTTCTACACACCAATAATGAAGCAGCGGAAAGAGAAATTCACAATCCCATTTACAACTGCACCAAAAATAATAAGATACCTAGGGATAAACCTAACCAAAGAGATGAAGACCTGTACTCTGAGACACTCCATGCTCATGAATTGGAAGAACAAATACTGTTAAAATGTCTATAGTACTCAAAGCAATCTACATATTTAACACAGTCCCTATCAAAATACCAACGGCATTTTTCACATAACGAGAACAAACAATCCTAAAATTTGTATGGAACCACAAAAGACCCTGAATAGCCAAAGCAATCTTGAAAAAGAAAAGCAGAGCTGGAGGCATCACAATTCCACACTTGAAGGAACACCACAAAATTGTAGTAATCGGAGGTGTATGGGTGGCTCAGTTGAGCGTATGACTCTTGATTTGGGCTCAGGTCATGGTGCCAGGGTCATGGGATTTGAGCCCCGTGTTGGGCTCCATGCTGAGCATGGAGCCTGTTGGGATTCTCTCTCTCTCCCTCCCCACCCCCTTCACTTGTACTGTCACTGTCTCTCTCTCTCTCTCTCTCTCTCTCTCTCTCTTTCTCTCTCTCTCTCAAAACCAAAATTTTAATTTAAAAAAACCTGTAGTAATTAAAACAGATATGGTGCTGGCACAAAAACAGACACATAGATCAACTAGAAAAGCCAGAAATTAACCCACATTTATATGGTCAATTAATCTTTGACAAAACAGGAAAGACTAATGGAAAAAGACAGTCTCTTCAACAAATGAAGTTGGGAAAACTGGATAACTATATGTGAAAACATGAAACTGGACCACTTTCTTACACCATACACAAAAACAAATTCAAAATGGATGAAAGACCTAAATGTGAGACCTGAAATCCATAAAAACCCTAGAAAAGAGCACAGGCAGTAATTTCTCTGATACTGGCCATCACAAAATTTTTCTAGCTTTGCCTCCTGAGGCAAGGGATTAATAAAAGCAAAAATAAACTATTGGGACTACATCAAAATAAAATCTGCACAGCAAAGCAAACAATCAACAAAACTAAAAGGCAACCTACAGAATGGGAGAAGATACTTGCAAATGACATATCTGACAAAGGGTTAGTATCCAAAAAATATAAAGAACTGATGCAACACCCAAAAGACAATCCAATTAAAAATGGGCACAAGATATGAGCAGACATTTCTCCAAAGAAGATGAACAAATGGCCAACAGGCACATGAAAAGATGCTCACCATCACTCATCAGCAGGGAAATGTAAATCAAACCACACTGAGATATCACCTCACACCTGTCAGAATGGCTAAAACCAAAAACACAAGAAACAACAAGTGCTGGTGAGTATATGGAGAAAGAGGTACTCTCATGCCCTGATGGTGGGAATGCAAACTGGTGCAGCCACTCTGAAAAACAGTACGGAGGTTTCTCAAAAAGTTAAAAATAGAACTACCCTATGATCCAGCAATCGCACTACTGGGTTATCTACCCCCAAAATACAAAACCACCAGTTCAAAGGGATATATGGATCCCTATGTTTAGAGCAGCATTATTTACAATAACCATTTAATGGAAGCAGCCCAAGTGTCCATCAATAGATGAACAGATAAAGAAGATGTGATGTGTGTATATGTACAATATATATAACATATAATATATAATAATATTAATATATGTATTACATGGAATATTGACCAAAAAGGAATAAAATCTTGCCATTTGCAGCAACACGGTTGGAGCTGGAATATAATGCTATGAGAAATAAGAGAAAGAAATACCATATGATTTCATTCATATGTGGAATTTAAGAAACAAAAGAAATGAGCCAAGGAAAAAAGAGAAAGACAAATCAAGAAACAGACTCTTAACTATAGAGAACAAAGTGACGGTTATCAGAGGGGGAGGTGGGCGGGCAATGGGTGAAACAGGTGATGTGGATTAAAGAGTGCACCTTTCATGATGAGCACCGGGTGATGTATGAGGTATTAAATCAGTATGTTATACACTTGAAACTAACACTGTGTGTTAACCACACTGGAATTAAAATAACTTAATTTTTAAAAAGTCCACTATTTCCCAGGAAAGGATTATAGACAATTCCCCAAATCCCAGGTCTTATCCCACCTCCTAGTTATGGCAAAAATAAAAACAAAAACCTGTCAAATGTGTAAAGCAAGACCCCAAGGAAAATGTTTCAGTGTAATAAACACTCAGGCCTGAGTGGCGGTCCAGGGTCCCCCACTTAGAAGTGAAGGCACACAGAGCAAGTCAGGATGGCTGACTCAGTCTCCACACATATGAAATGGAGAAAGTAATGTATTTCTGAGATGGACGGATAATTTTATGTGTCAGTTTGACTGGGGTATGGGAGGCTCAGCTAGCTGGTTAAACATTATTTCTGGAGGTGTCTGTGAGGGTGCTTCTGGAAGAGATTAGCATTTGAATGCTGAGGAAATTCTGAGTAGAGACCCACCCTCACCGACGTGGGCAGGCATCATCCTATCTGGAATAAAAAGGCAAAGGAAGGGTCAGTTGGCTCTCTGTTCACGAGCTGGGATGTCCAACTTCTCTTGCCTTCGGACACTGGGGCCCCTGGTTCTCAGGCCTTCAGACTCAGACCGAATTTACCACCTGCTTCCCCGGTTCTCCAGTTTGCAGGCAGCAGATTGTGGGACTTCTCAGCCTCCATAACCGTGTGAGCCAATTCCCATAATAAATCTCCTCTTATATATAATCTATATATATCCTATTGGTTGTTTCTCTGGAGAACCCTGACAAATACAATTTCTTACAGGGCTTCTGTGAGGATTAAATAAAATGTATATAAAATGTGAGCACAGTGCCCTGCATCTGAACAATGTAATAATGCTCTGCTCAGCCTCCCTTTCTACTTGTTATCATTGCCACTATGTTTGATTTTGGTTGTAAATTTATCCAAATTTTTAAGTCAGAAGCTTTCATTGTTCTCTGTGCTTCCTTCTTTGGTTTATTTTCAGAAATGTGTGTGCGTGCGTGTGTGTGTGTGTGTGTGTGTGTGTGTGTGTCTCCAGGTTTTTTTTGTATTTGTGTTTTTGTTACTCTTATTTGTATTTTGCGGTTGGTTTCATCTTTGTATATTGTTTTTGTATGGTATTTAAGGTTGGCACATCTATGTGTGCCTAGGGCATAAAGGAAGATGGGTTGATTTTGATTTTCATGATGCAATGATTATAGTTTCATCAATTTCTTCCTTCAGTAGTCATTGAGAAGTTAACTTGTTGGTGCTGTGCGCTGTCCTTGGTACTGAGAGCAAAAGTTTTGCCTTAATTACAGGGCTCATAGTCTAGCTAAAGAACAATGAGAAATGCCGAAGGCGAACACACACTGAACGTGTGATGAGGGCAAGTTAGGAGGCGACGTGTGACTCTACTCCAGGGAGTGCAAGGGTGAGAAGACTTCTCATAGAGAAAATGTTGAACTTGAAAAGTTAAGAATTTGCCCAATGGGCAAAGGAAGGGAAAGCATTAGGTGCAAGCATGGGATGTGAGTAAGCGTGTGACTTTCTAGGGAAACAGAGCTCAGGGTGGCAAGCATGAAAGGTGAGTATGATCCAGTGGGGTGGAAAATTCAGGTAGGGGCCAAACAGAGGGGTGCTTTTCATGGCATCCTTTAGAGTCTGCCCTTATGTGGTAGTCGATGGGTAGCAATTTTCAGAGTGACGGCATGACTTTACCATAATCAGATCCATACTTGAGAATGGAGCCCCTAAAGTGCCTACGGGGGCCAGACGAGAGGACATATATAAGAAGCCCACTGAGTTGGTTCTTCGTGAACTGGGGAGCCTATGTCCTACCTTAATAAGGCAGCGACTTCTGAGCTCTGGGAATTGCTGCTATGCAGGCTTGAATATGGAAATGTGAGTTTTCACGTGAATATCTCAATATTTAAACGCTGACATCAAATGACCACCATGTAGACCAAGAAATTCATGCATCTAGTGTGATTACAGCTCAAGACCTCCAAAGTGCAACCGTTGATGGCAATGTAGAAGGGGCAGATGTTGGAGGGAAGGAGACAGGTTTGCAAGCTTTTTTAATACAGTAGGAATGACTAAGGTTTTAAGTTACCATGTGGTCGGAGAGGGAGCATTAGCACTAGTCTTTGGTGACTCTCCGGCTTCTGACTCAAATGGCTAAGGGAGGGAAGTGGTACTCACCAAGTTAGGGAATATGAGAAGATGAGGAGCAAGAGGAGGAGGTCATCAGTTCTGGTTTTGATGACCGAGTTTGGGACACTGAGGAGATAATTTACAGTAGGTGCTGGGAAGTCCAAGCCAAGATGGCAGGAGAGACCTGGAAGGCTGGATCTAGGGGGTGCAGCCTGGAGGAGGAGTCCGAGGTGGTGGGTATGGAGGCCTTCCTCTGGTAACAGACTATGAGTGGTAAGAGAAGGCTGGTGAACACAAAAGCTTAATTGGCTGGCAAAGGAAGGAGATCCAGGCAGAAGACTTTGAAGAGCAGGTTGAGAAAAGGTGAGAATTAGAAACGTGTGATTACTGGTTGCCCCCTAAAACCTATTACCCCCCTTTCCCACAGTACTAAAGCCTTGACTTTCAGCTGGGCATATGCGCAGCAAGGGAGAGACTACATTTCACAGCCTCCCTCGTACCTGAGTGTGGCCAATGTGTTTAAATCAATCAGATGTGATGTGTGCAACATCCACATGTGCCCACACCCCATTACTAGGTCCACGCCTCCACCCTGCTTCCTAGTGAGCCACCCTGGACTGTGGAGGTAAGAACAACACTCCAGGGATAGCAGAGCTACAAGATAGAAGAGGTGTGGGCCCCTGGTTGATGTGGAACAGATTCTCATCAAGCTGGCCCTGGACTGTTCCCCACATTGTTAAGTAACAGATACATAAACTTCTGTCTTCATCAAGCCAGTATTAATTTGGCGAGGTCTATATCTTAACCAAGTCTCTGGTGAAATGAAAGCCAAGGGATAATATAGTTTCCAGAAGGAGCAAATAATCAGTGGTGTCTAATGCTGTAAATAAGCCAAAGAATTTCTTGAAAAGTAGCCCCTGGTGTTTATGAGATCATGAGATCATGGGTGGTCTTAGCAAGAAATGAGTTTAAGAGCATTGGTTAGCTGGCCAGCTTTGAATAAGAAAGAAGACCGGGGGTGCCTGGGTGGCTCAGTCAGTTGAGCTTTGGCTCAGGTCATGATCTCGTGGTTTGTGAGTTCCAGCCCCGTGTCGGGCTCTGTGCTAACAGCTCGGAGCCTGGAGCCTGCTTGGGATTCTATGTCTCCCTCTCTCTGCCCCTCCCCTACCTGCACTCTGTCTCCCTCTCAAAAATAAATAAACATTAAAAAAAATAAAAGAAAAAAGACAGGTGCACCTGGGTAGCTCAGTTGGTTGAGCGTCCGACTTTGGCTCAGGTAATGATCTCACAGTTAGTGGGTTTGAGCCCTGCACCGGGTTTGCAGCTGTCAGCACGAAGCCAGCTTTGAATCCTCTGTCCTCCTCTCTCTCTGCCCCTCCCCCACTCATATTTTCTTTCTCTCTCTCTCTCTCTCTCTCTCTCTGTCTCTGTCTCTCTCTCTCAAAAATAAACATTTTTTTAAAAAGAAAGAAGACCAGTGATGGGTTTAGGCATTATCTAGGTTCAATTTCCCCCCAGAAACCACCACTGAGACAAAGATTTGAATGTAAGAAGGGCAATACTGAATGCAAGGGAAGGTGATATTGGGAGATACCAGAGAACAGGAAAAGGAGGTAAACACCGAAAAGACAACGAAAGACATGTTATCAAGTCAGTTACCACCATGGGCAACTGGAGTGTGATCCTGCTGGGAAGTCTGAGAGACCGTGTGGAATATACCCCAGAGTTGTCCCGACGGAATAACAAGAAAGCTGGAGTATATATCCACCGAGTCTCTACTGAGTGCTGTCTCCAGGGGCTGAGGACTCACCAGCATTCTGACTGCCCTTCCCAGGCCAAATCACTGACCGTGTCTGCTCTAGGTGTGTGCAAACGGGTGAATGGGTAGGTGGGAGATGGGAGGATTCGAGGGAGCACTTGTGCTGAAGGATATGGCACAAGTCTTAAAGCAAAAGGAAAGTTCTGAAATGACCGCTGGGGGGTGGGTGTGGGAGGCCACAAGGCGTGCGCCAAACAACGCTCAGAAATGCCAGGGGCTCTGATGAACTCTGACTCAGAATGCAAAAGTGGAATCAATTATCACAGTAGCAGCTTTTGAAAGGTTACGAACCAGCAAAGAAGACTGGGACAAATGTCTCCTTGAGTTCTTGAGTTTGTTTTTTAAAAAAATCTACGAAGACAGAAGCCTCTTTCTGGATGGTGTGAACGTACCTGCATCAGGCCCAAGGGTGCCCAGCGTGGGAAGGCGTGGGGGGGGGGGGGATCCAGTCTCCATCTGGTTCATCATGCTCTCTCTTGTGCAGCTGGGCTCACCAGGAGGGGTGCCTCCAGCCATTTCGCAGGAGGCTGGTAGTAGCCTTGGGCTAAACACAAAGGATCCCATCCACCAAGGTCTGGGCCAAATGTGGACCTCCCAAGTGGGTCATCTAGGGCCCATGTCCAATGGAGTGATGCGAGCACCCCCCTCCCCGACAGCACCCCTCCCCAAGTCGTACTTCCCAAGAAAGGCTTTCTGCCTATTAGTATCAGAGAGAGAAACGAAAAGCTATATTTCAGTTTGTTTATTGCTCTAAAGCATCTGTTACTTTGCTATGTTTTGCAGGGAAACTTGGCATCTCATATTCATAAACAGGCTGCTTTGGGTTTAATTGTGCAGCTAACTTGGGCCATAAAGCGGGATCTGTGGCGGCCTGGAAAGGTTTCTGAGGGAGCAGCAAATGAGCCTCCCAGGCTACCTTGCCTAGAAGATAATCTATGTGTTAACAGCACCCCTGAAAAGGATGCACATTCAGCTCTCAGCTTGGAGTGCAAGGGAGCCTGAGCCCGACATGAACCATGAGAAAGTCTGATTTCTCATGACCTGACCCTTGCAGAGAGCTCAGCTGGGTCACGGAGAGTCTGCAGATATCTCTGACCTCAGCCTTCTGGCACCTGGGTGACCGGTGTCTGTGTGCCAGACCCTCGTGTTGTACCCAAGACCTCACTTGTTCCTGACAACCACGGTAAGGGAGCTGATGCTTCTCCAGGGAAAGGTCCCTACTTTATCCCCAGCAGAGGAGCACCCCTGGTAAAAATCCAGGACAAAGTGGAATCCACAGGGACAGTGAGATCACACCAGCAGGAAGTGAGATGTGAGGGCAAGAGCCCCAAGTTCAAATGCTCTGTTCTTCCTGGGGTTTTCTTGGCTTCTGTCAATTCCCTCTCTGGGGCCTGTGGGTTAGTTGGCCTTTGGGGGATTCCCCTGCATTGGAGGCTTCAGGGAATGAGGTGAGAAGACTTTCTTCTTCCAAGTCACCTCCCGCAAAATGTTAAGTGACGGGGGCAGGAACGGAGTCGGGTGGTGGTGGTATGTTGTGTGAGAGCGAGAAGCAAGGTGGTTCAGATCTGAAGATGTATCTGGAAATAAGGAATGACGGTCAAGGTAGATGTCTAGGTGGGACTGGACGCTGCCTAACTTACACGGGGGAGAAAGCTGACAGCAGATACATTTTCTCCATTTTACAGATGGAAGAACAGAGAAGCAAGGTCATCCAGCCTGGAAGTGGCAGAGGTTTGAACTGTCTCTATCAGACCCAGAGCCTGCCCTGGAGGGTGATACTGCAGGGCCTGTCCCTGGGCTCTAGGGAGAAGACCCTGGATATGGATCTCCCTCCGTTATGGAGCCTGTGCCCAGGGTTAGAGATTCGGGCCAAAACTTGCATCCTCTTGAATGAAGCTTCTGCTTTTCCTTCGATGTTGGCAGGAGCCCCAATTGGGAGTCAAATGGATCTGGGTGAAGCTTATGGATCTGAAGCTCAGCTTAACTACTTACTAGTGTGGTCTTAGGCACATGACTTAACTTCTCTGTTCCTCGGGTTTCTAATCTCTAAAACAGAGCTAAGAATAGTAATACTCCATAGGGTTGTTGCAAGGATTAGATGAGATAATACAACAAGATAAATCAGATCACGTGAAGTCCCTAGAATGGTCCTTGACACAGAATAAGCACTTTTTGTTAGATGTCAGAAGTAATATTTATATAGTGACATTTGGGTCAAGTATGGCTCAGCTTTTCTTTTTCTTTCTTTCTTTTTTATATAATTTATTGTCAAGTTAGCTAACATACAGTATACAGTGTGCTCTTGGTTTCAGGAGTAGATTCCCATGATTCACCACTTCCCTACAATACCCAGTGCTCATCCCAACAAGTGCCCTCCTCATTGCCCATCACCCACTTTCCCCTCCCCCTCACCCCCCCATCAACCCTCAGTTTGTTCTCTGTATTTAAGAATCTCTTATGGTTTGCCTCCCTCTCTGTTTATAACTATTTTTTTCCCTTCCCTTCCCCATGGTCTTCTGTTAAGTTTCTCAAATTCCACATAGGAGTGAAAACATATGGTATCTTTCTCTGACTGACTTATTCCACTTAGCATAATGCCCTCTAGTTCCATCCACATTGTTGCAAATGGCAAGATTTCATTCTTTTTCATTGCCAAGTAGCATTTCATTGTATTTCTTGACCCTGTATTTCTCCTTCTTCCTCGGTTTCTGTGACTTGCCTAGAAATGGAGCCCTTACCCCACCTGGGGCAGGACCCACCTATTCTGGTTTTTAGGTGCCAGTCTAGAACCCTCTGGCTTTTCTCTACTGGACCTAGAAAAGTGTGAGGCTGGTCTAGGCCCTCTTGGTGGCTGGCTAGGTGGGTGCCCCAACTTCTCCCATAGGCTGGCCCCAAAGTCCAGATTAAGGGTGATGATGGGTAGTTGTAGAATGCCTAATTTTGGTCTTGGGTTCAAGATGCATTCTTCAGTCTAGCTTAACCAGAACACAAATAAAAATTACATTTTCATTTCTACCTGACTCTATTTTTTTTTTTTTTAATTTAGTTTTGAACCAGGAAGTGAGGAGGGGTGTGATTAATCACTAACCTCAAATCTCAACAGAAGGGAAGTACAACTATCACCCATTATTTCATCCTCAGCCAAAAACAACAACAAAAACCCGGTGAGGTAGTTATTCCAGCCTCTGCAGTGACTTTCTAAGACAGCTCACTTCCTTTTTTTGTTGATAGTGGTCATTCCTTGAACTTCCCACCCACATTGCCCGGCGTGGTGGGCCTTCACGTAACAAACTTCTATCAAAGAACTCTTGTTCGAACAAAACTCCTATTCCTTCAACTCTTGCCCATTGGACCAGTTGTTTTGGTGTGTGTGTGTGTGTGTGTGTGTGTGTGTGTGTGTGTGTGTGTGTCCTCTGGCCTCTCCCAGTTTACCTGGCTCACCCTTAAGGGTGTGAAACCCTGTGAGCTGCTAGGCTGGTGCTCAGGACAGCACTTTCCTGACACAATGAGGCTGAGAAATGTTCGCTGACCTTCTTTACTGTCATTTCCTTTCATCACAAATGGTCACTGTGTCCGGGAGCTGGCATCTGTTTGCAGTTTACGGTATCCTGCAAGCACTACATGGCGATCCAAATTGGCCCCGAATGCGGCATATGGTTAGCAGGGATGTTGCTATGGTCTGGGAATCTGAACGCAGCTCAGTTCACCTGCCTCGCTGATCCCCGAGACTCTTCTGGAAATCCCACATATGCTGGTTTTTTTGAAAGTGAAGTCAGAAATAAAGATGTTCACATGGAATTTCTCAATTATAAAATTTTGGCCAGTGTTCTTAAGCAACCTCAACAGCCACAGAAAAATACAATAAGGACGGAGTCAGACGTGTCCCCTACCTAATGCTGCAGCCTCTGCCTGCCAGCTTGCAACCTGTGTGCCTGGGCCGCTGGCATTTTCTTCCTGTCTTTTACCAGATGTCTGTTAAGGACCAGTGAAATGCCAATAACTGGAGAAGACGTGGGAAGCAGAGAAGCTAGCAAAGGACCCCACAGTTCTCGCCATTGCAGATCTTGCAAAGAACCGGATTAAGCGAAGAACCCAGGGCGTAAGTCTCTGAGAGGCTATGAAGTGTCTTCTCCAGCTTCCCAAGGTCACTGGAAACCCCCCTGTCCTCATTTTGGTGAGAAGTTAGGATTTTGCCATAGAAGTCACCTACCCTCAAGTAAACCTTTGTTCCTACTCCAGTCAAAAATAGCTCTACTTTTGGGGCGCCTGGGTGGCTCAGTCGGTTAAGCGACTTCGGCTCAGGTCATGATCTCGCGGTCTGTGGGTTCGAGCCCCGCGTCGGGCTCTGTGCTGACAGCTCGGAGCCTGGAGCCTGCTTCCGATTCTGTGTCTCCCTCTCTCTCTGACCCTCCCCCATTCATGCTCTGTCTCTCTCTGTCTCAAAAATAAATAAACATTAACAAAAAATTAAAAAAAAATAGCTCTACTTTCTCTCGAGTCATTACCGTTGCTTCTTGCCACTCTCATACGGCCGGACATGCATTCTGGTACATTCTTTAGCACATGGAGGGGGCTGGTGACCGAGGGGAGATGGGGAAACAGAGGAAGGGAGTAGAGATAGTGCAAGAGGCAGGACCCAAGATCAGCCCTCCAAACTTGCAGTGTTCACATGGGTTCCAACGTGCCTCATCCTGACAGCACGGACGTCCGCACTTCCTGCCGAGAGGCAGAGTGACCTCCCAGGTCTCCCTGTTCATCAGTCAGGGACGGAAGGGAACCAGCAGCGCCAAGCCCCTGTTAATGTCACAGAATGGTCAGGGGCATTCACACTGATCCCTCCCAACAGACCCACAAGGTACATGCTATTAATATTGCTATTCTGCAGATCAGCAAAGTGAGTGGAGATGAGGTGAGTTCTCTCCCAAGACCGCAGAATTCATAGATGGCAGAGCTGGGATTTGAACTGAGGTCCGTCCCTTGGCTGCAAGGAACAGAGAAGCCACTCACACTAGCGCAAACAGCAACGGAATGTATTGCCACCGTACTCTGATGGCCAGTGACTCATCCAGTCTCAGATCCATCTCATCCAGGGGCCCAAGTACGTCATCAAGGGTGTCTCCGTCATCGGCTTTGCCATCCCTGGTGTTCCGGCTGCACGTGACAAACCACGCCCCGGTGCACTTGGCCAAGATGTGCGCTGGCACACACAGCTTGAGATCCCAGAGGGAAAGGGACTTATTCCTATCAGAATCCACTCTCTTAGGGAAGTTTTGACTGGCCTGGGGTGAGTCACATGCCATCCACTGAACAAATTTCAGTGGCCAAGGAATAAGGTTCCCTGACTGGCTGGCCCGGGTCACATACCCACCTCAGCAGCTGGGGGGCAGCCTTATATGTTCATCAGCAGGACCACACAGCACAATGCAGGTTCTCCAAAGGAACGTCCAAGTCTGGTACCAGCCAGAGAAGGAAACGGATGCTGAGCAGGCAAAACCAATGAATCTTGTCTACACTTCCTGTGTCAAAGCTTTTCCCACATCTTTATTAGAAAGAAAACAAATCAGGATAAGAGACTTAGCAGATCTGAGCCTTCCCTCATTCGCCTGCTTACTCTCTAATATGTAGGTTGGGAGAAGGTCCTGAACTCGTCCCATGGGCTGGGCTCTATGCTGTCCAGAGCTCTGTGGGGCTGCAGGGGTTCCCTGTTCTCTCTTGCCCTGGCTCACCCCGTCCACTGCTGCCAGTCACGGGCTCCCTCCCGGGCCAGCGGCCCTGAGCCCTGTCCATGGTGCTTGGCCGAGGAAAATCCTCACGCTCTGGTGGCAGAAGGGGAGAGTGGCTGCCTCACCCACTCGGGGAGCCCAGGAAAGATTTCAGACTCAAACACGTTTGCAGGGAGAATACAGCAGCCGAGCCGGTACCTCCAGATTAATTTACACTCCAGCGGCCCCCAGAGACGCTGACAGACTGATGGATGGTAATGCCTGCTGGGTGTGCAGCCGCATTAATGTCGCCACAGACTCAGCTCATTACCCCCGGGTTCCGCCCCTTCCTCCGCACACCTCGGACACGGTTACTCTCTCGTAAAATGGGACCGGCTCGCTAGCGCCATGTGCATTCAGTGGCAGACCCCTGGGGTGGGTACCCACTGGCCTACCAACACGGCAGAGGGTGCTTACCCCCCGTGCCTCCGTCCACCATCCATCCCTCCAAGGGCCTGGCGCAGACATGCAGGGTGCCTGGCAAGAACATATTCCACAAGCGGAGCTCCATTACCTTTCACCCCGGGGAGCTAAGGGCTGAGAAGACAGGAACGCTCCTGACATCACGGTCCCGGCCTATAGGGCGCTGGGCCTTGAAGGCTCCCAAGGTGGTCTACAAGACGCCGAGACTTGGCAGAATATGCCGAATCCTGAGAGTTCATCCGAGTGGTATGCACTCGGAAAGCAGAGACTGAGTCTGGGGCTGTCTGGACACAGACGCTGGGTTGGTAATGACATAGTACTAATGTTGCATGTGTAGCCAGAGCCCAGACGATCTGCGCAGACGGTCTTGACACTGGCTAGTGAAAGCAGGTGCTCAGCTTGTGGAGACGGAGTACAAAATGGTTGATTTAATTTCTCACTTGCCCCCACCCCCCAGGTTGTTGTAGGGATATACAGATAGGGCTTTGCGCAAATGTCAGGAGACCATCTGCACCCTTCCCCTTCTGTGAATTCATCTCCAAACACTTGCCCTCTCCCTCCCTCTCTTCATTCCAGCCTCGCACGTTCTTCCGCAATTGAACACCAGGCACACTCCTACCCCAGGGCCTTTGTATGTGATGTTCTCTGTACATGGGAAGCTCTCCCATCAGAGCTCCATGCCTCCCCTTCTTCAAGTCTGTACTCAAATATGCCTTCTTGGGGAAGGCACCCCAGACCACTCTATTTAGAAGTGCGGCCCCCTCCCCCTGCACTCCTTATCGTCATTTGTTTTGTTTTTCTCTGTATCACTTAACACCTTCTAATTACGCTTGTAATTGACTTGTTTCTGGTATTTGAGTCCTGTTATGCCACCGCTTAATATCCTTCATCGGTTCCCACAACTCATGGGTCTCCCACAGGGTGGGGTGATACGGGTGGTCCCGCGCTCAGCATCAATTCACACTGAGTCACAGACCAAAAGGCTATTTATTCCCTTTCCAACCTCTGCTGCTTAGTCAGGGATGAAGTCTCCGTTTGGTGTCAGCGTCTCTGACACCTGTTCTCCTGCACTTTTAGCAAAGGGAGAGCACGTCTCAGGCTCCAAGCCTCAGCAGGCAACATTGTCCATCAGAATTCAATAATATTTTGTTTTTGTTATATCGACTTTTTTGACAAAAGCTACTAGTTTTCCACTCACCACAGCAATAAAGAGTTTACTACTTGCTGAATAATTCACATACAAAACCCAAATGCCTGACACACAGAGAAAGATCAACAAGGGATGAGGCGCCTGGGTGGATCAGTCGGCTAAGCCTCTGACTCTTGATTTCGGCTCAGGTCATGAGCTCACAGATTGTGGGACTGAGCCCCATATTGGGTTCAGCACCGAGTGTGGAGCTTGCTTGGGATTCTCTCTCTGCCTCTCTCTCCACCCCTCCCCCACTTGTGCTCGCTCACACACTCTCTCAAAAATAAAGAAGCATTAAAAAAAAAAGAAGAGTCAACAAGGGGTTCCACAAATGACAGAAGTTTAAGACAGCGTCACGTATCCAACCAATTCTAAATACTCTCTCACAGGTACTTGCTTTGATCCCTCAGATGCTCCCCTTCCCAGACCCTTGACCCTGGAAATGAAAGGGTATTTAAGGTTCCCCTGAACTCTGCGGTTTCACACCCCCCTCCCAGAAGGGGCGTCCCACCACTGTCCTCCAAGTGAACTCCTGCTCCTGCTTCGGAGCTCAGCGCCGGCCACACCTCCTCCGAGAAGCCACCCGCTATCCCTCTGTGCACGACAGGGGCTGTCCTTCCCCTCACTCCGCCGCCCGTGCACCCTGTTCGCACCTGCACCGCTGCACTGATTATACGCGGCTGTGTAAGCACTTCCCTGAGGGCAGAGGCGTCCCGTTCCTCTTCCTGCCTGCCACGCCCAGAACAGTGCCTGGAACACACCAGGCGCTAAATAAACACCATCTCACAGACACTTAGTCGGACAAGCTGACTGCCTGGCACTTTGGGGTTGCAGACAGATGTGGGGCGCAATCCATCCAAGCTGATACTGGCTTGCACCATCCTCCGGGTAAGTCGTGACCATGGGACACCCTCAGATCTTCAGATCCTCTCCCCCATGCAAGTGAGAATCTCTCCTGCTGGCATAAAGGGACAGGCGTCCCCTCCACGCTGTCACCTGGCCAACCACGAGTGTCAGAGGGGACCTCCATCTCCCTGCCCACTTCTAGCCATGGGGAAAGACTTCAGCTCGACCCACTCCTGGTCCCTCTCCACCCTCCTATCACTCCTCATATTGATTTAACTAGCTGGCAAGTTCGAGAGAAGCAGTCAAGTACACGGTGGTCAGCAACCATCCCTGAGCCCTGCTAGAACCAGCTGCCCCCCAACAAGGGCACTGTCCACCCTTCTAGGCCATCAGTGCCCAAGACGACCAGGTGGATGGGTCTAACTCAGGATGATTAGCAGGCTGTCCTGACCATGTTCTCCAGCCCCCTTCATCAATAACAGGGCCGAGATCTTGATCACCTGCTTTCTGACCCTTGACTCCACTGGTTTTGAACTTGGGAAGGGAGGAGAGGAACCCAGTTTATGTACTGCCCTCCTCCCCGCCCCAACCTTCAACAGGTGTGAAGTCTCAGAAGTGTACGGAGGCCAGAGGTCACAAGTGCAGGCAGAGGACCTGGGCCTGAGTTTCCCCCAGGGGAATCGGCAGTCAGCACCCAACTGGGGGTGCTGCGGGAAGACGAAGTGCCCCAGCCAAAGCTCCAGAGTCCTGGCCCTTTTCAAGGGAGATGAGCTGTGTGAGAACCGCACCATGGCAAGTGTCCACCCTTTCTGGGCTCACTCACCCCCACTTCCGGCTTTCGTCTTTCCTAGCTGCCCAGCCAACCTCTCATGGCAACCTCAATCGCCCAACCTTGGCGTCCTGGTGTAGGGATCAAGGGCGCCCGAGAGAGAGAGACAGGCTACGGCTTCATCATCCTCTCTGCTTACTGCTGGCTGAGCCAACACAAGTGACTCCGTCTCCCCCTGTCTCAGTTCTGCTTTCTTTTCTTTCTTTCTTTTTCTTTCTTCTTTCTTTCTTTCTTTCTTTCTTTCTTTCTTTCTTTCTTTCTTTCTTTCTTTTTCTTTCTTTCTTTCTCTCTTTTTCTTCCTTCCTTCCTTCCTTCCCTTCCTTCCTTTCTTTTCTTCCTTCCTTTCTCTTGCTCTCTCTTTTTAATGTTTATTTATTTGAGGGTGGAACAGAGAGAGAGAGGGAGAGAAAATCCCAAGCAGGCTCCACGCTGACAGCACAGAGCCCAACACGGGGCTCGATCCCACGAACCATGAGATCATGATCTGAGCTGAAATCAAGAGTCAGACACTCAACTGACTGAGCCACCCAGGTGCCCCTCAGTTTCCCTTTCTTTAAAATCTCACCACCAATAACATGAACCCCACAGGGGACGTGCTCAGCACAGTGCCTGGCACACTGCAAACACCATCCATGTCGGCTACTGTTGTGACTGTCCCAATAGGGCACGTTTCTGCAGCCCTGGCCTCCCAACGCCCCATGTTGTGATTTCGTATTGACATCCACACTCCGGGCTGCAGTCCGCATTGCCTCACCCCACCCTAGGGGAGTCACACAGAGGGAAACAGCCCAGGTTGCCTCCCCACAGGGTAAAAGGATAGGCAAGTCCCAGACCATCCAGATACCTACAAAGTGCTTGGGGCGTAAACCCTGGAGAGTCTCTTCTGAGGACCCCCCTTTGGTGCCTGGTTTAGGGGTATACAGAATGCAAAGAGAACCCGGGGTATACAGAATCCAAGGAGAACCCGGAGATCTGTTGCTGGTCAGGCTGGTTCAGCAGGTACAACGGGTCCCGATGTTTGTCCTGATTGTCACAGGCTCTGGCCCCGACAGCTGCCTGTGCCAGCTCTCAGCAATGACGTTCACAGTAAATAATGCCTTTTCCCAGACAGCATATGGCCTTGGCAGAGTTTGGCATTCAAGAGGCACAGACTCCCGGCCGGACAGGCTCACCACCTGAGCTATTCTGGCAAAGTCAGGCCACGCCGGGACGCATGGGCTGGGGGGCTTGAACAGGGATCTCTGGGAACTAGGCTTGCGCAGAGACAGCCTGGTACAGCTGCCCAGAACCTGGAGACGGGGTGCCGGGGAAGAATACTCACCTTCGGGGTTTTCTACCGAATGGAAATGGAGGGAAGAGTTTTCCAGCTTGGCTTACAGTTGAAGTGGGGTCAACTGTTTGCACAACTGACTACAGTAACTCCTCTTCCTGTAGTGACCTCCTTTGGGAGAACCTTCTCACGGTGCCCCCAAAAGTCGGCCACATTGACTTCCTCCAGCCAACAGGTCGGTAGCAAGCGTGACACATGCTACCGTCATGTCAAAAGCGCCCGTGCATCGGGGCTCCCGGAACCCCACGGCCACCGCGGGGCAGGCCCAGGCTAACCTGCTGGAGGATGGCAGGCCGTCTGGGGACGGGGCCCCCACCGTCTCAGGTGTCCTGGGCCAAGCCCCACACACTAGCCAGCCCCAGTCAGCCGAGTGATTGGCCACAGCTGCTGAGCCTGGCCTAGACCAGAAGAACCGCCCAGGGGAGCTCAGGCCAAAGCGCCAACCTGCCTAGTTGCCAAGCTCCATCAACAGCCGTTTCTTTAAGTTTTGAAGTGGCACAAGGAAACCACACGGGTTTTAAGTGGTCAGAGACTGCCAGAGGGGAGCCAGACTCAGACCTGTATCTGTTCAGAACATCCCCGATTAGTTCTGTATAAAGTCTGGGACAAAGGGAGCGATCGGGTATTCAAAACTACCTGCACCAGGAGCAAAAAGCCATGTCCTGCTGTTTCCTCGCTTCCAGTCTAAGCTATCTATCTGTTCCCCCAGAAGTTTTAGTTGGCGGTTAAGTAGAAGTCAAGGGAAAATGGTCCAAGGAGGTTGACATTAAAACGAAGTAAGACTTAATGGACATTTAAGTTCTACTATGTGCCAGGCTCTGAACTTGGGGTTTTAAACACTCCATTCTCCATGTCATTCGCATCCACCACCCCATTTGATAACCCACGGCATGGAGGCTTCCACAGGTTCGAAAGCCCAGGCCCGCCTGGGGATGTGGCATTGTTTTCCCTCAGGATGGAGGAGCCAGGGTGTGAAATCTCCGCTAACTCCCAGTTCTGCACTTTTTTTTTTTTTTAAGATGTTTTTATTTATTTTTGAGAGACAGAGCACGAGTAGGGGAGGGGCAGAAAGACAGAGGGAGACACAGAATCAGAAGCAGGCTCCAGGCTCCAAGTTATCAGCACAGAGCCCAAAGCGGGGCTCGAACTCATGAACAAGATCATGACCTGAGCTGAAGTCAGACGCTTAACTGACAGGGCCACCCAGGTGCCCCTCTTTTTTTTTTTTAAATATTTATTCGTGGATGGAACTGGAGAGTGTGATGCTAAGTGAAATAAGCCATACAGAGAAAGACAGATACCATATGGTTTCACTCTTATGGGGATCCTGAGAAACTTAACAGGAACCCATGGGGGAGGGGGAGGAAAAAAGAAAAAAAAAAAAAAGGGGGAAAAAAAAAAAAAAAAGAGGTTAGAGTGGGAGAGAGCCAAAGCATAAGAGACTGTTAAAAACTGAGAACAAACTGAGGGTTGATGGGGGGTGGGAGGGAGGGGAGGGTGGGTGATGGGTATTGAGGAGGGCACCTTTTGGGATGAGCACTGGGTGTTGTATGGAAACTAATTTGACAATAAATTTCATATAATAAAAATAAATAAATAAATATTTATTTATTTATTTATTTATTTATTTTGCGAGAGAGAAAGAGTGTGAGTGAGTGCAGGGGAGGGGCAGAAAGGGAAAGGGAGAGAGAGTCCCAAGCAGTTTCCATGCTGTCATCGCAGAGCCTGATGCAGGGCTCAAACCCAGGACCATGAGATCACGAGCTCAGCCGAAATCAAGAGTCACATGCTTAGCCGAATGAACCACCCAGTGCCCCACAGTTCAGCATTTTCATGACAGCACAGGATTCCCGTTCTGGTGGACACCGATTCCCCACTACTCACGTACCACGTCCTTTTCTGAGCACTTTCCGTGAATAATAAACATAACCCTTAACTCTAACCCAACAGTGTGGGAACTACTGTGGTCATCACTTTACACGTGAAGAAACTGAGGTGCGGAGGGGTTAAGAAATTTGTGTGTGGTCACAAATGATGATGAGCGGTCAAGCCAGGATTTGACATGGGACCATCTGCCTTGAGAGCCCAGTTTAACTGGATTGTTCAACAGTAGTGACTCGAAGTCTAGAAGTCATTACATGAATAGCTCCTTCTCATCTGCCTCTTAGAAACCAACACTAGGGTAATCCCTATCACAATAACACCAGCATTCTTCACAGAGCTAGAACAAACAATCCTCAAATTTGTATGGAACCAGAAAAGACTCCAAATAGCCAAAGCAATCTTGAAAAAGAAAACCAAAGCAGGAGGCATCACAATCCCAGACTTCAAGCTATACTACAAAGCTGTAATCATCAAGACAGTATGGTACTGGCACAAGAACAGACACTCAGATCAATGGAACAGAATAGAGAACCCAGAAATGGACCCACAAACAGATGGCCAACTAATCTTTGACAAAGCAGGAAAGAATATCCAATGGAATAAAGACAGTGTCTTCAGCAAGTGGTGCTGGGAAAACTGGACAGCAACATGCAGAAGAATGAACCTGGACCACTTTCTTACACCAGACACAAAAATAAACTCAAAACGGATGAAAGACCTAAATGCAAGACAGGAAGCCATCAAAATCCTAGAGGAGAAAGCAGGCAAAAACCTCTTTGACCTCAGATGCAGCAACTTCTAATTTTTTTTTTTCAACGTTTATTTATTTTTGGGACAGAGAGAGACAGAGCATGAATGGGGGAGGGGCAGAGAGAGAGGGAGACACAAAATCGGAAACAGGCTCCAGGCTCTGAGCCATCAGCCCAGAGCCCGACGCGGGGCTCGAACTCACGGACCGCGAGATCGTGACCTGGCTGAAGTCGGACGCTTAACCGACTGCGCCACCCAGGCGCCCCTCAGATGCAGCAACTTCTTACTCAACATGTCTCTGGAGGCAAGGGAAACAAAAGCAAAAATGAACTATTGGGACCTCATCAAAATAAAAAGCTTCTGCACAGCGAAGGGAACAATCAGCAAAACCAAAAGGCAACCGGTGGAATGGAGAAGATATTTGCAAACGACATAGCAGATAAAGGCTTAGTATCCAAAATCTATAAAGAACTTATCAAACTCAACACCCAAAAAACAAATAATCCAGTGAAGAAATGGGCAAAAGACACAATAGACACTTCTCCAAAGAAGACATCCAAATGGCTAACAGACACATGAAAAAATGCTCAACATCACTCATCATCAGGGAAATACAAATCAAAACCACAATGAGATACCACCTCACACCTGTCAGAATGGCTCACATTAAGAACTCAGGAAACAAGGGATGTTGGCGAGGATGCGGAGAAAGAGGATCTCTTTTGCATTGTTGGTAGGAATGCAAACTGGTGCAGCCACTCTGGAAAACAGTATGGAGGTGCCTCAAAAATTTAAAAATAGAACTACCCTACGACCCAGCAATGGCACTACTAGGTATTTATCCAAGGGATACAGGTGTGCTGTTTTGAAGGGGCACATGCACCCCCATGTTTATAACAGCATATCAACAACAGGCAAAGTATGGAAAGAGCACAAACATCCATCGATGGATGAATGGATCAAGAAGATGTGGTATATATATACAATGGAGTATTGCTTGGCAATCAAAAAGAAAGAAATGTTGCCATTTGGAACTACGTGAATGGAACTAGAGGGCATTATGCTAAGCGAAATTAGAGAAAGACAAATATCATAGGACTTCACTCCTATGAGGAATTTAAGATACAAACAGATGAACACAAGGGAGGGGAAGCAAAAAGAATACAAAAACAGGGAGGGGCACAAAACATAAGAGACTCTTAAATACAGAGAACAAACTGAGGGTTGCTAGAAGGACTGTGGGTGGGGGGCTGGGCTAAATGGGTAAGGGGCATTAAGGAATCTACTCCTGAAATCATTGTTGCACTAGATGCTAACTAACTTGGATGTAAATTTAAAAAAAAAAAGAAAAAAAAGAAACCAACACTAGGGCCCCAGGTAGAGAAGTGGAATGCCTAAAAAGTCCGTGTTTGGGATTCTGTGAGATGAGATGCAGGAGAATCTTGTGTCTGGGGTCCAGAGGTGCCCCCTCCTCCACTCTCAGCAGAGCAGCCCACCATCCGGTGGTGGTGCCAGAACGGCAAGGAAAGACACCTGCCAGGTCAGACACCAGCAAGGGTCAGTGGGACAGGCTGGCTGGCCTGCTGGCTGCATACCTCACCTAAAGACAAAAGCATTTCTCTCTACCTGCTTGTTAGAAAGCAAAGATGTGGGTCCACCATTGCCTAATTTTCCCATTTTTCAAGACTGGCCAGAAATTTACTGATACCACGTGCTACTTTTAAGTCAGCACCCAGCGGGAAAAAAAATTTTTTCCTCAAAATACCATGTGAGCCAAACAAAACTTGTCTGGGCCAAATATTGCCCAAGAGCAGCATTTGCTACATTTGGTATAGAAGATAAAACTCAGGGTAAATGACAATAAAAATCAGAATGAGTTTAAGGGGGAACCTATCTCCTGGAAAATAAGTCTGGAATAATCATCTTTAGGGTCGATATGAGAAGTGAAGGGTGGATTATTAAATAGTCTCTCACTTGGGTTTATCTCCAGGGCTGCCATTTGACATCCTAATACTCAGTTGACAAATCGCAAAGCTGTCCCACTTCTATGTAGAGAGCAGATTTACAAGCCAAGTTCTGAAATTTTCGTCTCGGAGCGTCTGCTGTGTTGCTGGTTCTTTGGGTACCTACGGTATATAGATCTCATTCCCATCAACAACAAACAGACTGTCTGGGGAAGCACAAGGCACCATCTGTATCCGTTCCACTGGCACCCAGTGAAATGTCTGTGTGCCCGGTCAGTTCCCCACAGGGCTCTTCCAGGCCTGTGTGCACCTCCCAGGTGAGGCTCCCCTGGCCCTGGAAATGAATTCTGATCCCCGCAAAACATCACAGTCGGGAGCCACACAGGTTTCTAGCCAGTGAAGTGTTTCCAACAGCGGCTGCTCTCAGTGTAGGAGCCTCACGAGCTTTCCCGGAACTCGGCTTCCAAATTCCAGGCCCCTGAGGTGGGTTGGGGTGGGGAAGGATAATGGACCAGGTTCCTTCATTCATCAAATATTTACTGAGCATCTACATATGCCAGGCCCATGTTCCAGAGACCAGAAGGAGACTGAAAAGAAGAGATGAAAATCCCTGCCTTCGTGGGGATTGTGTTGTTTTGGGGAGCTGGACAATAAACAAGTGAATAAAAACCAAATGTACATCATTTAGAGGATTCCAAATGCTAAGGAGAATAAATAAAGTGGGAACAGGAAGGTTCAAGTTTACAAAGGCCATTCAAGGAAGGCTTTGCTCAGAAGGGGTGTTTGAGCAGAGACTCGAAGGGAGGGAGGGAGCGGGGCATGAGGCTCTCCGAGGAGCGGGCAGTGCAGGCGGAGGTGCAAACACAGGTGCCCGGTCCCCAGTCCCCCGAGGTGGAGGTGGGTCGTGCTCAGAGTGGAAAGGAAGCCAGTGTTCCCGGCATAGAAGGGGCAAGGCAGAGAGTACCGGGAGAGCAGATCAGACACAAAGTGGAAGAAGCGGGGGTGCAGGACCTTGGAGGTCATCGAAGGACTTGGATGTTTACTCTGAAGGAAATGAGCAGCAGAGGAGTGACCTGATGTGACTTATGTCTTAGCAGCTCCCACAGGCTGCAGTGCAGGGGGTGGATGGGCTAGAAAGGGGCAGCAGCAAGAATCAGGAGGCTGTTCAGCGTCCTTCACAAAAGAGATGATGGTGGTGTGTCTGAGAAGCAGTCAGATTGTGGGGACATCCTAGTCCCCAAAGCCTCAGTTACTCCCCCACCACAGCCTATCGGGCATTCCTGGTGGGATTCGGGGGGGGGGGCGGGGCATGGATTCCCTGAAATTGTCGGCAACATGTTGTTTGTGTCTGGTACGCATCTGGGAGGGTCAGCATAGGCAGTGCATCCCAGGGACGGTAAACTGTGCTCTACAGTCAAATGGCCTGAGTCCAGATCATCCTCTATAACCCTGGGCAAGCTTTGAAACCTCTAAGCCTGAGGATCCTCACCTGTAAACACAAGGATATGAGTAACTGTACCCACCTTGTGAGTTTAACATGAGAATTTAAGGCTATGTTTGTAAAACACTTCATAGTACGTGCTCAATATACATCAGCTATTTTTTTAATCCAATTTTCTGAAGGCATTGGTGACCCAAATAAGGCTGAGATGCCAAGACCTTAGACCTCAGCTGGACCACAGGTGATGTAAAAGGGTTCCTTCTGCTCCCCCGGCTCAAATTAAAAGCAGGCTGGAGATCTGGGGGGTATGGTCCAGGCCTGCTCTATAATCTTAAGCCAGGAAACCGAGTCTTGGGTGGGTTTAAGTAGTCTGCAAAAACCTACCCAAGATCACAGAGCTTTTAGAAACTGGCAGAGCTGGCTTCGAACCCACAGCTGTCGAATGCTAAAGCCCCATCGTTAACAAGGCCACACCGCCTCCCGAATGTGGTAGAGGACTTCTCAAAGGTTTGTCCAGCAGGGCTGGCAAGGCGGCCTCTAACAGACGGCAAAGGCAGCACCAGCCCTGCCTTGGAGGGCTAGTTTTCCAGAGACCCCTTCTCTGGCTTCACTGGGCCTCCTTCTGTTCTTCGAACAACATAAATCCCAGCCGCAGCTCTCACTGTGTAATACCTGTCAGGAAAATGCTAATTTCATTGCAGGTCCCACTGCTGCTCAGATGATCACAAACAGGTCCATCAAAAATCCTCAAGGGACAGCATTTCCAAGTGATTCCCCCTGTAGACTCTACCGGTGGAGCATCTTAAAACTGCTGCTTCATTAATGGGCCATCTTCATACTTGTTAATGTCTAATTACTGACACTAATGGGCCCATGTATTTTAAAAATGAAATTATGGGTTTTATTCAATTAGGAATTGCTGAATAAATCTGGCAGGGGACACAAAGGACTGGTAGTTAAAGAGACACCCCCAGCTCGGGAGACCCCAGGATGCTGTGGCAGCACAATTAACTCCCAAAAGAAACAAACCAATGCCCGGAATTGTAAGATGGGGCACGGTTGTGGACGAATTCATCTTTAGATGAACAGCAGTCCTGGGGAGGGCCCAGGCTCAGAAATGGCTCTGAAACTTAACTGCTGCTGACTTTAAAATATTTCCTGACTTTGCATTCTCTGGCTGATTTACATGGAAATAACATACCGGCTAAGTAAAAAGGGAAAACAGGGAAGATCCTGCTAAACCCACCAAGCAGAGATAAACACTATTAACAGTGTGGTGTATATTCCTCCAGACTTTTTATGTTTCTATTTGAGTGATTCTGCACATATCGAGAACTTTCGGAGAGTAAAGAGAATCGCACTCAATGAATGCGGTGTTCCAAAACTTTTTACAACTTGTTAATACACACTGGATGATATTCCGTATTAACAGTTTGCATTCATGTATGTACCTCATTTATGTCAACAGTTGCACCATATTCTGTAACAATCTCCTACGTTAGATATTTGGCTGTTTGCATTTATTTTTTTAACAATTATTTTTGAGAGAGCGAGACAGAGCGAGAGAGAGCAAGAGAGAGCGAGCGAACACAAGTGGGGGAGGGGCAGAGAGAGAGAAGGAGACACAGAATCCAAAGCAGGCTCCAGCCTCCGAGCTGCCAGCACAGTGCCCGATGCGGGGCTCGAACCCACGAACCACGAGATCACGACCTGGGCCGAAGTCAGATGCTTAACTGACTGAGCCACCCAGGCATCCCTGCATTTTTAAATATTCAAACAAAACTAAAACATGTTCGAGGTGAAAATCTATTCTTCCTTTCCTTGAAACGGTTTTTCTAAAAAGCAGAATTTCTGGGTGTGACTAAGTCTAATCAGGCTTCTCAACAAACCACCACCTTCCCTTCTAGAATAGTTACACCAGTTGGTATCCAAAATAGCACTAGAAGAGGATAGTTTTCACATTTCCCAACTTCACAGGTCAAAGAATGCTACCAAAATTTGACTTCTTTCTCAGGACTACTGAATGGGGCATTTTTCCTTCCTTTGTAAATTGTCTGTTTGTATTTCTGCCTTTGCACATTCTGTGCTCTGTCCTCTATTACTCGGGCTGCCTTCTGCTCTACCTTTATGAATTTTTCTTAGCGTAAAAATGTCTTTACACTTCCATGTAGTCCAATTTCTTAGCTGTCTCCTTTATGTTTTCTGTCTTGGGTGTCGTGTTTTGAAATTTTTTACCATTCGGTGACTATAAAGTGGTTTTATCTTTAAAGTCTAAATCTGTGATGACGTTTAGGCGTGCTGATACACGTGAAGGAAGATTTATTTTCCGAATGGCTAGCCAGTTGTCCCAGCACCGTCTGTTGGATAAATCTTTTCCATTGATCTAAATGTCACCTTATCATATATTAAATTCAAATTTTTATGGATTTTGTCTATTCCACTGATCTTTCATAACCATACTACTCTTTTAATTATTACAAATGTAGACTTTAATATAACAATCTTACTCCCCGTGTTTACCATCTTCTCCAGTGCTCACGCGGATCTCCAGATGAACCTTCAAAGTCAAGGTTTTTCAAAAAACAGAAAAAAGAAGTCAAGGTTTTTGCTTTTCATGGAGTTTCCATTTCACTGAATAAAAGGAACTGAAGAAGAATTGACATCCAGGTATGTGCCAGACTACTCACTTACTCAGACCTTCTGTTTACAGTATCTAGTAAAGTTCTATGATTTCCTTCATACAGATTCATTGTGTGTATTTATTTAAGTGTTTAACATTTTTCTTTCTGTTATAAACAACCTTCCCCCAACACACACACACCATATTATTGAACTGGCTACTGCGTACGTGCGTGTGTGTTTCCCCGTTTGCCAAACTTTGCTACGCTCTCTTATTCCTTCTAACAGACTGCCAGTTCTGTTTGGCTTTGTGCACACACAATACCATCATCTCCTATTTCTTGGGGAAAAAAATGACTCCTTTTCAGGATTTGTGTCTATTTTCTCTTTTTTCTTTTCTTATTGCATTGGTGATACCTTCTACAACGATAGTAGGTAAATACACTTATTCTGGTGCTGATCTGGGCTTTCAATGTGACGCAGGGAGTCAATCAGATAAATAAAAAAGAGCATTCTCCAGTCCTAATTCAGTATTTTGTGACCACTGACTTCCAGCGATGCCTAACTTAAAAGCCATCCAAATTCAGCTTTTTTCTTTCTTTTCACCTGCTGTAGTGCCTTGATGGCGTTGGCAGGCATCCTGACAACAAGCTAGTCTTAGTGCTCTTGGAAGAAATACTACGTGCCTATGCCATGGTCCCCTTTTATTCTCTAGATACGTATTTCTTTTTGCTAATTTAGCCGAATACTATTTGCTCCTGCATCAGTCAGGTTTTCTGCGTCTGTATTCAGCATCTGGTATCAGGGCAATCTGGCTACTTGCTAGTAAAATAAACAGGGAAATATGTTTTTCATACATATGTCTGGAACAGCATAAAGAATCTAGTTCCCTGAGGATCTGACTGAACTCATACATCAAATATTTTTGGTCTAGCAGCTTTGGGGGGCCATTATTTGCAAATATGTACACATCAGTATATTTTCAGTTTTTCCATATCTTTTTGAGTCAGTTTTTTCCCCAGAGGGACCATCTGCTTAAATGAGGTTTTCCCTAATAAGTGCGATAAGTATTTTTTAAATCTGTTTTGCCTTTCTAACATTGTGCACGTGAGGGTTTGTTCTCCCTTGATTTACCTATCCAGAGACCTATTCTGCCTTTTAAAAAAAGCAGTACTTTGGGGATATTAGCCATAGGGTGTTGAGGGCCATGCTCCTGGAAGAAGCAGTGAGTGGGTGATTTGTACGCCCGCAGTCACTACGAAAGGTATATTCCGGGCTGACACCTCCCTCTCGGTGAGCAGCCCCTCACCCACAGGACTGCCCCCCTGTGGCCACGTTTGGACTGCAGAGCCTTCCCCTCACTGATCTGGGCTGGACCAGCGGCAGACACGTGGTTCAGGCTACGGCAGCCAAACAGACAATCTCTCCTGGGAACGTGGAACTGAGCATCAGAGATGCTAGCGCATGTCTGTCATTTGCTCAAACAGGTAACTACTGCCTTGGTCCCTGGCTGCAGTGCTTTGTGAGATGCCGCCGTATTTCCTATACTTAGTTCCATGAAATATCCCTATAATTCTCTAATAAATCCCATTTTCTGCTTTACCTTGAATAAGGGACTTCCCCTTGTGCACTCCTTAGATAAGACCCTCATAGAGCTTAGCAAAGCCTTGCTCTTTTAGGTTTTCTGGCCTTAGCCCAGAAGCCCAAAGCCCTCCACATATGGACCCCCCAATAATGGCACGTGCCCCGGGTTCTGCCTCCCTGCCTGTGCCCTGCCTTGATCTCCCCATGTGACCCCTCATGATGTGCCGTGTACTTCCTCCACGACCCGTGCGTCATTAATGTCTCTATTCCAATTTCTCTTGTGGTCTCTTGCTGAACCTCCTCACCATCTGGCGCCCTGTGCTCCACTTGACAAACGTTAATTTCGCAAAGTCCTAACACGTGGTCACACGAGCTCCATGATTAGGGGCTTTCAGATGAAGCGAGGAACCTGCCAAACTCAACACAGGAAGGAACAGTGGAGCCTGGTCACGGGTGCCAGGAGTTATGATGAGTCAAGAGGGTGGTGGCCATTTGCCACTGAATTTCTTGCATGGCCTGGAAAACTATGGGTCGTGCTAAAAAACTAACCACAACCTGAAACAAAAAGGGGAGAGAATTTTCGCCACAAAATGGGAAGATGCAGACCCAGTGGGACCCAGGGGTTCAGATGACGCCCTCGGAGCTTGGGCTCTCTCTGCTCTTCTCAGATCTGACTCCCTCATTGTTTTACCCACGTGGCAGGACCAGACATCCTACTGGCCCAACAACCCCAGCGAAGAATGTGGGCATCCTGATGACTCTGTCAGGACTGTCCTGAGGCAGACACTACTGCTGGCTTGTGCCGAGAACCAATCGCCACTCCCGGGGCGGGGAATGGACGTTCTCAGATGTGTGAGACCTGGAGGTGGGTGTGAGGGCAGAGGTGCAAAAAGCTGGGCGGTGGTGCACAGACTGAGATTTCAGTTGGAGGGGTAGGTGGTGGAAATAATCATAGAAGTCTCAACCACACGCCTTCATCTCGAGGGTCACAAGGTTGCTTTTTATTTTGTTTTATCCCAGGTGGAGTTGTTTCCTGTCAAGTTCAAGTTCACAGGACGAGGCAGACTGGGCCCAGGAATTCTTAGGACACACTGGCACTGGCAGGTATTGATTGTCACTTTTGCCCCATTGCATCTTAAAGGCAGCACGGGACAGCAAAATCGTTATCTGCTTTCTCTGCTTTTAGCGGGTTCATGGGGAAAGTAATAAAGTCTAACTAAATAGGGATACCATAAATTCAAGAGCGAACACTGTCATTTTAGCCATGGCCATTTAAGAAATGTAACTCAAGTTTCCCTTGGCATCTACTATCTTCCAAGCTGTCCTAGGTACCAGAGACACCTGCAGTGAATGGAGCAGTCCTGGGTCCCGCTCTCACAGGCTGCCTTCCACGTTCCCATAGGACACGTTCCAAAGCTTTCTCTCCGGCCCATCCTCCTTTCCTCTTGGCTGTCAGCCCTGCTCAACTTCTCTGGAAAAATGAGAGCCACCAACCACGGCTTGCTACCCCCTGAGCCTGGGCACGTCACAGACGTGGAGAAAGCTGCTTCTCCGGCCGGCCTCCTGCGAACAGGCTCTGATCCACAAGGACAGCAGCGGGGGCCGCAGAAGGTGTCTGAGTGTTCCAAGTCTAAATGATCCAGCAGCCCGGGGTGGGTAAGCTCAAGCACTACAGGAACCAGGCAGGTAATGGAAACGGAGAAGATGGGAAAAGTTGAAGACAATCGATGCCAAGGGCCGGGATTGCAGGAGTAACAGGTGGCTGGTTAGTTTGCCTTTAAAACACCGTGGGAGGCCAATCAAACCACTTCAACAGATCCACAGGCTCCAGCCAGCGCCACGGTCTGCCAGCTTGCAACCTGTACGGCTGCTTCTCTTCAAAGAAATGGAGGAGAAGCCTGCCTTGCGAATGAGACACCCACACCAGCTGCCTTTAGATCCTGAAACAAGAATGCCTAATTGGCCCGTGAGTCCATTCATTCATGCATTTATTCTACAAATGCTTACTGAGCACCTAGGGAGCGCAGGGTGCTGTGCTAGGCATGAAAAACGATGGTGGTAAAGGAAACCCCGCTGTCACAACGCTCCTGTTGCTGAGGTGGGGGTGGACGAGGAGTGAAAATCTAACAGGTAAGTGAAATGTGTTAAAAAGAAAATAAACAGCACAGGAGAGGCTACTCTGGACAGAAAAGGTCTCTCTGATGGGATATACTGGGCTCGGCTGTGAAGACGACTGGGAAGCAGGGCACTCCAGGGAACAAGGGTGACTGAGGCGGGGGAAGCAGTTCAGCGGGTTCAGGAAACACAGGAGGCCAGCAGCGAGAGCGCAGTGGGCAAGTGGGCACAGGAGGCGAGGCTCAGAGGCTGGCGGTGGCCAAGGTCTGAGAGGCCGAGGTGAGAGGTTTGTATCTCATTACTTGGAAGCTCCACTGACTCGAGAAGGAGGCTCCCTCCCCACCTCTAGATTAAAATTTGATTAGCAGTCAGAGGCCTGCTGAGAGTGGCCGCCTCTGAGAGACGACTAAGGCTGCTGGTCCTGGGACTGTGGCTCCTCTGACACCCAGTCACCTCACCCCCCCCCCCACCCCCCACAGACACTTGAGGCACAGCCCGGCCCAACGGGTGTCTCTGAAACAAGAACCACCTGCCCAGCAGGTACAGATGTCCGCGCAGTTTGCACCAGCAGTGGACTGGGCTCGGCTCTGTCCAGCCGCTGCAGGATACAAGCAGAGACACGGTGGAGACTGCTGCCCACGGGCCTGGAGTCCCTGATGGACCCCCAGAGTGGGCTGGGGCCCTGGAGGCCAAAACAGTAGCTTCCACATCCAAAGCCCAGGACGAGACTGGCTGTCTCAGCCATTCCCTCCACAAAGATGCACTGAGAACCTACGATGTGCCAGAAGTGGGTCCACGCAGTAGGGACAGCCCCAGTGAGCAAACAAGTCAATTCCTACCAAGAGGGGGAGAGACGCCCTTCCCCCAAAGCAAATTATATCTCACAAAGCGGTCACTGCTCTGAAGGAAAGTAAAGCACAAGTGGGATGGGGAATTCCGACGCATACAGAAGGGTGGTTGCAATTTCAAATAGAGCGTTCAGGGAGAGCCGCACACTGAAGCAGATTCGAGTGAAACAGGGGAGCAAGGCCCGTGGCTATCCTGGGGGAGAGGAGTCCGGCGAAGGGCGATTGTGAGGCTGGGTGTGCCTGACACGCTTGGGGAGGAGCGACGTGCTGGACATGGGCGGTGGGGTGGGGGGTCCGGCGGACCTGGGGCTGCGCATCATCAGAACTCCGGCTCTGCAGCCCCCTTGTCCCACTCACTACCTGTCAGGCCCAGGTACTGCTGGAGATTAAGATTTCAGGTTTACTTCAGCTACAAAGCCGCAGGTTATAGATTGCTGGAACCTTCCGTCAAGACGGGCAGTGGGAATTCTGAAGGCAGACGTGGACACTTCGTCTAAGAGGCCGGCTCTGGCTCGAGACTAAGACAGGACAGTGAGCATGGTGGAGCCTTGATGTAAAAGCCCAGAAAGGAGATCAGCAAAGTCTGGCAGCTGCTACACCAAAAATGAGAATGAGTGGTAAAGTTTTCATTCAATTATATTCGCAACAAATAATTACAGAGCAGGTACTAAATTCAGTCACGTAGCCCTCTGCAAATGTGTGTCTCCAGTATCTCTGCCAAAATGATGAGAGGTGGTCTGCTTTGTTTGCAGACAGGAACAAGACCCGTGAGTGGTGCCAAACACCTCATACCTGTCTCTGTTGTGAGGGCCCGGCTCTTTCCAGAGCATGGTGCCGGGAACATCTGATGGGGAAAATTGGGAGAGGAGACAGGATCCGAAAACAAGAACAGAGTGGTTTCATCCTACTCCTGACCGGCAAGACTTTGGGCTTTCTGTACTGTACTGATGTAGCACTCTGCAATCCATGTGGTGAATTCATGATCATCATCCCACAGAAGGCCAGCGAAGAGAGCCATTTCTCTCCTTTTACAACACAGGAACGGGCTCAGAGGGGTAAAGGGACCTGTCTGAGATCACACAGTACAAAGCAGGGACTTGAACCCAGGCTGACGGGACGTTTCATGCTCTTTCTCGTCGGGTTTCCTTGCTAAATTGACTACCTCCCCAGAATAGCTCGCTCCTCAAATAGAAAAAACCGGTTCTAAAATAGGTCTTCCTAGAATTATATTCATAATAATACAGTAATCTAATTATCCCGTATTTCATGATTCGAGAATGTAAAACACCTTGGTCGTTTCAGCAGCTGAATTTTCTGGTTCAAAGACAAGGGCCGTCCACACCACAAATGTGTTTATGCAGATCTGCCTCCACAGTCCCTGAGCCGCTCAAGGGGGCCAAGCTGGGTGTGGTCCTCTCACCCCTGGTGTCTCGCGCCCCGCGCCTTGGAGACGTCAGGGAAGGTCTGCAAAACGAATGAATGAGCAGCAACACAAAAGCCATCCTACTTGATGGTCCCTTACAGCTCTCCTTCAGCTCCCCTCCGATGCACCGAGTGGCTTATTAATTATGGATGGAAACGGAGGCTCTGAAACAGGAGCTGATGTGGGTATAATCACACCCTGTGTTTGCATGATCATAAGTAGATTATTAAAAATGGATAAGGCAGCCATAATTGGGCTCCAGCCTACCAGAAATCTTAGAGGAAGCAGACAGAGCATTTGGGCATTTTCTGTGCTTTAATCTAAACCAGCAGAAAAAAACGAATTGATTGGAAGATTGTCTTTCACGTTCCATTACTGATGTGCGGGCTATCATTAGCAAAGGGATCACTGCAAAAGCTTTCCCCAGCAAAGAATCAGAGATGGGGAGATTTTATTTAGAGAGAGTCAAACTTTGTTCTGTTTGTCAGGCTCTTCTGAGAGTTTGGGCATTTGGCCAAAGTTGTAAGTGAATTTTTCCCCAAACACATTTCCCTTTCATTTTGAAATGGGCCCGGAAAGGAAATGATATTAACGCGTTTTCCACTGTTTATGCTTTAAAATCATCTCGAATACTCATCAAGAGGCTTTGCTGGGAATAAGAAGGGGGTGCTTTCTTAAAGAGAAATCATCCAGCATAACGTACGTGCAGAAAGATGCAGGCTATTTTCTCATGTAAAAATTATGACTGTGGAAACCCATGGTTAACAAGTAAATACATGTAAATAACCAAGGAAGACCATTTAAGTTTATTTACTTACTTTTGAGAGAGAGAGCGAGAGAGAGCGAGCGCGCATACCCAGGGGAGGGGCAGAAAGAGAGGGAGAGACAGAATCCCAAGCAGGCTCCACGCCCGATGCAGGCCTCGAACTCATGAACCATGAGATCATGACCTGAGCCGAAACCAAGATTCTGATGCTCAACTGACTGAGCCACCCAGGAGCCCCAAGGAAGACCATTTACTGAGTGCTTATACCATATTATGAGGCACGTATTACCATCTCCACTTTACAGAAAACAAAGGTTTGAGGTCAAGTGATAAAGCCAAAACCGAACCCAGCCCTGTCTGAATCCACATTGCACGGTCATCCGCAGTTGTTGTACAAATGGGAGTCATTGAAATTAATACTATTTTGTCACTATACTTAGCATTAGGAAATACCACATAAAGTCATGGGTGTGAGACCAAACAGAATCTTTTTTTTTAAAACACACAGGTGTTATTTAGCCTCTCTGAACCTTACGTTCCTCACTTATAAAATGGGGGTGATAGTAACATATATCTGGGGGGGTTGTTGTAAGGATTAAATGACATAGCATATATAAAACACCCAGGGAAGCACCTCATATATTATGTTATATATTAGTATTGAATAAAAGGTTATTGAAATTACGTAGCAACTGTTGAAATGTTTTTATTCTTACAATTGAATGATACCCTCAGGCATCCGATCTAAGAGGTAGAAAAGCCTACAGAAATTACTCAGCCCTTCTCCCTCCTATAAAGGCCTAGAGGAGAGACATGACATGCCCAAGGCAGAGAAAAATCCAGATTGCTGCTTCCTGGGGTCCTCTGAAGTTACTTACTACCAGCTTGATGATCTATCGGCTACCACATGGAAGCAGACATGAGCCCCTCCTGCTCTTCCAGGGCCTAACCCACTGGTCCCAGAATGGACTTACCCCCATTCTCTACCACCAGAAATGCTAAGAGGTAAGGGATGGGGAAAGCAAGGTTTCTTAGTGAGGGTGTATGTTTGGGGGCTAAGCACAGGGGCAGGGGAGAAGAATCATCCTATGTTAGCAATAAGGTTTCTACTTCTGAGAAATGACACAAGGACTTACATATTTGAACATGCAAAAGCAAGCTAAAGAAACCACATCAGGCCTGGTAGCTCAGGAAAAGGAACTGCAGTTTGCCAAAAGAACCAATGAGTAACAAGACCGTAAGAGGCCTGCTATTTGATACTAGCCTCTAAGGCGCCTTTATGCAGTTAGCAAAAGATGCCCCATCTGATACTTCCATCTGTCAGAAAACTAAAAGTTATACAAATCTATACGATCTATGATATGACTTGGGCTCCAGGGGATGTGGCATGGTTGTATTGTGCACAACATGCCCAACCATACAGAGCAGCCCTGTTGGGTAAGTTCACAGCTTGCTAGTCTGTGGAAACAGAAGTTTTACAGAATTAAGTAGAGAAGTCTTCTGTAACGGACATCTACTGTCCATGCCACTACCATTCATTCATCCATCTTACAGTGACAGTACCCAAACATTTCTTTTCAGGATTTGGATGTGGCAGATTTCAGTCCCTGCTTGAGAAGTGGGCATATAACCCATGCCTAAACTGGGCAGGAAATCCCACCCACTATGTGATGAGAGTGGTTCGAAGAGGAGCACGTGACCTAATCAGAGTCAATGAGTCTACAAGCAGATTCTTCCTGAAAATGCTGGGAGAACAGAGAATGTTCCTTCTGTTTTTGGAACTGTAAAGATATGAAGGCTGAAGCTATAGTGGGCATCTTGCCATCATAGAAAGCCTGAGAATCCTGAGAATGGAGGGGAAGGAAGGAGAGACAGACAGACACTTGATGCACTGTTTCGAATACCCCTGAACCCAGCCATCCCTGAAGCCACTATAACTCTCAAACACTTCAGTTACATGAGACAATAAATTCTCTTTTGCTTAAGCCAGTCTGGGTTTGTTTTTATGTCACTCCCACACAAGAGTCCCAAGCTTTGCAAAAAACCCTCACCGTGAGGGCTCTGGACACCTGGGGTGTTGGAACCATGCCATGGTGCCCTTGTCAAATGTGGAGAAGTCCCAATCCAGTGCTAGGACTGTCTGTGGCCTTCTCTTCCTTCTCTGTTCCCCCAGGATGCTCAGTCCCTGAACTTGCAAAATCTTCCAGCTCAGGATCCAGGGTGGGGGTGCGGTTACTAGAAGAGTCCACTCACCTCCACGTGAGAGGAAATGCCAGACCTGGATAGAAGTCTCATCAACTAAAAATACTGAAAAAACATGAAGCCTATGAGAAGTGAGTCATAAAATGGGCAGGAAAAACATGCTTTTGAAAATGATTTTCTGCAGGAAACAGAAGCAAATTCCAATAGCATTTACTTCATACTTGTCATAAAATTAAAGAAAATGCAGACATCGTGAATCAAAAACATAGATGAGATTTAAAAAGAGATGAAAATCATTATGGTTTTGAGGCAGAAAGAAATTAAACTATTTAACAATGCATTTGGTCCAGTAACAGCTAAATTAGCAATGCAAAAAGCAATTCGCTGGCAAAAAGGCCAAGCTTGAGAAAGTGAACCAGGATTCAGAAGCGAAAATGGTGAGGGACGGGAGATACCTAAAGACAAGCCATGTGACATCACACACGCAAAATGTGCATCGACGAACAAAATACCAAAACGAATGTAGCAGGAGCAATGTTTGATACAAGAAAAAAGTTTCCTGAAATAAAGATAAACCAAATCTGTGCTTCAAAACGAATGCAAATCCTATCAGGGAAAAAAAAAATTCATAAAGAGACACTAAAACCTAGATGCATATCCTGGTTAAAGTTCTAACTTCGAGGAAAAGAACTCAACAGATTCTCAGGACAAGAGCCTACCTACAGAGGAAAAAAGTCAGATGTCACCTCTGCGGCATCAGACAGAAGGCAATGTCTAGTTTTGAGGGTCCTGGAAGCCGCTGGCAAGCCCAGCACTCTCCACACACAGCCAGGCTGCCGTCCCCATGTGCAGTAACAGGACAGTTTCAGCTACAGAAGGCTCAGAACGCTCAATACTTACATTCTATACCATTGAACTAATCCTCCAGCCAATCATCAACTGACTCAAAATACAATGCTGAGACCACGTGTGTCTGTGCTTATACACGAAAAGCTGGATGAAATGGATGTTTTTCTAGGAAAAGGTAAATCACCAAAATCGCCTCCAGAAGACTCACCCTGCTTAGACCAATAAGCCTGCCAGGCTTCTTGCTCCACAGACAGCCGGCCCCAGAGGAAGCCCAGTCTCCATGGATTCTATCTGCTTTGTCTGCCAGTGCTGGGGACATGCCTTCCATGGAGCTTTTCTGTGCATGGCAGCCTTCCAGGCTTGGAGGAAGCCCAACCACCATGCCCGCTTCTGCATTACGAATCTCGGCCTGCCCGTGGCCCCGTCCCCTCCTCTCAGGATGGGGAGAGTGACGCTGCCTGCATGCACCTTCACACCAACCTCAGGGCCACCAGTCCAGCAGGGATTCCTTACAGTTTCTACCAAACAGGTGACGCTACTCGCAGAACAGGATCCAAAACCAATGCAAGACTTTCCTCCTGTTGTGTTGACTATTCTCATGGGAATGTGTGTGTGTGTGTGTGTGTGTGTGTGTGTGTGTGTCTGTGGGCTGGGGCGGTGGGGAGGCGGAAACTGGGGGAGGGGGAAAACATCAGTGTCTGTTTTCTCCAACAGTCCGGGATTCTCTTTTACCCATTCACGGCCTCCTGAAATAGCAGCAGTAGAAATTTTTTTCCAAATCCCTTCTCTTCTCTATGGAAGAATTTATTGAGAGTCCAAGCCACATGGACATAAAGAAGCTAGACAGAAATGAGTAAATGCTATACGAGACATTGGATGATTCGGGCTATGTGAAGTCTGGGAACAGGCAAAATTAACCTTAGGTAACAGAAGACAGAATAGTGATTACCTCTGAGGGGGTAGTGATTGCCTGGAGAGGGGCACAAAGGGACTTTCTGAGCTGATGGAATGTTCTAGATCTTGAAGTGAGTCGTGGTTACACTGGTGCATACAGATGTAAAAACTGATCAAGCCATACCCTTGGGTTTGGTGCGGTTTACTGTATGCAAATTATACCTCAATTTGAAAAAAACATCCTTCCAAGTGGGTGGAAAAGGTAAGCTAATATAAAATGGAATTGCTTGTTTGGTAGGTAAAGAAAAAAAAAAAGCTTCTATAATTTCTTTTGTGCAGATTAGTCGGAACCTGATCCTTTTCTCAGTTTGGGAACCAAACTACATAAAAAGATCCTAGGGGATGTGAGGATTTTATAAAGGACCAAAAGGAACCAATTTTCATCTTTGCTGAGAAAGTACAGAATGAATTAGACTCCTCAGAGACGCCAGTCACCATTGAATGGACGGCGTCGTCGGGGATGGAGGGGCCAGCCTGAAATGACGGGAGAAAAAACAAGCAGTAACAACCAGCTGGAGAAAAGTCTTCAGACAAACTGAACGTGACAGAGAAGGGCAGGGGCAGGTCTCGTGAGGCAGAGAGTCATTAAGGGCTTTGGGAGGCAAGGAAGAAGGGGACGTGCAGCTTGAGGGATGAATCTTTGGGGCCCAAGGTGGTACCTTCCTTCCCTCGGGGTATCTGGGGACTAGTAAGAATCTAAGCTGGTGTGGTTGGCCACCCTTTGCTGAAGGAAATGACTGGGGACCAGTGCCAGCAAGGAGATTATGAAGTTTAGCTAAGGGGAACCATTTACGAGCTTGCGTCCTAAAACGCGGTGCCCTTATTTGCCATCCTATCTGCCACTTATTACCAACAATGCTGCATTAAAAACCTCCGCCCAAACTCAGGTTTCAAAGGCTGGTCACTTATTTTTGCTCAGCTATCTATAGATAGGCGGGAAGTTTGGTGATCTAGCCCTGGGCTTCTCAACCTCAGCACTGCTGATGTTTGGGGCCAGGAAATTCTTTGTCGGGGGCGGGGGGGGGGGGGGCGGTGACCGTCCTGCACATGGTAGCAGTCTAGCAGTATCCCTGACCACAGAGGCCCACTAGATGCCCACAGAGCACCCTCCTCCTAGTCTCCGGACACTGTCAAATATCCCCCCGTGAGCTACCATCACCTTCAGGTGAGAACCGCTGCTCCAGGGTGAGCTTGCGCGGGGCTCACCTGTGCCTGGGTCTAAGCTTCCAGTCGGGTCCAGGCCTGCGCCACATGTCTCCCATCCTTCTAGGACCTGTTGGCTACCTGGGGCATGTTCTTGCAATGAGTGCAGAAGCACAAGGCAGCAAGCCCCGTGACCCAAGCACATTTCAAGTCTTTGTTCACGTGACATCAACACTAACATCCCTTTGGGCAAAGTGTGTCACGTGACCAAGGCCAACCCTGCTGGAGTAAGGAAGCATACTATGCCATGATGGAGGGAAGAGGCGTGTGAATATTTACGGAACGGCAATCCAAACGATCCCAGCCATCAACACCATCGCTGGCGTAAAATTCTATCAGTCTAGGAAGTTCTTTATGTTTTATCTTAACGTTACCCTAGAGGACACAGCGGGGATGTGATACAACCGGCAGGGGGTGGAGGCCTCCCATGGGTCAGGAGAACATGTATTATATCTGAGAGCTTCCTCCTTTAAGAGGATGAATTTTTATCATTATTCCTTTTTCTTTTTTAGGGAAAGAGAGAGTGTGAGTGGGGGTAAGGGGCAGAGAGAGAGAGAGAGGGAGAGACAATCTTAAGCAGACTCCATGTTCAGTGCAGAGCCGGATGTGGGGTTTGAACCCACAACCCTGGGATCATGACCTGAGCCAAAATCCACAGTCAGATGCATCTGACGGAGCCACACAGGCGCCCCTCATCCTTATTCCTAAATCCACATACAACAGCTGTGCCACTCCAAAGAGGGGACGCGGGCTACCACAGAGAACAGAACGACTGATTTGGAACCTGAAGACTTGAGTTCTAGTCCTTGCTTTGCTCTTTACTACCTGTTTGACCTTGGGCCTGTCCCTTGACTCCACTACAACTCTGTTTCCTCATCTACACAACGGGGCTATGTTCGTTTCTACCCAATAGTTAATGTAAGGGTTAAATGACATAATGCATATAAAATGCACGTGGCTGACGGTTTGCAAGGTGACCCCATCAATTCCTTGCCTCCCTGCACATACATGTCACTTCTCCCAGAAGACACAGGCTCTGATTCCCCTGCCCTTGAATCTAGATTGGCCTCAGTGACTGGCTTGCTTAAGACACAGCAAAAGTGATGTTCTGGGACTTCTGAGGCTCGGTCATGAGAAGTCTTGTAACTTCTGCATGGACTTCTTGCAATGCTTGCTCTTGAGATGCTTCTTCTCAGATCCCAGGTGCCATGCTGCCAGGAGTCCAAGCCACGTGGAGAGGCCACAGGCCATCACTCTGGTTGACAGTCCCAGCTGACTGCTGGGCACCAACTGCCAGCCATGTGAGAGGGCCACCTTGGATGTTCCTCCCTGCAGAACCTTCAGATGATCGCGGCACCAGCTGACACATGACTGCAACTGCATGCGAGATGCTGGGCCCTGTCTGCCCCATAGAACAAGGAGCCGTGATAATAAGCTGCTGATTTAAGCGACTGGGGGGAGGGGGAGTGGGCGGGGTTGTTTGTTACACAGCACAGACAGCCGCAACAGTGTCATGCGGTAGTAAGGTATTATAGGGTTATAGCACCGTATGCAGCTAGGGGGAGCATCGCACCCATTCAACCCTACCACAGTTATCACACTGAACAACTGTGCTTTATGCCACTCAGTAGACACGGTCTCTTTTTCTGATAATACAGCATCCCAGTTCTGCTTTGGAGGAACGACCCTATCCCTGCATGTGGTTTGGGAAGGGGTTCCCATATAGAGTTGCCAGTTTTAGTAAATTAAAATACAGGATATCCAGTCAAGCTTGAACTTCTGATAAAGAATAAATAATTATTTAGTGTAAGTACATCCCTTGTGATATTTGGGACTTCCTTATGCTAAAGATATTTTTTTATCTGAAATTCAGATTTAACTGGGGATCCTGAATTTTATTTTATGGGGGCAACCCTACTCCTGTATGCAGCCCCAGAAGTGGAAATGACCCACACTAAGATGATAGTGCATTGCAATGTCATAGCATGGCTATCACGTCAGTATGGCTATATTACTTAATCTGGGGCAATGAGAGAGGGACTCCCAGGATTTGTGTGAGAGTTATTTGAGGGGACCCTGTCCCTCTTGTTGAACTGAGTGCTGTGATGATGTGAAGCTTAGAACCTGAGGATGGAGATAACCCAGAGGGAGCAGATCCGAAAGAAGGCCCTGGACCAAGCCTTTCCTGAAGCTGCTCCCAGGCAGAAACATTAAGAGCCAGTGCGCACCATTTAGCACATTCCCTTTCCACTTCTGTGGTGACCTAGGGAGCACATATCCAGAAGAGGCCTTCACGAGCTGGGTCCCTGCGTGACCATGAGACGCAGACATCCCCTGCTCATACTGAACGACAACAGCATGAGTAAGAAACCAGCCTTTGCCGTGCTAAGCCACTGACACACTGGGGCTGTGTGTTACCTACAGCATAGCCTTGCCTACTCAGTGAGTGTACGTGGAGTTAGCACGAGAACTTGACAATAAAACGGGTGCCTTCCCACAGACAGAAGATGGGCCACAGCACGTCCATGTGGCAACATCTTAGTAAAAGGCTTTTTCCTCCTTCATTTACACCATTGGTCTCTGGGTGAGCCGGCTGATCTTAAAGACGTGGAGGAGGACTGAACTATTTTATTATTTTTTAAAAAATTGTTTTAATGTTTATTTATCTGAGAGAGAGAGAGAGAGAGAGAACAAGGGGAGAGGGGCGGAAGAGGGAGACACAGAATCGGAAGCAGGCTCCAGGCTCCAAGCTGTCAGCACAGAGCCTGATGCAGGGCTCTAACTCAACGATCCGCAAGATCATGACCTGAGCCAAAGTCAGATGCTCAACCGACTGAGCCACCCAGGTGCCCCAGGACTGGACTGTTTTAAAGAGGTAAGTGTAGGTCTTCGATGAATGAGAACCAGGGAGAGAAACTCTCCACTAAATCCACTATTTCAGGCACACAGCACACTTCACGGCCCTTGGGGCGTTTAAGCACACCATGCTGAAGTTCACTCCCATTTCCTAGGTGAGAAAAACAAGGCACAGAGAGACAAAAACACCTGCCTGAATCACATGGTTTCATTGTCCAAATCTGCTGGATTTAAAATGTTTCAACATGTGAAAGCTTTTACAGATTCTCAGGGTGAATGCAAGATTTGAGAAAGCAGCTGGATAATTTTATAGCACGTACAACCTGCTGCTAGGATGAATGCAATCAATCTAAAGGCCTCAGAAAATCACCGCCGTCCACGGGAGAGTGTCAGGGTTTCTTCACTCTGCGGCAGGCGTGGGGATAATCACCCAGCCCCGCGTCAAGTTCTGGTCTCGCTAACAGACAGCGGAGAACAAAAGGGAGGTAGAAATCTACCTGAATACACAGAGCACTTCTCTCCCAGACCAGCAGGGAGGAAGGTGAGTGAGAAGTGACAGACTCCCCAGGACTGAATGCAGGGACACAGGGCTGGGGAGTGAGGTGATGAAGGCATGTGGAGGCGTGCGGACTCCCCAACCGCTCAGAAGCAATCCTGAGACAATCAATCAATCAATCAATCACCAACACAACCTGCCGTGTAGAAGTTCTGTTTCAGCTGGCACCTAAAGCCACCATCTTTTGCTCCAATCTATGGTGAACATCAGGGTTCGTTTCTGCTCACAGATTCTTTATTTTAGAAAGAGAGAGAGAGGGAGGGAGCATGCGTGAGTAGGAGACAGGGGCAGAGGGAGAGCGAGAATCTTAAGCAGGCTCCACGTTCAGCTGAGACCTTGACATGGGGCTTGATCTCACGATCCTGGGATCATGACCAGAGTCGAAATCAAGAGTCAGATTCTCAACCGACTGAGCCACCCAGGCGCCCCAACAAATTCTTGATGGGACACCTATAATGTGCTGAGGCCCGAAGAAAACATAATCAAGAAGAGGATGCTTTAATTATTTACTGAGTGTCCAGCACAGGCTCTGTACTGGGAAAAACATTTCATACTTCCTCACTTGAGTCCCTGTAACAACACTCAGAGGTCTTTTCATCCTTGTTTTCCAAATGGGGAAACTGAGGCTCAGACAGAGGATGTGACCTTGCCCAAGGTCACATGGTCCACGGAAGAGGCCCACCTGGCCCCCAGATCCATCGTCTTTCAA
This sequence comes from Leopardus geoffroyi, assembly GCF_018350155.1. NCBI lineage: Eukaryota > Metazoa > Chordata > Mammalia > Carnivora > Felidae > Leopardus > Leopardus geoffroyi. The sequence continues at coordinate 23,879,792 of NC_059340.1, forward strand.
CTCCATCTCGCTGCCGCCGTGTAACAAAGAATAATCGACAAATGCTGCATTTAAAGGGCTTATCAAGAGAGTGGAGGGGAAGACGCATATTCAAATAAGAATTACAGGATTCCAGAAAACACACGAGGCCAGCCTGATCAGGCAAGAATTCAAGGAGAAAATGAGACTCCCAACTGAACAAATGTTCATTTCTTCCTTCTTTTTTTTTAAACACTGTGTGTTGAGAGTTAATCACAGTCCTTGCTCTTTGGCTTTCTCATCACTGCTGGTCTGTGCGTGTCCCCTTTCTTACCTATTTATTAATAATGTATTCACCTCCATTCTCCTTCTCCTCTGCCATGGGCAATCCATCCTCATAGATTTAATGTGTATCTTTTTGCTTGAGTATGTTCTTGCAAAATGTATATTGTTTTGCATGTGGGTCTTTAAAAATTTACATAAGCGGTATTGTGCTGGAAATCTTGTTCCTTCTCCTGCATTTGTCAACTTGGCACTATGCTCTGCAGGTCCGTGTTGCTTTGTGTCCATCTAATCCGCTGAGTCTGCGTGTGGCATAGGACTCCTCCACGCTGTGTGCCCCCACCTGTGCCCACCCACTTTCCCAGGCCGGACACTGAGGTGGTGGCCGCCCCCCCACCACCATGACCACACCGCAGTATCGTTGTGTCTTTTGCGGAGTTCTCTGAGAGTGTCTTTAGGCCGTGTGCCCAGGAATGGAACTCTGGAATTTGACAGGTTTTACGTGGCAGTAAGGTCAGACCGCTCCTCAGAGCTACACCTGTCTGCCTTCCTATCAGCAGGGTGGAGAGTCCTCATATCCCCATGTCCACATCAACACGTGGTGGTATTTTAATTTTTGCTAGTCTAACAGGTGTGAAATGATACCTCAAATTGTTTTAATTTTCATATCTCCAATTATAAATGAGTTCAAATCATGCATGCAGATTTTTTTTTAACTACCTACTATGTTCTTGGTACTGTGGGTGATACTAAACACATATGTGACACTGTCGCAGGTCTTGCTAAGCTTACATGAGGATACAGAGTAAGGCCAAGCATATAACAAGGGAGGTAGTAAAGGGGGTAGGATGGGGTGCCTGGGTGGCTCAGTTGGTTAAGTGTCCAACTCTTGGTTTTGGCTCAGGTCATAATCTCATGGTTCATGGATTCCCTCCTCTCTAAATAAATAAATAAATAAATAAATAAATAAATAAATAAACAAACTTTAAAAAAAGGGGGGGGGGGTGGACAGAAAGGGTTTAAAGTGAGATGCACTGAGGACACCACTGTCCAAAGCCAAAAATAATATATTAGCAGGTGTTGGCCAGTCCTCTTGGCCCAATGCAGCAACCACTAAAGGGTCCACATATCTGTTCATCTTCAAGTGGCGTCAGACCAGAAGGATCTTTTCTTAATGAAAAGGAAACTCCATTTCAAAAGACTGGGACTTTACCAAAAGTTGAATTTGTTTTAACACAAAAGCCTTCTCTTCATGGTCCTGCTATGCTGCTTATTGAAAGCAAATGTAACCATGATTAAAGAGGCATCATGAAGCCCCAAAAGCAAAGTAACCGGAGTTGATGTGAACTTCCCTATTAACAGAAGTGCTAGATAAAATATTACAATAGCAAGTGCATAGAGGAGTTTACAGAAAAGGGAAATCCCTGAATGCCAAAACTGAAGAGAACGTGGATGGTGAGAGCGTGCCACAGTGGCCCAGAGACATAACAGACCACAGACAGGCTTTAGATGAGGAGCTGTTATGTCCAAAGGAGGCCCTGCATGTGTGACCCTAAGCTCATGTGAGACTGTTACCTAGAACTGACATCCCTGCACGGAGCCGGGAAGTTACTAAGGGCTGCCATCATAGTGATAGAAGACTAGAGAAGTCTTCTCGCTGGTCCATGAGAACCACCTGGGACTTTGCCTTTACTCAGGGCCCTGGGGAGAAAACCCAAGTCTCAAGAAACTGAAACCCTGAACTTGTGTGTAGGACATGAGTCCCAAAGCAAGAAATTAGCACAAGAGTCTGTCCTGGTGCCGAAGGAGCAGATGCGAGGTCACTCAGTAGAAACATTTCCACACCCAGGACACATGGTACTCACGGGGCAAAAACAACCCAGCTACGAATGAGCTCGCAATTTACAAATAACAAAACACGCCAGGAAATGATCCTTCATATTGGAGAGTACGAAATATGACAAAAGGGAATGTGTCTTCCCAAGAGCTGAAGATAATAAAGCAATTTAAAAGCAACTATAAGATAGATATTTTTTGGGGCGCCTGGGTGGCGCATTCGGTTAGGCGTCCGACTTCAGCCAGGTCACGATCTCGCGGTCCGGGAGTTCGAGCCCCGCGTCAGGCTCTGGGCTGATGGCTCAGAGCCTGGAGCCTGTTTCCGATTCTGTGTCTCCCTCTCTCTCTGCCCCTCCCCCGTTCATGCTCTGTCTCTCTCTGTCCCAAAAATGAATAAACGTTGAAAAAAAAATTTAAAAAAAAAAAGATATTTTTTTAAGTTTATTTATTTGGAGAAAGAGAGAGTACGCACACGTGAGTAGGTAAGAGAGGAAGAGAGACAGAATCCGAAGCAGGTGCAGAGCCCCACTCCGGGCTTGAACTCACGAACTGCAAGATCACGTCCTAAGCTGAAACCAAGAGTCAGACACTTAACCAACCGAGCCACCCACGTGCCACATAAAATAAATATATTTTCTTAATTGAGGTGATAACTCAATTAAAAGCAAATAGGAAGCTTTTGAAAAGTGCAAAACAGGACAAAAAATAAATCTTTAACATAGTTGAAGAGATTAAAAGGGAAAAAAAAGAACACAAATGAAAAAATAGGAGGGAAAACCCAGGCAAATCTAAGTTTTGGCAAAAGCTCTGGCCTTCCCATGTTGAATCCCTTTCTGGTTAAAAACAGATACTCTCAAACAAATGAAAACTACAAGGGAAATTGTCTATAGTTCAACACTGATGCTTTAAAAAATAATTGCTGTGCAGGAGGTCTGTCTTAGCTGGACCTAAAGTCACCATCTTTTGCTCCAATCTACAGCGCATATATGAGTTCATTTCTGTTCACAAATTGTTGTTGTTGTTTCTGATTTTAGAGAGAGAGGGAGAGGGAGAAACAGCATGAGCAGGGGAGAGGGGCCGAGGGAGAATAGAGAAAGAGAAGCTCAAGCAGGCTCCACACTCAGTGCAGAGCCTGACACGGGGCTCGATCCCATGACCCTGGCATCATGCCTAAAGGAGGAAAGACTAAAGGAAGGAAAACAGGAGAATGTGAAATGCTAGGAAAATTTCATTAGAGGTGCAACATGTGTCTAACAGGAGGCCCTCCAAGGAGAGAGGAGAGAATGTGGAAGCAAAACTACTCCTAGAGAGATGATGGCTGAGAATTTCCCAGAACTGACAAAAAGACACTAGCCCTCAGATTCAGGAAGCAAAATGTGTTTTGATCAAAATCAAGTAAAACATAATCCATACTAAGATACACTGTAGGGAAACTACAGACCATCAACGAAATAGCAAAAAGCAACCAGAGATAATAGACATGTTGCCTACAAAAGAATGATGAGGTTCACAGCAAATTTCGCAATGATAGTTAGAAATTTCAGAAGATGCTAGAATTATACCTTCCAGGATTGGAGGCAGAATAACCATCAACCTAGAATTCTGTACTGCTAACAATTCATCAAGGGTGAAGGCAAAATAAAGACATTTTCAGAGGGAAAAAAAAGATATTGACAGAGATTTTACCAAAGACAAGATGACTACAGGGCATACTTCAGTAGAAAGCAATTCAACTCAGAAGGAGGAAGTGGAGAAAGAAGTGATTTGAGCAAAGTAATTAGGAGAGCCTGGATAAATCTACAGAGAGATTTACTGCCTTTTAAAAAGAAAGTAATGGGGCACCTGTGTGGCTCAGTCAGTTGGGTGACTGACTCTTGATTTCGGCTCAGGTCATGGTCTCCTGGTTCATGGGATCGAGCCCCTCGTCAGGCTCCACTCTGCCTGAGTGGAGCCTGCTTTGGATTCTGTCTCTCTCCCTCCCTCTCTCTCTCTGCTCCTCCCCAACTTGCATGGGTGTGCACACTCTCTTTCAAGGTAAACAAATAACCTTTAAAAAAGTATTTATTTATTTATTTTTAGTGTTTATTTGTTTCTGAGAGAGAGCACGAGCAAGGGAGGGGCAGAGAGAGAGGGAGACAGAGAATCTGAAGCAGGCTCCAGGCTCTGGGCTGTCAGCACAGAGCCCGACGCAGGGCTTGAACCCACGAGCCGTGAGATCATGACCTGAGCTAAAGTCAGATGACTGAGCCACCCAGGTTGCCCCTAAAAAAACAATTTTATTTTATTTTATTATTTTTTTTATTATATGAAATTTATTGTCAAATTGGTTTCCATACAACACCCAGTGCTCATCCCAAAAGGTGCCCTCCTCAATACCCATCACCCACCCTCTCCTCCCTCCCACCCCCCATCAACCCTCAGTTTGTTCTCAGTTTTTAACAGTCTCTTATGCTTTGGCTCTCTCCCACTCTAACCTCTTTTTTTTTTCTTTTTTTCTTTTTTTTCTTTTTTCCTCCCCCTCCCCCATGGGTTCCTGTTAAGTTTCTCAGGATCCACATAAGAGTGAAACCATATGGTATCTGTCTTTCTCTGTATGGCTTATTTCACTTAGCATCACACTCTCCAGTTCCATCCACGTTGCTACAAAAGGCCATATTTCATTTTTTCTCATTGCCACGTAGTATTCCATTGTGTATATAAACCACAATTTCTTTATCCATTCATCAGTTGATGGACATTTAGGCTCTTTCCATAATTTGGCTATTGTTGAGAGTGCTGCTATGAACATTGGGGTACAAGTGCCCCTGCATCAGTACTCCTGTATCCCTTGGATAAATTCCTAGCAGTGCTATTGCTGGGTCATAGGGTAGGTCTATTTTTAATTTTCTGAGGAACCTCCACACTGCTTAAAAAAACAATTTTAAAAAGGCAGTAATGATAATAGGATCTGGGCTGTAAGTGAAGTCCTACATAGCACCTGGGGGCAAGAGTAGTTAGTATGCCTCGTTTCCTGTATTATTCGGGAAGAAGATGCAATCCTGAGACAGTCTGGATGGTTCTGGTAAAACATTAGGATGATCCCTAGAAGAACATGGGTAGAAGAAAGAACTTCCAGAGTCATTGAAGAGGACGCGTCAGGGAGGCTTTTGAGCCGCCTCACGGCTTGGAGCAGAAGCCTCTGGAGAATTCGGTCATCTGCCGTGGAACCACTGGCGTGTTCTGATAGCGTGAGGCAAGTCACGGAGAAACCGCTCACTACGTCAGTCACTGTCCCTCGCACGCAGCCGGCTGGCAGGCAGTGCGGCTGTTCCCCCCCCCCCACCCCCCACTGCCCCAGTGCAGCAGGCCGCTCACTTTCACCTCCTGTATGCACCCTGACACCATCAAAGAATCTCTATTCTGTGAGCTTCCTTGCGTAACTGCAAAAGTAGGCAGCATCTCTGAAATAATGAAGTTTCTCTGCCGAGCAAAGACTAACGCAGACGGGGCTGGAGGTGACCTCCCTGACACACGTACAAAGGAAATGACACGGCATGAATGCCACTTAAGGAGTCTTGGGGAAATCTCGTGCTCTTTGACACAAGGCCACTCACTCTCCTTGGGCAAAGCTACCCGTGGAATCTCTGATTCCATCTGCTTTTGCTTACCTTTCTCAGTCAGGCACCCATTGCCATCAAGACCAAAAGTCAGAATCGATTCAATGTCAAAGACGACACGTGCACTGCACAATTTCAGGTCTGTGCAAGCCAAAAACACGGGAGGCACCGGCAACGGGGCTTCCTTTGGAGTAAACTTGAAGGCTACTCTTTGTCTTATTTTGTACAACTCTGGGGCTTCCCCCCCCAACCCGAAAATGACCGTTTACATAAAAAGCTTCAGTGAAAAGATCTCTTTGCAAAGATCACACTCCTATTGCGTGCATTTGAAGGCAATCAATTTCCATTACAAGAAGATGAATCCATTGCAAAATATTGCGTGTACATATTTACAAATTTGAGGGGGATGGGAATATAGCTTTCAGCACATTGTCAGAGAAATTTATGAGCAAAATGGGGCTAGAAGCATCGAAGGCATGGATTCTAACTAGCAGGAGGGCCAGGTGGAGGGCCTATCAGACCTTTGGGTAAAAAGGGGCAAAACTGTACCATCTAGAAGAAAAGAGCATTTAATACACGGCCACCACGGAAAGAAAATTCCACACAACTCGCAGAAGTTACCTGTACAGCAGCTTTCGTGCCAAAAAGAAAACGTGAGAAGTGCAGCTCTAAGGTACAATTTCACGTATCAAATGTGATTGACAGACCATTCAAAATCACCACTGTTCTAAAGCCACAGGTAGAAGGGAACACTGTTGTGCTCCTCCTTCACAACTTACACTTTTGTTCTTTTCAAGAGCTCCTTCCAGACTTCCTGAGAAGCTTTTCACTCCTTTGTGCATTTGCAGCCGTGAGTCAAACGGGCGGGCGCCGTGTGCTTTCTGTGGGTGCCTGTGAGCCGTGCTCAGCCCCGCCTGGCCCGGCAGGTACAAATGCTCATTCATTCCTTCATTCGACAAACAGTCATTGAGGTTATTAGGTGCCGGACACTTTGCTAGGTACAGAGGAGAGCCAGGGACACGGCCGTGCCTCGTCTTCACAGCAGCGAATAGGTGTGTGAGAACATCTCATGTAGGGAGGGAGGGAGTTCTACAAGGGCGCTGTGGGGAGGCACGATGCTCGTCAGTTTGGGGCGCAGATGGGACAACAGCGTCAGAAGTGGGGGGTTGGGGGGCTCGCGGTTGGCAGCGAAGGGGAGCACAGGGCTGGACTGGGCAGTCCCGGGATGGTGCCATGAAACCAGAAGTTCAGCATTGCCGTACCCGTTGAGGCCCACGGTAATGACACCAAGGCAGGATTTCCTAGGAACAAACAGCACCCCAGACTCCTCCCCCGGCCGCAAATGGCACCAGGGCATGCTCCAGCCCACACTGAACCGCCCACCCTACCACCTGCAGCAAGGAAGAAGGGACTTTTTGGGGGCTGCCCGCCTCCACACACCCTTGTCCTCTGAACAAATTGCCTCCTCTCTCAATCACATTCTCTCCCTTGTTTATGACCCCTGCCCTTTCATAAATGCAGCTCCAGGAGCTTCCGTGGCTGGATTTCAGCAGCTGTGGACACCTAATCGATAGCTTTTCATAACGATTTTCTCCCCAGCGAGGACTCTGGCCCAGACGACTCAGCTACAACACACCTGGATTGCACCACACAGGGATGTCAAAGCAGCCAAAGAGGCAATTTACCGGTTATGACTTTTAAGGGCTCATTCTGGGGCTGCTGTCGGAGAGAGAGGCCTCCACCAACTGTCAAAAATGCCTCTAGAATCCAATGTTGGGGATGTTGCGTCTGAAGGGTGGTGCCTGGTGGGTTTGCTGGGGACACATTCCAAGGGAATCGAAAACAGATCATTCAAAATCCCGGGCCGGGGACACTGCATTCCAGAGTCCCAACCGTGTGATGAATTTCCGCTCGAAAAGCTCCTAGAACTGGAAGGGGCTTTCAGTTCATCTGCCCCAAACTGAGTCATTCACATATGAGCTCCACAATTCTGGCCATACTCTTGCTCTAATGTTCACTTTTATTTCTCTTTAAAATCCACTCACTTTTTTTTTTTTAACTTACATAAATCTATGGCTTTTTTTTTTTCTAAAACTTTGCTAGAACCGTAAATGGAAAAACAGTATCTCTTGCCACCAACAGGAGGGGACAGTAATACCAGACACAGAGGGAGAAAAGATTTCGTTCTACCTAGGTGGTGTTTCGCCGTTGGAGAGGTGTTACAGGCCCATGAACATGAACCCAAGATCTCCTCTCTGATATAATCAGAGGAAGGAATGAAAATTGAAAAGAAAAATCACGATAGCACTATGTTTTGGTGTCTGTAACGTGAGTGGTGTGTCACCCCAAGTCACTTCGAGTATCACCCCAGACCACCTGGTTTAGGGACACGTTTACCTCTCAGGAAACACGAGCCTGTCAAACTCTGTAATTCTATGAAAGACGACACAGACACTAAGAACACTCAAGTCATTCACCCAAGGTCAAAGGCAAGTCCATGAACTCACTGAACCTAGAACGTGGGTTTCTTATTCTTTGGATGCCACTGTTGAACTGATTCCCTTCCCTCATGGTGCAGGACCCCTGAGCACGACTTAAGGTGATTCCTTAGAAGTTCTCAGGTTCCCCAGCAGGGCTGGGCTCCGACCACCATACTGCCGACCAGCTATGCATAATCAGCCTCTCCTCCTTCCCTGCAAGCCCTGCCTCTCCATCCGTCCTGCTTTCAGGAACTACTACCTACATAAACTCCCTGCTGGTCCAAACTCAGACACATGGGAAGGTCAAGAGTGCCAATGCCTCATGCACTCCAGATAAGGTGCTAGTGTGTGTTGTGCTGGATAGAAACACTGGATAGAAGAGGACAACTCTGGGGGCACCCGGGTAGCTCAGTCGGTTGAGCATGTGACTTCAGCTCAGGTCATGATCTCACGGTGCATAGGTTCAAGCCCTGCATCAGGCTCTGCGCTGACAGCTCAGAGCCCGGTGCCTGCTTCAGATTCTGTGTCTCCATCTTACCGCCCTTCCCCTGCTCATGCTCTGTCTCTCAAAAAACAAAAGAAAATGTTTTAAAAAAAATGTATTAGAGGGCAACTCCTATCCCACTCAGCGAGGGCATTCTTTCCTGGATAGAGAGAGAGAGAGAGAGAGAGAGAGAGAGCACGCACTGAAAGCCCAGGGACATGACAGAAGGAACGAGAAGAAAGAGGCAAGACATAAGCAAGACAGCTAGATTGAAAATTTGTACCCCAGTGAGAAACACCGCAAAGAAATCCAGTAGTTCTAGGGGGTAAAAGACAATTTTTTTTAAGTTTAATTAATTTATTTTGAGGGACAGAGACAGCACAAGTGGACGAGGGGCAGAGAGAGACAATCCTAAGCTAAGCAGGCTCCATGCTGCGAGCACAGAGCCTGACATGGGGCTCAAACTCACAAAACTGCGAGATCAGGACCTGAGCTGAAACCGAGAGTTTTGCTTAACTGACAGCTGCCCAGGCGCCTCGTAAAAGACAATTATCATGCTAGTTTCAGGTGAAAAGGACTTCTTGCACCTTCAGCTTCCCCACCCCACCTTCCTGGTCCTTTTTGCTAATGACAGAAGGAGATATCTTTGTTGGCACCGGGACCTGGGGACGCGGTTAACTCACGTGCCAGGAGTTCCAAGGATTTTGCTTTGTTTTTCACACAAGAGGTATCTAAGATGAGACCACGATAGCCAAGGCATGGATACAACCTAAGTGTCCATCGACAGGTGAATGGACAAGGAAGATGTGGTATGTATACCCACAGGAATATTATTCGGCCACATAAAGGAGGGAAGTGGGTCACCTGTCTACCGCCACAAAGAGAAAGATCACCAGATATACGGATGGATAAGGCAGTTCAAGAATTCAGTATGAGGAAGAAGAGTACATGTTATCAAAGCAGTAGAGCTGCTGTAAGAAGAAAAGTAATGTTAGAAAATTGCCAGCTGCATTCTAAACGGGACTCAAGGAAACATTACATCCCTGCGACTGTGGGGAGGGAATAATCTAGAGTCAAGAACGTCTACAAACAATAACCAATAATGATGGGAAACTGGAGCTGGAAGCCCAGGTTCCACATTTCAAGCTACATTTTATCAGTGAATAGGACAACTCAGGAGAAATGGCAGTTCAGAGGCAAAGGAAAAAAGGGATAGAAGAGGTAAGACCCAAAGAGAACAAATCTGTAAAAGTGAGTAAGAATTTAACAGGGAATCCCGATGAATAGATAAGAGGGATGCTATTGATCAGAAGTGCTAGTAAGTGCTGAGGCAAAGTCAGGAACCACACTCGAACACATCCAGATTCAATGTTTTAATTTAAACAATAGAGGGGCGCCTGGGTGGCTCAGTCGGTTAGGTGTCCGATTTTGGCTCAGGTCATGATCTCGCATGGTCCTTGGGTTTGAGCCCCGCGTCAGGCTCTGTGCTGACAGCTCAGAGCCTGGAGCCTGCTTTGGATTCTGTGTCTCCTTCTCTCTCTCTCTGCCCCTCCCCCACTCGCACTGTCTCTCGGTCTCTCAAAAATGAATAAATGTTAAAAAATTTTAAAAATAATTAAAAATTTTTAAAAGAATAAAAAAAAATAGGGGCGCCTGGGTGGCTCGGCCGGTTACGCGGCCGACTTCGGCTCAGGTCATGATCTCGCAGTCCGTGAGTTCGAGCCCCGCGTCGGGCTCTGTGCTGACAGCTCAGAGCATGGAGGCTGTTTCAGATTCTGTGTCTCCCTCTCTCTGACCTTCCCCTGTTCATGCTCTCTCTCTGTCTCAAAAATAAATAAACGTTAAAAAAAAATTTTTTTTTTAAATAAACAATAGAGAAAATTATAGGGGTGCCTGGGTAGCTCAGTCAGTTAAGTGTCCAACTTCAGCTCAGGTCATGATCTCATGGCTCATGAGTTTGAGCCCTGTGTTGGGCTCATGAGTTTGAGCCCTGTGTTGCACTGACAGTGTGGAGCCCGTTCTAGATCTTCTGTCTCCCTCTCTCTCTGCCCCTCCCCTCCTCGCTTGCTCGCTCTCTCTCAAAAATAAATAAGTAAACATTCAAAAAATAAATAAACAATAGGGAAAATTGTATAAGCATCCAGGCAGGGGGGAAAATGAAATAGTGTGTCTGCAAAGGGAAAAAAGCAAATCCAGCTGACATAAAACTTCTCTGCCACCCACACAGACATGTACACACCCTAAGACAACAGGACCGTGTCTTCAGAGCTGTTTTTGAAAAGATTTTGTCCTAAAAATTTTAATTCAGCCAAACTATTGCTCGTGCATGAGAAAGGCAGGAAGATAGTCTCTAAATCTGCAAAGGGCTCAAATTAAAACACGTACCAAAAAAAGTTGTTTTTTTTTTTTTTTTTTTTTTTTTACCTTATAAGAGTTTGTCATCTGGTTGAGAAATAAAAATGAACAACTAAAGAAAGGTATTAATTACAGAGAAAGGAAGCGGAAGCTCAGAACCAGTAAACACAGACTTCTGCTATTACTATGGTTTAAAGCTAAAATACGACATCAAACGTAGTATTTGAAACACGACACATTACAGGAGACGATTTAATAACAATTACTTAGCAGCAAAGTCAGCAACAGCAGCTACCACTGTCCAACCTCTGTGGCCCCAGGGGATGACCTTCCTTTAGCTCTCGGCTGAGACTGTTGCCTTTAGCTGTCACGCCTTATCTAACTCTGCTGGGGCCTACGCTTTCTCGACCATGTCCCCGACTTACCAGCAGATAGGGTTTGGGGACAAAGTTACTGCCATCCGCCCAGGACACCATGCTGAAAATTAGCTTGAGAATGGTTTTCAAGATCATGTTATGAAAATGTCTTTTTGATACACTGAGTGCCTTATGAGGACTAAATATTCAATTTTATCTACTTTCACAACATCATAAAGATGCTTAAGCCCTTTGGGGATTTTTGAAAATCCTGTGGTTACATGCTCTTTCTTATTCCTAATTATGCCTATTTGTGTTTTCTCTATTTTATCAATCTTTCAAAGAATCAGTCCTTGGGTTTGTTATTTTTTTTTTAAATCTACGTTACTGTTTTCCTAGATTCATTTTCTGTTTTTATCTTTCTGAATCATTCCTTCCTTGTCTCCTTGTTTGATTTATCATTCGGCTAACTTTTGGGGTGGAATCTTTAGTTCATCTTCTCCATTTCATACAGAAGCGAGGCAACTGCAGCACCCAACTTTGGGTACACCTGACTGGTTTCAACAAATATTATTACACGCGTTATCATTACTTTCCACATACTGTACACCCGCAGTTTTGAAAGTCTTCATTTCCCTGAGCAATTGAGAGGTGTGATTTTAACTCCCAAGGTTAGGCTATTTGTGATTTTATGAGACATGGCAATACAAACATATTATTCAGTAATATGGAGGCACACAGAAGTCTCAGAGTCAGAGGAATCAAAATCAGGTGCCTCCATTGCACAGGAATCAGAACGTCGGGGGTCAGGCAGTGGGCTGCGGTTTTTGTGAGAAGCCTTATGATGTTATTTAACTGTTCAGACGATGTAGACATTATTTTGACAAATATAAAAATCACAAAAGCAAGTGGAGTAAAATACTGGGCAACCATAACCGTGGACCGTGTTGGCAAGGGGAGGTTGGGAGTCAAGACCCCCTTTATTACTCTCTGCTAAGGCTTTGGTCACATATAAGGGCAACTATTAAGAGCACATAGATAGCTTGTATAACTTCCACCTCAGCAGAAGGAAAAAAAGGGGAATAAAGAAAGCTCCATGGGACGCCTGGGGGGGCTCAGTCGGTTAAGCATCCGACTCTCGGTTTCAGCTCAGGTCATGATCTCACGGTTTAGGAGATCAAGCCCCACATTGGGCTCTGAGCTGACAGTGCGGAGCCTGCTTGGGATTCTCTTTCTCTCCCTCTCTCTCTGTTCCTCCTCCACTTGTGCTCATGCTCTCTCTCTCTCAAAACAAATAAAGTTTAAAAAAATAAAGAGAAGAAAGAAAACTTCACTGATCCAATATCAGAATTGGGAAAGAAGGAAAAAACGAAATAAAGTGAACAAAATAAATGACAGAAAAAGTCCAAGTATGTTGATAATCAGAACACACATAAACATGTAAATCCTCTTACTGAAAGATGATTATCAGACTACAGACAAATACAAAAGCCAGCCAGGTTCTATTCACCCAGAAACACATCTGAAGTAAGATGGCACTAAAAGTATGAAGGGAACCCACAATAAGCATCCTGAATCCCTAACCATCTCTTTTAAAAAGAAAAAGAAAAATCTCCAAAAGTAGAAACAGTCAGCCAAAATTTTCAGAAATATGTTTTTCACCTTGCTCCTTTTTGTACTTGAACAGCACCTCTTGACAACTTCCCGTACGGGCATGTATTTTTCTTTATCTGCTATGTTGAATTCCACCATGTGGCTGTATCTTTATTTGCGTGTTTTCTTACTTCCTTACTTTATAGATGCAAGGATTTGTATGCTGGGGACATTGATGACTGTAACAGAGGTCAGACATCTTCAAGATATGCAGTATCATCATCATTTTTTAAATAGGTTAATAGGATTTACCAAAGCTGAGTGTGGAAGAGCCCAAATAGACCGGTAGCCATGGGAAAATGGTAAAGTCAAGAAATGTAAAGCTACGTTTCCCTCAGGGGCTGGCACCGAGTGAGGGATGCTGGAGGGGTGGGTACCTCGAATGTGCCGTGCGCATGCCCTGTGCTCCACTGTGGTTTATGCACAATCCCTCCCCACTCCGCCCTCCCCAACACTGTGTTCATTTACTTCCTGGTCACGCCCCACCTGTGACCTCCTTCTCTAGCTATTCCGGCTCCTGAGTTATTGCAGCCACTTCCATGAATTCAATTACCACCCACAGGCTGGCAATGCTCACACTTTTTTGCTCCAGCCCAGGTAGCTTCACTATAGCCACCCAAGTTGCGTCTTAGTCACTTAAGGAAAAGAAACCCATTCAAACCAAGCCCAGCAGAAAGTGGGGTTTGGGGAAGGATGGGGGGAGCCTTGTGGCTTTCATGGCTGCTCTCTGTTGTATGCACGGTCTCTGTGTCCAATTTCAGACGTCATGGGAAAAGAAAACACGACCGGGTGACCACCTTTAGCAGTGTGGGGCTCTGGGAAGCATGGGTTCTTTATCAACTACCGGGAAGAGAGAAATGTGGGCACATCCAGTCCAGGGTGCTCTTTCCCAGCCAGATCCAGAGACGCTCTGGCTCGCGAGGGTGCATTTGAGAGCTTTTTGTCCCTGCTGGCTTGGCTGGGGTGGAGGGTAGGGTGAGCAAGGGGAAGCTTCTAGCTCAGTCCTTAGGTTGTCTGGTAGTCAGGAGGTCAGACATGCTGTCAGTACCTTGTAAATTGTTTTGTTTGAGGGGGAATCCTCGGATTCTTCTTCCAATTGGGGTTTGTGACCCATTTTTCCCCGTGCTGCATCCCCCCCCCCCCAACTGTCCCTGGGACCCCAGCCAGGTCTGCTATCCACCAGCAGGCACTCAGATTATGAGACGCACTTCCCACTGCCGCTTGCCACAGTCCTGACCTCAGACCCTCAGGGCAAAGCCTGGCTGGACGTCTGTGTTGGCCACGGCGGCCCCAGACCTCAACGGATGCTTCCCAACCTTGGCTTCAGATCCTAGCATCGTTTGGGGATGGTGGGGGTGGGGAGATGGTGCTGGGATGGGTAGGACTTGAAAGGCCACCCACATCCCTTCTGTCATAGTCAGGATGGTAGTGAAGGAGGCCGGTGAACTCCAAACCCGTGGGAACAGGATTGCTTTCTGGTAACCGGGATTCGGCGTACAGGATGCCCATCAGCGGTGGAGCTCTACAATCCCGGGTGTTTTTTTTTTTTTTTTAAATAAAGTTTTGCTTTATCTTTGAAAAGTATTACACAGTTAAACAGACTTTTTACTGGTGTTCGGCTCTATGAATTTTAACACGTGTATAGATTCACGTGACTACCGCCACAATCAGGATACAGAACAGTCCCATCACACACCTCCACCCCCCCAAAAAAATCTCCTTATCTGCTTCTTTATAATCAAACCCTCCCCCTGCCCTAAACCCTGGCAACTACTGATTTGTTCTCTATCACTGCAGTTTCGTCTGTTTGAGAGTGTCATATAAATGGAATCATACAGTACCTAACCTTTCTTTCACTGGGCATAATGCCTTTGACATTCATCCAAATCACAGTTTTTTAAAGGAACCACAGATAAAGGTTTTACATAGGTCGTTTCAACTGGAATTGTAAGGAAAGTTTGGGTTAGCCCTCGGGTAATGCAGTAGGAAGAAGGTATTGGAACTTACCAAACCTAGAGTCCAGATAAAATTATACAAAACCCATCCGGGGAGGTGGGGAGGGGGGGGACAAAAAAATCTAAAAATACTGCAGAGCTGAATCTTTTCCTCCAGTTCTTCACGTCTCCATTCGCTTTTCCCATGATGCCCCATCAATTTGCAATTAAAATTGGAATCACAGCTTTTTAAACCACCCAGACTTCGTAATGTCAGCCAGTCCCTCCCAAGCTGTTGATGGACCATGACAAGCAAGTATGATAAAATAATACAGCGCCATCAAAGCAAGAGGGATCTAAGTGGGTCGGCCAGCATGTCCCAATGTGTGCAATATGTACCACCAGCTGAAAGAGAAAGATGTAGGCGGCCCACGGACACGACTTGAAATGCCACCTAATCACATCATTAGAAAATAATGATCTTTCCTTTTCCTTTCTATTCAAATCTTCTGATTACACCAGGGAGAGAGTTTTAGTTAGGTGCTAAAATGTTGTTAACACCTCTCTAAGGGGCTTCTTCCTCTCTCTCATCCTCAGAAAGCGGGAGGCTGCCTGATGCCGTGTGCCTAAGGCCGTTGGTGGCACAGGCACCAGCCCGTCTGGGCTGGAACTGAATTGTGTTGTTTGGTTTTTACCACATTTGTGTTTATGACAATTTTCTGTGCCAGGCAAGTAGGGATTCTCATGTCGGATGGTGATAGGAAGTTTCACGTTTCAGTAAATATGTTAATGCACAAGTTATGAGTGGACTTTAAGGTCATGTGAAGTAAATTAAAATATCTGTAGACACATCCAAAAATAAACCGCGAAGATGGTACCCAAATGCCTGAAGGTTGGGAGGAGACGTGTGGTCAGATTTCAGATAGAGCTCTGAGGACCCGATGGCTGAGGAGACTCGTGGACAGAACTGCCCCACGGGCATGACAAAGCCCGCTCTCCCACCACCAGCTCATGCCTCCGGGCTCTCAGTACTGACCGTACACCCATCCCAACGGATGTCCCTTCTCATCAAGGCTTTGCTTGGCTTTAAAGGGAGTCGTGCCCGGTTCTGACACACCTGGTTCTCCTGAGGGGTGGCTGCCTTCTGGGCTCCATCATGATCTCTGGCCCCAGGCTCCTCTGCACCCCCATCCCCGTGTTCGTCTGTTGTTCTGAAGGTGCCAACTACTGATCAAGGCTGAACAAAAATTCTTCATGTCCACCCCTGGCCATCCCTTAGCCTCTCCCTATTAGCAAGATTCACTCTCCCGGTTGGACTTCTGTCTACACCAAACGACCGAATCACAGAGGCGGTCACCTTCTGTGCAAGCAAGGTCATCTCTAGAGCACGGACCTCTGAGCTTCCCTACCCCATCCAGTCACGAAAGCCAGAAGAAGCGCGCGGAAGGATGGAGAGCCCCGAGCTGTTGTAAATGGCACTGTGCGCTGGGGGGCAGTGACCCAGCTGCACAGAGCGGTCTGGGACAGGGATGGTGCCACAAACTCAACATCCTCCAGGGACTCGGATGACAACGAGTGCTGGAGATTGCGGGCTCCCTCCCTGGGGGCCAGTTCTAGAAGCACATAGGTTTCTCCAACCATGGGTCATCCTGGTTCTAGATTCTT
Source organism: Leopardus geoffroyi (assembly GCF_018350155.1). Taxonomy (NCBI): domain Eukaryota; kingdom Metazoa; phylum Chordata; class Mammalia; order Carnivora; family Felidae; genus Leopardus; species Leopardus geoffroyi. The sequence continues at coordinate 23,896,391 of NC_059340.1, forward strand.
CTCCTTCCTCTTGGTCCAACTGATAAGACCCCAGCTTTCCTCCCCTTGACAAAGGTCCATGTTAGGCCTCTTGTCTTCCAGGCATGCCCATCAGCTTACCTCCTCCAGGCAGAATCCAGGAAGGGGGATCACAAGACTAATAAAATCTAATGCGTACTTACAACATGGAATCACTACAACAATCCGGGAAGGACGAACACCCACAACAGCCACATCTTGCATAGGAGGAAGCAAAGCTTAGGAAGGCGGCAACTTACCCCTCAGCTAATATGTGCCAGAGGCAAGACTGGAAAAGCAGTAGTGCCTGTTTCCACCACCCAGCCCATCAAAGTCAAGACAGGACAGTTACAGGTAACATCCAGCCCACAGACATGTTCAGTTTGGTCCACAGCTGTTCTATAGAAGTTGTGAATCAGTAAGTCACAATTATAAATTGAGATTCGCTTTTTTTAAAAAGTGCCATATTTCAAGCTTTGTTCTAAAAAAGGGAAAACCTAGAAGATCTGGCAATACGGAGATGGCAAAAAAAAAAAAATCTGTTGGGATTAACTGTGGTTGTCCCCTCCAAATGGGACAAGCGCCCTCTCTAACTGGGACTTGCCCTTATTGCCCCTTCTCTTTCTTTACTGCCCCACAGCCAACTTCATTCACTCACGCGTGTGCCTACAGAGTCCCTGGAGGATGCTGAGTTTGGGACGCCACCCCTATCCCAACCAGCTCCTCCGCAAGATACAAGGTCTGGGCAGCTCGGTCACTGTTCCTGTTCATAGGGCCATATTCAGACCAGCTCTGAGCTCACCATGCTTTCACACACTTCCCGGCCATCAGCCACCCATATCGGGTAGAGGTGCTCAAGGGTTCATGTCTGGGAGACGACCTTGCTGGCACACTCGTCATTTGAACAATGTCCAAATTCGAGTGCCTGTGAAAATGGCTTTGACTTAAGTACCTCCTAGAGCCATTTGTGCCCATCCCCTCTTCTTCATCCTCGGCAGGAAAGAACAACCGAATTCAGTCAAGCCCTTCCCCTCCCGGAAAAATGACAGACAGACAGCGATGTGGACAAGTTGCCCAAGGATTTCTGGTTAATGGAGAGGTCTGTGCTAGAGAAAATACCAGAACAGGGGCCTACAGTAGGGATTTTGCCACCACAGAGCTTTGCAGTGACTTAACTCATTTTTCACGGAATTAATAATTCAGATCCCCCACTGCTTCAGCCAGAAGTGGCCATAAACTGCAGAGAGTTTAACCAACCACTTCTGAAAATGGGGATTGATCCTGGGAAATGCTGGCTCCGCTTTAAGCCATCTCGCTTGAGCAAAATGAAAGCCGTTAGGTGATTTCATATCTTCATTAAAACCATCAAAGCAGAAACACTTGCAAAGAGGCTGCCGGTGCAGAGCACGTCTCCCCACGCTCCGGCAGCTTTGGGGAAGTCGGAGAGATTCAGATCCCGATTACCCTGCAGGCAGGTGTTACGGTGTTCGGTTCGATGTGAAGGGCCCCACACACGTAAGTCCCCTAGATCTAGCAATGCCATCGAGGCAGCTGCCTTGCCGTGCACATTGATGAGGCTGGAATGAGAGTGACAAACTGGGCGACATGCATACCTTTTCTGGGTTGGAGCAAAGCTAATTCAACCTTCAAAGGATCTCAAGCAGTTACTTAAGAATGCTGCAGGTGTCAAAAGGGCCTCAAGGACCCGCAGAGAGAGGGAGAAGGACTGTGCCATCCCCCACCTCACTACAGCAGAACATGACTTTCCGGTCTTTGGACAGTTCAAGGACACCTGCAGATAGACATGTGGTCAGTCAAGCCAGGGGCTGTACTAGGAAGCATGTTAGGGTCCAACCCCAGCATGTCACTTGTCAGGGCCTGAAAGAGAGCAAGCCCTTAGTGGGTGTCGTCAACAGGAGCAGCAGCACCACCCTGTTGACTTCCCACCCTCACACCTTGCCACCGCGAAATCCCTCAGCAAATTCTGCAAATGTACCTCCAGGATGCAGCCAGCGTCTGAAACAGATGTCTTTGAGTAGGTGACATTTGAGCTGGAACCTGCATGATGAGAAGCAGCCAGATCTAGGATACAGCAAATGCCAACACCCTACAGCTTAGGCATCAGCTCCCCCAAATGTCTCTCTAACCCACGCTGTGTGAGGCCCCCTCCTCCGTGATCCCACAGTGCTGGGAGCACCCTCTCTGTGTCTGCAAGTCTTGCTACTGGACGTGTGTGCCCTTCAGCTCTTTAAAGGGGATCCTACTTCTCGTCTGCACTTTTCCAGGGCTCGGCAGAGCAGCTGGCATATAGTAGATGGCCAATAAAGGTGTGTGGGACTGAGATCAGAAGTGCAGTCGTGGAATGAATGGATTCAGAAACAACATTCCTTCGGCCACTCCCTTTGAAAATCCTCTCTGCCCACTGAGACCCAAATAACATATTGCCTCCTCCAGGAAGCCTTCCAAAATTCTCCCAAGTGGATCTCATTTCCTTTCTGTACTGCTAGAGCTCTGCCTGGATGTCTATTATGGTATCTCTCAGCATCTGATTTTCCATGAGCATCTCAAAATCGGATCACACTGTGAACAGCCCCGTGACAAGACCTGTGTCCTATTTACCTCTAGGCCCTCAGCACCTGGTTCCATACAGATATGATGAAAAATAATTAATAACTAATGACAGGTAACACTTGTTGGACACCTTCCACATGCCAGAAATCTGAGTACGTGTGCATGTTATCACTCATTCGATCCTCAAGGCAAGCTTGTGGGGTTAAGGCACAGGGCTCGTCCCAGTGTGCCAATGGAACTGAGACACAGAGAAGCCGTTGGCTGCTGGACACAAACCTGGCAGGTGGTGCAAGTGAGGAGATTCCAACCCATTCATTCTGATTCCAGAGCCAAGCTCTTGTCTTTTTTTTTTTTTTTTAATGTTTATTTAATTTTGAGAGAGTGAGTGGGGAGGGGCAGAGAGAGGGAGACACAGAATCTGAAGCGGGCTCCAGGCTCTGAGCTGTCAGCACAAGGCCAGATGCAGGGCTAGAACTCACGGACCGCGAGATCATGACCTGAGCCGAAGATGCTTAACCCACTGAGCCCCCTGGGCGCCTCCCAGAGTCAAGCTTTTAATCACTGCGCTGAAGCTGCCTGCCCTGGTGCTTTCTGCCTCCTTACCCCCATTTTGAGGTCATCTCGCCCATGCCTTTTGAATCTGGGCTGTCCTCCTCCTTCCAATAAGATGCGTCTGTCCATCCCTCCCCCTCACCCCACAAGAAGCCCCACTCTCCCAAGAGCCATCGCGGCAATGCCCTGCTCACCTCTCCCCAGCCTCAGGGTGGGTGCGGGTCTCCTTCGCCCAGCCATGAACACCGAGACCAGGAGGTGCCCTGAGTTTGCAGAAAGGTGCCTCTTCATCAGCATTGACGGCTATCTACCCAACTGAAGGCAAGCTCAGGATGCCCTGCTGTCACAGACACCCTCTAAACGGCTGCTGCTGGGTATTGTTACATCCAGGGACAATAAGTCCCAGGGACAATTTTCCCCTGTGGAGCTCCCTCTACGGAGCTGAGAAAGCAAAAGTGACACCTTGCCCTAGGTTGAAGCCTCACGTCATGCATCACAGAGTAGAAGAAAAGGGACTTTGCATCTTGAAATTTTAAAAAGACACCCTGTCTTGCATGAGCATCAAAATTAAAAAAAAAAAAAAAAAAAAAAAAAAGGCTTGAGACCCATTCCCATAAACTGCCATAGATTGCTGAGTCTCTAGTGGAAACAACTTGACATCTGATTTTTGCAACACTGACGCCTGCAGATATGGATGCAATGACCTATGTAGGTAGATCTGATCATTTTTCCACCCATGGGAATAATGAAGAAACCAATGGCAACTTTGTGGGGGGGGGTCCTTTAAATACCTGCTACACCTTTTATTCTGGGAATGCTGTTCTCCTGAAGTCTAGACTCCCTTGTAAATATTGCTTGTTGAAATAGCTCTCTGAAGCCTCTTGTTTGTCCTGAGTCTTCCATTGGCTTGTCTCTTCCAATCATTAACACATCAAAGCAATCTGAAAGCTAGAAACCTCTCAGGATTTACTTAAGGTGATTTTCTGCAAATTCTAGCAGGGTTTCCCCAGATGTCAGATATGTGGCCCATCTCCATAATCTGGGGGTACTCCACCAACCTACCCAAGATCACTGGGTAGTTATTATTTATTAAATATTTATTAAATATCACTGAATATTTCTCACAGTGAGAAAATCTGTATCTTTTCCATTTCATTTCCATTTCTCCTCTCTCCTACATCGAGGAGAAAGAAAAGTCTCATGCTGCAATTAATATTTCTCTAGCTGTTCTTAGTGGTATCTCCAGTACTCTCTTTTAAACTTAATTTTTTTTAATGTCTTATTTATTCTTAAGAGAGAGAGAGAGAGAGACAGAGCAGCAGCAGGTGAGCGGCAGAGCGAGAGAGGGACACAGGATCTGAAGCAGGCTCCAGGCTCTGAGCTGTCAGCACAGAGCCCCATGCGGGGCTTGAACTCATAGACTGCGAGATCATGACCTGAGCCGAAGTCAGACACTTAACCGACTGAGCCACCCAGGCACCCCTCCAGTACCCACTTTTAAACAAAAACTGATTAGGCTGCAGGATTGGAACGGTCCAGCCACCTTAGGAAGCAAAACTTCAATTGCACTCTTTTGTTTGCAGTCTATGTATTTTTACGATTCCTTTCTAATGATGGCAAAGTGGGGCTGGTTTTCCACATAGGGCGGTTTTCAAATGAAGTCGTTTTAAGAAAATATGTGTGTTCCCACTCTATTTGCATATTGTGCGTTAGGCGGACAAATGAGCAGCACACATCTAGGACACACAACAGTGGATGCCTGTGGTAACCCTGGGAAGGGGAACCACACGGCACACAAACAGGGGTGAGAAGGAGGGGAATACTTCTCATGGGACAGCCTTGATCACTTTTCAAGTTTGCATTATGTGAACATATTCTCTATTCCAAAATATATGCACTGGAGAAAAAAAAATAAGCCCAGCTCTTTATGAAAAAATTCTAATCTTTTAAGTGTGGAAACTTAAACAAAATATTAAGAAAATAAGAGCAGAGGCCGTGCCAGAATTTGGCAAATGTCATGAAGGGGGTTCGAGAATGCCTGGAGCCTGGAAATCGCCACCCTCAGAGAATGAGGGAGCGATGCTACCCCTCAGAAGTGGCAAGGAGGGGTCCCCGGCCTCCACCCCGAGCGGACACTCATGGGAGCTGGTGGCCATGGGCGCAGAGCCTCTGATTCCAAAGCTTGGGAGGACACTCCCCCAGTGGACTTGCGCCCAGGAGACCACGTGATGCTCAAGCCCCAGACAACCCAACCAGTACCATTGGCCCACGTGCCTTGAAGAACCTGCTCGGTAATGACCCCTCACCCCTCTCCCTCTGCTGTTATCCTGCTGAGAAAGCCCCCCCATGAATGCAGGACTGAGCCAACAGGCCAGCTGCGTAGCCTGACAGGCAGCAATTACCTCTGAAATGCTAACTTATTTCCACTCACTGGTGGCTTTTACCCACCTCGTCAAGCTGCCCATGGACTACAAAGCGCTGCAGCCCATTAGAAGAACAAAGTGGCAGCAAGAGCTGGCCTACAGCAGCCTGGCACTGAGCCTGGCAAATGGTAGGCGTTTGACAAATAAATGGATTAACCCGCCCGGGGTTAGCTCTGGAGGAGACGTTGAGTCCCATAGGTTTAGACCAGCTGTGACCTTTCAGCCCCTCCGGCCTGACTCACAGGCTGTGGGCTTGTCTACCCGCTCCCCCTGCTGCCGAGCCCTCTACGCATAGACGGCCTCCCCTCCGAGCCCTCCTCCGGGGGACCCCGATCAATGGGGAGCTGTGTGCTTCCACCCCCGCCCCACCCCCTCCGTCACTCAGTCATTCAGGGCTGATTCATGGAGGTCTGACCAAAGGGAAAGAAGTTGTCCTATAAGCCTGCACGCCAGATGCACGGAACATTAGCAGGCATGCAGGTAATTGCACCTGTGGGACACTGCCTTTGCCCTGAGCCTGTCAGGGACTCTCAGGACGTGCCTCCAAATATCTGGGTGGTCCAGCAGCCCACCAAGAACGTGCCCACCACATCATCTTGTTAACTCCCTGTGGGAATCAGTCCACACTTTCTCTCATTTTGGGATGGGTGCTTTCAGGGAGATGGCATGGGTAACATAGATCCAAGATGGGTGCGGCTCCTTGGCCAATCAGAAGAGGCCCCTGACGGCTGCAGAAACAGCAGTCTGGGGCTCCCTCCAGGACCCGGCATTTGCCACCTAGTCTCAGGCTCTTCAGAAGGTCTAGTGGGTCCCCACGGCAGAAGGCACCTCTGGGGGAAAGAGTTTCCATCGAACATGGAAACATGATGCCTCATTGAATCTAAGACCCCATTAATCATCAAATATCCTCATTCAGAGATGTTACAATGTGGGGGGAAAGTGTGCTCTTACAACCTTTGATAAATGGTATTTTCACATTTTCGCATCCCAAACAGCCTTAACAGGGGCGCCTGAGTCAGTGCTCAGTCAGTTGAGCATCCAATTCTTGATTTTGGCTCAGGTCATGATCTCACATCGTGGGATCGAGCCCTGCATTGGGCTCTGTGCAGACACCGCGGGGCCTACTTGGGATCCTCTCTCTCTACCCCTTCCCCACTTGTGCTCTATCTCTCACTCTCTCAAAATAAATAAATAAAACCTAAACAAAACCCCGAAGCAGGCTTAACAACGTGTGACAGCTGGAAAGCACCAGGGCTGTTAGTCTTTTCCCCCCTAAAGAGCCACATACCAGAGACCGTGGGGACAGCCCGCTCCAGGGCGAGCTCTCCCACCATCCCTGTAAGCTCCAGGGGCAAGCGAAGCCAGCTCTTCAAAACCTGTCTTTGAGCAATGACAGTTCTGCCTGCCCATCCTGAATGTTCCTTGGTGCCTGACAACTGTAGGCGCGCGAGAACTAACTATTACATCTCCAGTGTGCTGCAAGGCTGACAGCCAGCACACCATGGACGCTGGATTTATGGACTCAAGGGTTTCATTTAACCAGCGCATATGACATCCTCCTGGACCGAGGCAGGAAAACTCCTTTGAAGACATGTGTCTGCACAGACACTGCAATTGTGCGTGCAAGGGCACGTCTGTGGAGTGTGCAAGGGCATACATCTGCGCACACCTGACAAGTGTGGAACGGTCCGTGTCAGGTATTGCTTAGGGTTTTTTTTTATATGTTTATTTATTGATTTTGACAGAGACAGCACTAGCTGGGGAGGGACAGAGAGAGAAGGAGAGAGAGAGAATCCCAAGCAGTCTGCATGCCTGCCAGCGCACAGCCCGATGCGGGACTCGAACTCACAAAGCCGTGAGACCATGACCTGAAGGTGCTGCTCAGTTTGTTGCAGACGGCAGAGTCTTCTGCACTAACGGCTCCCCTCGCCTTCTGTTTGCTCTGCTGTTAGAATTTGATTTCTTGATTGAGATGACCTGGAGCCAGCAACAGACCTTATTCTCTGCTTTTGATTCTCTTTCTTCCCTGGACCGTCGCCTCTGGGGCAAATGTCTACTCTGACTTACACCATCCCAACAACACCATGGACGCTGAACAAACAAATCACCCGAGTTGTGAAGTCTAAAGTTTACCCAACAGGCTTATCTATCATAATGTTGTCACCTGAGCACAGAGTCAATTATCATGTGTTAACCTGCTCTTGTTGGCATTTCAGTGCATTTAGAGAAGATCCGCTTCCTCCTCACCCCCCACCCTCAGCCCCCTGCCGTCCCTGAAAACTAGCAAAATCAAGAACACTTAGGACAAAACTCAGCTTCCTCTAAGACCCGAAAAACTACCAGACAACGCACAGTTTTTATCGCTTTACGAAAGATGAACCCCTGGACTGTTCTGCCTTACACCCAACCCTTGCTAAATCATAGCATCCCAAATACAATCTTCGATTTTCACATGGTCCGTCTTGAGTTTCACAAGACTGGAAAGCAGGTCAGACATCAGTCCCATTTTAAAGGTGAGCAAACGGACACCCAGACGTGTGAAGTGACTTTTTACCAATGCGGAAGGAAGGAAGGAAGGAAGGAAGGAAGGAAGGAAGGAAGGAAGGAAGGAAGGAAAGGAAAGGAAAGAGAGAAGGAAGACTGTAAAATGAGAAAGCAAACTGAAGCAGAGCTGACACTAGAATTAAGAGCGGGACCCTACCTAGTCTATCCTGGGACTGCTTTTCTAGCAACTAATTAACTCCTCAGCCCAATCTGGTAATAGCAGCAGGGGCAGAAACCAAGTTTTCACGCTAGTGTGACGGTGATACCAGAAGCACTGGTAGTGAGGAGCTGCAGCCACCGCAGCAACAGCAGAAACATGGCTGCCATACCTTTATGTGCCACAGACTCTTCCGGGACACCTTCCCACACAACAGCCTTCTGTGACGACTGCTACGGGCCCCATCCCACGAGGAAGGCGAGACACAGGATGATCATGGTCTTTCAACCAACCGCACAGCATCTGGAGACCATCTCTGGTTCCCTCATCAGCCTGCTGTCATTTCTGCCTACCTGTCCCCTGTCCAAGCATGCAGCCGGCCTTGCCCCATAGGCCCAGCTGTCACCTCGGGGAGGAAATTGGGAGAGGGGAGCCAGCCAGACATGCAGGTGATGGAACTCAGAAACCTCTAAGGGGAGGGATCCCACCGCAGAGGGCTGGGCTCTCCCGGGCTGGTTCCCAAGAAGGGCTCAGGCTGGAGGCAAGGAGCACACAGACTCCGCCTCCTGGTCTCTCTGGCTGTATCACTCCGCCTTCAGGCACTGTTTGACCCCTCCTGGCTTATCTCCACAGAAAGAAGGCTCTCTCCTTTGCATTGAGAGTGAAGTTGGATTTTTCCCCTGTCTCTCTATATGGAGGCCTCGGGACCCAGAAGTTGTCCTGAGGAGCTTAACTGTGGGCAGATTATAATGCGATCCATGGCCTGTAACTCTGCCACTCTGAACTCTGCCTTTGGAAAATATGGTCTGCCACTCCGGGCACAAGGGCTCTTTGGCCATGTCTACCCAGGGGTCACCAGCTCCATAGTGGCAAGCTATGCAGAGCAGTGGTTAAAGCACTTAGCTGGCAATGCGCAGGCACACACACAGCCACACACACACGAGCATGTGTGTCTCCGTGGGCTACTACATGCCAGTGACTTCTGGCTCATCAGCCTGCTTTGGGACCCCATTTCAGACTTTTGGGGGGCTGCAGTTTTCACATGTGTGAAATGACAAGGGCAAGAGGCAGAAAGAGGAGCATCATATCACCTGCTGTCCTAACTCCCAGAATGCAGGAATAAAGTGAGAACGTGGATTTTAAAAGGGATCCCAGGAATCCTGGACATTTCTGCAATTGATGCGTAATTCTTGAACGATGATAAAGGATAAAGCACTTTCAGAGAAACGTTCTGGAAAGTATGCAAACAGCATCCAAATGGGACGGCATCACCTTACATAGAAACGGCAATCCACAACCAAACCCTGGACTCCCAGGGTGTGGGTCTGCAAAGGACAGACGCACAAACCACATAGCCCTTTCCTGAGCTGTAGGCTCCCAGCCCTCCCCTGGGGGTGTAGTGGGAATGGGGCAGACCTCCAGGCTAACCTTTCCCAGAAATACAAAGGGTGAAAGGGAGGGTAACTCAGACCCTGGGAAGCCGGGTGGAGGAGAGAGAAAAGTAGAGCTGTCAGTGTGCTTGATGTTAAATAAAACCTACCAAGGCTCAGTTGAGAATTTTAGCAGAATCCAAATGTGCTATAAAAAAAAAAAAAAAAAAAAAAAAAGGCACGGCTCCCATCTCTAAGGTTCACAGCTAAGCTGGCTTAGAATCACACATGCCAAGGTTAAAAATAAAAGGCAGCCATCCCTGAATGACACGGGCTCTGGGAAGGAAGCCGGAGGTAAGTTGCTTGACCATGGGCCAGGGAGAGGGGAGTGTAAACATTGGGTGCAGGGTTATCATTGTTTACTGGAGGACACAATATCTAAAAGCCAGATGCTCAGAATTTTGCTATTTTGCACTTAAAAGGCACTTCGTACTGGCCAAGGGTTTCATAATGATCTTCAGATTTTCCATCGAGGAAACCCTGCTGGGCATGAGTGTGTGGCCATGGCTGACCCACACAGGGCTCTGCTGCTCCATGAATTTGCCTCCTTCGCCCTGAGGTCTGGCTCTGACGCTGTCCTTGTACACCTCAAACACCCAAATGGGATGCCTGTGGGTCACAGTTTGGAAAGCACCAGACCTCCCATACTGTGTTGCCCTATTCCATTAAGCCAACATAATGGTGCCAGGGGTCACCAACAGGCCAGGTACCCCCTGCGGGCTCCACTGGAGTCACCTCCTAAGGGGGGGTGTGTGTCCCATCCCCTGCCCCCACAACCACGACCACTGCAGGCCAGGGCTATCGGCCCTATTGCCCCCTTGCAAACCCAGAGCCCCTCAGTATGAGCCTAGTTGGCTCCCCTAACAAAGTTTTCATTTGTCCAGGATGCTTATGGCTGCTACTTCCTAAAGGGTTTACTTTTAGAAACATTTGTTAAAAATTAGCTCTAGTTCCTGTAACAGCTACCATGTTATTCCTCCCCAATTCCAATACTATGTAGACATTTCTAGAAGGTCTTCAAGGGTCAGATGAATGATGGGAATTCTGTGATCCATGTGTTGTGGGGAACCCATACCTGACACCACTCCCAGGGATGCCCTGACTCGGCCCACGTTTGGGCCAGTCCTACACCTCAGCACCATTCAGGGATTGGGAGGCAGACGGGCACTGAACAGTAGAGCTATCACCTTCCAGAAGCTTCAGGCTATCCCCAGACATCACCAACCTAGATGACTCTCAGCCCTGCCAGTGTACTGGAGCAGACAGTCTATGACTGGCTGTCCCTAGGACCCTGGCCAGCCCTTACCTGAGGTGCCCACCAGTATCCCAAATTCCACATCCTGGCTGTGGGTTTAGAAGCACCACCCAGCGCAGGTGTCTTTTTTACACTTTGAAGGTACTTTAGAAAGGCCTTAGGAGGCACACCAGGACGAGGCTGTTTTCCTGACCACTGGGATGGATGAAAAAATCGAGGCTCAAAGCATTTCAGGAATTTGCTCAAGCTAAGTGACAGAGCATGACTCAAATCCAGAGTTCCTTTCCACTACCCTAAAGCCACTCATTCAGAGTCAGAGCGACCGGGGTGTGGTGGGCACAGGGTGGGGGCGTCTCAGTCCGGGTAAAAAAATGACCCTCCAGAAGGGACCCCCCGCCCCCCACCTCATCCCCACTCATCAGGGGAAGCCCTCTCCGTGTGCCTGAACTACCGGGGACCTCATCCAAGCGCAGAGCCCTGCCGCAAGGGGGCCCTATTCTGACTTTCCCTTCTCAGGGTCCTTCAGACGCCGGGGAAGATGAACGAAGGTCAGGAGAGGGCCTTGTTCTGAAGCGGCACGTGTCCCGGCCCGCCCCTTCCCCGGGCATCCCGCTCCACCCCAAAGGCTGGACACGGAGCTAGCTCACCAGCTTGCCCTGAGGTTTGGCTAGACATCCCGCTTCCCTTCCGGCGACTCCAGAAACAACCACCCTTTGCAGTTCGACAAAGCGCGTGCCCGTCTACACCATCCCCGGGAAGTTCTTGGTGAATCCTGCTAGAGTCTCCCCACGTGTCAGCTTGAACCACACAACGAACCGGATTAGAGGGAGAGGAGACGCCGGAGATGGCCCTAAGGATGGACCCGACTGGGGCCCCGGCGCGCGGAGCGGGGCGCCCCCTCCTTACCTGTACCAGTCCAGCCCGCGGCCGTAGTTCCTGTCGAAGAAGTGGGGCTCGGTGCCCAAGGCCCGCACGTCCGGGTGCACGCGGATGAACTCCAGCACGGCCCGCGTGCCCCCCTTCTTCACGCCCACGATGAGGGCTTGGGGCAGCCGCTTGGTGCCTAGCCTGGCCGAGCCCGAGTGGTTGGCAGCCGGGAGGCGAGGGGCGGGAGCGGCAGCGGCAGCGGCGGGCGAGCTGGGAGCGCCGGGCGCGCTGGGCGTGGGCCCCGGGGGATCGCAGGGGCGGGACTTCGGGAGAAGTTTCTGGCCGCCCGCGCCGGGGCCACGCAGGCAGCGAGGCGCGCCAAGGAGGCGGCTCTGGCCCAGGTCGTCGCAGCAGCACAGGAGACTGTAGCACAGGTAAGTGCAGGAGAGCGAAAGCGTGAAGGCGAAGAGCAGCCTGCGCGCCCTCCGCGGCTGAGCTGGCCCCGCGCGGCCCAGGACCCTATAGGCCATGGCTCCATGGGCCCGCGCCGGGGGTCATGGTTTCCGGGGGGCGCCGGCGGCGGAGCTGTCGTGGCCCTGCGGCCGCCTAGAGGGCTGGCGCCGCGCTGCCCGGGCCCCGCGGGTCGGGCGTGGGGGGCGCCGTCTTCTCCGGGCACTGCCGGCCGGGGCGCGCACCATGCCCGGGGATCCCGGGGACGGCGGCTCCTCGGGGGACAGGCGGCTGCGCGTCCCACATCTCCCCGTCCCGGACCACGGGGCTCCGGGCGGCGCTCCTCGGCTCTCACGTGCGCCGGCTTCGGAGCGCGCCCAGTGCCCGAAGCCCCATTCCTGGTCCCCGGAGCGCGGCGCCCCACGCTCGGCGGCGGCGCGGCCGCGCGGGCTGGCGGGCGGACCGGACGGTGGCGCTGGCGCGGGCCCCGCTCCGGCTCCTCGAGAAATGCCGAGCCGCGCGCGCTGCCGGCTCTATTTAAGGAGTCGCCTGACGTCAGCCGCGCGGGTCCCCCGAGCTCGCGCCCCGCCCTGGGACCTGGCCCGCCCCCTGCGCCCCACTCTCCTGCCCCTCCCAGGTACGCGCCACCCGGGCCCTCCCAGTTCAGGCCGCTCCCTGTGCAGCCCTGGCCGGCTTGGGGTGGCGAGGCATTTACTCCTCCAGGAGGCCGGACGCCCCCAGCACCCCCAGGGGTGGGAACCCCGGCCCAGGTTGCGCCAACATCCAGCCTCAGACCCCGGCGCAGACGCAAGCACTCTACACGGATGCACGGTCCCACCACACTGACACACACACGCACGCACGCACATACACAGGTACACACGTACCCTGACCAGGACACACCCCCTCACCCCACAAGGGCGTGGAAACACCAACACGGACCCTCCCCTGTCCCCTCACCCCCGTCTCACCAGACACACACAGCCTGGAATCAGACATCGTGCCGTGTGCGCACACACGCGCGGGACTGGGACACACGCTCTAGACGGGGATGGGTGGAGAAGCAGGGCGTGAGTGAGATTCCGTGACTATTCGCGGAGCTCCTTGGCCCCCCGCGCGCTGACTCATATCCAGGCGGCTCGCTCTGTCTCACACCCATGAAGCATGCGCCCCCACCCCACTGTCACTCCACAGTTCCCGGGACGCGACGGGCGAGAGAACCCCAAAGGAGCGGACTCCGCGCGGGGCCGGTTCCTCTCTTAGCGGCCGCCCCCTAGCGGCGAACTGCTCCCCGGGGAGCTGTTGGGGGTCCCACAGCGTCCCTGAGGTCCAGGATGCTGTGGACTTCATGCCGTGGCACGAGAAGGAAACGCAAGGGAGGACTTCTCCAGGAGCATTTCCTCTTCGAATGATTTCCCGGCAATTGCCCGTAGGACAGTTTTCAGCGACCATGCGCAGAACAGGCGTGGGTGACCAACCCCAGTGCTGCCCTGAGTGACCACACTAGTGGATCAGAACCGTACATCAGAACAGACCTAAATCACCGTGGCCAAGAACGCAGCTAAGTTGTCACCCCACAGGAATGCCAAATCACTGTGCCCAGGTGTTCACCAAGTGCTACCCACACACCATTCACTGAGCGACCACCATCGCCTCCACTGCCTGCCCCCCACAAACTAAACACCCTTCTTCAGAGAATAATCTAATCAGGTTCTGTGGACTTTAGCCCTAGCCAGGGAATATTTTGTCTCCAAACGGGCCCATCCCTAGAAAACAGGCCAGTCCCTCTACTACAGACCATAACTACCAACTTTGTTTTGAGCCCTCCCAGGGTTAACTCCTTTAATATGGACCACAACCCGATGAGTTTGTTACAATTATCCCCACATCACCTCACTTCCTTAATTCTAATAGTAGCTAACATTTACTGAGTGCTTGTTTGGTGCCAGTAATGTGCATATCAGTTGACATGCACTACCTCCCTTGTCTTTGGAGATAGATAGTATTATAATTCCTAATTTACAGACTGAGAGTAAGGCTTAAGGAACACACAATCAGTAATCAACAGGGTCGGGGGTGGGGGGGGGGTCGGTAAACTGACTCAGGATTTGGGCTCTTAATGACAGTGCTTTGCAATTCCCTATCTTCCTTTGATCATTCCTCCCAGAATTCCATCCCAGGCTCCTCTCCCAGCTGTGAACTAACATGTCTATATTACTTCTAAAGCCTGACACCTGGGACCAAATGAGGACTTCCAGCTGTAGGTTGAAAAGTTCACCGAGATGCTCACCTCCCTTCTGTAAACTGTCTCTAGTAATGCCACCTGTGACTCCATTATCTTTTTCTTGTAGCTCTATCACACTGCTGACATCTCAAGCTCACAGCTGAGTAACATCTCTAAGTGTTTCTTACAAGCGCTGCTGATTAAGGCATATCTACCCCATACTGTGCTTGTACAGTGGGCTTTTTTGGACCCAACATGTTAGGTCCTTACACATCTGACCTGATTAAATTTTATCTTGTCTCATCAGCTCACTGCTCTAGTTTTTAACAAATGTCTAGTTGAATCTTGAATCACAACGCAGCTTTCATTTATTCAAAAAGAACGCGTAGAAAAGTTGAATTCTGGCAGCCTTACTCTTCGGCAAATGGGTTGATCTTTCTGAGCCTCAGTTTTCTCAGCTGTAAAATGGGGAGGCAGGATTAACTATGAAAACCTTGGTTTTCTGATGTTGTGTAGTTCTGTGGCTCCCTTATTCAAGGTATGAACCACTCTGTTGGCATTATGTCATCTCCGTGCTTGATTGCAATTTAATTAATTCTTCACTCAGGTCTTTAATAATAATATCAAAACAAGTATGTTGGAAGTAGCTCTAATATAGACCTTCAAAAGTTTTTCACATTGTGAACCTGTTATTTATTTCTTGCACCTTATTGTTAAAATCACAAGGTTAAACGTGGATTAATCCGCTCTGACAAGAACTTTTTCTCAGGAAAAAAAAATGAATGTAGTTACTTCTCATAATTCTCTACTTGGCTCAATTTAAAAATTATTTTTATCTTTGAATTCATAAGCTGTGAAATGCCTGGGTATTCCAACCCATCAGAGCCAGGCAAATTTGCCTCTTCAAATTTCCAACCACAGTAGTGACCGTGATTTGCATAGAATTTTTCAGGAGTGAGACAGCAGATGTGCCTGCTCATCACCCCCCACCCCTATCTTTTTTCCAGAAGTACTGTGATTCTCTTTTAAGGGCATGGCGGCGGGGTGGGGGGGGGGGGCAGGTACGCACAGACTAGGACTGGAATCCTTCAAAATCTGACACAGTCCTAAGATCCGGCTACTTTTCCCCATCTTGTCTGTTCCTCTTTGGACCTTGTTTATTTTCTTCACTTTTAACTGCCTTTTTACTCCCTTTTATTTATAAACCAGGAAGGGCTACTGAGTCGCAAGCAACAGAAGCTGACTGTGGCTAATATAAGCAAGAAGAGGGATTTGGAACAGTGGGGGGGGGGGGGGGGGGGGGGGGTGGACTGGGTGCATAAACAGAATAGCAACAGAATGAACCTCAGGACGGACATCCTTCTCTTCCTGTCCTGAGTCTTCGTTTGCTCTTTTGCATCTGAATTCTATTCTCTTGAATCTTCCTTCCCACCCTCACACCCTACATTTAAGACCTTGAATTGGAAATTAACAAAACAAGGAAATTTTCTTTCCCTTAAGTCTTTGGACCCAATCAAGCCTTATTATTCAGTTTTATTTCAGTGTAAGTTTATTTCAGTGTAAGCCCCTCCCCCCCAGGGCTGAGTTTTGTGAAATGTGAGAAAATGTTCCAAAGAGGGTGGTTCCTAAGAGGGAGAGGACTGTGAAATGGACTCACGAGGTCTGCAGGCTGTGTGAGGGGCAGAGTTCACATCTGAGCAGGAGGGTGTGCATGAACGCTCTCCATTTAGGAATGGATTGAAAGTGAGGATAAAGAGAAGGTTTTCTACGTGCCCCATCCTCTGGCTAAAGTCAGAGGGCGGAAGTTCAAGGGGCCAGATGCTGCCTATAGAAGGGAACCAATCTGGAAGGCCAGCAGTTGCGGTTGATTGCAAGTACTGCTTTGTAAGATTCCAAATCTTTTGTCATCTCCATGTTGGTTTACTTCTGCTGTTGGCAATAATAATCATCGTAATAATGTGCACCACGTATTGAGTGTTTATTCAGCACCAGGCACTGGGCTAAGCATTTGGATACAGTACCTAATTTAACCATTGCAATAACCCGGTAAGATAGGGATTACTACTATCCCTACAGAAACCATCTCAAGGAGGTTTTCCGTGTTCTCCCAGATGATACAGGCTGGAGAAGGAGGAAACCAGTGCAAAACACAATGGGCTGGCTAATGATCAGCTTCAGCCACAACCCTCCCTTGGGTCAGAACTGTTACCTGCCCCCACCTCCCATCCTGCCTTATGTAACCCACACAATCTGCCTTACGTAACCCACACAATCTTCCACTCACCTTATCTTACCATCTTGCCTTCCTAATGCAACTGTCCCTTGGGGCAGGGACTCAACAGCTGGTTACAAATCAGCATGGTACTGAGAATCTGGCCTGCATATTCATGTTGGGACCCCCTTGGATTCTTGATCTCCTTTTTCCTCCTTGATGGACCATGGACCAATACATATTACCCTGTTAGGGCTTCCAAGAAAGAAACTTATATTTCACTTCAAAATTTATCCACACTGGGTTGTATGGACTATTGGGGGAGATACTAACCTGTTCACTTATGCAGTAATGGGGTACGGCTGACCTGGAATACCTGGGTTATACTCCCTCTCATCTCCTTGTCTTTAACCAAATGGAAGCAGATGAGAATGTCACCATTGTGGCCCCCAATGTACCCATTTTTTAAAAGTGTTTATTTACTTTTTTTTTTTTCAACGTTTATTTATTTTTGGGACAGAGAGAGACAGAGCATGAACGGGGGAGGGGCAGAGAGAGAGGGAGACACAGAATCAGAAACAGGCTCCAGGCTCTGAGCCATCAGCCCAGAGCCTGACGCGGGGCTCAAACTCCCAGACCGCGAGATCGTGACCTGGCTGTAGTCGGACGCTTAACCGACTGCCCCACCCAGGCGCCCCAAAAGTGTTTATTTACTTTTGAGAGAGAGAGAGAGGCACAAGCGGGGAAGGGGCAGAGAGAGGAGACACAGAATCTGAAGGAGGCTCCGAGCTGTCAGCACAGAGCCTGACGCAGGGCTTGAACTCATGGACCATGAGATCATGGCCCCTACGCTGAAGTCCGACACTCAACCGACTGAGCCACCCAGGTGCCCTCCAATGTATCTATTTCTGAAATATAGATCTTAGTGGTATAGGAAGAGTACCTAGCTGTGGAGAACAACTTAGGGAGATACAATTGTTGGCTTGTATTGAGTTTTGTGTTTCCCTTCAACATTATTATTATAGATTATATTATCCTGGATGTAGAAACAAATGAAAATACTGAGAAGAAAAAAAAAAAGGTCCCCCAAATCATGATACTTAGAAGTAACTATCACTAATGTTTTTTTACATCCTTCCTATTAAAAATGTATCTGTTTGGGGCGCCTGGGTGGCGCAGTCGGTTGAGCGTCCGACTTCGGCCAGGTCACGATCTCGCGGTCCGTGAGTTCGAGCCCCGCGTCGGGCTCTGGGCTGATGGCTCAGAGCCTGGAGCCTGTTTCCGATTCTGTGTCTCCCTCTCTCTCTGCCCCTCCCTCGTTCATGCTCTGTCTCTCTCTGTCCCAAAAATAAATAAACATTTAAAAAAAAAAATGTATCTGTTTGTTTATGGGTCAGCCCATATCTACTGTTTTATAAAATCCTTTTTTACTTGACAATATTACGAATCTATTTAAAAAAAATTTTTTTAAGGTTTATTTATTTTTGAGAGAGGGAGAGACAGAGTGAAAGCTGGGGAGAGGCAGAGAGAGAGGGGGACACAGAATCTGAAGCAGGCTCCAGGCTCCGAGCTGTCAGCGCAGAGCCCAACACGGGGCTCGAACTCACGAACCGTGAGATCATGACATGAGCTGAAGCTGGACACTCAACCGACTGAGCCACCCAGGCGTCCCTTGTGAATCTGTTTTATATCATTAAATGCAGACCTATGAAGGTCTAGTACTTTCAGAAAGAAAATAGTAGGGCACCTGGGTGGCTCAGTCAGTTAAGCATTTGACTCTTGTTTTCGGCTCAGGTCATGGTCTCAGTGTTCATGGGTTCGAGCCCCACATCAGACTGTATGCTGCTGGTGTGGAGCCTGCTTGGGATTCTCTCTCTCTCTCTCTCCCTCTCTGTCTGCATCTCCCCTGCTCACACTTATTCTCTCTCTCTTTCTCCCTTTCTCAAAATAATAAAAATAAACTTAAAAAAGAGAAAATAGCTTTCTCTCTTTCTAAGAATGGTGTAAATTTGCAGCTACTGTGAATGGAGAGAACCTAACACACATGTGAACTAGTTCAGCATGTAAGTAAGCAGAGTGAAAGGGAAAGACTGAGTCCCGGTAATAGTGCTTGACTCCCTAGATCCAGCTTTGCCTGAAGCTGTCTCTTCAAGAGATAGTAAAGCATAGTGGTTAGGAGTTCAGTGACTGGAAGCAGACTGCCTGAGTTCAAATTCTGGCTCTGCTAGTATGACTAAAAAAAGATTATAGATGTAATGCACTTAGAATAGAACCTGGCTAACAGCCCTCAATAAACATCAGCCATTATTATACTGCAAACTTTTCAATTACATCCATCCATAAATTCTTTTTTGCTTACTTATTTTGATTGATAGGAGCATATACTTTTCAACTAGATCTGCATCTTTCAACCTACTTGAAAATTTTATTGACAGTACAATAAAGTCAACCTCTGTTCTCAAGCAATCCCCTAACACTCCTCTTGCTTTGGATCCTGAGCTTATCTACCTGATACTTTAGATGCTTCTAGGAAAGTAACCACCTATCCACCCTGGATCTAGTTCATGGCAAGTGTTCAGTAAATGAACATTAAATAAATAGGTAACCACCCCCGAAGACCCCTCTGCCTGGAGGACAACAATCTTAGCATGAAGATAGAGCATAACTTACCTTAAAAGACTGAATTTTCTGTTCATTGATCACCCCCTTCATGCCCTCTCTGCACAGATAAACATGATACGTAGTCACTTTGCACTTACACTGTCAACTCCCTTGACCTTCTCTCACTGCTGTATTTTCTGGTTAAAGTCGACTTTCTTCCCACTCAGTGCCCGGTGCCTGCACCCACACAGCTGAGCACAGCAAACGCACAAGCATGGTGACTAATCTCACTTAGAATTCATCATTCCGGATCTCAAGTGGACCCTTCACATTTCCTAGCAATCATGCTCCATTTCCCGCGTCCATTCATTCTTCACTCTCCTATGTAACAATTTGGTTCCTTCTCTCCTCTTCTTGAACCTCAGACATCTCCTCCCCATCCTGATCAATCTGATAGCCTCGCTTCCTCTGTACTTCATGGGTAAATAGAAGCAACTGGAAGAGAACTCTTACCATCACCTCTACCCACCTGCCTGTAGCTATGTTCACATGCTTTATTTTCTCTCTTGTTAATGTTCATGGTCTATGTTTTTCTTGATAAGGCCAGCCCCTCCATTTGTGTACTATATCTCACCCACTCAAGGACATGGCCCCAACAAGCCTTCCCTTTTTCTCCCCCATGATCAGTGTCCCCTCTCCACTGGGTCCTTCTCATCAGCATATCAATGAATTGATATCTCTTCCATCTTAGAAAAGAGAAAAGCAATACTGTCTTGACCTCACTTCTCAGCCCAACTGGCATACCATCCCTGTCAATAGCTCACCTCCTCAAGAGTGCTCTACTCCCTGGTTCCCAAATCTTTCCACCCACTCACCATTGAGCCCATCCCAGTCAGGCTTATGCTTCCTCCTCTCCTCTGAAACAGTTATTCTTGAGGTCACTAGTGACATCCATAGTGCGAAACTCAAGACACCTCTTCATCTTAGTGGGACCTGGCCCATGCACAGCATGTGACACAGCGGATGTCCTTTGCTTCCTGAAATTTTGTTCACCAGGATTTGAAGGTGTTGCATTTTTCTGGTGTTTTTCTCACTTTTCTGCTTCTCTTAAGCTTCCTTTGATGGCTTCTTTTTACCTCCAGGACCGCTCACTTGGGACTATCCCAGAGATTGGTCCTTGAACATCATCTCCTTCCTGTGAACACTCCCTCCCTTAGCGACACCTTGGGTCTCCTGGTGTCTACACCCCTTGTATACTGCTGCATCTCAAATTCGTAGCTCCTTCCCCCGGAGTGTCTGCCGATGCGTCTCCAACCAAACGTGTCCCAAACTGAACTCTTCCTAGTTCCCTAAAACCTGCTTTCACCATAATTTTGGTCATCCAAGTAAATGGCAATTCTCCTGTTCCATTTGGTCAAGCCAAGAATAACCCAGAGTTAGCCTTGACCTCTCTTTCTCGCATCCCCCGCGTCCGATCTGTGAGCAAATCCTTGCTGTTTCCCTGCTTAAAATGCATACTGAACTTGACTGCCTCTCACCACCTCCACAGCTGTCATCCTAGCTGGCTTCTAACGTGTTCGTGAAGCGTGGAGGTTGAAGTGGGCACCCCTGTGGCCTCGGCAGCACAGATCTCCCAGCTGTAGCAGACCCTCCACCTCATGGACACCTTTGGGGCCTGGAGGATCCTGCAGTATTAGTGGGAGTGTGACCTCCCTGGCTTGTTGCCAGGTGGGTGTGGCTGTGGTCCCTGGGGCAGCAGTGACAGTCACAGATCCTCCAGAACCCAAAGTGATGGAGCAGTCATGGGCTCTGCTAACATTTTCCCTTTTGCTCCCACAGCCTGGGGCTGGCTCCTGCAGTTACTAATTTCTGAGTAACCCCACCCTCCCCTTCTTGCTCCATCCACCCTTCTGTCACTTTTAGAACCAATCTCCCATGTTGAATAATTTCTGTCTGAAATACCTAGGATGTTTCTGTTTTCCCGATGAGACACTGATCAATATAGTCTCCACCTGGCCTTCCTAAAACATTCTCAACAGTGAGGGTCACCCTTCTGTTTAAAGCTGTCTGTGGCTTCTCAGCTCATTCAGACGGTGGACCCACCCCAGGGGCTAAAGAATTGTCAAGATGGTAAGAATTGTTTGGAGACAAAAAGCCTGAAAGAAAACTGCCAACTACCCACATCATTCCCCTCCCTCCTGCCCCCCTCGCCCCACTATTCTCCAGCAACAAGGAATCTCATTTTGGCCTCATTCCAAAATGAGAACTAATCGGAGGACTCTGGCAGGGGACCCAGGAATAAATACCCCATAAGTGGGTGGTTTTAACTTCTCCCCTTGGTTCATACCAGCACACCTCTCTTCTCTACTCCATTTGAGATCTCCCTGCCTGGAGCTCATCTTAGTCAAGCTTTCTATAAAACAAGTGACTGCAGGGTGGACAGTACGGGTTCGCAGTGGTATGCCTGGCAAGTGGTACCCAGGGGCCGGCTGCTCAGCCCCTGCACCTGTCCCCTGCCCTCTGAGACCCCCGATGCCTCCAAGTACTGAGCTTTTGACAATTCCCTCTGGCAGTTGTTCCTCTCTTCAGTTCAACTTTCTCAGCTCTGCTGTGTCAAGCAGTGCTTCTGGTTTTTTCTTGTCATTTCTCATTAGCTGTTGTGTCCTCTTGCTTTCTTTGTCCTTGAGGATTAACACCTGTATTTCATTCCCTCAGACGCCATGGTATACAATCTGTGTGACGGGGCGTTCTGAAAGAACCTTGAACTTCTCCAACACAAAGCACTCAGGTGGTGGCTCTCAAGCTAATCTCTATGTGCCAACGAGTCTGCTCTTCCAGGTTTGAGCCCTCAGCTCTGACAGCTCTCAAATATGGACACTGCAGGCAGCAAGCAGCAGGCAAGTAAACAGTTGGAGAAGGTCAGCTGGTGGGTAGGTGGAAAACCTAATTAATTTGTACCATTCAAGTAGTACAGGAATCACCCCTTTTGTAGAACGTACAAGGGTGCGGCCAAAGATAAGAGGCCCTTTGGCCACCCCCCAGCAATTTCTCTCCTCTCCCCCAAAGTTCCTAATGTTAGCATAGTTTGTGAGGTACACTTTCGGTCTTTCTTCTGTGCTTTCATGAAAACTAGGAAAACCCAGCAGAGTTTAATAGGGGTTTGGAGTGGAAAGGGCATGTACGATGAAGACATTCTCTGCACCTTGCTTTTTTTTGTTTGTTTGTTTTACCCACTCAACATGGAAATGCCTGTAGATTTAACTCGGTCCCTGCCAAGTATTTCATCAAATACGTGATGTCTCAGCTTATTGACGATTTATATTGTTTATATATCATGGTTGATTTAGCCATTTCCCTGTTAATAGTTTAGGTTTGTATCCATTGTGATTAAACTTGGCTGCCTATAACCAAGAAACCCAAAGTAGCAGCAGTTTGAATAGGACATTCATTTGTCTCATTTAAAGGAAGTCCAGAAGGAGGCGGTCTGAATCATCAGCATGGCGGCTCCCTGAAGTTAACAGCCACCTGGGCTCTTGGTAACCTTGGGTGTGTCCCACCTTCCTGTGGTTGAAGTTGGGTGCTGCGGTCCCCATAATCATCACATCTCCATCCCAGCAACTGCATGGAAGAAGGGGAAGAGATTTCCGAGAAATCCCACATGAATGTTGCGCACCTTTCGTTGGCTGGAATTCAATCACACGGCTACCTCTGGCAGCAAGGGGTAGCCGTGGATGGATGGAAATGTTACTAGGTTCTGTTGGTTTGAGAGAGAAGGTGGATATTTGGCAGGCAGTCAGCAGTGTCTGCTTCAAGTCGTTTCCAGTCTGTTTGTACAATGATGCTTCAACGAACATCTTTGAACACGGGATCACAGTCAAATACCCCCAACCAACTAGAATAGCTTCCAGAGCTGCAAGGGGATCTGGGAGCTAACCTCTGTCTGGAATTAACTCATTAACTCTTGATCACAGAACAGTATGGGGCAGAGGGGAGAAGGTTAAAGTGGCCTGGGCAGTGGGAGTCAAGGGCGCTTGCAGGACTTGAGGTGGGGGCTGTCTCCCAACCAAAAGAGAAGTATTTCAGTATCTTAGCAACTGGTAGAGTCCTGGCTACACTTGCCCTTAGTATGTGTGCATGCTGGTGTTTCTCTGAGTAGATACACTAGGTCATAGGGTGTGTGTGTGTTTTATATTTTAATAGATGCTCCCAAATTGTTTATGCTAATCCATACCCTCCCAGCAATTCCCCTCAACCTCATCACCTCTACATATTAAGATATTATATTTTAAAAATAATTTTGCCAGTTCATATGGAAGAAAAATGATATCTAGTTATTGTTTTTATATGCATTCCCCTGATTATCACTGTGGGTAAGATTCTTTTTTGTTTCTTGGCCATTTCAATTCCTTGTCTATAAACTGACTATTCCCAGAGCTTGCCAATTTTGCTGGAATTTATTTTTGTATGTAATCTGACGTAGCGCTCTAATATTTTCCAATTAGATAAGCAAATGTCTGAAATCAATTACTAAATAGTCCCCTCTTTTCTTGCAGGTACAAAATACTATATTTCCCATCTGTTGATTCTTTCTTTGGTTCCATTGATCTATTTGTCAATATTTGCAAACAATATTGTCTTAATATGCATTAATTTTGTAATAATTTTAAGGCTTTCCCAAAATAATATTCAAGCAAGAATCAAAGAATAGGCAGAATGCTTTTGGAAAATAAAAATAAGAATGATACGCATTTGACCCTTGAACAATATGGGGTTGGGGGTGCCAATCCCCCACGTAGTCGAAAATGGAGGTATAACTTTTGACTCCCCAAAAGCTTAACAACTAATAGCCTAGTGATGACTGGAATCCTTATTGATAACATAGTTAACACATATTTGGTACATTATATGTGTTCTATACTGTATTCTTTTTTTTTTTTTTCAACGTTTATTTATTTTTGGGACAGAGAGAGACAGAGCATGAACGGGGGAGGGGCAGAGAGAGAGGGAGACACAGAATCGGAAACAGGCTCCAGGCTCTGAGCCATCAGCCCAGAGCCTGACGCGGGGCTCGAACTCACGGACCGCGAGATCGTGACCTGGCTGAAGTTGGACGCTTAACCGACTGCGCCACCCAGGCGCCCCCTGTACTGTATTCTTAAAGTAAGCTAGAGAAAAGAAAATGCCATTAAGAAAATCATAAGGAAGAGAAAATATGTTCACAGTACTGGACTGTATTCATCAGGAAAAAAATCCACCTGTCAGTGGACGTGCATCGTTCAAAGCTGTGTTATTTTAACGGTCAACTGTACTTTTTGCAAGATCTTAAAGTAAATGATAAAGTTACAGTGTTAAAACAGTGTGGTGTTAGCTCAAGACAGGACAGACAGAATGATCAGTGGGGTGAAAGAGAAAGCTCACACCCGGGCCCTCGTGTTTGGTATGCCATCTGGCTGTTGAAATTCAGGCAGTTTCTTTGCCGAAAGAAATTCCAGATGGAGCAAAGTATTTAATGTTGGAAATTAGGCCATAAAATAATTACAAGAACAATTTGTAATAAAAAACTTAATAAACCTACAAGTAGTGGAAGATACCATGGAGGGTAAGACTGGTAAATTTGGCTGCATGGCTACATACATAATTTACACTTGTATACCTAAAAGTCTCAAATAAAATTAAAAACAAAGAAAAATATTGTATCAAGAAAAGTATTGGCAATGTATGTGACATACAAGTTTAATACACTCCTATATAAAGAGTCTTAAAAAATCAATAAGAAAAAATGACCACTGCAATGGAAAAGTGGTCAAAGCACATGAATAGCCACGTCAGAAAAGAAGAAATACAAATGACTAATATACAAAAGGAATTAATGAACATTAAAGAAGTGAAAAATAACAAATGATAAAATGATATTAACTAGAACTTATTACCAACCAAGATGGCCAATACTTTTTTGAATTATTGAATTTTTGAATTATTGAAACTTTAGAAAGTGTTCATACCTTTTAACTCAGAGTAGGAATTTATCCCAAGAAAACACATTATGGATACTTACAAAGGTTTGCGTGTAAGGTGATTAGTTCATCAGAGCATTTTTTTTATAAGAAATTGGAAGCTCTCTTAAAACTGCATCCCGTTGGTTTTCGCTTACATAAATTATAGTCCCTTCTCTCTCAATGCCAATCCCATATCTCCACCCCAATTCAAAGTATACTAGGAAGAGGTAGGAGGTCATAGAATAGAGAAGGAACAAGGTTGGCATCTCCCATGTGTCTGAACTTGGCCCCTTAATGATCTAGCCTCTTGGCTCTCAGCCTGGCTACACATGAGAATCACCTTGCTTATTATATTCAGCCCCACCGATTGGTTCTGGGTGAGGTCTAGGCCTAGTATTATTTTTAAAGCTCCCTAGGTGATTCTAGTGTGCAGCCAGGGTCAAGAACCATTGCTAACCAGCACTCCCTTTAAGTTGATTAATTACATAGGCTATTGACCAAAGCTGGAACTAACAGCCTCCAGAAGCCCCAGGGAAGCCAAACCATTGCTTGAGCCTGGCCGATCGCGAGTGGGCAGCGGCCAACCTCATGCCCCAAGAGACGGGCCTCCTTGGCCTTGCTACAGCCCGGCCAGCCAAGTGTCGGTTAGATTTAATACCAAAGAGGTCACGGGTGACCTTGACAAACACACTTACCGGCGCGGGATTCTTGACTGTTCTGTGACAAACTGCCATAACAAAGCTACACACCAGTTCGTGTTTCCATTTTTAGCCTCTTTATTACCTCCATCTGTTGGTGGAGACGCGGCAGCAAACACACGGAGTGTGAGCTGCAGTGTTATCTGGTATCGTATAAATAAGGACCGCCAGACTCCTACGGTCTCCCACTTAGGGTGGGGGCTAATGCTTCCTCTGTGGGTGACTCCTTCTGTCCTTTCCCCTCCACCTCTATGACATGTTTGCAGTTTACACTCCATTTCACACAAACAACTTCCTAACACTTCCTTGCTTATACAGTGATGGCTTGAGGCTTAGCTACAGACCTTGAAAATGCTTATTTTCATCAGTGACTGCCTCTTCCCTCATCCCTCCCCCAGCCTCCCACCCTAACCCCTGTCTAATGATATTGGGAGCTCTAAGGACCATCACTCATTTCAGATCATTTATTAACATATAAAGGAGGTGATGCATTAATGTCTAGAACCGCCCCCCCCCCCACTTCTAAGTATGAGTCAATAAAAGGGAAGGGGGAAAGATGTGGATTGCATTTATTGGGGTTCTCTAATTTTCTGTGCCCTTTCCACTGTGCTTGGGTTCCTTAGAGAGCGAGAGAGAGAGAGCAGGGAATTGGGCACATTCCAGGACAGTGTGTTTTGACTTTCAGTCATTTACATGGCATCTTCATAATTTCTGCCCTACCCGTCCGTGCACCAATAGGATTACTTCTATAAAATTTCTTTATGTCACCCCTCCTTTATTCTTAGATATTTTTTAAGTGAGCCTGACTAGTGTTTCCTAGTATGGATGTATCCGTTTCTTTAGTCATTCACCCGCTGAAGGACATTTGGGTTGTTTTCCAATTTTGCCCATTACAAATAGAGCTGCTGGGAACATGCATGTATGGATTTTTATGTGGACATACCTTTTCATTTCTCTGGGATAAGTAAATGCCCAAGAACTGAACTGTTGGATCAAATGGTGATTGCCTGTTTACTTTCTAAGAAACTGCCAAATTGTTTTCCAGACTAGCCATACTGTCTTATGCTATGTGAGCCGTCCAGTTTCTCTGCATCCTCACCAGCATCGGGTGTTGTTGCTGTTTTTTATTTTAGCCATTCTGATAAGTGCCTAGTGATCCCTTATTGTGGTTTTAACTATGTCTCCCTGATACTTAATCATGTTGAACATCTTTCCATGGACTCATTTTGCATCTTTATATCCTAATGAGGGAAAGGCTTTTCATGTCTTGCGCCCACTTTCTGATTTTTTTTGGTCTGTTTTTTTACTACTGACTCTTGAGAGTTCCTTATATAGTCTAAATACTAGTCTTTTGCTGGATATGTGGTTTGCACATCTTTTCTCCCAATCTGCAGCTTTTCTTTCCATTTTTTTTTCCACAGTTTCTTTGCGGCACAGGAGTTTTTAATTCAATGATGTCAAAATTATCAATCTTTCCTTTTACAGAGTTGGCTTTGGTGTCATGTCTAAGAACCCTGTGGCCCTAGATCCAGAATGTTTTCTCTTGGGTTTTTTTTTCCTACAAGTTTTGTAGGTTTACATTTTATATTTATTTGGATGATCCATTTTTAGTAAGTTTTTCTATAAAATATGAGATTTAGGCCAGGGTTCAGATGTTCCCCAGATTTTCTATGTAAATACTAATATAAACATGTTATTATGAAAATGAGTTACATCCTATCTTACATCCTGTTCTGTAGCCTAATTTTCTCACAGAGCCCTATACTGTGGACATCTTCACACACCCACTAAATGTATCCATTTTAATCTGTGTGATAGTTTCTAAAGGCCGTATAATAAGTCATTGCGCTGATGTATCATGCTTTATTAAGGCAGGCATATTTTAAAACCTTCTTACACTGTTCTAATACCCATTTAATGGAATTCTTTCTAGCTTAAAGCAGGCAGCATCAGTATCTGTTGCTTGAAGCTAAAAACTCACACAAGCATATAAGCGGCTTTCCAAGAGGTTATTTAAGCAAACGTCACGTGTCAAATATGTCAGGGAACGTGCTACAGCCTCGAAAAGAGTTCTTTCCTTGAATCCTTTGGGCCTCAGTGTTTGAGTGAATCAGAGAATCTTGAGCTTCAGGCTTACCCTCATCTTTGTGTGTGTTAAAATACTCCCCAACCCATGGTGGTCATGCCCTTTATGTTTCTATTTCAGTGTGTATTTGAAGATTTATGAAGTTTTTTTTTTTTAAAAGGACCTGAGTCACTGCCAATGTTGAGGTTGGGGCTTTAGAGGTCATCCATCTAGCTCAGTGGTTCTTCCCCGGGAGCGCTTACCAGCATCATCAGGGGGGCCTTTTCAATTTGTACCTGTTCAGCCCTTGCCTGACCTTTCTAGATTATACTCTTCTGGGATGGCACTTGGACCTGTGTGCTTGGGGAAGCCTCTCAGGTGATTGTCTCCCACACTTGGACTGCAGCACCCCTGCTGTGATCCAGTCTCACTCCCTTTCAAGTATTCCAAAGTAGGGATTTCTTCTTAAAAATTCTCTTGGGGCACATGCATGGCTCAGTCAGTTGAGCAACTCAGGTGATGATCTCACAGTTCATGGGTTCAAGACCCACGTCAGGCTCTGTGCTGACAGCTCAGAGCCTGGAGCCTGCTTCAGATTCTGTGTCTCCCTCTCTCTCGCCCCTGCCCCGCTCACACTCTTTGTCTCTCAAAAAATGAGTAAACCTTAAAAAAAATTTTTTTAATAAAAATTCTCTTGATTACCACCAGAGCTCACATAGAGCTCAGTCCTGAAGCAGCCCATTCAGCCATTCAAATTCTTTGACCACAGAAAGTTTTCTCTACTGGGTATGAGTTTATTTGCCTTAGAACTGTCCACAGGTTATTGTTTCATGATAAAGCCATGGTTCTTGCCCTTAACTACCCCTTTAACCCATTTTGGGGAGATGTAAGAAAATGTGCTTCCCCGGGTCCCACCCCCAGAGGGTCTGCTCTACTGGTGTGGGGTGCGGCTGTGTTAGTACCCGTAAAGCTCCCCAGGCGATTTGAATGCAAAGGCAAAGTTGAGCACCAGTGGATGCTCGTCAAGGGACGAGGGGGTCACAAATGGAAATGCCTACAGTGGTCAGGCAGGCAATGAAGTGGGACTGTGGTGAGCTAGAGAGCTCTAGATTCATCCAGAAGGGACCTCAGCTACTCAGCTCCAGGCAACTGTTGCCGTGCAGGAGGGTGGGCCCAGTGTTGTAAAATGTAGGAATTTTCTTTTTTTTTTAAAGAAAGGCTGGGATTCCAAATCTTTATGTGAAATCCTAGGATTCTTAAACATGAGCAAGTGATATTAAAAGAAAAGCACTGGGAGGCCAGATCCAGCCAGGGGGCTTGGGCCTCTGCTCTGAAACATTCCAGCACAGGAATTCCTTCTGAGGTTTCTCAAGCTTGGCACAATCAACATTTGGGGCTGGATAATTCTTTGTTCTCAGGGCTGGCTGGCACACTGGTAGGATATTTACAAACACCCCCGGCCTCTACCTACTAGATGACAGTAGCAACCCCGCCTCCTCCCATTGGTGACACCCAACATCTCTCTCTCCTGGGCAGCAGAATTGCCCCTGAGAACCACTCTTCTGAACCGATGCTGGTTGATTGCTTCCCGTGATGAGGAACTCACTCCGGAAGCCACCCATCTATTGTTTGACAGGTCTAAGATAAGGAAGTTGTTTATTTTTCTCAGTGGAACTTACCCTCGCCATAAGTTCCATCCATGGGTTATAGATAGTTCCATTTTCCGATGCCACCCAGAAGCAGGCCTTCCAAATTTTCAAGTTGCCTCCTGTGTTCCCCTGCCGAGTCTTCTGTCCTTCCCACTAAGTTCCTGGATTTGTTTCACAAGGCACATTTTCCAGACACTTTGCCCTCTGCCAAATGCCCTCCAGGTTTTTGATATCCCTTGTAAAGTGCGGTGCCCAGCCAAACACAACATTCCAGGTGGAGGCTAACCAGCAAGGCCAGCATAGGAGCTATTTCCTGCCTTGCTCCGAACACTATGCTTCTATTAATGCATCTTGGGATCACATTAGTTGTTTTTTTGGCAACCACATCCCACTGTTGACTCAGGCTGAGCTTGTGGTCAATTAAAACCCACAACTCTTGGTCATGCTGCTCTTAGGCCAGTTTTACTCCATCCTGTGCTACGGCATTTGTGTGTGTGTGTGTGTGTGTGTGTGCATGCACACACACACACACACATGCATGCACGTATGCTTGCAAGATGCACTTTAACCTAGTTTTACTATATTGCATTTACTGTTGTTAAATTTCACCTCCTTGGTTTCAGTGTATCATTATCTAGTATACTAAATATTTTGAATCCATATTCATCATTCCACAAAAGAGCTGTTATGCCCCATTTTCTGTCATTCACAAGTTATTAAGCTTGTCCAGGGCAGTCTGGGCAAGAATATTGTGGAAACTCCTGAGACAGCTTTCCTCCCAGATGACATGGGCTCAGTAAGATTTCAGCATCCCATCCCTCAGTTGCACATTCCTGCCATTTAGCCACAGGATACCAGGTGAGAACTTAACCCGTTAAAATCGAGATATGATATTATTCAGCCTTTAAAAGAAAAGCGATTCCGACACATGCAGCAAGACGGACGAGCCTGGAAGACATTATGCTAGGTGAAAGAAGCCGGTCACAAAAAGACCAATATTATGGGATTCCTCTTACAATCAGAGAGCAGTCAAAGTCACAGAGACGGAAAGTAGAACAGTGATTGCCAGGGACGGGGACAAGAGGGGACCCTCGAGTTAGTGTTTCATGGGTACGGTTTCAGTTCGGGAAGATGAAAAAGTCCTGGACGTGGAGAGTGAATGTACTTAGTGCCACTGAAATATACACCAAAGTGATTAAAGTTGTAAATTTTATGTTCTATATATTTCACCCCAATACAAAAATAACAAGATACATTATATAGTAGGGGCACCTGGGTGGCTCAGTTGGTTGAACGTCTGACTTTGGCTCAGGTCATGATCTCACGGTTGGTGAGTTTGAACCCTGCGTCAGGCTCTGTGCTGGCAGCTCAGAGCCTGGAGCCTGCTTTGGATTCTGTGTGTCCCTCTCTCTCTGTGCCTCCCCTGCTCATGTTCTCTCTCTCTCTCCAAAATAAATAAACATTAAAAAAATATTTTAAAAAAATGAGGTATGCAACCTGCCCAGAGTTTCCTGCACCTGAGGAACACTTCGTGGGCTTCCAGAAGACAAGGTAAGTAAGGTCTTACAAGCTATTTGGAGTATTTAATAGGAAGCATGAAAATCCAAAGTATGACACATGTTGTACTTGTTGGCAGCAGGGGAGCAATGTCCCTTATGTTCCCCAAACTGTCCCACCTCTGGTGGAGGAGATCCTTGGAGACAATAAACCATTAGTTCATGGTCATCGGGAGACATGCCCCCCGACCCCGACCTCCCTGGTGAAGGAACTCACTTGTACACATACACACACACAACACACACAACTAAGCACCTGGGTGTTCACCTGCTCATGGCCCTTCCAGTGAGGTCATGGATGAGAAGAAACTCCTCCACCCACCTGACAGGGCTCCCTTCATCAGACGGCACTGGGAACCGGGGGGTGGGGGGGATGTGCCTAAAGCTTGGATGCATAACCTGGTTGCCAAGGCTGGTGCGGTACAAAAAGACCCATGAAACGAAGCGAGGGGCTGGCGTTGACAATTACATCGGGTCTGAGGACCCAACCTCATTTAATGACGCAAGATTCTCTTTGCATACGTCTGTTGCTCTTTAAATTTCATTTTTAACGATTCCTTATTTTAAACCTGAAGACAATTTTCTTTGTTGGAAACAAAGTAAGACCTGAGTTCTACCTCTAATCTGTCATCTGTTGGCACGATCCCGTCATTTATCTCCTTGCTTCAGAAGTGCCCCCAAATCAATTTTTCTCATCCTTAACATTTTTGCAAACCTTAGCTCTTTTTCCCCACCAGCCTCCCTGAAACCGTTCTTATCCATGCTTAACAACTTTTGTATTCATCTTTGGTTTTGTGCCTGTCTTTCCATTTTTATGAACTGATCTTAAAATGATCAGGACTTGCCAGCGAATTCCCTGGGAGAATACACTAGTTTCTTTAGGGCCTCGCTCTTCCCACCTTCCCCCCCCCCCCATAGGAATTATATAGAAAATTATTAAATATTCTTTCATATGAATTACACATACTCTGGTTTGCATTTTTGGCCATGGGACTCTGGCCTATGAAAATGTCTAGATCGAACAGATAAGCCATAGGGTACAGTAACATATTTGGGCTTCATGGCAGCCCTATGTGCTAGGCAGGCCAGATATTAATATCCTCACCTCCCAGCTAGGAAAGGTGAATCTCGGGGAGGTCACCTCAGGTTACACATGCAAAACCACACAACAACAGTATTGATGGGGCACCTACCATGGACTGGGCACTGTTCTAGACTGTGGGGATCCAGAGGCAAACAAAACAAAACAATGGTCTCATGGAACTTGCATTATAGTGGAGAAGAACAAACAGTAAACAAGTAAATATAGAGAGTATGCCAGGTGTGATAAGAAGAGAAAGGATGTTGATTTATATCAGATCAAGGCAGTGCTCGCTTTGGCAGCACATATAACTATATCAGATCAAGGCATATATTTGAAGGA
Source organism: Leopardus geoffroyi (assembly GCF_018350155.1). Classification (NCBI taxonomy): domain Eukaryota; kingdom Metazoa; phylum Chordata; class Mammalia; order Carnivora; family Felidae; genus Leopardus; species Leopardus geoffroyi. The sequence continues at coordinate 23,929,061 of NC_059340.1, forward strand.
TGTGAAGGAAATGAGGAAGCCATGTGGATAAGTGGGGAGAGACAGTTTCAGACAGAAGAGCCAGTGCAAAGGCCCTGAGGTGGGAATGTGTTTGGAGTCTTAGGCAATAGCAAGGAGGCTAATGTGTTTGAAACAAAGTAAGTGAGAGAGAGCATGGCAAGATATAACATCAGAGGGTTCTAAGTCATGTAGGATTATATGGGTTATTGTAAGATCTTTGGTTTTTATTCCGAGGCATAAGGAAAGCCACTGGACTTCCTAGAGAGTTGGATGTGGGGTGTTAGCAAAAAAGAGGAGTCAGTGATAATTCAACAATTGAAAGTTTGGAGGTGCCATTAATTGGAATGGGAAGGATTGTGGAGGAAAGAAGTGGGCATGGGGAGCAAGAGCCAGTGTGGACGTATCAGGTATTGGGATAAGGAAAATAAAGGAGGAGCAAGTAGGGTTGGGGGCAGAGGAGGCTGAGGATATAGAGGCATCTATTGATCACAGGACAGGGGTTCCAGAAGGTCCACAGAAAGGTTTGAGAGAATGCTGTAGGAGGCGTGGAGAAGTATGGGGCTGAGAACATGACTTCAGACTCGCATACTGATCAGGCTTGCTTCCTTGGCCATAGCATTTAGAGGTCTGAGTCTCTCACACTGAACAGGCTCAACACCAGTCCACTGATCTTCAGCCTCAAATGTGTGCCCTTGCCATTGTTTCTCACTTCAGTAAGTGGCAACCATCTTGCCAGTATTCACACCTGAAACCTGGAACCTTCTTCCGTCCTCCCTTTCTCCACCCCTTCCCCAGTGCAATCTGTTGGGAAGCCCTCTTCTGTCATCCTCCTGTAAGAGATCCTAAATCCAACTACTTCTCTTCCCCACTGTCATGTGCCAGTCCAGGACTTCATCATTTCTTGCCCAGGGTATGCAAAACTCTCCTCATTCATGTCTCCTCCCCACCTTGGCCTGCTAATCTGTTCTTCACACAGCAGGCTAGAGATTAATCTTTTTTAAAAAACATCCATCAAATCACACCACTTCTTTGCTTAAAACTCTTAGGGGAAAAAAAAGTTCAGCTCCTCCTGCAAGTCCCAAAGTTCTGCATCTTTTCATTTGGAGATCTTTGCAATACTGTTCCCTCTGCCAAGATCTCTGGCATGCTTAACTGTTGTCTTCATACCTGAACACCAACTTGGATGCACAGCGATTTAGTCTTCTTTCCTCCAAGTTATATAGGCACCATTGGGTCTATCATGGCATTTATTGCTGAAGCAGAAAGGTCTGAGCCACCCACATCCTTTTTTAAAACATATTTTGTGGGGCACCTGGGTGGCTCAGTTGGTTAAGTGTCTGATTTTGGCTCAGGTCCTGATCTCACAGTTTGTGAGTCTGAGTCCCACATCAGGCTCTGTGCTGACAGCTCAGAGCCTGGAGCCTACTTCAGATTATGTGTCTCCCTCTCTCTCTGCCCCACCCCCTCGTGCTCTGCCTCTCCATCTCTCTCTCTCTCTCAAAAGTAAATAAACATATAAAAAAAATTAAAATAGGGCGGAGGACCATGGAGACCCTGAGCTTGTCTCATCCTTGAAACACAGCTAGATCAGCACCAGACCATTTTGAACATTCTAGAAAATTGATCTGAGATTTAACACAACATCTGCATAACTTGAGCCATAGAACTCAGCAGGAAGGCAGTGCAGAGAGATGAGCTGGGGAATAGAAAAGCTCCAGCAGGTAGGGAGCTCTTTTTGCAAAGAGAGGACAGAGAGAAAGGAGGACTGTGTGGCACATCGGGAGCACAAGAAAAGCACTCCTGTTAAAGTAGCTAGAGAGAGAAAAAAAAGAGTGAAAACAGGGGGACTGAACAAGAAATCTGTTTCCCAAAACCATTGACAGGAAGAAAGGAGAGAGTTTCAATACCACCAGGATTCTATAAACAGTGGAGTGCAGAGTGAAATTTCAGAGCTCAATGCCTGATGGTTCTCTGGTGAGGAAGCAGGCCAACTTCCCAGGAGCAGGCAGTGGGGTCTGAGGGGTCTGTGTGCCACATGGGAAGAAGTAGTTCCCCTGCTTGGAGTGCATTTGGTAGAGGCCCTATGGCCTCCCCACAGGCAAAGGTCCCAGGGGACCCTGGAGAACAGCCATGTTTGCGGGTATTGGGACAGTGACACCAGAGTGCGGTGAAACCGGACGTTGGCTGTGTGATGGGATTTGCCACAATCTCTGAACCTCTGCTGCTGCGCGATCACATGAAAGTTTTCTGGGGCAAGCCAGCACCCAGCCATTCTCAGTGAGACCGTCCTCCAGAAAGTTGGCCCAGGTCCAACCCACTGGGGTCTCTGGTAGGGGGTTTTGAAACACAATCCCATCTGAGATAAAACTCTAGAGGCAGGTGCAGCCTGGCAGGTGGACAGCTTGGACACAAGATAGAGGCAGGGAGTGGACGGAGGCCTGAGACAAAGGAAGGGTGCTTGATTGTGGGTCGGTTAGTGCACAAAGTTCCTGCGTCGGAGACTAGGGAGCTGGATGAAACCATTTCCACCTAGCTAAGAAACACCACATAGTGGCGAACAAAGCCATTACACCAAGCCCCACCCAACTGCCCCTCCAAGAACATCCCCTAGAAGACCAGCACAAGTCACTCCACCCACTTAGTGTAAGGACTATAGAGGGTGCTTCATAGTTTCAGTTCTAGGGGAAACTGGATATAGCTTCATTAGGGTTTCATTCTGTTTGCTGGTTCACTTATTTATGTGCTTTGCTTCTGTTTTTGCTTAGATTGTTTTCTTTTTCTTTTTTTCCCTTTCTTGTCTTCCTCATTCTTGGATACAGAAAGAGGAAAACTTATTTTTGTTTTTATGTATTTTTTACTTTATTTTGTATTTTAAAAGTTTTTTATTCTATTTCATTTTATTCTATCTTATTATATATTTTTTTAATTTTTAAATTTTTTTCTTACTTTTTTTCCCCCTTCTCTTTCCATTTTTTCTCTATTCTATCAAGATTCCTTCAACAAGCAGACCAAAATACACCTAGGACATAGCTTCCTTTACTTGATTTTTTTGTTTTGTTTTTAACTTTTTAATATTAATTTTTTATTTTATTAATTTTTTCTTCCTCCAAAATGACAAAATGAAGGAATTAACCCCAAAAGAAAGAACAGGAAGAAATGACAGCCAGGGGCTTAATCAACACAGTATAAGCAAGATATCTGAAATAGAATATAGAACCATGATAATAAGAATACTATCTGGGGTTAAAAAAAGAATAGAATCCCTTTCTGTGCAGATAAGAGAGGTAAAATCTAGTCAGGACGAAATTAAAAATGCTAAAACTGAGATGCAATCTCAAGAATGCCACAACAGCAAGGATGGATGAAGCAGAGTAGTGAATCAGCGATTTAGAAGATAAAATATGGAGACTAATGAAGCAGAAAAAAAGGGACACAAAGGCGAAGATCACAATACAAGTCTTAGAGAACTCAGTGACTTATTAAAAAGGAATAACATCCAAGTCATAGGATTCCCAGAAGATGAAGAGAGAGAAAAAAGGGGCAGAAAGTTTATGTGAGAAAATTATAGCAGAAGACTTTCCTCATCTGGGGAAGGACACAGACATGAAAATCCAAGAAACACAGAGAACACCCATTAGACTCAACAAAAAATGACCAACCATCACCAAGGCATATTACAGTCAAATTCACAAAATACACAGACAAGGAAAGAATTATGAAAGCAGCAAGGGAAAAAAGTCCTTTAAATTTTTTTTAATGTTTTTTTTTTTTATTTATTTTTGAGACAGGGAGAGACAGAGCATGAACAGGGAAGGGTCAGAGAGAGGGAGACACAGAATCTGAAACAGGCTCCAGGCTCCGAGCTGTCAGCACAGAGCCCGACGCGGGGCTTGAACTCACGGACTGCGAGATCATGACCTGAGCCGAAGTCAGCCCCTCAACCGACTGAGCCACCCAGGTGCCCTAAGTCCTTTAGCTATAAGGGAAGACAGACCAGGTTCACAGCAGACCCATCCACAGAAACTTAGCATGTTAGAAAGGAGTGGCAGGATATATTCAACATGCTGAATCAGAAAAACATGCAGCCATAATTCTTTATCCATCAAGACTGTCACTCAAAATAGAAGGAGAGATAAAAAGTGTCCCAGACAAACAAAAACTAAAGGAGTTCATGGCCACTAAACCAGCCCTGCAAGAAACTTTAAGGGGGACTCTTTGAGTGGAGAAAAGACAAAACAAAATAAAAAAGACCAAAAGCAACAAAGACTAAAAAGGACCAAAGAACATCACCAGACACATGAACTCAAAAGGCAACATAATGGCGTCAAATTCATGTCTTTCAGTACTCACTCTAAATGTCAATGGACTAAACGCTCCAATCAAAAGACATAGGGTATCAGAATGGATAAAAAAACAAGACCCATCTATATGCTGCTCACAAGAGACTCATTTTAGACCTAAAGACACCTGCAGATTGAAAGTAAGGGGATGGAGAACCATCTATCATGCTAATGGTCGTCAAAAGAAAGCTGGAGTAGCCATAATTGTATCAAACAAACTAGATTTTAAAATAAAGACCGTAACAAGAGATTATGAAAGGCATTATACTGTAATTAAAAGGGCTATCCACCAAGAAGATCTAACAATTGTAAACATTTATGCTCCCAACATGAGATACCCAAATATATAAATCAATCACAAACATAAAGAAACTCATTGACAATAATACCGTAAGAGTAGGGGACCTCAACACCCCACTTCAAACAATGGAAAGATTATCTAAGCAGAAAATCAACAAGGAAACAATGGTTTTAAATGACACACTGAACCAGATGGACTTAACAGATCTGTTCAGAACATTTCATCCTAAAGCAGCAGAATACACATTCTTCTCGAGTGCACATGGAACATTCTCCAGAATAGATCACATACTGGGTCACAAATCAGCCCTCAACAAGTACAAAAAGATTGAGATCATACCTTGCATATTTTCAGACTACAGTGCTATGAAACTCGAAACCAACCAGAAGAAAAAAATCGGAAAGATCATGAATACTTGGAGATTAAAGAACATCCTACTAAAGAATGAATGGGTTAACCAAGAAATTAAGAGGAAATTAAAAAGTACATGGAAGCCAATGAAGATGAAAACATGACAGCCCAAAACCTCTGGGATGCAGCAAAGGCAGTCACAAGAGGGAACTATATAGCAATCCAGGCCTTCCTAAAGAGAGAATAAAGGTCTCAAATACACAACATAACCTTATACCTAAAAGAGCTGCAAAAAGAACAGCAAATAAAGCCCCAAAACAGCAGAAGGGAAATAGTAAACATTAGAGCAGAAATAAATGACAATGAAATAAAAAACAAAAACAAAAAAACAGTAAAACCAATCAATGAAACCAGGAGCTGTTTCTTTCAAAAAATTAACAAAATTGATAAACTCCTTTCCAGATTAATCAAAAAGAAAAGGTAAAGAACCCAAATAAATACAATCACAAATTAAAGAGGAGAGATCACAACCAACACTGCAGAAATACAAACAATAAGAGAATATTATGAGCAATTATATGCCAACAAACTGGGCAGTCTGGAAGAAATGGGCAAATTCCTAGAAACATATAAAGTACCAAAACTGAAACAGGAAGAAATAGAAAATTTGAACAGACCCATAACCAGTAAAGAAATTGAATCAGTAATCAAAAATCTCCCAACAAACAAGAATCCAGGGCTGATGGCTTTCCAGGGGAATTCTACCAAACATTTAAAGAAGAGTTAACACCTATTCTTTTGAAACTGTTCCAAAAAAATACAAATGGAAGGAAAACTTCCAAACTCATGCTACGAGGCCTGCATTACCTTGATTCCAAAACCAGACAAAGACCCCACTAAAAAGGATAACTACAGACCAATTTCCCTGATGAACACGGATGCAAAAATTCTCAATAAGATACTAGCAAACCAGATGTAACATTAGATTAAAAGAATTATTCCCGGGGTGCCTGGGTGGCTCAGTCGGTTAAGTGTCCGACTTTGACTCAGGTCATGATCTCATGGTTTGTGAGTTCGAGCCCCGCGTCGGGCTCTGTGCTGACAGCTCAGAGCCTAGAGCCTGCTTCGGATTCTGTGTCTCCCTCTCTCTCTGCCCCTCCCCTGCTCATGCTCTGTCTCTCTCTGTCTCAAAAATAAATAAAACATTTAAAAAAATTTTAAAGAATTATTCCCCATGATCAACTGGGATTTATTCCTGGGATGCAGGACTGGTTTAACATCTGCAAATCAATCAGTGTGATACATCACATTAATAAAAGAAAGGATAAGAACCACATGATCCACTCAATAGATGCTGAAAAAGCATTTGACGAAATACAGCACCCTTTCTTGATAAAAACCCTCAAGAAAGGAGGAGTAGAAGGATCATACCTCAAGATCATAAAAGCCATATATGAGAGACCCACTGCTAATATCATCTTCAATGGGGAAAAAGTGAAAGCTTTACCCCTAAGGTCAGGAACATGACAAGAATGTTCATTCTCATCACTGTTATTCAACATAGTGTTGGAAGTCCTAGCCTCAGCAATCAGACAACACAAAGAAATGAAAGGCATCCAAAGTGGCAAGGGGGAAGACAAACTTTCACTCTTCACAGACAACATGATACTGTATGTGGAAAACCCAAGAGACTCAAAAAAACAAAAAACCAGAAACCAAAACAACAACAACAAAAAACCCTGCTAGAACTGATACACAAATTCAGCAAAGTTGCAGGATATAAAATCAATATACAGAAATTGGTTGCATTTCTAACACCAATAATGAAGCAGCAGAAAGAGAAATCAAGGAATCGATCCCATTTACAATTGCATCAAAACCCATAAAATACCTGGGAATAAACCTAACCAAAAAGGTGAAAATTCTATACACTGAAAACTATAGAAAGCCTATAAAAGAAACTGCAGGCAAAAAAATGGAAAAATATTCCATGCTCATGGATTGGAAGAACAAATATTGTTAAAATGTCTATACTACCCAAAGCAATCTACATATTCAATGCAATCCCTATCAAAATAACAACAGCATTCTTCACAGAGCTAGAAGAAACAATTCTAAAATTTGTATGGTACCAGAAGAGACCCCAAACAGCCACAGCAATGCTGAAAAAGAAAGCCAAAGCTGGAGGCATCACAATTCTGGACTTCAAATTATATTACAAAGCTGTAATCATCAAGATAGTATGGTTCTGGCACAAAAACAGACACATCGATCAATGGAACAGAATAGAGAATCCAGAAATGGACCCACAAACATATGGCCAACTAATCTTTGACAAAGTAGGAGACAACATCCAATGGAAAAAAGACAGGCACTTCAGCAAATGGTGCTGGGAAAACTGGACAGCGACCTGCAGAAGAATGAACCTGGACCACTTTCTTACACCACACACAAAAATAAACTCACAATGGATGAAAGACCTAAACATAAGATAGGAAGCCATCAAAATCCTGGAGGAGAAAACAGGCAACAACCTCTTTGACCTCGGCTGCAGCAACTTCTTACTCAACACTTCTCTGGAGGCAAGGGAAACCAAAGCAGAAATGAACTACTGAGACTTCATCAAGATAAAAAGCTTCTGCACAGTGAGGGAAACAATCAGCAAAACTAAAAGGCAGCCGACAGAATGGGAGAGGATATTTACAAATGACATATCAGATAAAGGGTTAGTATCCAAAATCTATAAAGAACTTATCAAACTCAACAACCCCCAACAAACAATCCATTGAGGAAATGGGCAAAAGACATGAAGAGACACTTTTCTAAATAAGACATCCAGATGGCTAACAGACATGTGAAAAAAATGCTCAACATCACCCATCATAAGGAAATACAAATCAAAATCACAATAAGATACCACCTCACACCTGTCAGAATGGTTAAAATTAACAATTCAGGCAACAACAGATGTTGGCGAGGAGGCAAGAAAGGGGAACCCTTTTGCACTGTTGGTGGGAATGAAGACTGGTGCAGCCACTCTGGAAAACAGTATGGATATTCCTCAAAAAAATAAAAAATAGAACTACCCTACGACCCAGCAATTGCACTACTAGGTATTTATCCAAAGGATACAGGAATGGTGTTTCGAAGGGGCACATGCAGCCCAATATTTATAGCAGCACTATCAACAATAGCCAAAGAATGGAAAGAGCCCAAATGTCCATCAATGGATGAATGGATAAAGAAGATGTGGTGTATATATACAAAGGAATATTACTCGGTGATGAAAAAGAATGAAATCTTGCCACTTGCAACAACACGGATGGGACTAGGGTGTATTATGCTAAGCAAAATAAGTCAGTTAGAGATAGAAAAATACCATATGATTTCACTCATATGTGGAATTTAAGATACAACACAGATGAACATAAGGAAGGGAAGCAAAAATACTCTGAAAACAGGGGCGCCTGGGTGGCTCAGTCGGTTAAGTGTTTGACTTCAGCTCAGGTTATGATCTCACGCTCCATGAGTTTGAGCCCCTCATCGGGCTCTGTGCTGACATCTCAGAGCCTGGACCCTGCTTCAGATTCTGTGTCTCCCTCTCTCTCTGCCCCTTTCCTGCTTGCACTCTGTCTCTCTCTCTCTCTCTCAAAAATAAATAAACATTAAAAAAATTTTTTTAATAATAATATAAAAACAGAGAGGGAGACAAACCATAAGAGACTCTTAAATACAGAGAACAAACTGAGGGTTGCTGGTGGGGTGTTGGCTGATGGGATGGGCTAAATGGGGGATGGGCATTAAGGAAGACACTTGTTGGGATGAGGCCTGGGTCTTATATGTAAGTGATGAACCACTAAATTCTATTCCTGAAACTGTGATTACACTACATGTTAACCAACTTGGATTTAAATTCTAAAATTTAAAATATATTTTGTTTCTCCTTTTGTGTTTGTGTTTGTTTTTGAAGATAATTATTTTCCTGGTTGGATGCTTGCAGCCTATTTCTGTACCTTCAAAACATAAGAGACATTTTTAGATTGTCTCTAGTGGCATGTCTTCTTCCATTAATGTTATTTTTTTTCCTGAAAAACTAATGAATTTTTTCACTTAAGAACAGGAAGTTTTTGCTTATTATGTCTTTCATAATTCTAAACCTGCTGTACAGCTGTTTCCCTGCCCTCTTTTATATTTTACTTCTGCTAGCTATGCTTTTTCCAATGCTGAAGAAGAACACATAAATCTCATGAATGAAGATCCTTGGCCAGACCAATGATTGCCCCCAACAATCATGGGACACCTTTTAAGTATCTGGCTCGACTTCCCTTATAGGGTTGTTGTGACCGAAACATGAAAATGTCCAATTGTGGGGCACCTGGCTGGCTCAGTGGGAAAAGCATGTGACTCTTGATCTCAGGGTCATGGGTTCGAGCCCCACTTTGGGTGTAAAGATTACTAAAAATAAATAAACTTTCAAAAAAAAAAAAGTCCATTCAGAGATACACACAGCCCCATCCTCAAGGAGCAGAGGAGCCAAAGGGATATAGTCTGGAAACAGCAAATAAGATTAGAGGTAATATTCTGGCCTTGATGTCTTTGTCAGGTTCTAAGCAGAATAGATCAAAGTTTGTCTTTATTTCCACAGCCAAAAAAAAAAAAAAAAAAAGAGGCCTCAGGCCAAAAAATGTCACTGCTAATTCAATTTTCTTTTTCTAATGTGTATGTCACTCAGCACCTTTTGATTTTGTGGCCATCCGCCTGCTGCCGTATTTTCTAATCCTGTTAGAACTGAACTTCATGGCCAGTTGCTTTGGTCTCCTAGAGGCACACGTGAGACCCTATGGATTGCCTCACCACCCAGCAGGGATTTCAGTTATGAAGTTTGGGATTACAGGTGTCCTATAAGTTTAGCAGGGAAAAACAGCCATTCATTAAAGCCTCTTCCAAAGGTTTTACCTGCTTTTTCCCTTTCCCGCCTTTTTTTTTTTTCTGAATAAAACAAGGAACTTGGGGGTGGGAGAAGTGATATGTCAAGTGTTTCTTAACTGCAAAAGTTAATTCCACAGGGCGAAATCAGGGTTCATTCTACAATGCCCAAAATTCAGGCAGAGTCATGGTTGAAATAGTACAGAGCCTTTTAAGGTTGGTAAAAAATCATTAAACATATAAAGCTTCCAGAATCTGTAATCCAAGTCTATAAACAGATTTCCATACACTGATGTGGAGAAAATACAATTATCATTCATCACGGGTCTGTTATTGTCAGAGGATCTGAGCTGAGGCCAGGCCGGCAGCTGAACTCGTGCATTTTCCACCACACCCCAAATGAAGCCCAAACTGACAGGGACATGAGACAGACACTGAATAATTCAGGTCTCCAATCACCCCCTGAGCTCCCTCTCTGTGCGTATCATTCTCCATAGATCTGGGTGGTTTTGTGCACATCTACGGGTTTGGATCAGGAAATTACCTCTATTGATTTTGTCGGAGTGTGTGATATAAATTTACACTCTGTCTCCCTGCCCCCAAGCTAAATGCCAGCAAGAGTCCCCTTCCAACAGCCAAGAACACTGGCCATTCAGCCGGCCCTGTGGTTTGAGAGCTCGTGTGGGATAAGCCATGCTCTGAAGATATTTTTAGTGTGGTCGTTTTAATTTTTAGATTTTTACTCGTGGATTGTTTCAAACATACAGTATTAAAAAAAAAAAAAAACAAAAAAAAACAGACATCTATGTACCCAGAGCCCAAACTGTACAGTTTGTTCACATTTTCCCAGATTTGCCCCCAAATATGTATGCATTATTTGCACACAGAACGTCACAGGTAAAACAAAAGACATCCCCCTTCCCAAAGGTACATGCTCCACCCAGGTCTCCCAGCCTCTCTCCTCAGATGGAAACAAATCTTGAAGCTCCTGTGCATCCTTCCCATGAATGTTTCATTGCTTCCACTGCATATAGATGTATCTTTAAATTTATATCAGAGAGGGGCGCCTGGGTAGCTCAAGTCAGTTGAGCATATGACTTGGTTCAGGTCATGACCACATGGTTCACGAGTTCAAGCCCCGCGTTGGGATCTGTGCTGACAGCTCAGAGCCTGGAGCCTGCTTCAGATTCTGTGTCTCCCTCTCTCACTGCCCCTCCCCTGCTCACTTCTGTCTTTCTCTTTCTCCCAAATATAAATAAAAACATTTTTAAAAAATTATACCAGAGAAATTAACACTGTGCTCTCCTTATCTTCAACCTTAGGATTTTGAGATTTCTCAGCATTGAAAAATATAGATTTAAGTTAGTTTAATTGCAAGATAGGATTCCACTAAGTAGATAAATACAACTTTTTCTCTTTTTTCACTATACTTTAGGCTATTTTCCATTATCACTATTGCCAACAACTCTACAATGAATGCTCATCTCGACCTCCTTGTGGACAAATGGGTTTCTTTATGGCAGAGTCTGTTCAATTCTTCTTCTTTTTTTTTTTAACCATGACCTCCAGAAAGCATACACTGACATAGCCACCATCACAGACACAGTTTTTACAAAACCAATACCTCATCTTACTATGGGTAACACACCTAGATATTTTCTGTTTCTTTTGCATTTGCTTTGAAGCTGTTAGAAACCTTTTGATGCCATGACCCCCTAATGGGTGGCAGCCAGGCCAGGGCATGTGCCCAGAGACATCTGAGTCTGGGGGCTGCAGGTACTAATTTGTCTAGCTGCTGACAAGTTTCCCCAGACCTGCCAGCAGCCATGCTGGAGGTTCCCGCCGCCTCATACCCACGCAGATGCTGGTCCTTGTCGGACTTTTCCAAAAATTTTTGCCATACTGATAGGTGTACCAGAATCTCATTTTGCTTCAAATTGCATTTCCCCCATTTCCACTGAACTGGACACTTTGCTCTTCCGTATGATTTTTAGAATCAGCATCCACGTGTTTTAATAGGAAGTGTTTCTCATTATTGCTTATGCTTAAAATTCTTCTAATTTCCATCAGATTTCTCCTTTGACATGTGAATTGCTTAAGAGTGTAAGCACTTCCCAAAGGAGGGGTGCCTGGCTGGCTCAGTCAGTGGAGCATGTGGCTCTTAACCTCAGGGTTGTAGGTTCGAGCCCCACATTGGGTGTAGAGATTACTTAAGATCTTTTAAAAATAAAAATTAAATAGAGACACCTGGGTGGCTCAGTGGGTTAAGCAGCTGACTTCAGCTCGAGTTGTGATCTTGTGGCATGTGGGTTCGAGCCCCACATGAGGCTCTGTGCTGGCAGTTCAGAGCCTGGAGCCTGCTTCTGGTTCTGTGTCTCCCTCTCTCTCTGCCCCTCCCCTGCTTGCTCTCTGTCTCTCTCTCTCTCTCAAATAATAAACATTAAAAAAATTTTTTTAAATAAATAAAAATTAAATAAAAAGAAGTGTAATCATTTCCCAAGAGAGTGAGAAGCTTTGACTGCTTTTCTGCCCTTCTGTTTCTTTTAATAAAAAATTTTTTTATAACATTGATTTTTGAGAGACAGAGACAGAGTGTGGGCAGGGGAGAGGGCAAAGAGAGAGAGAGACACAGAATCCGAAGCAGACTCTAGGCTCTGAGCTATCAGCACAGAGCCCGATGCAGGGCTCAAACTTGAGAACTGTGAGATCATGACCTGAGCCAAAGTCCAATGCTTAACTTTGACTGAGCCACCTAGGCGCCCCTGCCCTTCTGTTGCAATTTTCTGGCACCAGCAAGGAAGTGGTCTGCAGGAATTGAATCTTTGGCATTTACTTGGAGATTTTTAATAAATATTCTACAAGTGCTTAACAAGAATATATTTTAATTTTGAGGTTCTATATCCTAAACACGTTTGTGAGACCAAGTTTATTAATTGTGATGTTCAAAACTTCAATATCCTTATTTTTCATTTCCTTTGCACATCAGTGTCTACAAAATGTTGATTAAAATCCCCTTCCATGACTGTAGATTTATCAAATTCTTCTTGTCATTCTGTCATACTTGCTTTATTTTGAAGCTGTGTTGTTAGCTGAACATAGCTTCCAGTGTTTGTATTTTACTGGTGAGTTTTCCCTTTAATAATTACATAGTGGTTATTTTTATCCCTAATTATGCTTTGTTATCTTTAATAATGTTTTATCTGATGCTACTAATTGATACACCAGCCTTCTTTTGGTCCCCTTTCACCTAGGATATCTTTTTCAATCCCATTACCTACAAAATTACTTTTTTTTTTTTTAAGTAAAATTATTTTTAAGGCGTCTCTAATAAATAGCATATAGATACCTTTTTTGTCCGGTGCAAGAATCCCCATGTGTTACCTGATGACAAGTGTCCACCTACATCTATTGTGACTGCACATGTGGATTTACTTGGCCCATTTTATTTTGTGAATTTGTCTGGTATTGTATATATTTCCTACTTTTGTGTTGAAGGGGTTAGGTATTCTTTCCTCTCTACTGTTCTGGAAGTTATGCGTTCTATTTCTATTCTTCTAGTAGTTTCCCTTAAGTTTTAAATCTGCATACTTTCATCCCTGTAGGTGACTGCTATTTCTGCTCTGCTCCAGAACACATGCAGACCTTGGGAGAATTAGCTCTCATTGCTTTCTTTCATTGCATTCATCTTTGTTAACTGGTCATTTTGTTTCCACCTCCCCCAATATTAGTTACTATTTTTTAAGAGAAATGCTTGCTTAATTAGGGGTAGATGGAGGCAGTGCTGTTTGCTAAATAATGCCTCTGGCTGCCTACCCCTTCATTCTGTGGTCAAATATCCTTTTACCAGAATACATTCCTGGAGCATTAACCTCCCTCCACCTTTCCTGCCTAGAGATGGCTTTTTATGACCTTCATGGCCAATGTTTAAACTAAGTATAGAATTCTAGATTGATAGTTTTATTTTGCAGGAGTTTGAAGGGACTCCTCCATTGTTCTGGGCTTCTCTTGTGGCCATTGGTCTGTGTTTCCTTTGCAGACAATTTCAATGCCCTTAATATTCTCTTTGTCTTTGTTACTCTTCAGTTTCAACTTCATGGATCCCTATGTGTCCATACCCTGTGCAGAACTCCGTGTGCATTCTGAAAATTGTTATTGAATATTGCCTAGTTCCCATTCCCTGTATTCTTTGCTACCAGAACTCTGCTCACATCTATTCTCCATGTCTTTTATCCTTCTTGTCCATCTCTTCTTCTGTGGGCTTTATTCTGGATGATGTCCTCAGCTCTTTTACTTCAGTATTCTCTTTTCCAGCAGTTTAATCTGCTAACACGTTTATTGAGGTTTTATTTTCTGTGCCCACATTTTTAATTGGCATTCTATTTGCTTCTCTTTTCAAAGCTGCTGGTTATCATTTTCGTGTTATTTTGTGCTGTCGGGATGATTTCTATTTTTTATCTCTTTAAAAATCTTAAACAGACCCACAGTGTCTTTCAGATTGCTGTTCTGTTGTCTAAAGTTCCTGAGGTCACTAATTTTACTGCTTGTGGTGGCTGCTGACTCTTCCTCATGGTTGACCATTTCTTCCTGTGGCTTGTAGTTTTTTGTTTTTTTTTTTAATGATAGCTAAATCCCATGGGGACTGTTTATACAATGGGAGTCCTATGGAACCTAGGGTTATGGTAATAGTACACAGAGTACTTTTGTTTTTGTGTATGCAGGGAACCCTGGGGGTTTCACTAGTCTAGAACAAGTTTTGAATGTGAACTCATAACTTTAGAAATCTGATACTTACTAGTAGTGTAAACTTGATTTTCAACATCACCATGAAGTACAGACTTAGCATTTTAGTTTCTCATGAGCAAGTTGGTTTTGTTACCAACCCAGAGCCCAAGTTGCTTCCCTGGGTTGATGGGCACAGTTTTTCTAAATCCCTTTCACTAAGGCTATAACCCTACCAGGGCTCCAGCTTTAGTTTACTTAGACCTCAATTCTCAATACCTCCCACCCTCCTGGTAGGGACAGTGGATAGAGCAGCCCAAATTGATAGGTAAGGGTTTAGCTTTCAGTGATCAGTGATGCTGACTCACCATAGCACAGGCCACTGTCTTCACAATCCCCAAGCCAATTCTCTCTCTGCTGGTCACAGGTATACATTTCAAACTTCAAATTCAGATATGCAATAAATACGCCCTTTTCTTCCAGCTTAACTTGATTATCCCACTGTCTGCTGTCTATCCCTCTGATCTGTGGATAAGATCAACTTTGGTCCTTCCTTGGGTCACTCACATCCATGTGTTTTGTACCCAAAGACTGGCTGTGTTTGGTCCTCAGTCATCTGTCTACACAGGTTGCCAATGATGCATCCATTGCCCCTTTCTGCATGGCTTCTTTTCATCCAGTCCCTTTCTTTGTAATGCTCGCAAAGAGTCTTCTGTGAGGCTTCCTGTGGTCCCCCTACCTGGAAGCGTCACAAAGCTCTTCTCCGAGGTTTGTGATCTGTCCCAGCGATGCTGCTGGAGGGTGAGGCTCATTCTCTCCTGCCCAGGGACTCAAAGCGTGTGGTCCCATTCTCTTTCCTTCCCTCCATCTCTCTCCCCTTCTCTGCCCCCATCCCACTCTGCTCATTCTCTCCCTCCTCCTCCAGTCTAGCAGATCCTAATTCTAGTAGAATAAATCTTGCCATTTCTTCAAGCCAGCACACTCTGTCAGTGTTTTTGGATCCTTTTTCCCTGAAGCTGTAAGCTTTAGGAGGAAAAGGCCAAAAGGAAACCTTCTTTTCTGATTTCCACTCCACTAGAGATGCCCCATGAGGAAAGGGTCTCAGAGGCTGCCTCCTCCTTCAATACAGGGAAGGAAATAGGAAAATAGAGAAGGGAAATGTGTGGGAAGAGAAAAAAAATTAATACTTCTAAATATTTCCCTAGGATTGTAGTTATAATTTTTTTGGTTGGGGAGTCTGACATACCTGATTTCAAATTCTGGTCACACCACTGCTAGTCATGTGATTTGGGGCTAGTTTCCTAACACCTTCTGACATGTACTTCCTCATTTTCACTGGGGGATAGTAAGATTACTTACCCCGTAGATTCGTTGTGAGCAATAAATGAGATAGTGGATGTAAAGCATTTATTTCACTACCTGCACATGGCAATTTAATTAATAACTGGCAGTTATTCTTACGAACACATAGTCGTCGTTAGGATTCACTTTCTGCTTAGAGCTAGGTCATCTGGGATGAGTTACTGAGGCTCAGTTCCCTCGTGTGCTGTGAGTTTCAAGGGCACCATTTTGAAGGAGAGTGAGAGTCCTCACGACCCCAGAGCCACCAGGTCCCCTCTAGGTACCCGGCTCCTGGTGGTGACTGCTGAGGCCTCATACTTGCATTTTTCTGAGGTCAGCTGGAGCCCCCCTGCCTGCACTTCCAAGATGACAGTGCTCCTCTCCAGGGGCCACTTGCAGCCAACAGCTGACTGACATGGGTGGGGGGAAAAAGGCCAGGACAGTACTGACTCTGTGGAGAACTCACTCTCCAGAGCTCTTTCCAGGCCTGAAGGGAGCACCAAAATCCACCATATCATTGTCTAGCTTCTTATCCTGCTTCATCCTGCCTCTGTTGCTTTTTTTTTTTTTTTTTTAACAAGTTTTTCCTGAGAAGAGTCTCACCATTTGCCAAAGAAGGTCCTTCTCAGCTTCTGCCTCTAGGAACCCCACCTGAGACAGAGTCCAAATTCACAGTAAGGCTGAGAGCACAGATATTTCTAACACCAAGGATGAAAGTTTTCTCCATTGTACTGCCTTTCTTTAAATTAAAAGTTATTTTACAGATACATACACGAATGCCTGATATGACCCCAGAAATTATGCAAAAAGCATAAAATAAGTAAAAAAAAAAAAAAAAAAAAAAAAAAAAAAACCCTGGGTTTTGTAATGATATCAATAGTTACTATTTATTGGCAATCTATCATATACTAAGAAACTTTATATATTATATCTAATATATAAATTAGACACTGTACTAATCAGAACAATAGTACCAACTTTTGTCATAAGGCAACTAAGATCCAGAAAGGTCAAATGACTTGTCCAAGGTCATGCAACTAAGAAGTGGTGAAGCAGAGTTCACACAGAGGCCCCTTCACAATGCACACTCTTGACTGCGTGTTTTATTGCCCAGAATTTCAGCTGTCTGTTTAGACGTCTGCATCCTCCCCCAAAACATACACTAGATGTGAGTTAATGGCAAGACAAGGTTTTTTCATTTTAATATCCCAGACCTAGAGAAATGTTTGACATCATAGGCACCCAGAGGTGCTTGTGGAATGATTAAATGGGAATGGATGGGCAGGACTTGGGGGTGATCTGTTTCCAGAATTGATGCCATACCCCCTCTTACCTGCAGGGCTCCAGTTCACTTCTGGTAAGAGACCCAATCTAGCTTTTAGTGATCTGTTTTCATTTAATTCCACACTTGCTATGGGCCTGTTTCTGGGGCCTGTTGTCCATTCTCAGCCAAGAGCCAAGCTTGGCTGAGGCCGATACAGTACGCGAGTGGAGCCCGGTGTCCTGGATGCTGAGAACCATTAAGGATAAAAGCAACTGGGGGCGACACAGCAGCCAGCTAAAGGCAGATAAGATCACTCAGACTTCCGGGCACACCCGGTATCTAGATGGAGACTGCGTGCCCAGGTATGGGAATTTATCAGGAAGTGTCAAGAGAGGTCTGTGAGGCAAGCAGATGGCTTTCCGGAAGGTTAGAAAAGATAGCATCTGACACGAGCTCCTGTTAGATGATTTGCCAGCCCTTTATTGCTGAGAACCACCCATATGGATTGCTCAAAGCCACAGCTCTGTGTCTGTCCTGCATGACATTTTTCCTGGCCATTGGCAATTGGGCCGAGGGCAGACACTTAACCCAAGTTGGGCCAATCAGATTCTGTCCCCTAAAACATTTAACTGAGGGACCCAGAGTCCAGGAGCTGGAAATTGTGTTGGGCCATGGCAGAGGTGTAGAGGAATGGCTGATAAACTCCCGTCACCGGCTTTATCATCCTGGGGCCATCCTGGTGCCCACAGTTCCTTGAGTTTCTTGTGCATTTTCTCCTTGGATTCTGAGAACCCTCTATATCCTTCCAACAAATTTCTCCTTTCACTTAAACTAGCAAGATTAGGTTTCTGTTACTTACACTGAAAAGAGCCTTAACTAAAACACTGCCAGATAAAGGTGGAGGAGAGACTCAGTGTAGCTGCCTTTTATCTGTATTTACCATTTCTTTGGTGTATTTCCCCTCGATTCTTGAGAAGGAAATAGAGGAGGCTTCTGACACAGTCTAGAGGGAGAGGCAGACATACACAAATCGTTTCAACACGATGTGGTAAGTGCTCTAATAGGTATGATAAGACAGTGTCGTGGGAGCAGGAAGGAGGAACCGTCTAACTCCGCTTGGGGCTGGGGGTGGGAAGGCTTCGTGCAGAGCAGAGTCTCTAAGGATGAGTGGGAGTTCTGATATACTGATATATTTTCAGGAGCGTCAGAAGAGTGTTAACAGCTTTTATATTTCTTAAAAGGATAAGAGATGAAAGAGGAAATGGAGTAAGGTGTAATTTGCTTCTGTCTTTAAGAGGTGTTTTAGTCGAGATAGTCTAGGTTTTGCGGGGGTAACATTAACTCTGGAGTCCCAGTGGCTTTAATGCAGTGAGTTCTGTTTCCTTCTCAGGGTGCATGTGCAGCAAGGTCACTGGGGGCCTGCTCTCTGCGGAGTCAGTGAGGGTCTCAGGATGGTGGAGGCTCTGACATCTTTTTGCTGCACCATCTGGAACTGAGGCCTCATTGGTCACCACAACAGAATCATCATGACAGATGCTTTGGCCCAGAAGTGACACAGGCCACTTCCACTTTGGCCCAGTGTCACGGGGGTGGGTGTGCATCATCGTCCAGTGTGCCCTGGAGAATGAGTCAGTACTCGAAGTCTCCCCCCACAGCACAAGACCACCTTCTCACCCCTGGATCCGAGTCCTGGTCCCGCCCTTCTCACCCCTGGACCCGAGTCCTGGGCCCGCCCTTCTCACCCCTGGACCCGAGTCCTGGGCCCGCCCTTCTCACCCCTGGACCCGAGTCCTGGGCCCGCCCTTCTCACCCCTGGACCCGAGTCCTGGGCCCGCCCTTCTCACCCCTGGATCCGAGTCCTGGTCCTGCCCTTCTCACCCCTGGATCCGAGTCCTGGTCCCGCCCTTCTCACCCCTGGATCTCAGTCTTGGTCCCAGTGCCCGAGCCTCCATCTTAATCATTTGCCCCAAATCACACTTGGTCCTCTCTTGCTCCCTCACTGACACCCCTGCCACATGCTGGAAACCGCACAGATTTCTTGCTAGTAAGTAGCAAGGACAGAGGTCAGTGTGGCTTTAAGACTCTCAGGAAACCCTATTGACTTTGAAGCCCACCGGCATTATGAAGCAGTGCTGTGGGCTTCCTCACAATTTATTTGTGCCGCACTTTCAGGGAACGGTTAGATGGGCAGCCCCCTTCTCTCCTTTGCATGTTTCCCCACCTCCCTCTTGGGTTCTCTCAGCTCCCATCTCCTCAAGCCACATTCCATGACGACTCCGAGGATGTTATGAGAAGCATAAGAAATAAGCCTTCCAATGTCGGAAACCAAGTCCCTCATCTTCCTTCTCAAAACCTGCCCACAGCCCTCCTCGCCTAAGTTAAAGGCAACTCCACCCTGTGCCTCGTTCACAGCAACCTTGACTGTTCTCCTCCTGCATCTCACAGCCAGTTCGTCACAGAACCCACTGGCGCTACCTCCAGGAAACACCCCGAACCCAACTACTCACCACTTTTATTCCTACCGCCCTGCTCGCGTGGAGCCACTGTCCCCTTAGGGTTTTCCCACTAGATTCTTCACTGACCTCACTGCCTCTGTTCTTGCTTAACTACAGTCTGCTCTCAACACAGCAGCCATCAGACCCTAACAAAAGCCATGTCAGCCCACGTCATGGACTTCCATGTCCTTCAGAGGAAGAGCCAAGTACTTCCAATGGCCTACAAGGTCCTGCCTGCTCTTCCCACGCCGTTCCCTCTCTGACCCCATCTCCTCCGTAATGTTTTCTCTCTGTTCTGCTAGAATGTGAGCTCCTTGCGGACAGGTTCCTTCTCAGTTTGGTTCACTTGACATCCTATAAGCGTGTGTTCACTCGATGCTTTTCTTGGCACATAATAAGTGCTCAATAAGTACTGGTGGAATACATTAATGAAATGTGGTTTCACAGGCATTTGCTCTCGGTAATTCCACGTGGTGAACTTTTCTTATCCTTCTACAATCTTGGGGTGTGAAATCCTTGCTTATAAGCACCAGAAAAGTGGCAGATACGCCACAGCACTTCTAATGCTCAACACTAAGGGTACATTTCTAGGTCATCCCCAAGGGATGAGACAAATTACATAAAATCCTACAGACATAAGAGGGGGAAGGTGAAAGGAAGCTCGCCTCAAAGAATGCAGGTCAACACAGGCTGATCCTATACCTGGGTAAGAAAATGCCAAGTGTTAGAAAGTTCTAGCAAGAACCTCAGTGAGCCAGAGCAGCGGAAGGTATACCTCTGCCATGGGCTGAGTTCATAAGGCTCACACAAATTCCTCCTTTTTCTGTGTCCACCTTTATAGCCAGTCCCACTGGAAACCGAGTCCCGCAGCTTGGCCATTTTGCTCCAGATGCTGCCACCAGCCTGCATCCTTGAATGTTACTAGGTTCTTGTGGAGAAACGCAATGTGGCAGTCTTGGGTGGTGCAAAGAGCTTCAGGTCAGACAAACCTGACTCGAGATCCTGAATCTCGGTCCCTTCATCTTCCGAATGTGGGCGATGATATCCACCCGTCTACTGTGGAGTTATTAAGAGGATTGAAGGACAATGATGGTTAAGACTCTGCCTCGGTACTCATGGCATGGAGTCAGTACTCAATCAGTGCCTGATACCATTTTATGTTCTGATCGCTGATAAGGACACTCCCATGTCCTATAGGCCCTCATCATTGATTGTCCAGTCTATCACCTATTGTCCAATGACGCCACTGACCCCGTTCTGTCCCCTAATAGTCATGGCTGAGTCTGTCTACCAAGGAATCTGTGTATTCCCAGGGCTTAGCTCAAAGTAAAAAGTGGCTTCCACCACTGGAAGAGGAAAATTGCCTCAGGAGTCTTGGGTAGAGAAATTGGTTTTAGTTAAAAATCCTATTAGTGTGAACTAGGAATTTATCCAAAGGATACAAAAATGCTGATTCCAAGGGGCACATGCACCCCAATATTTATAGCAGCACTATCAACTATAGCCAAAGTATGGAAAGAACCCAAATGTCCATCAACTGATGAATGCATCAAGGAGAAGTGGTATATATATATATATATATATATATATATATATATATATATATATATATAATGGAATACTACTCAGGGATGAAAAAGAATGAAATCTTGCCATTTTCAACAAGATAGATGGAACTGGAGGGCATTATGCTAAGAGAAATAAGTCAGAGAAAGACAGATATCATATGATTTCACTCAGATATGGAATTTGAGAAACTCAACAGATGAACATAGGGGAAGGAAAGAAAAAATAAGATAAAAACAGAGAGGGTGACAAACCATAAGAGACTCTTAAATAAAAAGAACAAACTGAGGGTTTCTGGAGGAGGTAGTGCAGGGTGGGGTGGGGGAGATGGGTTAAATGGGTGACGGATATTAAGGAGGGCACTTTTCTGGATGAGCACTGGGTGTCATATGTAAAAGACGAACCACTGGGTTCTACTCCTGAAGCCAAGATTACGCTGCATGTTAACTAACTTGAAAATTAAAAAAAAAAATCTATTAGTATGAATCTGCTGGGGGCCCAAATCTTATCCTACATGACTAGAATTCAATTATGCTTGACCAAAATATCATGAATGTAGAGAAAGCCCATGGATCAGCTGCCAAACTTAACAAGTCCTCTGAAGATCAACTACTTTGCTAGAAAAGAAGTTGGAGAATGAATATGTAATGTTGAAGGTGGAAAAGGACTTTCTAAGTGTGGTAACAAAGACAGAAACTATAAAATAAAGGACTGATAAATTTCACCAAAGAAAAACTTCTTAATGTGTTCCAAAACATTTTTTTTCAATTTTTTTTTTCAACGTTTATTTATTTTTGGGACAGAGAGAGACAGAGCATGAACGGGGGAGGGGCAGAGAGAGAGGGAGACACAGAATCGGAAACAGGCTCCAGGCTCTGAGCCATCAGCCCAGAGCCTGACGCCGGGCTCGAACTCACGGACCGCGAGATCGTGACCTGGCTGAAGTCGGACGCTTAACCGACTGCGCCACCCAGGCGCCCCAAAAACATATTTTTAAAAAGACAAAATTTTCAAAACTAGTTTGAATCATTTACACAGAGCTCTGACAAAAGATAAAAAATCAACTGTTCCATTAGAAAAATGGTTAATGTACGTGAAATATAAATTTACAAATACATAGAAATAGCTAATTAAAAATTCTACATCATTCATATGCAAATAGATGCAAACAAAAACAATAAGATACTATTCCCAGCTACTGAACTGGCAAAAGTTACTCAGAAAAATACTATTTAGTATTGGCAAGTGTGCAGGAAAAGTTAGCATTCCCATATACTACATTTTTAGGAGTGTAAATACTTTTCCAGTAAATATTAAAAACTGTAATTGTGCATATGCTTTAACCCATCAATAATCACAAATGGGCACAAACATTTGGCTATTAGAATGCTTACTCAAAGCATTGATTGTATTAACAAAAAAAAAAAAATCTGGAAACAAGATTATGCCAAAAAGAAGTTAATTCTCTAAACTACAGTACCTTCAAATGACAGAAGATGATCTAGTCATTTGAAATTGAAATGGGAGAGGGGCACCTAGGTGGTTCAGCGGGTTAGGCGACTGGCTCTTGGTTTGGGCTCATGTCATGATCTCATGGTTCATGAGTTCAAGCCCCACATCGGACTCTGTGCCGACAGTGTGGACCTGGCTTGGGATTCTCTTCCTCCCTCTCTCTCTCTCTCTCTCTGCTCTACCCCCGCCCACACTCAAGCACTCTCTTTTCTCTCCCTCCCTCTCTCTCTCTCAAATAAAGAAACTTCAACAAGTTGAAATGGGAGGGAGAAAGTACCTGCAATGGATAATCCAGCCATTCAGCTATGTTCATTCATCAAACAACTATTTCCTGACCACATACTCCTTGTAGTTAGTACCACTGATGTCAAGATGAATAAAACAGAGTCCCTCCCATCAAGGGACACACATTTTACTATGGAATACATTTAGTGAATGACACAAAAGAGCTGTGAACTGAGTGTGGCTATATTCTACTCCTTCCCCACCCCTCAAAAAAATTTCTGTTCTGGCAAGCGGCCCAGATTTGGGAGAATCAGTAGCAGCCTTTAGCAACGGCACCACGAGTAAAAAGACAAGAGGCAGAGGTAGGATCCAACTGAGAAGAAATGTTGCAGTTGAAACTACAAACCCAGAGGGGGTGTGTATTAATTCTCTATCGATACCTAACAAACGATACCACCACACACTTAGCAGCTTAAAACAACTCCCATGTGTTACCTCGCAGGTTTTCCGTGGCCCAGGGGCGTGGGCACAGCCTAGCTGGGTCTTCCGCTTCAGGGTCTCACAAGGCTGCGATCAGCCCTGTCGGCCGGGTCTGATTTTACCAGAAGGCTCATCTGGGGCAGAGTCAGCTTCTAATAAGCGCGCGTGACAGTTGGCAGGCTTCAGGCCCTTAGGGGCTGTCAGACTGAGGGCCTCAGTTTCTTCCTGGCTGCTGGCCAACAGTTGCTCTCGGGTCCCAGTGTGGCCACTCGCTTCACCCAAGCCAGGAAGGGAAGACGAGTCTGCTGGCAAGACAGACTTGATAGTCTCACGTAGTGTGATCGTGGGAGCGGCATCCTGATGCCTCTGCTGAGATATTAAGTTGCAGGTCCTGCCCACACTCAAGGGGAGACTGCGCAGTGACATGAGTCCCAGGCGGCAGGGAGAAGTTGGGACCATCTTAGTGTCTTCCACCACGGGGTACAAAAGAGAAACATTAGGCCACTGAAGTCGAGCCACAAGGGCAGCTAAATCGGCACGAGCAACGTGGGTCACAGTGAAGGAATCCCCCCAGCTGAGCCCGGTGGAGTGGTCTTGGCCTCACTTGTCTATCCAGTGATCCCCAAATTCGTAAAATGGTCCCTTCCGTGGGTCTTTCTAAGGATGAGTGTGGTTTGTCTGAGGCAGGAAACTCTAACTCAAATACCCACAAAGGCCAGGCAGATAACATAATACATACGGCTGAAAGGGTCACGGGGAAAGGTGGGGACTGCGGCCAACGAGCCCTCATGGCCCTTTGCAAAGGGGCTGGCGCCATGCAGCTGAAGGAGATTCCTCGCCTGCTGCCAGAGTTTGCTGTTTTACAAAGGAACCCCCGACCACATCTGTACAGGAAATTTCCCCCAATTTAAAATCATTTGTGGACTAAACAAAACACATCTGCAAGTCAGGGCCAGCCCTAAGACACCAATTCCAGACGCCAAGCTGGCACCTCTGTGCTCAGGGACACCGAGCAAGGCCATTTGCTGAATTTCAAGCTAACATTTTCCACTTTGCTAGCTCCTGGCTGTTACTAACCCATGCTCCTCTCTTTCGAGCTTCTGATTGTGTGAACTCCTCACATTCAAAGGAGTCCAGCTTGCTGATTAGTTTTAAATTTCAGGAGCTTTAAAGTCTCCAAATTTGGAGGTAAGCAGACTCTCATTAAGAAGTCATTTGATAAAAATTAATCCCTCCAGGAATATCTTGGACTCAGAAGAAAGCCCCGGCTCTCTCATTAGCTGGTTTTTAAGGACTCAGGCCACCTCGGAGGCCCCAGTCCTCCCTGGGTTTGACTCCAAGGCTCCAAACAGCTAGCTGCCTGAGAGTCCAGGGATCAGAGGCCAGTGATCTCAAGTCACGGGAAAGGATGCAGCCCGCCCCCCGCCCCTGCCCCCTGAGCCCGACTCCTCAGATTTAATCATTTCCACTTGAGCCTGAGAATGAAGGGACAGATTTTCATCTTACTGAGTAGATTTCAGAGCTTACCTCACCTAATCCTTGCAGATCTGTCACTGACCCAGCAAAGAGAATAAGGGAACGAACATGCAGGGTCTGCACTGAGGGGCTTCTGGGAAGCCACTTCAGAGGAAGCATTCCTCCAGGCTCATCCAGGAGGATGACGGCCTGAGCCCAGGCCCCAGAGGGCTGTCATCCACTGGCTGGCTGCCTGCCCCCTTGGGACAGCGTGTCCCTGGGGGCCTGTGAACCTGTCCAGAATGGGTCTCCACTTTAATCTCTAACTAACCCAGTTATAAAAGCTTTGATGTAAGTCAGCGGTTGTTTTTGAAGCAAGGTGGCTATTTTCTAAAGGTCTCCATTTTTTATGCTTTGAAAAGATAACGCATGCACAGGGTTAAAAATAATGCGAACAGAACAAAAGGGACTCCTGTGAAAAGTCAGTCCCCCACCCCCACCCTGTGTCCCCATTCCCCAACCCCATTCCCCAACCCCACGGCAATCGCTGATAGGGAGTTTCTCGGGGAAGAAAGATGGCTGTTTTTAAATTTTCCAATTTGGTCTCAAAAATAGCCTAAGGCCAAACAGAGCCCACACTAATGTAATTAAAATGAGCGATGGGGTTATACATGTAACATGTTGTGGGGAACCAAAAATCACAGACACACATCCCCATTTGCAGAAACAAAAATCGTGTGTGTGTGTGTGTGTGTGTGTGTGTGTGTGTGCGTGTGCGTGTTAGGGAGCATGTCTGTGCGTCTGGAGGATGTGTAGGTATAGTTTCTGTGTACTTGTGTGTGGACAATTGTGTGTATGTGCTTGGTCCCTTATCTCTTGGAAAACTCCAGTCAATTCCATAAACATTTATTGTGTGCTATGTGCCAGGCCCTGTTCCCAGTGCTGTGGGTTATACCAAGATAAATCATACAAGGTCCCTGGCTTTGGGGAGCTTACAATAAGAATAACTCACATTTGATTGGCCCCTTTCCCTTTACAGGGGAATTTTCAGGCAGAGTTATGTCATAACTCAGGCCGGCCGCAGCCCGAGGCATGCTGGGACCTGAGCAGTGGGGGGAGTGGGGGGCTGGCGGGAGGGGGAAGGCACCGAGGGGGATGGGCAAATGGAACAGCAGCAGAGGCTGGGTCTCCAAGAGCTGCTGAGGAACCTGGGCTCGGGCTGGAGGCTCTGGCCCCTCAGAGAGGTGCGGGGAGGTGGCAACATCCAAAAAGCAAGGTGCGGGCTGCCTCGGCCTGGTTACTTCTGTCATCAGACAGCCCTGCTTCAAAGCCCAGCTCTGTCACTAATTACAAGTGGGATCCTGGGCAAATTACTTAACCTCCGTGCACCTCAGTCTCCTCAACAGAGAGAAATGATAATTCCTTCTCCTACAGCTGATATGAGGATTAGTGAGATAAGGCAAGCGAATACAGGGCGCAGTGTTACAAAGTAAATGCTCAGTAAAGGGTGGCATTACTGCTGTCATTATATTGTGATTATTCAGTAGCGTGGAACTCTGAATCTCTGTGATTTAATATGAGGAGGAGGATCCCTGCTTAAGAAGGATGTCTGATCAAGAGCCCTTGGAGGTATCCTCCTAGATTTCCCTTTCCATCCGAGCCCCTCTGATTCTGGCTCTTGCTACTTTTCCTTTTAAATGCCAGCCCTAGCATAGGCTAAGGAAAACAGAGCAGAATTTTCAAAAAGTCTGGACTCGGTTTTAAGGGAAAGCAGCACACCACATATACAGAATCTGACTGTACCCCATCTAGCCAGCTCGCCAAGGCTTCGGGCCAGTCTCTTTCCAACAGAACGCCAAGGAAAGAGGCAGAAGTGAGTCCCTCACTTCCTGGCTCCACATCTAGGGGGTACCAAAGTTCTGAAAGTATGTATCAAACATTCTAACTTAGTTCAGGAAACCTCCCCAGAGACAGCAACACTTGGGCAGAGACCTGTTCAACGAGTTCGAGTATGTGGATGAGAGGTGAGAGGAGAGGTCAGGAATGCAAAGAGAACATTCCAGGCAGAGGAGATAGCATTTGCAAAGGTCCTGAGACAGAAAGACACGTGTTGAATTCGAGAGGCTGAAAGAAAAAACAACGTACCTGAAAAACAGACAAGGGAGAAAATAATGTAAATGAAACTAGAGAGGTAGGCAACAGCCTAGCTGCAAAGAATGTTGTGGCCATATGCAGTGAAGAAGAAGGGACACTTGTTAGAGTATATAGGAAACTATATTATAAAGATATCATAATTTAAAATTTTAAAAGAACTGGGGCACCTGGGTGGCTCAGTCAGTTAAGCGTCCAACTTTGGTTTAGGTCATGATCTCACGGCTTGTGAGTTCAAGCCCCATGTCTCTTTCCAAGAGCTGTCAGCACAGAGTCTGGATCCTGCTTTGGATTCTGTGTGTCTCTCTCTGTCTCTGTGCCACCCCTGCTTGCATTCTGTCTCTGTCTCTCGAAAATAAATAAACGTTAAAAAAATTTTTAATTAAAAAATTAAAGATAAATAATTTTTTTAAAGGATACAATAATTAAAATACTAATGGAGCTGTAATGGAGCTAAGACATAGAAATGAATGGAACTGAATAAAATTTCCAGAAATTGATATAAACATACAAAAGGCGATATAACATGTGGTCAAATGGGAACTTTTCCGTAGAGAGTTTATTCAATAAATGATGTTAAGACATGTAATAGGGGCACCTGGGTGGCTCAGTTGGTTAAGTGTCCAACTTCGGCTCAGGTCATGATCTTGCGGTTCATGAGTTCGAGCCCCAGGTCAGGCTCTGTGCTGACAGCTCAGAGCCTGGAGCCTGCTTCAGATTCTGTGTGTCCCTTGCTCTCTGCCCCTACCCCACTCAGGCACTCTCTCCCTCTCTCTCTCTGTCTCTTGAAAATAAACATTAAAAAATTAATTAAAAAATAAAAATAAGACATGTGATAATCATTTAGAAAAACGCATAATATCCCTACCTCACATCATACCCCAAAATTAATTCTAGGTGGTTTTTAAAGTTTTATATAAAAGAAAAACCATAAAGCCACTTGAAAACATTTTGGGTGAATCATTTTGGAATTTGAAATGAGGAAAGATTTTCTAATCATAACAAAAGGCAGAAAACATAAAGGAAAAGTTTGACAATTTTTATTACAGAAAGAAAAAGAACTTACCTACATCAAAAACCACCATAAATAAAACTGAAGGGCAGAGGGTACATAGCCAAATATCTCTGCTAAATATGAAAATATCCTTAATATTGAAACAGGTTCTTCAATTTAAAAAGTAAAGATGAATACCCCAACAGAGTAAAGGACACAGGGCCTGAAGATGTCACTCACAACAGAAAAATTATACACTGATACACATAAAAAACCCAGATCACATCAGTAGGAATCAAAGAAACACAAATTAAGACAATAACCAAATGCCACTTTTCTCCAGTGTAATTGTTAAAAATAATGGGAATTATGTGTTTGCTGGGATGTGAGGACAGAGGCATTACCATTTACAGGAGGCAGAAATATAAATAGACTCATTGATTGAGCAGTTTCACTATTTCTAAGACTCTACCCTGAGAGGATGATGGATGTACACAAAGTTATAGTTCAATAATGATATTCTTCATAGTGCTTTTCACCATGGTGAAAATAAATAAGGGCTCGCTGTTGGGAGAAGTTGGCTACATACATAATGTTTTTTCTTTAAAAAAAATGAGAGCAAATATAACAAAATATTGACAGTTGTTAATTGTACATGTTGGGAGTGTAGGTGTCTATTATGTTGTTCTTTGTACTTTTCTGTAACTTTAAATTCTTTCCAGACTGTGGTCAAATATGTTGTTATTGGAGAATAATTGTTGGCATGGGGAAATAGTCAAAACATATTTTTAATGAAAATAAACAAATTGCAAGAGTATCTTATTTCAAACATGCAAATGCATAGGGGCGCCTGGATGGCGCAGTCGGTTAAGCGTCCGACTTCAGCCAGGTCACGATCTCGCGGTCCGTGAGTTCGAGCCCCGCGTCGGGCTCTGGGCTGATGGCTCGGAGCCTGGAGCCTGTTTCTGATTCTGTGTCTCCCTCTCTCTCTGCCCCTCCCCCATTCATGCTCTGTCTCTCTCTGTCCCAAAAAATAAATAAAAAACGTTGAAAAAAAAAAATTAAATCAAACATGCAAATGCAAAGGGAAACAACTAGTATGCCAAGTTATTTACTTATGAATAGTTCCATAATTTTTGTTTTCTTCTTAGTGTTTTTCTGTATTCTCTAGAGTGAACATGTATTACTTTTGCAACATGCTAACATCAGTATCTAAACATACTTAGAAGGCATGTCTTACTTCCTATGCTCTATGACTCTGCACATACATCAAATTCCTTTTTAAAGCTGCAAACGTAAGGAGAGCCAGCACATGTCACATTGGGTGTCATGTTGAACTTCTAGAAACAAAGTGGGTGGGATTTAGGTTTCTTAAAGTTCCTTCCAGAAAGTTCTGATGTTTTTATCCATTCAATAAATATTCACTGAGCACATGTTAATCAGGGTTCTTGGGTTACATGTGACAGAGTCCCAAATCAAAATGACTAAATTCATTTTTTGAAGAAGGGCTTCACTCACAAAGCTGGTGATCTAGTGGTTAGTGGGTCAGGCTCCACTGGATCCAGAGACCGAATGACCTAATCTCTCTCTCTCAGGTCTCTTCTGTATTGAATTCATACTCAGGCAGAGTCTTCTTCAGAAGGCAAAGGTGGCCACTGGTCTTGTAGACTTTTAAATTATATCTCATTACCTTATATCCTTATAGCCATCCAGAAAGAGGGCACCTCTTCCTCAATGGCACCAGGCCAAGTCCAGGGCGTGGCTCTCATTAGATCCACATCTTCAGGTGTTTGTGTCCGAACCCATCAATGTCACCAGGAAAGATAAACTGATTGGCCAGACCTGGGTCACATGTTCACTATGGAGTTTGAGGGAGATCAGCCCCTAAACCAAGGAATATGAGAAAGGGGGAAGGGTGGCTCCCCAAGGGAAAAACCAGGATTAAGGAGAGCTGATGCTACACAGGCAGAGATAAGGGACACCCTCTTCAAGGATATGTGCACGCTCTACATGACTCCAGGAGTGGGCAGCTGCCTGCCACTGAGTTGCCTCAATCACTACAATGCAGTAAGCCTTGGGAGGTTTTACGGTGCTGTCATATTTTCTTGAAAGTCTCTTTGTGAAGAAGGATGGCTGGGACCTGCAGCCCTGGTTTTGTCTTCCTAGTTTCCCTTTCAAATTGCTCACTTTTCCCTTTCAAAAGCACTCCCTTTTCTCCTTCCTGATTCACGGTGTCCAGAGCACGTAACAGCAACTGATATACTATATATTTTACTTTGTTTGGTACTTACCTTTTGCCACTAGGAAGTAAGCTTCTTGAAGGCAATTCTCTGACTCATTCATTACTGTATCTTCAATGCCTAGAACAGTGTCTGGCACACAGAGGGTGCTAAGTAAGTATTTGCTGGATGGAGGGATATATAAAAGGATGGATAAATGGGTGGAACAAAGTAAGGATGAATAGGTTAATAAATGGATGGATGGGTGGATGGATGAATGGATGGATGGATGGATGGATGGATGGATGGATGGATGCATGGATGGATGGATGGATGAATAGATGGATGGGTGGGTAGATGGCTGGCTGGCTGGCTGGCTGGATAGATGGATGGGTGGGTGGATGGATGAATGGATGGATGGATGGATGGATGGATGGATGGATGGAAGGAAGGAAGGAAGGAAGGAAGGAAGGAAGGAAGGAAGGAAGCATGAATTAATGCATTTCACCTCCAGTCAGAAGAAACATGTTTCCCTTTAAAGCTTTCCCTCAACATGAATATTTCCATCCTATCCTGTATACAGCAGAGCTAAAGCAGCTAGGATATTCAAATTGATAAAGGCTAAGAGAGAACAAAAGAGAAGTAAACACAGAAGCTAACCAAGCAAAGTTTATCATCCTGCCACACTGATCTTGCTTCCAGAATTCTGAAGCCTTGTCCCATTGTACATGCTGTCTTGACAATGCTCTAGCCCCCAAAGGCTGGTACAATTTGGACTCTCCCTTTGGTACATCCCTTGCCCCACCAAGGAGCTTCCTGCTAGGCATTCTCACTGTGCATAACAAGAGAGCATGAGCCCAACCCAGAGTGACCCTCGCAGCTCTTTCCCAGTTTCTTGTTCTGGTTGGCAAGACACCCTCTTTCCTGAGCTTATAGCACCAGAGAATCTTATAACTAGACTCCCTGCTTCTACAGAAAGGAAGGACTTTTATGTCCTACCAAAGCTCAGCCTACAACAATGCTTGAATTCAATCTAGTAACCATATTCATATAAAACACCTACGCAGAGAGGAAGGAGAAGCTGGGGAACTGTTCCATTACAGTATCAGAGCAAAGGTTCAGAGACTACAGAATTTAAGGTCAGTCCACGCTTATTGACCTTCTGTACTCATAAGCATTTTTTTCTACCTTTCCCTGGTGCATAAGGCAGAGAACAGCAGGAAGAGGACCTTAAGGGCCTTTGGGCATGTGTTGGGAAAGCAACCCTGGGAACAAACTGAACATTCTCCTCATCTTGGCAAGTGGTGCATGGAGTTAGACCATTTGGGGGTGCTCACTATGCTCACGCACTGGGTCGGTCACTTCACACACACGACATCACTGAATCATCGTGACAACCTACTGTGGTCCCCATTCAGTAGGGGAGAACGCCAAATCAGGGAAATTAAGTGATTTACCCAAAGTCAGCTGGCTAGTTAGTGCCAGGGACAGGATTTGAACCCAGGCCCTCTGACTCCAGCTTCCACACTCCTGACCACCATACCTAATGGCTTCCTGTGGCTAGCAGTGAGACACAGAAGGAAACGCATTCTTATTTTTGTAGTGACTGAGGCAAGCACAGGGTGACAGCTGAGCTCCGTTTTGTAGCCCACATTTCCTCACTGCAACCATCTGGGCGTCAATTTCTCACCCCTACAGGTCCCTGGACATCACCACTGCATTGGGCATAGCCTGATGCGTCCATCACTAACTTTATCCATGAAAAGATCAGATGCAGGTCCCAGGAAAGATGCAACTGTAGAATTTATTATGGGACCCCCCCCCCCCACTCTCTAGGGCTGTCATCCTCCTTGCTATCAATGTTGTGTTATAGGCAGTGGGGCAATTTTGTATCAGAAACTCGGGACTGACACTCGCTACACGGCACTTAACCTCCCAAGTGGCCCCAATCAATCAATTCTAGAAAATTAGTAAACACCGTATTAGTCAGCTTGGGCTGCCATAACAAAATACCACAGACTGGGTGGCTTTAAACAACAGACATCTCTCACAGTTCTGGAGGCTGGAAATCTGAGATCAGGGAGCCAGCGTGGTCGGGTTCTGGGGAGAGCCCCCTTCCCGGCTCACAGACAGCCACTGTGTCACTGTGTTCTCACATCAGGGAGAGGGGCAGAGAGGGGGTGGGGGAGAATGCAAGCTGTCTCTTCTCCCTTCTCTTCTTGTAAGGGCCCTAATCCCATTCTCGGGATGTCATCTAAACCTAATCGCCTCCCCAAAGCCCCACCTCCAGACACCATCACATTGGCAGACGGGTGGGGGCAGGGCTTCAACATATAAACTTGGGACACAATTCAGTCCATAGCACACTCCCAAACAAAATAGAAATTCATTCCTAAAACCCCACAGAATAATACAAGCTGGTGACATAAGAGCTAAAGCAACAAACTGCTGGTTCTGTAAGAAGGTAATAGTATCAACGGCTGGCAGCGAGCACTTACCATGTGCCAGGAACTATTTAAAATGTTTTACATGAATCCTCTTAAAACAGTACCGGGAGGTAGGTACTATGACACGCCCATTTTACAGAAGGGGAGAATGGGGTCACAGAGCGGTGGGGGGAAACTTGCCCGCACTCATATGGTTAGTCAGTGGCAACAGGATTTGACCCAGGCAGCCTGGCTCCAGAGCCCTTGAACCTCACTACATTATGCTGTAATAGCTCCCTAGTAGCTCCCGTTGGAAGGCACACTCAGTGAACCTGCTCCCTTCTCAGAACACTCACATGGAGAGGTGCACCTAAGCATAGTCCTGGGTGCCCTCGGGCAAGGTTTTTAACCTACCTGGGCCTCAGTTTCCTTACCTGTTAAATGACCAATGGTATTTACATAATAGGGTCACTGTAAACACTTAATGAAATAAACCACATAAGCTCTTAGTACTGCACGTGGCACAGAGTAAGCACTCAGAACAATTAGCTAGGAATATGGATGACTGTTTTTGGGCCTTCGGAGAGGCTCTCTGCAGCCATCTGAAAAAGTGCCTGGTCGCATGCCTGACCACCCTGTCCAATGGGAAGCTACTTCGGTAAAGCCACTGGCGTCCCCGGGCTCCGTGCTCAGCACCACGTAGCTGCTCAGTAAACATCTGTGTTTGAATGAATAAATGAATGAATAAATGGGCCAAATAACCTCCAGCTCCAATGACTGAGTCCTCTCTCACCCTACCGGAATGCACATTGATTTGTTCTGGATTTCTTGATAATTAATCTCTTGACAAAATTTAAGACCTGTTAATTACCCCTGATTAATTAGGGTGAACTTTTTAATTGCTTCCCTAAGCTGAAATACACTGTCAATAGGCCCCATAATTAGTGACCCAGTAATCAGTTTTAAACCAATTATCCCAGGGTAACAAGTGAAACTAGGCAAGAAACACCCCAGGGGCTTGGGCCAATTTCAGTGGAACTCAGAATAATACAAATTGGCACTCATGTGGGTGAAGAATGTGTGTTCAATGTAATTGGAAATCCGGATACTCGTATTCTCTGGAGTGTTTCATTTGTCTGGGTTTTCACAGCTGTATTATTTGAAAACAATAAAATAAGTGTACTCCCCACCCACCCAATCAAAGGCCTGGTGCAGATTCTTGAAGTTGCCCGACTGCCTTTGGGTACAATTAGCGCTCTCACATCAGGTTGTGCAGGTCGTGTACTCCGCAACTCCAGGGTGCAATTCACACTGTAGTCTGTGTAAATAGCAGCCCTAAAGGTTGTGCAGTGCATGATGTGGGTACAATAATCTGTGGGTCATATGGTGCGAAGTATAGGGGCCTAATCATGAAGAATTCCTCAAAAGGTAGTGGTGGGCTTGGAAGTGCTCTGAGCTTTCTCGAGATGGGGAGGTGCAAGTGGCAGGCACCTTTCATGGTCTGTCTAGTGCAATGGACCTGGTATCACATACACATTTAATTTCTGCAAATCTAACTCCCTGAATTAAAAAAAAAATTTAAGAAAAAGAGATAGTAATCTTAAATAGTACAGGCGATTCTTCCCGCCACTTCATTAAGTGCACACCCCGGAGCAAGCCTGAAACGGGGACTTGAATCTGCTACTCGTGTGCCTCTTATAAAGAGCATATCACGCCATGTGGAGTATTTAAAGATTTGTACTTTCGGGGCTCCTGGGTGGTTCCGTCGGTTAAGCATCTGACTTCGACTCAGGTCATGAGCTTCCAGTTTGTGAGTTGAAGCCCCGCATCGGGCTCTATGCTGACAGCTCAGAACCTGGAGCCAGCTTTGTGTTCTGTGTCTCCCTCTCACTCTGCCCCTCCTCTGCACTCTCTCTCTCTCTCTCTAATAAATAAACATTAAAATTTTTTTTTAATTTAAAGATTTTTACTTTTTGACCAGCAGAACCCTCAAGATGCCCCCTGAAGAAACAGAGATGTCTCCCCATAGCAGAGGAAAACCGTCTGGGCCGGTCTTTCTAAAAAAGATGGTGTAACAGCCTCCAATGTGGCACCTTCCTAAGCACTTTCAAGAATAATTTCGACAATGTGAGATTTTTCTCCTTTTCTGCCTCCTTGAGAACCTAATGTCCTTAAGGCGAGGCAGCATTTCCAGTCTGGGGAAGCGGGGTGCTAACTGACTGAGGACCTTTGTCTCAATGAGGTTCTTGGTAGACCAGTTGGTTCTCAACATATGGCTGGAACCAACTGCATGAGAAATACTTTGGATGCTTGTTTTTCAAAATGCAGCTTCCTGGTCCCCACTCTGGACCTACTAGGTCAGAACATCCAGGCATGTGGCCCCAGAGCCTGCATGAGAACAAATTCCTCGTGCTTCTGATACACACTCTCAACTGTAAGCTAGGTGAGGGGAGGCAAAGTGCCCGTGTTATTCAGCGCCGTGGCTTCCTGGAGTGGGCCAGTGTTCAGTAGATATTAGTTGACGAAATGCGAACAAGCCTCCGGCCCTTTGTTTTGATTTAGCAATCCACGGGACAGAGGCTAACATATCAGCCAAGCTGGACCTTGAGAAGGAGAAACAGATCGACCTCCCGCCCCTTCTCAGGACGTCTTCAGGACTGAGACCTGCCTCAGTAAAGCCTCCAGTTCAGCATGTTCCCTGCCACCTGCGTCATGTCCTCACAGAAGCCATTAGCCATTCATTTAGTGCCTAATCCTCTAATCCAACTGCTTGTTCATTTGCCAAGTGAGAAATATGCAGAAACACAAGCCACTCATTCTCAGAGTTATTTCCAGCTGGTGAGAAGGAGGCAGCTGGGGAAGAGGCTTCTGGTTTTGTTCTCTGAACCAGGAAGCCCCAGAATGACACTGGGACGTGGTTCCGCCCGCTCAGACCCTTCTGATGTTGGGGTGCCGCCAAGAGCAGTTCCTAAAAAGACCAGGACACCTCAACAGTCCCAGGCGGCTGAGCTGCCGAGAAGCACGGCCAGATGGTCTCACTCGGAGAACGCAGGCTGACTGCTGCACTTTGCCCACACATCTCATTCATGCGGCAGGGATTCGTGGAGCATCTGTGTCCACCATTCGCTCGCCGGAGGTGCTTGGGATGCATCAAAGAACAGAGCAGAGTCAGCTCCCTGTCTTTGTGGAGCTGCCAGCAAGCCTCCTGCACTCCCGATTCTCTGTCCCTTTAGCAGAGGACGGACCCTCTCCAGGGGCCTGAACTGCCCGCCCAGCCAAGTCCCCTTGCAGCAGGGCGCTGGGCTGCCTCCAGTTCTTCCCAGGCTCTCTTCCTCCTTAGTTAAAATGTGGGAAGGGCTAGTGAGTTGACTGTGTGGAAAGCAACTCTGTGAGTTTGGACAGCACCCAACAGAAGCCTGACCCAAAGAAGCCTTAGAAATCCTCAGACGTCGGGGTGTCTGGATGGCTCAGTCGGTTGAGTGTCTGACTCTTAATCAGCTCAGGTTGTGATTGCGCAGCCATGGGATCAAGATCTGCATCAGGCTCCTCAAGCATGGAACCTGCTTGGGATTCTCTCTCTCCCTCTCTCTCTGCCCCTCCCTGCTCACGCACTCCCCCCTCCAAAAGAAATAAACATTAAAACAAAAAAACCTCCAAATGTCTGTTGCTTCCATCCCCTATGCCAGATGACCCCATCTGTCCCTCCAGATCACCCGTCTCCACTCCCCTCTACCCTGCTCCTAAAGAATGAGCTGGATGCATTAGATCTATGAGTTTCCAAGTCCTCTGCTCCCGGGTGGTTTGGTCCAGGGAGGCACCAGGAGTGGGAGGACAGAAAGGCAGGACATTTATTCCTCTAGCTCCCTCTCTGACAGATAAGCTCAGTCTGGCTCTGTCCCTCAGCGGAAGGTACCTCTCTACCTCTGGAAGAGCCTCTCCCTAGGCAGCTCTCCCTCCTCTCCCCCCGGCAAGTGTTAGTGTTTGTTTATTTTTGGGAGAGAGAGAGAGAAAGAGACCCAGACAGAGGTGAGCAGGGGAGGGGCAGAGAGAGGGGAGGCACAGAGAGAGAGAGAGAGACACAGAATCTGAAGCAGGCTCCAGGCTCTGAGGTGTCAGCACAGAGCCTGACACAGGGCTTGAAGTCATGAACTCTGTGATCATGACCTGAGCTGAAGTCAGACGCTTAACTGACTGAGCCGCCCAAGCACCCCTCAATCAGGTTTTTTCTTAATAAAGCCTTCCCAAACTGTACCAGTTTGAAAGCACCATCTCTTTTCTGAACAGAACCCAACAGACACACCCCCTCTCCTTTCATTCTCTCCCATTACTGTCTGTGAAGAAGCTAACATCAAGGTTGCAAACTCAGTTCCTCAGGCCACATCGGGCTCACAGAGCCTTCAACTACCTTCTTGGCAGTTGGCACGCAGGACATGAGCAAATTTATTTGTAGAAATCAAGACTGTTCCTACTTTTTAATATTGAGTCCCCTTTTGGTTACCTTCCAAACTCAGGTAAGCATTTGTCGGCTTTGAAATACAGCTTTAGCTAAATCTCAGTTTTAAAGGCATCAAGCGAGAACTCAGACTGAGAGAGAAAAATAAATGAATCAGGACTGAATTAGACAAAGGTGGGCTTGGTGGATTTTAGAACTAGTGCACGTGATATTCTCCAACTTCTCATTCCTGCCCCCGCCCTCACCCCCCCAGGCTGCAGCCTCCCTGAAACTCAGACTCCAAGAAAAAAGGCCAATTCTAGCAAAGTTAGTCAGAGTTTACAGGACAAAACTAAGATTGATAAAAAAAATAAAAATATGAAAAAAACTGATCTAGTCTTACTTTATATACAGACCTTCATTTATGTCACCTTCATTTTTACCTTTTGGGAGATGGAAATTAACACATACTGAGTTTTAATACATTATAACCTTTCAAACAGCATAAGAATTCTATGACGTGGCTCTGATGGCTTCCATTTTAGACATAAAGGTTCAAAGGTTCAAAGAAGTTGTGTAACTTGGCCAAAATTATATAGCTCATAAATGATGGGAACGAGAGTCAAGTTTTTGCTTCTTCCTCTTTATTTCTTACGACCTCAGAACAGAGGGTAAGTTAGAAGCAAGCTGGGGACTCATTGTTTAATTAATGTAAGCCTTGCTTTCTTTAGATAATGATACAGCGATCTTTCCACAGCAGTGCATACGGATTCCACCTCCCCCTCATTAACACCTGCACGATATCTGTTGCTGGACACTTAGGTTGCTTCCCCATGTTTCACTATTGAAAAGGGCTGTACTAAATACCCACATCTGTATCTACACTCAGACAAATACAGATGCACACACAGATACATACAGTTGCACATACACACACAGATACAGGTGTACATACAGATATAGATATGGATAGGTATGTATAAAGATACATATAAAGATATGCTGGCATACCTTTGTGAATAGCTCTATAAAGTAAATTACTCGAAATAGAATTCCTTTCTCAATGATATGTATATTTTAAATTCAGAAAGCTACTGCCAGATTGTCTTCTACACTTGTCAGACCAATTCATGGTCCCCACTAATGCGAATGCCTGTTTCACAACAACTTTGCCAACTACATGTACTGTTATTATTCTCTAATCTTTGCCAGACCAAGTAAAAACTTAACATTTTATTATAATTTTATTTGCATTTATTAGTAGTAGTATTATTTGTTTATTGGCTACTTGTATTCTGTCTCATATAATTTGACTGTGTCTTTTGCCCATTTGGGAGAGGGAGCAGCCCTGTATGTATCATGCATACTGAAAACCTAAATTGAAATGAAGTCAAGAGATACTGCAAATGATGGCAAAAGGAGCCTCAAATAGGGTCTCTGGTCCTATGAAACAACAGGATCTCTCAGATGCTTTGGTTGATGAGAATGTGTTCGATCCAGAGCCCTCACCTGATGGTCTCAAGGAAGAACGGATGACAGCGTACAAACCAGGAGGGCTACATAGACAGCATCTTGGGAACCCCCCAGTATGTGGCAATAGTCCCTGCACATCACCTTGCCTCCCAAACTCCATGCCTGGGAGATCTCCAGGTCAGGAGCGTCTCCCCTGCAGCTCCAGGGAATGCAGGCCTGGTGTGGGAGACAAATGCAGAGGAAGGCCGCTACAGGCAAAGGACAAAGACAAAGCTGCAGAAAGAAGCACATCTCTGATGACTAGGTACTTGGGACTCAGCAAGGAACTTGGGCACACAGACTACAAAACATGTGTCCAGGGGCGCCTGGGTGGCGCAGTCGGTTAAGCGTCCGACTTCAGCCAGGTCACGATCTCGCGGTCCGGGAGTTCGAGCCCCACGTCAGGTTCTGGGCTGATGGCTCGGAGCCTGGAGCCTGTTTCCGATTCTGTGTCTCCCTCTCTCTCTGCCCCTCCCCCGTTCATGCTCTGTCTCTCTCTGTCCCAAAAATGAATAAACGTTGAAAAAAAAAAAAAAAAAAACATGTGTCCAAAAATGTGCCTGTTTCTTCCAAGTGAGGGCTGTTGTCCAGGGATTTTGGAAACAGGGAGAAGGGGGAGGGAAAAATGAAGGGAACTCCTTTCCATACAGAGAACAAAAAGGACTGTTTGTCCCACTATGGTACATAAGGTCAAGCCACTCACTTGTTAGAAACACAAATTCCTGGGCTGCAACCTGATGCACAGGTATCAGGATGTCTAGGGGAAGGGCCCGGGAAGCTGTATGCTTGACAAGCCCCCCAGACGATTCGCACCAGCAGGGAAGTTAATGAAACAGTGCCCAGGAACAGTGGCTCCCAACACTGGCTGCACAGTAGAATCCACTAGGAAGGTTCAAGACACAATTCCTGAACCCCACAAATAGCAGAAAGATTCCTATTTATTGGTCAGGTACGAGGCTCAGATACCACTTTTTGTTGGTGGTGGTGTTTTGTTCGTTGGTCTTTAGCTCTCCTGGTAATCCTGCTGGGCAGCCCAGGTTGAGAAGCCCAGGCTAGTTCCTTAGTTTCCAAACCTACCAGGTGACCAGAATCACCTGTGATGCTAAATACTAATTTTACCATCTAGACCAATCAAGAATGCAGATTCCCAGTCCTCAGCTCTGAAAGATGAGGGTAAGACAGGTCTGGGGAGGGCCCTGGGAACAGACACAGTTACAGTATCCAGTGGGACCACTGATTTACTTGACTGGCTAGTCAGAATTCTTTCCCAGGAAGACAAGTCCACATCATGTGTTAGGACAGAGATGGGATGCTAGGAAGCCGTAGCTTTCCAGAAACAGTGTGTGCGCATGTGTGTGTGTGTATCAGGGGGAGGGGGATAAAGGTGATGACAGAGAAAGCCCTCAGCCATCATGTTACTCTCCGGGTTTACCTTGAACCAAGAGGCAAGGTTCTGAATGCTCACCGTTATTATTCTATAAAAGAAACACCTAACGAGGTCTCAGCTAGCAAACACGTTTTCTTTTTTCTTGTATTTTTTTTCTTTTCTTTTCAACCTGTGCTCACCACTGGTCTGTGTAGGCCCTCTCTGGCTCTCATGAAGAGAACCTTGTCCTCCTTGAAGCCCACTCCCTCCCCCACACCATAGACAACGCAGCCCCGTGTTTTTAGGATCCATCCGTATTGTTTTCTGTGTGATCTCAGGGATGCACAGTCTCTGGGCTTTGCCTCTCCACCCTCGCGGTGACAGACACGGAGACTGCCACCACAATTAATGCTGTGGGGAACATTCTCGTCCATGTCCCCTCCTTTGGGAGCAGGCCTGCTGGTGTAGGGTACAAACACTCCACCCGATGGTGCTGCCAGGTGTATTTTCTTCAGCAGGATGTAAGGCTCCTGGATCGACCCTTCCCCACCCACACTTGGCATTATCTAGCTTTGTAATTTTGCCAGTCCACAGATGTCAAGGGATATCTTATTATTTTAATCTACATTTCTCAGGGCGCCTGGGTGGCACAGTCAGTTAAGCGTCCGACTTCAGCCAGGTCACGATCTCGCGGTCCGTGAGTTCGAGCCCCGCGTCGGGCTCTGGGCTGATGGCTCGGAGCCTGGAGCCTGTTTCCGATTCTGTGTCTCCCTCTCTCTCTGCCCCTCCCCCGTTCATGTTCTGTCTCTCTCTGTCCCAAAAATAAATAAACGTTGAAAAAAAAAATTTTAATCTACATTTCTCTTATTATTAAATGAATTCGAGAATCTCTTCATATGTTTGTTCACCTTTTAGATTTCACATTTTCTTTCATACCAGTCTGCTTCCTATGGAATTAGTACCAAATTAATGTCCCTTCCTACCAGGCGCCCTTCCAGAGAATTCTATTAGAGAGGGGGTCTTCCCATATCTCCTCCCTGACTATGAGGGCTAAAAGGAGGGGACTGGCACTAGGGGTGTCCTGTAGAACAGAGGCAGGTTCCCCTGCTGGCTGCTGCTGCTGTCCATCCCCATACGCAGCACAAAGCATGAAAAGAGGCCTCGCACATCCCGCATTGTCCAGGGCCCCAGCCCTAAACTGCTGGCCCTGACCAATTTCATGCTCCACAGCCCATCCGCTCCCTGATTCCATTTCTCAAGTGCCCCGCCTTTCCTCTTGGACCTTACCCTGACCTCCCAGTACCATGAGGATTAGAGTTTCATCATATGAATTTGGGGGGCACACAAGTAACAGAAACACACTAGAGAAGTCACTGGAAAGCTGCTGGGGTATCAGGGAATCAATGGAAGCTTTGGGTATCCAGTCCTTGGCAAGGACAGGAACCAGGAACATTTGGGGGCTCCCAGAAGTGGGCATGTGTGCCTTCCCTCTGGAGCAGTGACCCCCCCAAAATGGCGTATACACACCTTTGG
The DNA here is from genome assembly GCF_018350155.1 of Leopardus geoffroyi. Lineage (NCBI taxonomy): Eukaryota > Metazoa > Chordata > Mammalia > Carnivora > Felidae > Leopardus > Leopardus geoffroyi. Next base: position 23,970,669 of record NC_059340.1, read on the forward strand.
GAGTGACAAGTCCATCCCCTGAGATACAGGAAGAAAATGCTCAAATTTCTATTTAGTTTTATCTCACTTTAACTTCTTCCTATTTTTATTTGCTTTACAATACACATAACACTATTATGTTTGTATAATTTATACATAAATAAATGCACACCCACTGGAGTATATGATCAAAATAATTGTTGGGAAAAAGAGTATGCCATCTAGGTCCTTGCTTCTCAAAATGTGGTCTGAGAACCGGCGGCACAGGTGTCACCTGGAAAGTGTTAGAACACAGAACCTCAGCCCCCACCCCCACCGACATTCTAAACCAGAAGCTGGGCTTGAACAAGACCCCCAAGACCCCGTTTGACTGGTGTGCAAGTAGAGCATTACCCTGACTGGAGTGTGACCTTTGACCTCTGTCCATAGAAAATTCCAAACTCCCAGAGGAAGAAGCTGATTGGTCTAGCTTGGGGCAAGTGTCCACCCCTAGACTATCAGCTCTTGCTGGGAGGGGGTCAGGATCACCAGGCAGGAACACGGCTGCTGAGAGCCACTTCTGTGGACTGAATAAGTGATCTAGGGAAGTCCAGAAAAGAAGTATCCACAGCACAGGTGTTTGGCAAACATCTGGCCTGTGTCCGGGTATGCCCAGATTCCACAAGCAGGATTTGGGTGACTGCACCCTGTACAAACCAAACCCTAAACTCGTATTGAGCAACTCAACCTGGCCTCATGGGAATGAGCTTCAACCTTGTTACTTGATCGTGGGGTTCAGTTTCCGTTTCCAGAGACAACTGAACGAGCCCAGGCCTGGCTAGGACTGGTGGGTCACAAGTTACACATTGTGTCTTGTTGTATAATCTAATTAATGTGCTCTGCCCTGGTCTCTCCAGTTCATAAAAGTTTAGGCATGGGCATCAGTTGGCTCAAGAGCACCATGCTTGTGAAAGCAGGACTTCATTCTCTTGTCCTTTCTCTCTCGGGGTCCCTGGTGGGATGCCCCCCCCACCTCCATTGCAGATCTGCTGTCCTCTTTCTCCCCATGTGGCTCCCATGTGTCCACATTTGGTGTCAACAGAGATGCCTGAAGGGGTCTCCCCCCCACCCGAAAATGTCCATGCCAAGTGTGCTGTCTTTGGGTGCATCTAACACCTCCAAAACTCAGGGTCCCAGGTGGTTCTGGGTTCTTTGCAAGAATAAAGAGGAAGGCATTCTTCCCAATTCTAGGCAACACCCTGTGACCCGAGGACTTGGGAGAAAATACACTTCAGTCTAGAGTTCCTTAAATTTTCATTTCCACAGCTCTGTCAGCTCCTAAATCCAACCCCTAACTCTGGAACAGGAGATTTCTCTTCCCTCCATTGTCCCCTACCACACTCCTTTCTCCTCCCATTTAAGAGCAAGCTTCTATGGGTATGACTGGATATGGAGAGATCGGGGCAAGGAGGAGGCACAAGGTGGTTAGGGAGAGACTGAGTGTTTTCTGCACCAGCATCAGCTAGTAAAAATGCCCAATTACACCTATAACCTTATTATTTTCTTATCACTCACTACCCCCAGGTAATTTGCTTTTCTTAAATTGATCTGTGTTCCTTGGTAAAGTGCCATGGCAACTACTCCTGCAGTTTGGAGCCCAGATTCTGTGAGCTGGTAGAAATGAACAGGTCGCGTAGGGATGGGCAGGGCAGGGCCAGGAAGTCGCCGAGGTCTGGTGGGAAGGATCTGTGAGCCTCCACGCCCAAGCCCGGCAGGGAGGCCACTTCACAGTGGCCACAGCGTCACGCAACTCATGCCTCTGGTTTGGTTTTGTCTGCATCATAAATGCTTTGTTTGTTCTAAGTAAATACTCAGCGATGCCCAGCTCAAAAGCTTCTGCAACTAAACTGTTTCCCACCACCCCCTGACAGGCATCCCTCAGAAGTACCGATACACAGGAACTTTTGTGTTTTCAAATGTAGGTAAACTACAAACTGAGACCAGTCTAGAGCAACAGCTTCATCTTCTGGGGACGGAGCAGGTTGTCAGGCCCTTGTTTTGCCTCAGGGAAGAGCTAGCTGTGCCCACACTCCTTTGCTTGGACAAAGACTGTTATCAGAAACAAACATGAGTCCTTACATTGTAGGTTAAATCCTGTCTAAGAGGACTTAGGCCTTTGTGCCAGTTCTATAGCCTAATGATGTGCTACCCTTCATCCACCTGTGGAGTCTACCCAACTATCTTGCCTCTAACTGATCGTATTCCCCCTTTCCTTTGTTTCAGGGTAATGATGCCTTTCAGATTTCCCCTCAGCCAAAGGCTTGGGCCCTGGGGCTATTTCTTACCATTTCTTTCTTCTGCCTCAAGCATACTACACATTCCTTTTTCTTGGCTTCGCCTTGAGCTTTCTCTTATGCACATAGCCAGGTCAGAAAAGCCCAATGGACTCTCCCACACGTTGACGTGGTTGGCCATGTGGACTTAGCTCCATTCAGAAGACTGTGTCTTCCCCAACTCCCGTGGTGTCCCTCAGGCAGTGACTACAGTCCTGTAGTCCTAAGCCTCCTCCCAATAGGAAACTGCACACTGCAATAAGAAACTGATTGTTGGGTCAATGGCCCAATAGATGGGTCAATGAATATGCTTTAACACATGTCTCTCCTCCCATCAAGCTTGCTAAGTAGAGACTTTCTAGCTAACGTCAACTGAGAATTTCTGCCCTTATACTATCTAGGTACCCATAACTAGCATAATTATTCCTGGGGCTCTGCATTCTGGGGTTGACCAATTTCAGACCAATCTGCACGATTATATCTTCAGGATATATCTTCAGGTTATATCTTCAGGAACCACTCCTTCTAAGGATGGTAACACCATTACAGCCATTTTTTCTTACTGATATAATTTAATATAACTAGAACAAGTCTTGCATAAGCATTATCTATTTAATGTGGAGATAAGTATCATATATTGGTTAAGACTTAGCCCTTCATGGCTTTTCTCCCTTCTTCGAAGTAAACTAGTAAAAACCCATCCTCTTTCCCCATATGCCATAATGAGCTTTCCAACAGCTGTCTCCAAACCAGTTTTTACTGATGAAGGGACTAGTAATCTATTTTCAGTTGATCCAGTACCTCAGGTGAAATAAAACTCTGGGAGGGAAAAAAAAACAAAAAACAAAAAAAACTTTTGCACCAGAATTATTTAAAACTTCGCAAATTGTTCACATCAGCTCACGAAGCACAAGTTTAGCATAGCCTGCCATCTAAAGGGATGACCTCAGTACTTCCTGAAAACAATGATTCATTATTTTATAGGAGACCTTGTCAAAATATTTGCTAACTTTACTTTTAAGACATTTCAGGATTGCATCTTCCGTCCATTATCTTACCTGAGCAGCAGCCGGGACTGAGCATGCTTTCTCTTCTACTGATCACCATTACACGTTCTTGCACCTAACAGAAAAACAAAATCATTTGCAACTCACCTTGGTCCTTGATCCCGTGGGGAGGAGGTGGCTACAAATAGTGCAGACACACATCTATCCACTCATTCAACAAGCTTTCCTGTGGAGGCCTGCAAAGGGCCAAGGTCGTGGGAACAAAGATTAAACAAACAAACAAACAAACAAACAAACAAACAAAAACACCCGGTCCCTGACTGCACAAAAGTGATTTCCCAAACCAGGAGCAATTATTAAAAATATGGATCCCAGATTCCCGCCTCAGGATTTCCGAGTGAGTCAGATTCTCTAGAGGTGGGGCCCCCACAAAGTGTCTTAACAAAGGCCTCAGTGCATTCAGACACAGCCAGGTCCAGCCATCTGTACAATGGGAGAAATCCTACTGACGGGGGTACCAGGGAAGAGACAACTCGGGACAAGGGGACTGATCCCGTGGTAGCACTTTGGATGAGGATCTGTGAGGGGGGGGTTATCAGTCAGGATCCAGTCAGAAGGCAGGAGCCAGACCAGTGACTGGGGGTTTAGGATAAGGACTGTTAAAGAGGCATAAAGTGGGAAACTAGGAAACAGGAAAAAGCTAACTCCAAGGCATTACAGAGAGATCCGCCGCAGGAGAGCAGCCACCACCACTCCAGTTGGGGCAACAAGGGAAGAGGTTGGAATTATTAAGGCTCAGCAGGCTCAGGAGGACCCCATGGTTCTGGAACCCAAATCTGGGATGCTGGCCAGTCAGTGAAGAACTCTCAGATCAGACTGGTTCCGTGAAAAGCTACAGACTGGATCCTGGCCAGAGAAGTATTGTTAAGGAAATGTGCAAGGGAACAGGAAGAAGCAAGTCTGATCTTCCCATTTCCAGCTCCTCAGTTCCCCCCCCCGCCTCTAGCGCCCCCTATGGACAGAGCCTAACTTGGAGCAGCTGGCACCGCAAAAATGTGGTGGCCAAGTCCTGATCCCAGCACTACAGGGATAGAGAGGGCTGGGTTTAGAAGTGAGAGACAATAATTTAACAACTGCACAGTGGATGAAAGAAGAGAAAGGAATTTATTCGGGAGGCATCGTGCTACCTTACAAAATGGAATTGTACTCAATCCTCATAATCCTATGAAGAGAAAGCCCAGAGAGGTCAATTCACCTGTGAAAGGTCACACAGCAAGTGGCAGAATTGGATTAGTCCCTATTAATTCCCTGAGTTGACGCCAGCCCTGGCAAAAGACTCCAATTAGGGTGTTATTCTTCCTTCCGCAATTCTTTTCCCTGGAATTGGCTTCCATTCCACCTCACCCTCAAGACAGGCTGTGTGTGCCCCAGATATAATTTAGTTATGTAAGAGGTAAGTTTTCTTTTCCTGATCTTCTGAGTTTACCAGGATTTCCATGTAACTGGGGTGTCAGTGATGCCTGTCTCAACTGGATGGATGATGGGGGGACAGTCTCAAGCTGGAAGTCAAATCACCTCAAATAACCCCCTCTAGAGCATAAGAATGTGACCACCACTCCACTGGTATCCTGGATCCCATCTCTGGGGGCTTCTCCTGGGGTGGTGAAGGGGCGGGTGGGACAATGTTCACATGGTGCGATATGACAGAGACAGAGGAGATTCGTGGTGAGGATAGGCCGTCCCCGTGAGGACATCAGACAGGCTCCTAGATGCTGACACAAGGAAGTCAAAGCTGACGGGAGTAATGAGAATCCATGGACCTGCTCCAGTGGAGGCTGGGCTAGTTCACCCTTAGTTCACTTGCTTAGAATTAGACTTTGGACCCCACTGGCTCCTTTCTCGATTTCTCCTCCTCTATAAAAGCAAATTTGAAAACCTTCCATCCTCCTCCAGACTTTATATGGCATGAGATCCTTCAAAAAGTTGTCCACACTCACAGTATCCCCCTCTTAACCTTTCACCCTCGCTGATCTGGCTTCTGCCCCCACTTCTCCATGGAAACGGTTCTGACTAAGGTGACAAATAATCTACTGGCTCGTAAACACAATGGGCCTTTCTTAGTCCTTTTATCACTTGACTTCCAGTCAACGTTTGGCTTCCATTTTGAACCATTCTCTTCCATTGGCTTCCAAGACTTGGATGTAGATACACGTCCATTCTACCTTCCGGCTCTGTATCAGTGAGAGTTCTTTAATCTCAAGCAACAAAAACCAACTCTGAGGGGCAAAATAAACTCATCAGAAGGTTCCGAACTAGTTCATGGCATGCAGTTGATTCAGTAATAGCTCTGATTCTTCACGCTTCCCCGTATCCACACTCTTTAATATGAGGCTCCTCCCGCCCCTGTAACTTGCTTTGACCAAATGGACACTAGCAGCTGTGACACGAAGAGAGGCTTGAAAAAGCATTAGCACTTCCCATTCTTTCCCCTGCTCCTCTGCCTTTATCTTGAGAACATGCCCTGGTGACTTGCTGAAGGATGAGACGTGTTGGATACAGCTGGGTCACCCCATTTGTCCCACAGAAGTCACCTGGAACCCAATCAGTTCCCAGCTGACCCCCCAGACATATGAGAGTCCAGCAAGCACCAGTAGTTGTTTTGTGAACCTTCAACTAGCTGCAGATCCAGGAGCGGACCTACCAGGAGTCTCTACCGGAAGACCACCTATGTGGTCCACAGTTTCATGAGCTGGATAAATGCCTAGTGTTTTAAGTCACTGAATTTTGGGATGGGTTGTCCATTAGCTTGTTAGGGCTGCAATGACAACCTGCCACAGACTGGGTGGCTTACACAACAGAAAAGTATCTTCCCGCAATTCTGGAGGACAGAAGTCCAAGATCAAGGTGTCAGCACATGTCTCTCTCCCTGGTTTGCAGATGGCTATGGATGGCTGTGTCCTCGTGTAGTCTTTCCTCTGCGCACATGCATGCCTTGATTCTCTGTGTACCCGGATTTCCTCTTCTTATAAGGGTATCATTCAGGTTGGATGAGGGCCCACTGTAATGACCTCATTTTAACTTAATCAGCTCTTTAAAGGCCCTGTCTCCCAATACAATCACATTCTGAGGCCCTGGGGCTTAGGACTTGAGCTCTATGAATTTGGGGAGGATATAATTTGTCACAGTTTGGCACACCGCATTCTTATGGCAATAAATATCGGCTATATGCCAGAGGAAAAGCTCAAGAACTCCCAACAGGACAGGAAAAGGTAGCGCTAAGGATCCACAGAATAGGATCTAGTAGACAGTCTCTTCAAGCCGTTGTGTTCAGGGTGAACCAGCTTTTTTTTTTCTTCTTCTCCTTTCTTTCTTTTTCTTTTTCATGGGTAGGAAGGTTCCTTGTGTCATTCTCAATAGTTAGGTTCCAGAGAAAGAATCTGACTGGCCCAGCCTGGGATCTGTACCCTTCGCCAGCACCTTGATTCACAACCCCACCAAAAACACATGCTGCGGCAGAGAGGTGGTACCCAAAAGCAATACTGAAATACAGTTGCCAAAAAATGGGGCATGAATTCTGGGCAGAGGCAAGGAGCAACTTAAGTCAACTATGAGCTCTGGCTCTTTTTCCTGGTTTTATAACATCCACTTTGTCCACAAGCCAGGATACGAGGAACGCTGGCCCATGTTGGATGATAGACTGAGCACCCCAAAGATTCCTAAACAACTGGAATCACAGCACAGAGCTGGCAGGGTGGAAATGAATAGGGATCAATGTGAAGGCCTGTACATGAGTCCAAGAGAAGCAACAGCTGGTGAAGGACAAGAAAAGAGTGTTGGTGGGGGCGCCTGGGTGGTTCAGTCTGTTAAGCATCCGACTTCGGCTCAGGTCATGATCTCACAGTTCATGGATTCGAGCCCCACGTTGGACTCTGCTGACAGCTCAGAGCCTGAAGCCTGTTTCAGTTTCTGTGGCTCCTTCTCTCTCTGCCTCTCTCCTGCCCACGCTCTGTCTCTCAAAAATAAACAAATGTTTAAAAAAAATTTTTTTTAAGATAAGAGTGTTGATGCTTAATGGTAGCGTGTGTGGACAACGCCATAAGCTACTACTGGAGGGGCTGGCCAAGGATGGTGGGCTGACGCAGGGCTCAAAGAAAGAGTGAAGGAATATTGCCTGGTCCTGATCCTACCTGAAGTTCTGTGTGGCTCGCCTGGAAGAATATAGCCTAAGACTACTGGTTGAGCGCCCGCTATATACCAGCACTGTTCTAGTGCTTTGCCTGGATCATCTCAGTTAATCAACACAAGCACACAGGGCTCTTATTCCCATTTTACAGACGAGGTAAGTGAGTCAAGGAGAGGTTAAGTAGCTTGTCCAAGTTCACACAGCTGTCACGGAGCCAGGTGTGGACCCAAGCAATCTGACTCCAGAGCCTGTGTTCATAGCTGTTAGCGAGACTGGCTCCTGGGAAGTGGGACAATGATACTCTGCTCTTAGGTGGGGGACAGGAGGGAACAGCACCTACTGTGTACTATACATGCTAGGAGCTTTAAGACACATGAACTTATTCCCTCTTGGAAGATAAGCATTATAGTCCCCATTTTAAACATGGGCCTTCATAGGAAAGGAAGGAGGATGTCTGGTTGAGTAGCTGAAGGAATTGGTGGACTTTTACTTGAAAGTGCCCCTTCAAAAGGCGTACATTTAGGAGCTAGTAGGGCAAATACTTGAGGGTTGTCAGGATTGAGTTTACTCTCTTTAGCTTCAAGAGGATGGAGTTAGGGCAACAGGTAGAGTTTACAGCAATGTAATTTGGTCTCAAAGTTATAAAGGTCTTTCTGATAGCTTATTAATACTTATAATCATCCTAAATATAATAGTACAAATATTATACCATTTACTAAGCATTTATTATGTGCTAAGAGCTGCACAGTCATTATATATATATATGGTCATTTTATTTATTTAAGTTTATTCATTTATTTTGAGAGAGAGAGAGAGAGCGCGCGCGCACAGGTGGGGGAGGGGCAGAGAGAGAGAGAGAATCCCAAGCAGGCTCTGCACTGCCAGCACAGAGCCCAATGCAGGGCTCGAACCCCTGAAACTGTGAGATCATGACCTGAGCCGAAATCAAGAGTCAGACGCTTAACCAACTGAGCCACACAGACACCCTTATATTGTCATTTTAATAATAAAATCACAGTAACGGTTGTTATCAAGCACTTACTCTATGCCTGGCACTGTGCCACAGCTTTGAACGGTAGGCACTATTATTATTCCCATTTTATAAATGAGAAAGTGAGGCACCGAGAGATTAAGTCAAGGTATCCAAGGTCACACAGCCAGGAGAAGGTACATGAATCCACCAGTCTGTCTCCAGGCCAGAGTTCCTAACAGTCATGCCGCATGGTCCCTCTGGAACAGCAGTGAGGAATCATGGGCGCGTCAATGGAAAACACCGGAGTTCCATCACCTAGTGTGTGACTGTCCTGGCTGAAATCGAGGCCCCTCCCACCCTGGGAATCTAGAGACCAGGAGCACAGACCCAGTGAATAAGAGCAGATAAACCCCCGACACAAATGGGCATGCAGGCCCTGCCCCGCCCGGCCCCCTGGGCCCAGGCTGCAAGGCCGGATACTCAAGGCACAACCGTCTCAGCCCTGCTGAGACCACAGCGCGTGTGTTTTATTAAAAGGAAGTGTTTACCCGGCCTACTCCTGGCAGAGCTGCAGTGGCAGTTTATTAGGACTTCATTTGGAGTGTAAATTGTTGCTGGTTTATAAAAAGGTTCTGCAGAGCAGCTCCACCGGGATGGCCCCAATCCGCAGCACAGGGCATGTGAGCCTTTAACTAAATCATTGATTTCCCTCTGGAAGGAGCAGCCCAGATAAGAGCCACTCACTTCACTGCTTAGCTGCTGTCTTCTTGCACCTGGAGGGCAAAGGTGGGAAGATTCCCCCTTCCCTCCTGCGTCCATCTCTGCAGGCGCTCGCACACACGCGCACATGCACCGCTAACCTCTCTGAGGGCCTGTGACATTCCGGTACGCTGGCCCTAAAAGGCCAGTAGGGTCTGAAGAATATGACTTTGAGGGGGCATTTGGGAGCATGCTGCCTGTTGACCTTGCGTTCAGTTACGGTACCTGATTCATCTCTAAAGTCAGACAGGTTTCGGTCCAAATGCCACTTGGATGACCTTGAGCTTGATTACCAAAAGAAAACAGAACACACAGCTAACTACGAATTTTTGATAAACAATGAATAATTGTTTTTACAGTAAGAATGGGACATGCTCGTCTGAAATTTACATTTAACTGGGCTTCCTACATTCTAGTAACACTTTCCCGGGCAGAGGACTGACCTTCTCTAAGCCTTAGTTTCTCCATCTGTAAAATCTCAGGATTTTAGGAGACTCATGCAAGGCAAAAGGCCTGTAAAGTGTTTAACACGATGACGAGAATACTGCTACTGCTCAGTAAATGTTACTGCTCAGTAAATGTTATCGGCTATGTCATTCTTACTCTACATGTTAAATAACCCAATCTGCAGTCTATTGTGGTCATTTGTGCACATCGTCACCTCGGGATTCACTAGAGGACTGGTCCATCCTAATCTTTGTGTCCCTTAATGCCTAGAAAGTTTCTGGAAAGAGGAGGTGCTAGGAATATACGCTAAATGACTTGACAATTTAACAGTTGCAAAAAATCACGAGCCAGTGAGTGAAAAATAATAAATGATCCTGGGTGTATTTATCCAAAAAAGCAGGATTCCCAACTTTGAAAAAGAAAGAGCAAGGTTGCCTGTGGACAATTACGTATAGTGTCCCAGGAGAGATAAGGACACCCAAGCTAGCCCACCGTGGTTCAAATGCTGACCCCCCCCCTCTTCTCTGTGGCTCCCAGTTCGCTCAGTTTGCAAAACAGAAGCAATAATAGTACTACCTCCAAAGGTTCGTGCATGGTCGTACTTGTCAAATACTTATTGCAGCACCAGGCACGTAGAACTTGGTGTGTAATTAAGAGTAGCTACTGTTGGGGCGCCTCGGGGGCCCAGTCCTTTAAGCGCCCGACTTCAGCTCAGGTCATGATCTTGCGGTTCATGAATTCGAGTCCTGCGTTGGGTTCCATGCTGACAGCTCAGAGCCTGGAGCCCGCTTCAGATCCTGCCCCTCTCTCTCTGCCCCTCCCCCACTCGCGCTCTGTCTCTCTCTCTCAAAAATAAACAATTTTAAAAAACTTTTTTTCTAAGTTAAAAAAAAAAAAAGAGTAGCTACTGTTTATGCCAGCCCTCGCTCTAGGAACATTGACAGGAGAGCAGGGAGCACAGGACGCAGAGGGTCCAGTGGAAGATGCGGAAGACACAGGAACCTCTGGCCCACAACTTGCAGGCCAGAGCAGGGATGCCCACCTGTGCCCTCAGAGGAAAACAGACTCTCTCAAGGAGACTTAGATAAGGAAAACAGTCTGCAGAGAGGCAGGCCATCACACCAGCACCTGACACCCTTGTTTAGCATCTATCTCCTCCTACCGGAATACAATCAGTGAGGGCAGGAATGCTTACATTTTTTTGTTTACTGGAATATCCTCGAACACCTAGCACAGAGTGGTGTTCCCTCCCTTCCTTCTTGCCTTCCTTCGAGTGTGAGATGCTCACACGCTTACATTTTTTTGTTTACTGGAATATCCTCGAACACCTAGCACAGAGTGGTGTTTTCCCTCCCTTCCTTCTTGCCTTCCTTCGAGTGTGAGATGCTCACACGTTCAAGGCTAGAGGGAAAGGGCTAAGGAAGGAGAAGAGACAGAAAATAATGAGGAGACACATCCTACAGATGAGGCAGGAAGGAATGGAGCCCTCTCACCTCTTGGCTAAGCTCGTTCACCCAACAAACACCTCTTGTACGTCAACTGTGATGTCAGGACTTGCCGTCCACTCGCACCCACCTCCCTCTGTAGTGGGGAGTGGAAAACAGTACTCAGACGCTGAAAGAATGAAGTTGACCTCCCTGTTGTGACTGAGAAAGGCCTCCGACGTATGCCAAGTTGGGAGAATGTGGAGTAGCACATTCTTGCTTTCGCACACGCACACGTGTGTGTATGTAGGTGTTTCTATCACATAGAACATTCCGACAAGGAAGGAAAAGAAACTGCTCAGAGTGGTTGCTCCTTAGGGAGAGAAATGGGGAAGATGGAGGTTTCTGGAACAGGACAGAGCTAACTCTGCATTGTCTACCATTTTGTTTTATCAACTATTTGGCCACATACGCTAACTACTGTTTGCAAAAGGAACTTGTGATTCCATCCTTCAGCCATAACCACTGTTAACATTGTGGTGGATATTCTACTATTTTTTCCAAAGTACATAAACTTTTTTTATTCCCCACTAAATACTAATGTTTTGTATCCCAGTTTTTGTTTTTGTGTTTGTTTTTCAATATTTCACCATATGTTGGGGGCAGTTCCTCACATTATTAAAATAGACTTCTGATTATAATGGCCATGGTAGAGCTATCTCCTACTGCATTTAATCAGACCCTTCTTGTTAGACATTGAGTTATTCTGAGTTTTCTAACCATTATAAATGATGCTGTAATAAACATCTTTTTTTTTTTACGTTTATTTTTGAGAGAGAGAGAGAGAGAGAGAGCGAGCGAGCATGAGCAAGGTAGGGGCAGAGAGAAAGGGAGACACAGAATCTGAAGCGGGCTCCATCCAGGCTCCGAGCTGTCAGCACAGAGTCCAACGTGGGACTCAAACTCACAAACTATGAGATCATGACCTGAGCCGAAGTTGGACGCTTAACCGACTGAGCCACCCAGGTGCCCCGTAATAAACATCTTGTATATCCATGTCAGATTACTTAATGAAAATTCTTTGATATGAAATTGCTGAAAGGCTAGATGTGTCTATTTTAATCTATATAAACACAGAGAAAAATGTTTATGCTATATTTGGAGAAAGGCAAGATATAAAATAGTGTGACTCATCTTTGCTCAGCCACATGTGGGTGTGTCTGTGGGTGTATGTGTATACACACGCACGATACACGTCTCACATACATACACAGATCTGTAGGATAGAGAAGGTTGAGAAGATGTATACCAAAAAGTGAATTCTTTGCTGTGGGGGGTGGGATCTGGGGTGATTTTCACTTCTTGTTTCTATTCTCGAAAACGCCAGATCCCTCCTCCAGCACTGAGGCACTCCTCCAAGCTTCCAAGATACGTTCCAGGAACTGTCCTCAGCTGCAGGAGTGGCCTCACCCGGGTCACACATGCACTTCTAGGGGACATCTGCATCCAGTGACCGGTCAATGCCGGCGTACAAAGGCCTGGTGTCTTAATCCCAGCTCCCCAGCTCCCCAGCTCCCATGGGAGTGGCTGGGGCCTTTGTTGCGACTGTGTCATAGCTCGATTTCTCCCTCTGACTAGCCCCGCTTTCCAGGTGAGCCAACCCACAGCATCTGAAATGAAAACTTACTCATTTGGTAATGAGGAAAAGTTTCAATTTTAAAAAATCCTTATGAAATGCCCTACTTTTCTCGTTGTCGATGATTTTCCACTATGAAAAGTTGTCTGTTCTCCAAAGTGACCAACAAAATGCACTATGATATCTGTTGCCCTGGCTCATTCAGGGAAAGGCACTGAAGGCAATTAATCAATTAGTTGTTTTGTCTTCCAATAAATTCCCTTCCAGTGGTGCCTGACCCTGGCCAGCTGACATTTCCATAACCCGCTTGCCACCTTATGTGTGTTAAATGACTTCTTATTGTCCTAAACTTGGAGATTTTAATCTCATCTATTAAGCCAGCAGGCCCAGTAATTCCCTGAATGCATTTTTATTGACTTTGTAAATCAGACTTCCCCACGTCAGGGACTGTGACCAGGAGAGAGGTGTTTGTCTGTGAAATTGGCTGGACACAGACCATTGACTGTGATGATAACTGGTGATTTGTGGGGCCAGATAGACAAGCCACATGCACTAAGCAGATTAAAATATAACAAAACAAAAAGGTTCTATTACCCAGGAATACTGGCAAAGGGCAGCAGGATGTTTGTGATAAAAGATAGAAAACAAACTAATTCCAAGTCTGGAAGGAAGCCCAAAACAGCGCTTTGCTCCCTCTTCGCTGAGTCAAAGAGAAAGTGTGGGGCTGCTAAACACAGCTAAATAAACCAATTTCTGAAAGCCCTTTAGCAAAAGTCAGAGCAAGCTTGGTGTCTGCCCCACCAGGCCCATATTCGTGATGTTGTACAAATCCTTGCCTCTTGTGGCAGGAACAGCTTACAAAAGGTGCAGTGACAACTTTAAACAGCTTCCAAGAACACTGTTCTGGTGGCTCCGTCCCACTGAGGATGAAATCTAAACGGTTCAGCCTTTGCCGACTGCTCTGACTTTATCCTTTGTCACTGTTCTCCTGCCCTATTGCCTTCTTGCTGCTATTCCAATAACACTAGCACTTTCTGCCCTCAGGGCCTTTGCACCTGCTGTTCCTTCTGCTCTTATATCAGATTTCTTCATGTCCAGCTTGGACACTTGACTTAGGTCTCTGGAAAGATGTCACCTCCACACAGATGCTTCCCTGGTCACTCAATCTGAAATGCACCCCACCCCATCACTCTCAATTTCTCCATTCACTAGTGTTTTTACTCATTGTATTTATAGTGAGCTGAGGTCATATTATTTATTATAGACTTGTTGTTTATTTTAAACTGTAATCTTCCAGAGAACAGCATTTTTTTAAGTTTATTTATTTTGAGTGAGAGCGAGAGAGCAGGGGAAGGACAGAGAACAAAGTATCAATTTTTTTAAGTTTTTACTTATTTTGAGAGAGAGAGAGAGAGAGAGAGAGAGAGACATTAAGAAAGCAGGGGAGGAGGGGCGCCTGGGTGGCGCAGTCGGTTAAGCGTCCGACTTCAGCCAGGTCACGATCTCGCGGTCCGGGAGTTCAAGCCCCGCGTCAGGCTCTGGGCTGATGGCTCAGAGCCTGGAGCCTGTTTCCGATTCTGTGTCTCCCTCTCTCTCTGCCCCTACCCCGTTCATGCTCTGTCTCTCTCTGTCCCAAAAATAAATGAACATTGAAAAAAAAAATTTAAAAAAAAAAAAAAAAAAAAAAAAAAGAAAGCAGGGGAGGGACAGAGAAACAGAATTCCGAGCAGACTTCGCACTGTGGGTGCAGAGCCCCATGCGGGGCTTGAACTCACGAACCTCGAGATCATGATCCAAGCCGAAGTCAGATGCTTAACCAACTGAGCCACTCAGGCGCCCCATCAATTTTTAATTTACACTTAGACTAGTTAAAATTAAATATAAAATTCACTTCCTCAGTATCACTAGCCACCTTTCAGGTGCTCAATAGCCATGGTAGTGGCTACTGTGATGGATCCTAAAAAGGTTGGGCATACACTGCCCGTGATTTCCCTCTTCCCACTGACTGGGAGGCCGTAACAACCAGAAGTTCGACTTGGACCCAGAGATGGAAGCCATGTGGTTGGTGCTGACAAAACCAACCTCCCCACCTGTAGACAGTTATGTGAAAAAGAAAGCAACTTCCATTCTATTGAAGGCTCCATATTTTTAGGTCCCTTTGTTATGACAGCTGAGCCTATATCCTAACTGATAATACATCTACTGGAGGTTTCCCATACCTCCTGGTCCTAGCTTTACTTCTAAAAACATTAACTATTATTTTTTTTAATGTTTGTTTATTTTGAGAGAGAGAGAGAGAGAGATTGACAGAACATGAGCAGGGGAAGGACACAGAGAGAGGGAGACACAGAATCTGAAGCAGGCTCCAGGCTCAGAGCTGTCAGCACAGAGCCTGACACGGGGCTCGAACTCACAAACCCTGAGATCATGACCTGAGCCGAAGTCGGATGTTTAACCGAGTGAGCCACCCAGGGGCCCCATAAACATTAATTATTATTAACAATACCATCAGTATTAGTATGTCTCAGTTTATATTTTCCTTGGGGCATTACATCAAGCACTCCTCAATATCTCAGCCTGGGGGCGCCTGGGTGGCGCAGTCGGTTAAGCGTCCGACTTCAGCCAGGTCACGATCTCGTGGTCCGTGAGTTCGAGCCCCGCGTCAGGCTCTGGGCTGATGGCTCAGAGCCTGGAGCCTGTTTCCGATTCTGTGTCTCCCTCTCTCTCTGCCCCTCCCCCGTTCATGCTCTGTCTCTCTCTGTCCCAAAAATAAATAAACGTTAAAAAAAAAAAAAAAATTAAAAAAAAAAAAAATCTCAGCCTGTTATGTCAGCAAATTTCCAACTTTGGGCTCCAGGGGGAGCTCAGGGTGGGCAGAGATTACCTAGCTCAGGCTCCACCACTGTGATGGTTAAGTTTAAGCATCAACTTGACCGGGCCTCAAGATGCCCCGACGTTTGATCAAGTGTTATTCTGAGTGTGATATTTTGTACAGGTGTTTCTGGATGAGATTAACATTTGAATCCGCAGAATGAGAAAAGTAGATTCTCCTCCCTAATGTTGGTGGGCCTCGTCCAATCAGTTGAAGGTCTGAATAGAACAAAAGGGCTGACCAGTTAAGAGGGAACTCCTCTTGCTTGCCTGACCACTGACCTGGGATCTTGGTTCTTTCCTGTCTTCAGACTGAAACATTGGCTCTTTCTGGATCTCAACCCTGCCAGCACTTGGATGATTGTTGCAGCATGAGCTTTACTGGGTAAAGCCTCCAGCTGGCTGATTACAGAGACTCATCAGCCTCTGTAATCATGTGAGTCAATTATTCGTTATAATAAATCAATCTCTCTGACTCTCTGAGAGAGGGTTCTATTCCTTCCTGCTTCATCTGGAAGATGTGTCTCTTCATTATTTTCCACCTCTACTTCTTCCCTGAACTTTTCCCTTTGGGGGAGGGGTGGGGAGAGAGACAGAGAAAGAGGAAGGGAAGGTGGGAGGGAGGGAGAGAGGGAGAGAGAGAGGGAAGGAGATAGGGAGAGCGGGGTACACAAAGGGAAGGAGGGAGGGAGAGAAGAAGAGAGGGAGGGAAGGAGAAAGAGAGAGAGAGGAGGAGAAGGAAAGAGAGAAGTTTCAAGAAAAAGAGATCTTATTGGTTCTGTTTCTCAGGAGAACCAATGTAACCACTAACTGGCTGGGTAACCTCTCTGTGCCTCAGTTTCCTCATCTGAAAAATGGGAGAAATGACCATCCTCTACTGTCAGTTATTCTTGTTATTTTATTATCACAACACAAGGACTGCTGGGAGGGGGGGTGGGGAATAAGTTGCACAAGCATGTATGGGGCATTTCAAATTTAAGGTCTCCGGCTGTGTTTGGCCCTCAGCACGCAGACCAAGGCTTTTACACCTCCCTCTCCTGCTGCCCTCAGCAGCTGGGGTGCTTCACACTCACATTACCACCTCCTCTTGCCCCTTAAATTAGCCCAATCCTCTTGGATTGGACCCTGCCTTCCATTTCAGAGAGAAAATGATGGCTTCCAGGCATGAACTTGTTAATTAATTTTGTTTCATCTGTTCCTGCTTTTGATCTTGTGCTTTCTCTCTCTCTGTCTCTCCTCAGGGACATCCACTCCACATTAACTTTTCTCTCTTTCCTAGACTCCTAGCCTCAGAAGTCATGCCTGGGGCCATCTTAGTCTTAAAAGCTTCCCACCATCCAGCGTCCAGCATCTTCCTAGCACCCTGTTGTCCTCCCTCGGTCCCTGCCAGACTTCCTGCCCCTGCCTTTCACATACTTACTAGCACTCCCTCAGGAGGTGCTAAGGAAAGGGAAGAAGCCAGGCAGATTGCTGGGGAAGATTCCAGACAGAGGATCAAAGTGCACGGGCTCCAAGGCAAGAGCATGCTTGGAATGGTCGAGGAACATCAAAGCCAGTGTGGAGAGTGAGCAAAGGGGCGAGTGATGGGGGGTGGGGGGGTGAAATCAGGGCACAAGGTGCGCCCACACAGGGTGGAGGGTTGGCTGTGGCTCTGAAAAAAGTGGAGAGCTGTTGACGGCTGATGAGCAGAGAAGTCACGTACTCCCAGCTACATCTGAAAAGGCTCCTTTTGCAGAGAAGCAAGAGCAGAGACAGGAGACCCATCACAAGGCAAGTACAATAAGCCAAGCAAGACAAGAGGCAGCTCAACCAGAAAGGAAGCGTCAGAAGCAGTGGGAGACGCTGTCCCACTCTGGCTGTGTTGTGAAGGCAGGGCCAGGGGAATCTGCCGCATCTGCTGGTGTTTCTTCGGGTGAGGATTACAGGAGAGAGAGAGGCATGCAGAATGCCCCCAAGCTTTGTCCTTTCTCACCTGCCACACGCTCCTCTGCCACACGCTCCTCCCCCGGCCACCTGCCCTCCCTTCCAGGGCTGTCATAGGGCCTCACATTTACAAGGGCCTCACATTTAGAATTCTGGCCTAAACCCATTCCCCAAATTGCAAAGGTAAGTACGTAAAATAATGATGGCAGGAAGATGCAAGAGAGATGTAGTGAAAAGCAAGTCAAATTCCTGTCCATCATCGCTGGCAGTCGGTAGATCCTGGATAGTGTCCGCGTTAATAAACTAAGGAACGGCAGTTTTTGCATATTATTTAGAGATATGGAGGTGACCACCAGAAGAAATAGTTTAAAAGGGTTAAAACCAGTTGCTTCTGAGAAACAGGATTTTGGGCGGGAAGCAGGAGGACAAAGACTAGTGTTTTTCATTAAAATCTATTTTGTACTGTTTCTTGGTTTCTTTCTCTCTTTTTTTAAACAATGAACATGCACTCTTCCATGCTAGTATTCTTTAGCACAAGACTTACTACATCCTCTTGTGTTCAACCGGTGGTTACATTTCTTTATTTGTTTGGGTTTAAAAAAATTCCCCGTATTGGCATTATAATGTTGATCTTGCTATAAATTTTTTAAAGAGCTTCAGCAAAACAGAAATGCTTTAGCTCCCCAATGACACTGCCTGTAAACACCGTTTATAAGCTTGTTTCCCACAACATTTTGAATGAAATAGCTTAGTATTTCAGATCAAATTTGCTGTTTGCATGTTTGGGGTTTTCTTTGACATAGATCATGGCACATCTGTGTGTGTTTTATTTACAGCTACAACTTGGAAGCTATCGCAGAGAGCTAACTGGCATTGTTTCCAATTATTAAGCTGCTGGTTAAATATCCATGCAAAACAAAGCCAATCTTGGCTGCCTCCATGTTGCCTAAGTCCAAGGTGAGGACTAGATGGCTTTTGCAGTCTGGACCGAAACTCTCTTTCCTACATCAACCGACAACCCCTATTCCCCCTTTGCACCCTCCTCCTCCCCACCTTCCTTCTAGATATTCGCCACCCCGGACAGCAAGCACCTGCCAGCCTATGTGCTAATGCCTGTGCGGGTTTGCTCTGCCAGGTGATCTCTTCTTTCAAGGACTAACTCGAACATGACCTAGTCAGGCACCTGTCTTTCTACTGCTAGGCCTATTGCCATGGCCCCCAGAGCAGACCGGTTTCCTAAGCTTGTCTTCTTATCAGGCTTTAGACCCTTGGAAATTTTGGTGACCGTCACCTACCTACGCCCTCTCTGCAGGCTGCCTGCTGAGCGGGAAGCTCTGAGCTCCGCTGTCTGTGCCGCCCCTGCAGGTGAACATTCATGCTTTCACGCATTTACACATTCTACAAACCTTCATGGGACACCTCTGGTTTTGTAGGCACTGTGCTAAGTATTAGGAGCACCATAGCGGGCATGGGGCCCAAGACACCATGTAATGGGAAAAAGGGGGCAGTGAAACAAGAAATGACAAGTGTCATGGGTGCTTGAAAAGAAGATGTTCAGCATGCTGGGAGAATATATATAAATAAGGATGACTAAATGGGGGAGCAGAGAGAGTTGAAAGGGAAGTGACGTTTGAGCTGGTACCTCAACTCTGTGCAGCAGTTTGTCAGGCAAGGTGGGCAGGGGGGATGGAGGAAGAAGTGTGTCCCAGCAAAGAGGACAGCAAGTGCAGGAGTCCTGGAGGGCTGGGGACAGAGTGAGTGGACTTGAGTGGCACAAGCACAAGGGGGCAGAGGCAGCAGAAGACAGAGAGGTACACAAAGCCAGCTCATCAGAGGCCTTGCAAGTCAGTTCCCTTGCAAGGAGGTTGGACTTTATTCTTTCTTTCTTTAAATTCAAGTTAGTTAACGTACAGTGTAGTCTTGGCTTCAGGAGTAGAGCCCAATGATTCATCTCTTACATACGACACCCAGTGCTTATCCCAAAAAGTGCCCTCCTTAATGTGCATCACCCATTTAACCCATCCCCCAACCCACCTCCCCTCCAGCAACCCTCAGCTTGTTCTCTGTATTTGTCGCCATGTATTTATCGTTTGCCTGTTTTTCTTATTTTTCCTTCCCTTCCCCTATCTGTTGTGTTTCTCAAATTCCACATGAGTGAATTCATATGATACGTGTTTTTCTCTGACTTATTTCCCTTAGCAGAATACACTCTAGTTACATCCACATGTTGCAAATGGCAAGATATCATTGTTTTTTTCATTGCCAAGTAGTATTCCATTGTGTGTGTGTGTGTGTGTGTGTGTATACTACATCTTTATCCATTCATCAGTCAATGGATATTTGTGCTGTTTCCATAGTTTGGTTTTATTGATAGTGCTGTGATAAACATTGGGGTGCATGTGCCCCTTCGAATCAGCATTTTTGTATCCTTTGGATAAATTCCTAGTAGTGCAATTGCTGGGTTGTAGGGTAGTTCTATTTTTAATTTTTTGAGGAAACTCCAGAGTGGCTGCACAAATTTGCATTCCCACCAACAGTGCAAAAGTGTTCGTTTCCCTTTCTCTGCATCCTCGCCAACATCTGTTGTTGTCTGAGTTAATGTTAGCCACTCTGACAGGTGTGAGGTGTTGTCTCATTGTGGTTTTGATTTGTATTTCCCTGATGATGAGTGATGTTGAGCATCTTTTCATGTATCTGTTAGCCATCTGGACGTCTTCTTTGGAAAAGTGTCTCTTCATGTCTTCTGCCTGTTTCTTCACTGGATTATTTGTTTTTTGGGCACTGAGTTTGGTAAGTTCCTTATTCTAAAGCAACAGGGAGCCGTGGAAGGGTTGCAAGCAACTGCAGGGAGAGGGGGCCTACATGATCCAAGCAATGTTTTCTTATTACTTTTTGATTTTCAAGTTGTCAAATCTTACCGAACGTTTACAGAACTGTTTCCTGATATGGATGCTTTTTCTGATGTCCTTGTGGATATTCGTGTGTATTAATAATTTTAATTACAAAGTAACCTGTAAATATTATAACAGAAATTGTTATAAATTTTAATTTAGTTTATTTTAAGTAGGCTCCACACCCATTGTGGGGCTTAAACTCATGACCCTGAGATCAAGAGTCATATGCCCTATCAACTAAGCCAGCCAGGTACCCCTCTTATAAATTTTTTAAATTGTTTTATGACATTAATTATAGGTATTATAACAGAAAATACTGAAAGGAGGAATATAAACATCACCCTGAGGCTCGCTGACAGGAGACAACCAGTATCTCTTCCTGGGCACAGATGCACAGACCCACATGAACCCGTGTTATCAACATAGCATCATTCCATGTGTAATTCATTTTGCAATCTACTTTTGTCACTTAACAAATATCATCATCATCATTTTGTCATTGAGCATGTTATTCAAAAATTTCATACTGGGAATGTTCATATGGAATTCTACTTATTGTGTGTTTTCCTCCCTCACATAGTAATTCTTAATTCAGGAAAAAAAGAAAAGTCCCAAGCACAAAAGTCAGTTATAAACAGGTAAATATTTTAGTGAATGTCCTTTCTGTCTTTTATTTCCTATACATCTGTTAATTTCTTTCTTTCTTTCTTTCTTTCTTTCTTTCTTTCTTTCTTTCTTTCTTCCTCTCTCTCTCTCTCTTTCTCTCTTTCTTTCTTTCTTTCTTTCTTTTCCACTGTTTATTTATTTTGAAAGAGAGAGTGCAACTGGGGGATGGGCAGAGAGAGAGAATCCCAAGCAGGCTATGCGCTGTCAGGGCAGAGCCCCATGCGGGACTCAGTTTCACGAATCCACAAGATCACAAACTGTGTCAAGGTCAAGAATTGGGTACTCAACCTACTAAGCTACCCAGGCACCCCTACATCTAAGAAGAACTCGGGGTTTTTTTGTTTTTGTTTTTCTTTTTCTTTTTTAGAATGCGGGAGAAAAACACATTTGTCCTAGAAATAAACTTTGTAGTTATCATTTTGTAGCTGCTTTTCTTTTAGCAGTATGTTGTACACGTGTTTACATGTTTGATAAATATCTCTACGCGGAGCTGGAAGATGCTGGATGTCTACCCTCCACTTTGATCAAGAGTCAGGCTTATCAAACCTCTCTCATTGCTCTCACCTCGAGAGCTCTCACTGCTAACAGTCACTCTTCCCAGTTCTCAGGCCTGAAATCAGTAGGAAAAAATGCCCCTTTGTCTTAAGTGGCATCTCAAGAACTCCACCGTGGATACCTGGTTCCCACAGCCCTGCCGAATGCTAGTGATGACTGCATGAATCCCCAGTGACACTTGAGTGACCCCCCTCCCAGGGATAATTTGCTTCTCCCTCTAGCAGGTGTCCATTTGAGTTTGTGCGTTTCTCAATTTCACTCTTATCATATTGTACGAAAGTTAGTTTTTCCTATTTCCTTAGTTATTCCTGTTTAAAGAAAAAGGTTTTATTAACACCCTACTATACACTGCTACTGAGGGTACCGTGCAGGCTGATGTCAAAATAATCAGGTTATGGTCTCAATGAGTCTGCAAGCCATGTGCGCATGGAGAATACAGAGAAAAGCAAACAAATGTAATACTGGGTAACAGGCATTTGCTCAGGTGTTGAAGTTGGAGCATTAGATATTATGGCAGGAAATAAGAGGAGCGTCAGGAGGGGGCAGTTACAGGGTAGTCAGGGAAAGCTTCCTGGAAGAAAGGACAGCTCTATTGAGACTGCTCTTCCCAAAGTAATTAACAACTGTCTAATTGCCTCTTTTCAACCCAATGGCCTCTCTTCAGTCTTCATTCTGCATGATTTCTCTGCAGGACTTGACAATGTCCACTGCCCACTACCTCATTCGTTCATTTATTTGCCAAATATTTTTTTAAAATTTGTTTAAATGTTTGGGGCACCTGGGTGGCTCAGTCGGTTAAGCGGCCGACTTCAGCTCAGGTCATGATCTCATGGTCCGTGAGTTAGAGCCCCGCGTCAGGCCCTGTGCGGACAGCTCAGAGCCTGGAGCCTGTTTCGGATTCTGTGTCTCCCTCTCTTTGACCCTCCCCCGTTCATGCTCTGTCTCTCTCTCAAAAATAAATAAATATTAAAAAAAATTCATTTAAATGTTTGAGAGATAGACACAGTGTGAGCAGGGGAGGGGCAGAGAGAGGGGGAGACTCAGAATCTGAAGCAGGTTCCAGGCTCTGAGCTGTCCACATAGAGCCCAAAGCAGGGCTTGAACCCACGAACCGTGAGATCATGACCTGAGCCAAAGCTGGACGGTGAACTGACTGAGCCACCCAGGTGCCCCTATTTGCCAAATATTTATCGACAACATTCATTATGTGCTGGTCATGAGACACAATGGTGGGTGCCTGATTTTTGTGATGACATCTCTCCTGATTCCATACCTTTGACCATTCATCCTCAATCTTCTTCATGAATTCGTTTTCCCTTCTTCTTTCAGCCCAGGTCTCTGCCACTCTCCCCCAGCAACCTCAGTTACTCTAGTGACTTCAAGAAATCACTAACGCCCCCGAATCTCTATCTCTAAATGCAACCTTTCTCTCAGTCTCCATAAGGATACTTCCAGTGGCTTCCGGGACATTTGATCCAGGCTGGGCGGGGAGAGGGCGGGGTGGTAAGGAGTTGTGTCTACCATGTGTCAGGTGCTGTGCTAGTTACTGGAACTAGAAGGCAAATTTCCTCAACAAGGTCATGGTCAAGTGGAAAGTTAAGTCTGCATAATTTCAGATACACTAAGCACACATCCAAACACGTACAGCACTGTCCATTCTGGAATATGTGACATCTGATCTTTGACAGGGCTCGTGTGATAACATTGCACAACCACAGGGGTTGTCTACACTGTGAATAAGATCCTCTTGGGACACCTCGGACAAGTGTCTGACTTCGGCTCAGGTCATGATCTCACAGTTGGTGAGTTCGAGCCCCACACATCAGGATCTTTGTTGTCAGTACAGAGTCTGCTTCAGATCCTCTGTCCCCCTCTCTCTGTCCCTCCCCTGCTTATGCCTAATTCTCTCTCTCTCTCAAAAATAAACAAACAAACAAACAAAAAAGACTCTCTACGGTTCAACAGTACACAACCTATACAGCCTTACATGGCAGCTTCCATGGGACTCCATGTGGGGCTGAGAAAGCAATAGGCTGGAACATTAGCCCTGATGGCTCACTTGGTGGTTTCCCTGATGATCAATGGGTTGGACATGGATTATGTTTCCCTACTTTGAAAATAGAGTCCTTTAGGAGCAAAGTTCTGAAATAACAGCCTCCTCCAAATAAGAAAAGAGAAGCAAAGCCCTAAGGTCGTGGACCCTCTTTTCATGAGGCCCCCAAGTAAATGTAAATCACTGAAATAAAAGAATTTCTCCTTTACCATCTAGACCCAAGGTTGCAAACAGGTGCATGTCGTGTGTGACCTGCAGAGGTATTTTGAATTTAGCTGCAACTAATTCCATGTAAAAATCCAGATGTTTAGCTTCTTTGGAAAAAACTGGAAGCCCACATTCCCACATGGCA
The DNA here is from genome assembly GCF_018350155.1 of Leopardus geoffroyi. Taxonomy (NCBI): domain Eukaryota; kingdom Metazoa; phylum Chordata; class Mammalia; order Carnivora; family Felidae; genus Leopardus; species Leopardus geoffroyi. The sequence continues at coordinate 23,994,703 of NC_059340.1, forward strand.
ACTGTCAGCTGGAGGGGAGTGGTAGCATCCCCGTGAGGTGGGGGAGGACTTCCAGTTCTCCTCAGCCCCACCTCTGCCCGTCACCTCCCTGACCTGCCCGACCCCTGTAGTCAGTCATATTAACTTCAATGTAAAGAATTCTTTTTACCTAGAAATGGCCTCCTAATTATTTTATTGATTTGCAGAGTCCATTAATTTATTGAATTTTCTAGTGATAACAAGTCTTGGCTACAGAATAAAAAAGAAAAACCCTGTAACAGAACAGATTCCAAGAGCTGTTCTGCTCATTGCACACAAACAACCAGTTAGTCCCGAGGAAGCACCACTCTCCTCCCCTCACCTCTCTGGCAAAAGTCATCCAGCAATGAGTATATTTTCAAAATCATCCCAGATCTACCTGGAAATGAGCTCAGAGATCTCCCAGAGCTGGTGCAATTAGTTGTATCTCTAAGGCAAGGGCTCCCCTGCAGGGGGAATCAGGCCATTTTACATTAACCCTTTGTGACCCGAGCAGACATTGATGAAAGAAGAAATCCGATTCATAAGCAAGCTCACAAAAGAACTGCATGCAAGGCCACACAAGACACGGCATTTTCCTCCAAAAAATCACCAGACGTTTAAAAAGATCTCCACTGAAGGACTAGAGCAGGCTTTTTTGTTTCTTGTTTTGAGCAGTAAGGAGCTGGTTTACCTTTTAGGAAAGGCTATTTAGAGGTGTGATTTGAGAGAAATATTTTTATATTCATATTTCTCAATGTTGTGAGCATGGCTTTCTACCACCTCCATTCACCAGTGGCTAATAGAGGATACAGATGGGGTGCACTGACACATCAGGAGCTCTGAGAAATTTCTGCTCAGTGCAGCGTGGATAGGACCGGGTGAAAGGAGTTCTCTGAGTTCTGACACCTTCTCGGAAAGGTGGTGTGTGTTCGGGAAGTCATGGGGAGAAGGTGGTAGGAACCCCACACCCACCCTTGTCCCTAAGCCAGAGGGTCATGCGCTCCAGGCATCAGCAGGTTGAAATCAGGCTCCTGGTCCCTTCCTGGACGCCTCCGCAGGCCCCAGAACAGCCTGCAAGACAGGCTCCCTTGGGCTAAGACCAACCTGGAGGACCCACCCCCTGCAGCCCACCAGGGGAGGTCATCCTCAAACTCCCTATGAAGGGACAGATCAACAAGCCCAAATAAGTAACTGATATTCCCCCATCTGTCCCCACACACACTTGGACAAACCACCTGATGTAAGTAGCTGGTTTTCACACACGGAAAACAGCAGCAGAAGGAAAAACACACGGCTCCTTCAATAGCAAGCGCACCCTCAGGTGTTCACAAGAGCTGAGATTGAACATTTCTCAGGTCCTGGTGGATGTTCTTTTATCTACTCCTCCTCCCGTCGTGCCTGCCACTCCTTTCCACCACCCCCCGCCCCCACCTGGAGAGTCTCTGCTTCCAGAGTTACTTCTCCAAAAGGCCAGACTGGTGGCGTCATCACCCTGGCCAGTTCCACCCCTCAGATGCATCCCTCCAGGGCTCCCCTTGCTCTAAGGATGAAGCCTGGGCCCATAACTGTGACCAGGACAACCCTTCTGACCTCATCTGGTACTGCTCCACACCTCTACCCCTCAACTGCCCTGCCCTCCTCACCCCCACACCCATATTTTTATTTTTATTCAGATGCCTCAGATAGCTCAGGCTTCCAAAGCCTTTGCATGCCCTCTGCCTGGCAAGCTCTTCCGCCACCCACTTTGGCTTGCTTGATGCCTCTTCATCCTTCGGATCACAGCTCAAATGCCACCTCCTCCAGGAAGCATCCCTGGCCTTCCTCCCCACTCCATTACACTTTTAGTCTGTAATTAGACTCTGCTTGTGTTTATTAACATGATCATTAGATTAACACCTGATGACTACCCAATTGACTGTTGATCCCATGAGAGCAAAGACTATGTCTGCAGCACCGGCACCTAGAACAGTGTAACTGAACCTATTTTGAAAGGATAATTTGAGTGAAGATCAAGCTTAGAACCCAGCATCCCTAGCTGAGGCAGGGATGGGAGGCTGGATTTAAAAGCCCAAACTCAGAACTCCCTAGCCAAGCCAACTCTCAACAGGCGATGGACAGAGTAAAACCGTCCACTTACAGATCTGTGTTTAGTGAGATCTTTTTATACTGGTGGAAAAGCCTCTACCTTCTCTTATACCCTGTATTAGACACATTATACGCTTGGATCCTAGGTGTGCCACAGACTCGGGTTTTGTTTCTGGTGTCTGTGACAAAGCCCCGTGCAGGGGCGCCCAGGGACTCCATTCCTTCCATTATCCCCAAGCTTAACCCCACCCCCACACACAAGCTTCTGGGTCCCTAAAATTGGCCACTGACTGACAGTCTTTGGGGTTTCCCTCCCTTTTCTAAGTATGGACCTGGAGGTCCCTCTTACAAAAATCTTGGCAAATATGAGAAGCAGCATGAGGCATACAAAAATATTTTTATAATAATTGTATATTAATATTTATAATAATTTTTTATTTATGGGGAAATTAAGTTACTGCCAAATAAAAAAGAAGAGGAGGAGGAAGGAAAGGCAGAAGGGAAGTGGAAGGGAAGGTGAAAATATTAAGACATCTGATCTGTGATTTCCACAAGATCCAGGCAGTCTTTCTGATCTATGAAATGGGGACAAGTGGTCCCAATGAGAAATTAATTTTGGATTAGGAAGTGTTATCTAAAGATAAAAAACACAATCAAAATAATCAAGTTAGAAGCCACTTTGGAGGCAGCTTAGGAGACAAAGCCACACCAAGGACAGAGTCGAGAAAGTAGAAGAAAAACTTGAGAAAATGCACTCCCTCTCCCACTAAACTCAGAGGAAATGGGAATGTGATAAAAATCATGAGAGAAAGCAAACCAAACAAACAAACAAACAAACAAAAGTAGTAGAAATCTCAAAAGGAGCAGACATACTCCAGAATAGAAGAAAAAACAGGGATCAAATAAAGGTAAAATTTAAAAGCGGAGGCTGATTTGCAACAACGTGGATGGAACTAGAGGGTATTATGCTAAGCGAAATAAGCCAGTAAGAGAAAGACAAATAGCGTATGACTTCACTCATATGTGGAATTTAAGATACAAAACAGATGAACATAAGGGAAGGGAAGGAAAAATAATAAAAAAACAGAGAGGGAGGCAACCCATAAGAGACTCTTAAATAAGAAAACAAACAGGGTTGTTGGGGGGTGGGCTAAATGGGTGAGGACATTAAGGAGGGCATTTGTTGGGATGAGCACTGGCTGTTACATCTAAGTGATGAATCACTAAATTCTATTCCTGCAATCATTATTACACTATATGTTAACTAACTTGGATGTAAATTAAAAAAAAAATAAAAATTAAGATAAAATAAAAGAAAGAACGCAAACGCAAAAGGCTGCATATTGTATGATTCCATTTATAGGAAGTATTTGGAATAGGAAAACCTGTAGAGATAGAAAGCAGATTAATGGTTGCCAGGGACTGGTGGAGTGGGGAAAAGAGAGGAGGGAAGGGAATCGGGAGTGACTGCTTAAGAGTCTGGATTTCTTTATGGAGTGATGAAAATGTTCTGGAATTAGGTAGTGGTGACAGGTGCATAACCTTGTGAATATACTAAAATCCACTGGATTACATGCTACAATATAAAATGGTGAATTTTATGGTATGTGAACTGTGTCCCAACTTGAAAACATTGGCTCAGAAAACCTATTAAAAATTGATTAACGAATTAAAAATCATCTTGAGATGAAAAAAAATGAAATAAAATTAAAGTAGGGGCTGGACTTTAGGCAAATATGATCCACACAGAGAAATACTGGAGCAAATTTTTTTTAAGTAGGCTTCATGTCCAGTGAGGAGCCCAACATGGGGCTTGAACTCATGACCTTGAGATCAAGACCTGAACTGAGATCAAGAGTTAGATGCCTAACCGACTGAGCCACCCTGATGCCTCAACAGGAGCAAATTTTTTAAATTCCTGTAAATATCTAGGGGAAACGTCGTGTTGGCTTTGGACTTGCACTCTAGGGCACTAAATGGTGGGAAACACTGGAGCATCAGTTATATAGCACTGCAGTTGTGACCAAAGGATCCCATATCCAGCCAAGATGTAATTTGGGGGAAGTCACCAGAAAGATTTTCTCAAACACGCAAAGACCCACCCTGAATAAAATACTTGAAGACCCATGCTGGAAAAATGAAATAGCAATCAGAGGTAAATAGTCAAGAATGAGGAAACAGTGGCTGGCAAAGATGTGTGGTACCTTTGGCAACCAGTGAAACAGAATAGAAATGATAACTCTGAAATACTGTTTTAGTATGGATACAAGCTTGATAGTCCCCCTCCCACAAGTTTTCTTTTTATAATTAAAAAAGTGATGGGGTTGGGGTGCCTGGATGGCTCAGACGGTTAAGTGACCAACTCTTGATGTCAGCATAGGTCTTGACATCAGGGTTGTGAGTTCAAGCCCAGCTTTGGGTTCCATGCTGGGTGTTAAGCCTACTTAAAAAAAAAAAAAGTGATGGTGTTAAATTCACACAGTCTGGGGCAGGAAAAAGATCACAAATAAAATATTTCATCCTCCACAAAAAAAGGAGCATTCTTTCCAAAATTGCAGTTCTGGAATTGACTCTGATGGTTTAATCAAAGAATACCTTTTCAGATCTTGAAGGTAGCTACTAACAGAATTAAAGTCAAGGTATATGCCTTCCAAGTTTTCATAAAACATAACAGAAATCAAAACAATTTATGGAGGAAAAGAGAAAATAAAAAAAAATAATCCAGGAAACATTAAACACAAGATGATGAAAGTGAGGCAGGGTCAGCAGGTAGAAAACGACTACTGAGATAGTCACAAAATAGTCTGTGTGGCCCACACCAGTAGTGCCAGTAGGGATGAAGCCAGGGCCGTGTTTGGGGACCATTTAAGAAATTGCACCTGATGACTTAATGACTGACCGGACAAGAGGTTTGGGACTGAAAGAGAGGGAAGAAATCAAGGATCCCAGGTTCATAGCCAGAAGGATGAAAAAAGAGACTCAGACACAAAGCATCAGTCCAGCTTCAGACACATTAATCTGCCGTGCCTGGGACATCTCTGCCGACCCATAGGCTGTTTAGATGTGTGGCCTGGACAACAGAATTCCCACTGCAGTAGGAGGGCAGGGTCCACCCTGCCAACGTTTTCACCATTTACGATACGTGCAGGAAGTTTTCAGCTCAAGACTTTATGAAGGCCACAAAAAGATTTATTTAGAATTATACAGCCCCACCAAGGAATGGGAACCATATACATTTCACTCCAAATGGAGGAATGACTAGAAACAACACAGTCTGAATGATTTATACCCGCAGTTCTGATTTTGGTCTCCGGAAAGGAAACGGTGAGGACTACGATGTCATGCTCAGTGCCCAGGCTTATTTTCAATTCTGACTCCACCACTTATCAGTTTTTGTGCCTCAGTTTCCTTGCTGACACTCTGAGGATGACATCATACCCACGTCACTGGGTTGTTATGAGGACTAGCACGCATTAAAGGCTCGGACAGTGCTCGGCACACTGTATGGCCTGACCCACCACTGTTATGATCAAGATCCAACCTAGATTCTCCTCCGCGGCTTCTTCATCCCCAACTTCACTGTTTAAGGCAGCTGCCATGTCTGCTTTTAATCCAGGCTTTAATGTTTTCTACAACTATTCTTGCTTATTGCCCCTGCACTTGCATAAAGGTCTGATGAAGTAGCAAGATTATTAATGGTATCGTAAAGAGGCATTCCCTCCCTCCAAAAGGATCCCAGAAAGTTTCAACAAAACACTGAAAATAGTTGATTAAAAAATACATTGATCAAAACATCTAATTGTATATGTATATGTGTAGGGATGCGTATGTGTGTGTGTGTTTACTGGAATGTTGGGTTCAACACCTGACACCAGCAAAGCTACCCTCCAAGATGCTTTACAGAAGGCCACTAGTCTGCAAATGGCTTTATCCTGTAGTCTGCAAATGGCTCCATCAGATTATGGCTTCGAGACATCACTCCCTGGTCTGTAGGTTAAGTGTTCTGGTCAGCTCTTGCCATACAGAAGCAGTGTTCACAGATCTGGGTTGGATGAGACACTTCTCAATGTGATCTGGGCTGACAGTGAACTTCCCCCGCTGGACATGACTGCTGACACCACCGGGCTTCCTTCACTGTTTCCCAAACTTACAATAATGACAACCAGCAGGACACAGATAGAGCCTTGGTCTCCACAGGCCAGTCGCAATCATCCCCACAAGAGAAACGATGGCCTGGTGCAATGCCCAAGACATTCTCCCAAACACGAACTTGGAATATCCCTGTTATTCATGGCACTAGCTCTTCTGGAACGATCCCCTTCTTCATTCCCTACGTAAGCCTCACTCCAACCTCACTCCGGGTGAGGCAGCCAGGTCCACATTCTGTCCCGCCCACAGTTTACCTTTCCTTCCCTGCTTATTGCCTTGTGGTCCAGGCCACGGGGAGCGGTGTCCACACAAAGGACATGACCTGTGCCTCTGTTCCTTGTGCTGAGCCCCAGCTGTGTTCTTGGTTCACTCCCTTTTATATCATTAAAACACTCCAGAATTCCTTCTTTTTATCTCATGTGACTCCCCAGCTATCTTTCCAGTCAAGACCTGTCCTCTCAAACCCACTTTGTATACATTCCATTTCTACTTATATTACAGACCATTCCCAAGCCACCAGACCTTTACAAACCCTGTCAAAAGTCAGGGTACCTGGATGGCTCAGTCGGTTAAGCGTCCGACTTCGACTCAGGTCATGATCTTGCCATTCCCAAGTTCAAACCCTAAGTCAGGTTCTGTGCTGACAGCTCAGAGCCTGGAGCCTGCTTCAGTTTGTGTGTCTCCCTCTCTCTCTGCCCCTCTCCACTCATGCACGCGTGCTCTCTCTCTCAAAAATAAATAAGCATTAAAAAAAAAAACCTTTCAAAAGAAAAATGGTTCCCCACTCAATACTTCTGGCACAAAATGGGTAGGTTTTCCACTCCAACCAATTCTCCGGTTCTCTGTGGACACCAACGGGGTATCCTCCAATTTAATTCAACTCTGACACTAACTCCTCACAACAAGACAGCACAGGTGAAGGGTCAGTCCCACGAGACTGCCCCAGACATGTGCCAGTCACTTCTGTACAAGTTGGCCACAAATCAGGGGTTTCCATGATTCCCTCTTCAGGTTTGATAATTTGCCATAATGGCTTACAGAACCCAGGGAAACACTTTACTATTACCCATTCATTGTAAAGGATATTATAAAGGATACAAATGAACGGCCAGATGAAGAAGTACATAGGATAAGGTCCAGAAAGGTCTCAAATACAGGAGTTTCTGTCCCCATGAACTCAGGGCTCACCAACCTCAAAATTATGCAAATCTTGTTATTCAAGAGTTTTACAGAGTTTATGCTCCAGACCCCCACCCCCACACACATACACTGACTCTTCTTCTGAGGGGCCAGTGGGTGGGACGGGAAGTTCCAACCTTTTCATCACTTGGCCTCTCTGGTGAGCTGCCCCATCCTGAGGTTATCTAGAGGCCCGACCCTAAGTCACCACATCAACATTAACTCCGTGATCTATCAAGGGCTCTCTCTCTTTTTTTTTTTTTAAAGTAAAAAAGGCACTGCTATCACTCAGGGAATTCCAAAGGTTTGAGGAGCTCTGTGCCAGGACCAGGGACAAAAATGAAATAGATTGGGGCACCCGGGGTGGCTCAGTCTGTTGAGCATCTGACTCTCGATTTCGGCTCTGATCATGATCCCAGGGTCGTGGGATCGACCCTCATGCTAGGCTCTGCACTGAGCATAGAACCTGCTTAAGATTCTCTCTCCCTCTGCCCCTCTCCCCTGCTCTCTCTTTGTGTGTGTCTCTCTCTCTCTCTCTCTCTTTCTCAAATTAAAAAGAAAAAAGATTCCCTCTGCCCCTCTCTCACCAAGGGAGCAAATGCTCTCTCTCTCTCTCTAAAGTAAAAAAAAAAAAAAAGATGAAATATGCTTATAATACCACATCTATATAAACTAAATACTTCTTACATACACATCATTTACCCTAATACATTTTCCTCTTCCAGTATTAGAGACTCTCCTCCTTATCAGTACTACTTGTGGGGGAAGTCATGATACTTCTGTAAGATGCAGTTACCATTTCCCAGCCTGCAGGCTTTTCTATTTAATCATTATCCTGCTGGACGATGACCCACTGCTTGTTCCAATTCTCTCTCTCTTCCCAAGTCAAGAAACAGATCCTGGACCCTTTTTATCGGCTTTGTTTTTCAGCTAAAACTCACTGAGCACTAACACAGTGCCAGACACTTGTGCTCTTCATGATCTAATCTCGGTGACACCCAATAGATGCTGTTATTAATCTTCATTTTCAAGCTGGCAAAACAAAAGCACACAGGGGTTAAGTAGTTTGCCCAAGGTAACACAGCTGGTTAGTGAAGTCAGGATTCTAAGCCAGTCGGTCCGCTTCATCAGCAGTATCAGTATCTCTACCCTCCGGCCTTCCCTGCCATTATGTCTGTGCACCCACCCTACCTTTCAAAAGCCCCTCGTCCACCTTGCTAGACAAGATGCACATCGCTCCTCTTTCACAATAACCCTTAAGGTATTTCTCTGACCTTCCACTGACATCCTGATTGGTTGCAGTCAGGCCTTCCTTAGTTTACGTGGGTTCATCATATGCATGTTTGAAATGATGGGGACCCTCTACTTACGGTTCCACTGATTCTAAACCCCAAGTTCTGAATAATTTCCGTAAGAGTGGAGGTGAGGATGAGTTTCAGACAAGGCTTGGTGTGCAGTTCGGGCGGGAGACAGGATGGGTGGGGCTGTGGGCACAGGTGCACACGGGGAACACACAGGGGGGCACCCGGTGTGTGGCATGCCAGGGGCACACAGGGTCATTGGAGCAGAGTCGACAGGGACATTGCAGGCAATAGGGGACCTATCTCCTTACCCTTGCCAGGAGTTGTACTGGGAACCTCACCGTTTACTAATCGCTGAACCAGAGGCCCTTCCTGTAATAACTCAGCTGCACCGTTCCGTGACAAGTGACCACCAGAAATGAGATGTGTGCCAAGCTGTAGTGTCCATCCTGCAGTCTTCTGATACAGGACAGGGCCATTAGGTGTGAAACTGAAGCAAAGTTGTGGGTTTTTTTTTTTAATGTGTTCCTGGCTCTAACCGGGCATTGCATGACACGGGCCCAGAGTGGCATCTTTAACAGCTGACTCAAGCACTCTATTTCAATCTGTTCCAAGCTCTGCAGTGACAGTCGATTTTTTAAGCCTTGTCATCCTTCAGAGCCATTAAGTCAGCAGGCGCAGTTGTCTGGCACTGAGACGCGGCTACAGCTTCACAAGGTTTAGCAGACGATCCATAAAAGGCATTTCTCTCCACTCTGCAACCACCCACCTCCCACCCACACTGCTTCACATGCAAAAAAAAAAAAAAAAAAAAAAAAAAAAAGAGAGAGAGAGAAAGAAAGAAAAAGAAAAAAACTGTACTGTCATCCCAAAAATAAATAAATAAATAAATGGTATGCCTTCGGTGCCCCAAATCTGGTACTGCACAAAGAATCTGCAAAGACATCCAAGTGATTCTCAGGGCTTTAATTCAAACGAGGCAGTACATGGTACTTCTTCTGTGTGTGCACTATGGTGTCAAATTGCCGGGGTCCGAGTCCTAGCCCTGCCGCTTAGAAGCACCGGGATCTCAGGAAGTTACTTGCCTTCCGTGAGCTTCAGTTTCCTCATATGTGACATTTGCTAGATCAACAGTACCTACCTCCATAAATTTGCAGTTAAATGAGATGATGCATGCAGGTGCCTGGCTTGGAGCAAGGGCACGATTGGCATTAGCTATTATTAGGAAAAAGCAGAGGGAGAGATTAACTGGTTGAAAATTATCAGTGAAAATCCAAATTCTCAAAAGGAAGCAAACAGAGCCAAGGATAAGGACCTGGGATAGAGCGAAAGGTACAGCTTTTGACAGCTGGATCCCCCAAGGTTGCTGGGGAAACTTTGGTGTAATTTCTTGCATGTTTAAAAAATAAAAATGAAAATGCAGTGGATTTCCTGCCTACTTCACAGCAAAGCAACATGATCAAACTCCTTGCTGTCGAGTGGCATGAACTCTCTAGAGGAAGGTATTACCTAAACAAAAGTTATTTTTTAATCTTTTGATAGGCAGAGAAGGTAAGACTTTCTTTGAAATTAATTACAGGGTCAGAACTGGCCCTGTTTCCAAGTCCCTCTTTGGCCTTATAAAAATGGAAGTCAGATTTCCCAGCAGGGCAGGAGAAAGAAATGTTTCTTTAGCAGGGGGCTGCAGGCCCTTCTCTTTCAGCCTCCTTTGGGCAAGAATCCCAGGTACTCAGACCTCCATTTAGAAAGCCTCAATGGGGAAATAATAATAATAATAATATGTTCCCATTCCTCCAAGATTTTCAAGTGTCACTCAGGTATTAACTAATTAATTCTCTCAAGTCAGCAGAGAAAATCGTTTCCAAAGGTTTCTGAGCACTCTTGAAATGTAAATGAAGTCTCAACCCAGACCGTCCCTTCCATGCTTAGAGAATTCCAATAGCTATCTGCAGACCTGGAATAGAAGCGAGATCTACCTAGGTCTCATCTTAGATGTGCCCTTCCCAGAGAGGGCTCCCTGATCGGTCTCTCCAGCACACTTCTGTGTCTCTTATTTCCCACATAACATTTATCACCAAGTTAAATTGCCTTAGTCATCAGTTTACTAGTTTATTGGTTGACCTGTTTCTTTAACCCAGCTAGAACGTGAGCATCAAGAGGATGTTCTGTTTGTTGCTGTGTTTCCAGCACCTTTCACTGTGCGTTGGCACATAGTAGGTACTCAGTAATTTTTTGGTGAAAAACTAAATGAAGGTAAGAGCAATTTGATTTTTTTTCCTATGTCCAGATGTAGAGTAATAAATGCCATTTTATGAATAGAATGCCCATCTCTAAGATGCCTGAAACTCCTAGAGACACTATGCCAGTGTGGATCCTGTCCCCAGGCCTTCTTCCTTTGCCTTGAGTAAAGACTCAGAATGTCCTCATGATGTCAAATCCATGCCCTCTGAGGATGAGCTGGTGTGCCCAAAGACGACACATTCTCAGCGTGGCCCCCAGTACGTAGTCTGCTTTGGAGGTTGTGGTTATGAGCCCATTTGACAGCATAGAAAGCTGAGGACATGAGATCGTGGGCTGCCTGGCTTTCGGAGCTAGGGCCTTGGAGGTCTGTTCCGACACCTTGATGAGGAGGACCCAAGGGTGAGAGGAGAAGGCGCTCACAAAAAGACAAACCCCTAGTGAGCCAGGATTCGGACCAAGGACCAAGGATTAGAGGGCTGGACCAAGAGAGGCCCCAGGAAAGGAGACCTAACAGCTACTGAGCACCTAACTATGTGCTGTGCACCGAGCTAAACACTGCACAGCCTTAGCCTTGCTTAATCCTCCCAACATGCAGGTGAGGCATTGTTGTGCCCATTTCACAAACGAATAAGCCAATGCTCAGACAGTTTGTGTGCCTTTGTTCCGGGCCACCGAGGTGTCAAGGTAAAGAGACCACATTTGAATTCAAGTCTATCAAACCTCAAATATTGTGATTTCAACTCCCACATCTCCTCCCTCTCTTGGGTAGATCACTCATTCTTCTTTTTTTTTTTTTTTTTTTTCAACGTTTATTTATTTTTGGGACAGAGAGAGATAGAGCATGAACGGGGGAGGGTCAGAGAGAGAGGGAGACACAGAATCGGAAGCAGGCTCCAGGCTCTGAGCCATCAGCCCAGAGCCTGACGCGGGGCTCGAACTCACAGACCGCGAGATCGTGACCTGGCTGAAGTCGGACGCTTAACCGACTGCGCCACCCAGGCGCCCCACTCATTCTTCTGAAGGTAGTGTGGGCCAAAGTTTCTCATAAAAGCAAACATATTTCCGACAATAATATTGAATGTGGGGGTGCCTGGGTGGTTCAGTTGGTTAAGCATGGGACTTTGGCTCAGGTCACGATCTCACAGTTCGTGAGTTCAAGTCCCGCGTCGGGCTCTGTGCCGACAGCTCAGAGCCTGGAGCCCGCTTCGGATTCGGTGTCTCCCTCTCTGTCTGCCCCTCCCCCGCTCATGCTCTATCTCTTTCTCTCTCAAAAATAAACAAACATTTTAAAAAATTGTTTAAAAAAAATATTGAATGCGATTGCTTTCTTACCTCAATTCCCACAACGGCGCTGGGAAGTTGAGGTGGGCTGGAGCAAGGATGCCTGGATTTACGTTACAGCCCTTACAAGCTAGGTGACCTTAGTCAGGCATTACCTTTCTGTGCCTCGGTTTCCTCATCAGCAAAATGAGGGCAGCAACATCTACCTCGTAAGCGCACTGTAAGGGTTAAGTTAGTCATCACACATAAAGTGCTTACAGCCAAGCCTGGCATGTAGGAAGCACCAATAAATGCTATCTGCTTTTACTCATTATCACCACACAGAGAATGGAACCGAGGCTCTGAGGGGGGAGCACAAGGTCTGCTTGTGGGTGACCCGCAGGAACCCCAAATGGAGTTCCGCACGGTCACTCCTCCCACTCCCCCCCTGGATTCTGCATAGCTGCTCAAATGAAACACATCAAACACCCCCTCTTCCGCCTCCTCACCCCCTACATTCAAGTGGTAGTGTCCTTTGAATCCACAATCCCCATCCCCACTCCCTCTGCCCAGTTCACATTCTCATCTCCGACCCGCAGAGTCTTATGGTAATTTCCTAATCGGCTCCCTAATGCCAGCCAGCCCTTACCCAACACAGCTGCTACTGCACTCTCCCTAGAAAACAGAGCTGGTCCAGGGGGCAGCCGTGTCCTGTTGGCCAAAGATCTGTTCATGCCCTTCTCCACCAAGCTGTGTTTCTCACACTCCCTTGCCAGCTGATTTCTGGTCAGTTCTGGACAATGGGAAGTATTGGTGGGATATCTGGGTTGAGAAAGAGAGAAGTCAGCCTCAGGCAGGGACTCGTGGCTTCTGCACCTCTCCCATGGCCTGAGCTTAGCTGGACAGCCTCCAACATGGACCTACGTCCCACAGCACAGCCCCAGCTTCTGGATTCTGGTAACAGCACCCCCTCCTCGTGCCCCACCCCCAGTCCAAAGGGAAGTGCTGGCTAGCTGCTGTTGGTAACTGGTGAGCTGCTATCCCATCCCTCAGTTGCTTTCTCAGCTCTTAAACAACTTTTGTTTGAAGTATCTAGAAAAGTTTATGCCATTCTGGTTGGACCTTGACCAATTGATACTTTCTATCAACCCCCTTCTTAAATAACCTTCCAGAATCTTTTCTCCATGATAAAGTTCAAAAACTTTGGAATGTCCTTCAGAACTTGAAAGTCTGGAAGCAAGTCACATTTGCAAACGCATCTTCCTCCAAGCACATTAGGTTCCTTCCACCTGAAATTTCTCTGTTCCCCTAGACAATGTTCATTCTCAAGTCCGGTCCTTGGGCTGTGGCCTTTCCTCCCACTGACATGCCCTTCTTTGCCTGGCATATGCTGTTCACATAACCCTACAGCTCATTCTCCATCCAGTGGTCAGAGTGACCCATTCATTCAACTGATACGTAACTGACATATAACATTATATTTGTTTTATGTGTCCAGTGTAATGATCTGATATATGGATATATTGCAAATGATCACCACAGTAAGTTTAGTTCAGATCTATCAGAGCACCTGGGTGTCCCAGTCAAGTTAAGTGTCCGACTCTTGGTTTTTGGCTCAGGTCATGATCTCAGAGTTCTTGGGATCGAGCCCTGCTGTCAGCATGGAGCCTGCCTGGGATTCTCCCTCTCCATCTCTACCCCTCCTCCACTTGTGCTCTCCCTCTTTTTCTCTCAAAATAAATAAATAAACTTAAAATAAAACATCTATCACAAGTAACATGTAGTTACATTTTTTTCTTGTGATAAGACCTTTTATTGTCTACTCTCTTAGCAACTTTCAAATAAACAACACAGTATTGTTAACTATAGTCATGCTGTACGTTACATCCATAGGACTTATGCATCTTATAACTCCAAGTTTGTACCTTTTAACCACCTTCCACCATTTTACCCACCACTACCCCTACCCCTGTATCTATGAGTCTGTTTTTCTGTTTTCTTTTTCCTCTTTGCTTTGTTTTTTTTAGATTACACATATAAGTGAGGTTATAATTTGTCTTTCTCTATCTGACTTATTTCACTTTGCAAAATGCACTCAAGGTCCATCCATGTTGTTGCAAATGACAGGATTTCCTTCTTTTTATACCTGAATAATATTCTTCTGTGCACACACGCGCGCGCACGCGCGCACACACGCACACACACACACACACACACACACACACACATTATCCGTTCAACTGCTGATGGACACTTAGGTTGTTTCCATGTCTTGGCTCTTGTAAATTATGCCGCAATGAACATGGGGGTGCAGATACCTTTTCAAGATAATGATTCTGTTTTGTTCAGACAAATAAATACCTATCCCATATGCTGGATCATATGACACTTCTGTTTTTAGGTTTTTGAGGACCCTCCATACTGTTTTCCACAGAGTGACACTTTTAAATTCAGATCATGTCGGGGCGCCTGGGTGGCGCAGTCGGTTAAGCGTCCGACTTCAGCCAGGTCACGATCTCGTGGTCCATGAGTTCGAGCCCCGCGTCGGGCTCTGGGCTGATGGCTCAGAGCCTGGAGCCTGTTTCCGATTCTGTGTCTCCCTCTCTCTCTGCCCCTCCCCCGTTCATGCTCTGTCTCTCTCTGTCCCAAAATTAAATAAACGTTGAACAAAAATAAATAAATAAATAAATAAATAAATAAATTCAGATCATGTTACGCCCCTTCTTCAAACTCTCCACCACTTCCAAATAAGATCCAAAATCTGTGCCAAGATTTAAAGGACCCTGCATGATCTGACCTCCTCTCCTACCACCCACCCCCTGGCCCGCTGTGCCCCAGCCACACTGGCCTCCTTGCTGTTCTGTGAGCAAACTGAGCTGATTCCTCCTAAGGCCACCGCACCTTTTGCTCTCTCTGCTTGGGAGATCCGTCCCTGGCTCCCTCCTTCTGGCCACTCAGGTCTCAGCGCAAACATCCCCTCTTCAGAGCAGCCTTCCACTGACCACCCAGTCCAGTGTTGCTGCTGCAGCATCTGTTAGGGAATCCCTCCAGTCCTAGTTCAACATCAACCAACAGTGTCCACACAACACCTTGCCTCTGTCATCACTGTCACCGTCACCACTAAGACTTATTGAGCATTACACTTACTATGCATGAGACACTTTCTAAGAGCTTTACATGTATTATCTCATTAAATTCTCACAACCCTATGACTGGTACTATTGTCATCTCCACTTCACAGAAGGGGAAACTGAGGCACAGAGCGGCCGGCAAAGTATCCATGGCCACTCAGCTGGTGATTACCAAACCCCTAGGATTGTAAACACCACAAGGGAGAGAACATGACTTCATTCCTTCCCTCCCAAGTATTTACTGAGCTAAGTAAGCTAAGCACAGGGAACACAGTGGCAAAAAAGACAGAATGGCCTTTGTTCACATGGAACTTAGGTTCCAGGCAGGGGACACACAGTAAGCCAGAGTTACATTACTCAAATTACACTTGAGCTAGGTGCTGGGAGGAAGAAGTACAGGCCACCAAGGGAAGGAAGTGCAAGGTCCTGGAGTCTTGGGAATGCTTTCCTGAGGAGGAGGCCCGGATGGCACAGGAGAAAGGACAGAGCTTCCCAAGCAAAGAGAAACTCTCCACGCAAAAGTCCTGGGAGAAAGGAACTAGGTGCTTGGAGGAACTCGGAGTTGGTGAATGGGTGGGAGAGAGAAGGCTGGAGGGAAAGTCATGGGTAACCACAGGTGAGTCAGGAGCTCAGTCATCTTGTACCCACACCCCTCCCAACTCTGCCACAGGCAGGACGCAGTGAACACCCACAGTGGTCTGTATTGTTGCCGCTGTTTTAAGTGAATGAATGAACAATGGAAAGAATGAAGAAAAGGTTCTGTGTGTTCTGGCTGCCAGCAGCTGCGTTACCTACTAGCTTTCCAAGTCGGAAATATTTAAAAGAGAAAAAGACAGTTACTTTAGACTTGGTGAAGAAAAATCCCACCAGGGAGAAATTAGATTTTAAAACAAAAGAAACTGGTCTCTTTGCACTGCGAAGGGCTTATACTTTCATTTATTGGTGTTTGGACAGTTGTTATTAAAACCATAGGAAAGGCTAACATGAATCTATCACCATGGATTTTTTTTTTTTTTTTTTTTTTTTTTTTACTTTTTATAGTGAACCTGAGCTCAAGAGATTGATGTTCATTGCAAGCAGGAGTCTATGGTTTGGGGGAATCTTTTATTTATAGTTATATGGTATTCGAAATAGGTTATGTGATTGACGGGATAGTCATTTAAGGAAGTAACTGCACAGGCCCTGGAGAACAGACCAAATCTGTATGGTTTGGGGCCCAGAGACCTATGGGGCTTAAGTGGGACAGCACGGCTCCCTGTATGTGTATTTCTGGGCTGGAGATGCAGGAAGAAGCCCATGTAGCCAGTAACCACCCCCCCACACACACACACCAAAACCAGGAGGGACACAGAGAATCCACACCAGCTACCGGCCAATTCCTCTCGTCACACATCCCTACCGTCCTCAGGGCTATTCTGTGACCTGTACTCCCATGTATGGAAAGGAGAAGGACCATAAATACAAATGTAATGCTAAGACAAATAATAATAGCTGACATTTAGCGACCACTTTCCAGGGAGCTGAACCTGACTACGTGTTAGAGTGTTCACAGCCACCCCATAGGCAACTGCTCATTCTTACCCCCATTTCGTGTACGTGAGCAAGCCGAGGTACCATGAGGTGAACTGATACACACAACTGCTAAGTGGAAGGTCTGGGATTCTGGAATCCATCTAGTTTCAGCAGGGAGAACAGAGAGAAATGAATGGGGCAATAACCAAACATTGCAGAAGAAAATTTCCCCAACGTGAATTCAGACCTGTGCCTTGGGCTTGAAAGGGAGCGCTGACCCATAAGTAACATAAATTGTAAGAGTGGGTTTTCAGAAGATGCTGTGAGGTTTAAATGACTGTATACATATAAAAAGCCTAGAACCGTGGCTGGAACATAACAGGCCCATATGTGTACGTGTTTGATAGTATTACTTTTGTGAGATCAGAATCGCCTCATTTACGTAAGTCTGATAAAGAAAACATTAAAAAATGAAAGCAATGCACAAATTCACTTATAAATGCAGACACACAATTTTAAATAAGTGGTGAGAAAATTAAATCCATAAGTTCATCCAAAGAATAATACAACCCATTTAATAGGAACACAACCATGGCTTAGAAGATCACTGTATCTATCACTGTAATCCACTACATCAGTTAGTTAGAGGGGAAATTTCCTATGTTGCATGGTTGTAAGATAAATCTACAAAATCAAGAGTTTTTGCTCTTACACTCTCTCTCAAAAATAAATCAACATTCTTTAAAAATCAAGTTATTTACAACACTAATAATTGCCAAATATTGCTTTTAATAATAATTAAACTTAGAAAAGTGGGTTTGGGCAACATGAGAGGACCCCGGAATGCTAGTCTGATAAATCCACTATTTACTAAGTACACAGTGGAAAAAAGTTAAACCAGAAAATAGCATAAATGGGTCTATTTTTGTGGAGATGGGTAGCCGTGGGGTTACTGAAGGCA
Organism: Leopardus geoffroyi; assembly: GCF_018350155.1. Lineage (NCBI taxonomy): Eukaryota > Metazoa > Chordata > Mammalia > Carnivora > Felidae > Leopardus > Leopardus geoffroyi. The sequence goes on from NC_059340.1 coordinate 24,012,522, forward strand.
GGAGATTTTCAAGAAATTACTGAATCAGTCCAGTCAACAGGCCATGAGGAACTGAGCTGGGGCAGGGCAGGGGTCTTTCCAGAGGAATCATTATCAGTAACACTTAAATAAATCAATAGAATTTGGTAACTAAAGAGCAGACTGGGGAGAAGGTTATACTGCCAGGGCCATGTAGTTAAGGGCAAAGGAGATAATTCGGGAAAGCTGACACTGAGTTTAGTCAAACTGATTTTGAAATACCTCCAGAACAACCAAGAGGTAAGAAATACAGTAGATCGGAAGCTTCAAATAAAAAGTAAGGACTAAAACATGAATAGAGAAATCATTCATGGAGGGCTGACAGTTGGAGCCACAGGGGTAAACGAGGTCATGGAGGACTGCTGGTTGGAGCCACAGGAGTAAACGAGGTCAGCTCAGGGAGATGGTGCAGCCTCCGAGGAGAGTCAGTGCTTTAGGAAATGCTGACATTTAAGGGATGGAATGAGGACACAGAGTCAGTATGAAGCCTGGGTAGTTGTGGGAGAGCCAGGAGTGTGCAGAGCCACATAAGCCAGGGAAGCACTCCAGAAAGGACTGCGGTAGCTGGCAGTCTGGAATGCCAAAGAAGGGTCACGTTGGAAGGACATTTGGCAATGTGGCCTCCGAGCCTCTGGGGAAAACAAGGTCAGTGAAGCGTGGGGGTTGAAAGGAAGCTTCGCGCAAATCTGCTTGCTAAGCAGAGATAAGGAGTGGGCAGACCAAAAAGTCTAAACTACTTTTTCAAGAAAAGTGAGTCAGAGGGGCGCCTGGGTGGCTCAGTTAAGCGTCCGACTCTTGATTTCAACTCAGGTCACGATCTCACAGTTCATGGGTTCAAGCCCCACATCGGGCTCTGAGCTGACAGCATGGAGCCTGCTTGAGATTCTTTCTCCCTCTCTCTGCCCCTTCCCCACTTGCTCTTTCTCTCTCAAAATAAATAAATAAGCAACAAAAAAAATTTTTTTAAAGTGAGTCTGTGCTTTGCTGGGTGCTTAGTCTAACAATGGATTCAGATCCCAACTCTCTGAGGTTGATTTTCCTTTTTTGTAAAATAGAGGTAACACCAGTACCAATTCGTAGGAGTCATGATCATCGAGATCATTCATTTCAGGGGTTTCTATGGCAACCAACCCCTAGCAAATGGTCAGGAAGTACTGGGTATTATTACTAGTTCAGTAAAATCAATGACAAGACCATCAGCTGAGAAAGGGCAGGAAGCAGGGGGAGAAATCAGAAAGAGGTATCATGTCCATTCAGGTAGACTTCTCATAGCTTCAAAAACAAAACAAACAATAACAACAAAATGAGCAGGAGGCCGCAAGGGGTTGGTTGAAGCCAGCTGAGATGAACTTGTGATGAATCACCCACACTGTCAGCACCCGCACTCAGCAACAGGATGGGAGAGGAACAAATGGACGGTTGGGAACATTCTGGTCTGGGGATAGCAAGGGTGAAAACAATCTGGTGTGGGAAAGGGACAGGATCTGAGCAAAGTAGGGAGATCCCGCTAGACTTAGAGGAGAGGCCAGGGTTGTGGGAGCGAGAGTCAGATGAGAGCAAAGATCAAGCTAATGGTCATGAGGAAGGAAAAAAAGTCTAAAAATGAGTACCTTGACAGGGCGAGATTCAGCGACCTGGGCATCTCACCAGCCGTTTCCTAATTCTTTTTTTTTTTTTTTTTTACTTTTATTTATTTATTTTGTGTGAGAGAGAAAGATAGAGGGTGAGAGTGGGAGAGGGGCTGAGAGAGAGGGAGTGAGAGGATCCCAAACAGGCTCCATGCTCAGCACAGAGCCCGACATGGGGCTCAATCCCACAACGGTGAGATCATGACCCAAGCTGAAACCAGGAGTCGGTAGCTTAACCAACTGAGCCACCCAGGTGCTCCTCTTTTTTTTTTTTTTTTTTAAGTAGGCTCTATGCCCAACTTAGGACTTGAACTCACCACCCTGAGACCAAAAGTCACATTCTCTACTGAGCCAGCCAGGCATCCCTGTTTTCCTTCTATTTCTGTCGTTCATTCTATTTCTCCTCTGTTCAATCTCTTACCTATGTTGCTCTGGTATATTCAATAATATTTCCAAGTAAGAACACTAATTGCAGCAAACCTTTTCAGAGCTAGGGTGGTACTGTTCAACCACAGTTGCCATAATAATTCCGTGGATCAGAAAGCCTTTGATGCCCATTCCTATTACTAACTTGCTCAAGGTAAGTGGTGGGACTGGATTTAAACCTGGGTGCAACTGGGCAAGTAACTGTGGCACAAGTAACAACTTGAGCATTAGGTAGATAGCCTCTAAGAAGGCTCCAGTGGTCCCTGCCTCCTGGTCCCTCCCTTGGGCAAGTCCCTCCCCTTGAGTGTGGGCTGTGTTTTGTGGCTGGCTGCTAGCAGCAGAGGTGAGGAGAGGTCCCTTCTGGGATTAGGTTACAAAGAGGCAGGGTCTTCCCTCTGGAGTGCTCTCACACTCTTGAGGTAAGCTAGCTGCCATGTTGTGAGCTGTTCAATGAGAGACCCATGTCACAAAGAACTGAGGAAGTTCTTTGGCCAACAGTCAGCAAGAAAGAGAGACCCTCTGTTCCAACAGCCCCCAAATAACAGAATCCTGCCAAAAACCATATGAGTGAGCTTAGAAACAGACACTTCCCAGGTGGGCCTTCACACACACAAGACCACAGCCCCAGCCTGCTCTGACTGCAACCATGTGAGAGATCTTGAGCCAGAGGCACTCAGCTAAGCCATGCCCGGATTCCTGATCCACTGAAAATGGAGGTAATGAGTGGACGTAATATTGTTCGGAGCTGCTACGTTTTGGGGTAAGTTATTGTGCTGTAATAGATAACTAGCACAAGCATCTACTTCATGCTTGACACTCCCTAAATGTTGGGAATATGGGACTACGTAAAACTCAGTCTCTGGCATCTGAGAACTGAGGCAGGAAAGAAAGATATGAATAAGTGATTCCAGGAGAACATGGCCCAGGCATGGGGGTGGGAGGACTAACGGTCAATTCTAAAGGGGGAAACCAGAAAATGTTCACAGGGGAGGTGAAGCTTGATTTGGATCTTGAAGGATGAATCAAAGTTAGCCAGATGTGCAAGGTAGGGAATGGCTGGTTTTATTTTTTTGTTTTATTTTTAGTTTTTGCTATAATCATTTATTTATTTATTTTTCAATATATGAAGTTTATTGTCAAATTGGTTTCCACACAACACCCAGTGCTCATCCCAAAAGGTGCCCTCCTCAATACCCATCACCCACCCCCGCCCCCCACCCCCCATCAACCCTCAGTTTGTTCTCAGTTTTTAAGAGTCTCTTATGCTTTGGCTCTCTTCCAGTCTAACCTCTTTTTTTTTTCCTTCCCCTCCCCCATGGGTTTCTGTTAAGTTTCTCAGGATCCACATAACAGTGAAACCATATGGTATCTGTCTTTCTCTGTATGGCTTATTTCACTTAGCATAACACTCTCCAGTTCCATCCATGTTGCTACAAAGGGCCATATTTCATTCTTTCTCATTGCCACGTAGTACTCCATTGTGTATATAAACCGCAATTTCGTTATCCACTCATCAGTTGATGGACATTTAGGCTCTTTCCATAATTTGGCTATTGTTGAAAGTGCTGCCATGAACATTGGGGTACAAGTGCCCCTATGCATCAGCACTCCTGTATCCCTTGGGTCAATTCCTAGCAGTGCTACTGCTGGGTCATAGGGTAGGTCTATTTTTAATTTTTTGAGGAACCTCCACACTGTTTTCCAGAGTGGCTGCACCAATTTGCAGGGAATGGCTGGTTTTATGCAGAGGGAACAGATATGTGCCAAAGTAAAGAAGATGGAACAGCAATCGATTGCTTGTGGCTGTGTGTGGCTGGCATTAGAAACAACCAAATAATGGGAACATCTTGTGTGTGAAAACTTCCAAGCATTCCAAAGATGGTCATGCACAATACCTACTTAATTTGTTCAAGAACGTGGGCTACTCTGAAGTCGTTTTTAGGTCAGAGGTCACAAATTTACATCCCATGGGGAATACGGCCTGCACACACACCTGTCTGACCCTCCAAGTTATGTTATTACTTCCAATTAGTTGTTAATGTTTGACAGATAAGAGGTTTCAGAAAAACATCCAGATGTCCAGCTTTGATTAAAATAGCAGAAGATATAAATCAATGGAAGGAGGAAGGAAGGAAGGAAGGAAGGAAGGAAGGAAGGAAGGAAGGAAGCAAGGAAGGAAGGGAGGGAGGGAGGGAGGGAGGGAGGGAGGGAGGGAGGGAGGGAGGGAGAGGCACCTGGGTGGCTCAGTTGGTTTGCATCTCTTGATTTCAGCTCAGGTGGTGAGGCCAGGGCCATGGGATGGAGCCCTGTGTTGGGTTCTGCACTGAGTGTGGAGCCTGCCTGAGAGTTTCTCTCTCCCTAGGAAGATCTACAAACTGGGCTTGCATTCCCATTTAACAACAATTGTCTGGAGTGAGGCAGCAGCTTTAAACAGAGTACATGCGCTCCAGCTGGCCACAGTTCCCACCTGGCCTGCTGAAGACGTTTGACTTTGCATCTCTGTCTCTACGAAATAAATGTGTACTCACTACAAACATCACAGCTGTCGGGAGGATGTGTCGGTGGACCCCCATCATCTCATCAACTGAGTGACCACTTGAAAGGATCAAGCAGAAAAAGTATTGATTTAAAGCAGTGATTCTTACCCTTTAATGTGCATGCGAATCACCTGGGGTCTTGTTAAAACACAAACTCTAACTCGGTAGACCTGTCGAGGAGCCTGAGACTGCGCGTGTCTAACGAGCCCCCGGTGATACGGATGCTGCTGAACCAAGGACCACACTTGGAGTGGCAAGGGGCCAGGGGGCCATGGCTGGCCCGTTAGCCTCAGGAGTCAGAGTTGTTCTAGGATTGGAGCCTGTCCTCTCTGCTGAAACAGAGCCCCATCTAATTGGGAGTCCGCCCTGGGTTTGGGCTGAGCCGGGGGCAGCAGCTGAGCAAAATCTGGTGTGTTGAAAACCGATTCCTTCCAGAGTTTTGTAGAACTTGGGGAAAGTAGAGTAGCACTTATCGATGCCTAGCATGAGGCCCAGGTCATCCCAGCTAATCCTCAACCCCCGCCCCACACCACCTCCCCCAGAAAACCCCCCTGCAACAGCAGACTAAAAGGTAGAAGCGTAGGGGATAAGAAGGTAGGCCGTGGAGCCAGACAGCCTAGGTTCACATCCCAGTCTGCCACTGGTTAGCAGTGCTGCTCTGGGCAAGTTACTAGCCTCTCTCTGCTTCATTCCATTTTCCATCAGGAAAATTGAGGATTGTAATAGTACCCACCTCATGAGATGTAACAGGGTGACAACATGGATCGTGCTCAGGACAGTGACTGGCACATGGTAAGTGGCCAACCAATACTTGCTATTATTAATACCCCTTTTTACAAATGAGGAAAACAAGGCTAGGAGAAGTTAATTTGGTCACACATTAAAGGGTGGGCCCAGTTTTCTTTTCAGTGACCATAGGGAGTAAGGACAAAGAGGCCTGTGTGATGAGGCTGTGTCCAGAAACACAAAGAGCCCACTCTCTCCTTCCAGGTCCTTTTCTATCCTACTCTGCAGCTCACTCTTGTCCAGGAGGCAATGGCACATGGTAATGATAATAACGATAAATAGAATTTATTGACTATGCACATCATCTCATTTACTCCTCACAACAATCTTATAATGTAGGTATCATTGCACTGTTTTTCCTCTGCTTTGCAGATGGGTGTCTGGAGACGTGCCCAAGGTCACCTGCCACAAAGTATTAGATCTAGGTCCCAAACTAAGGCAGTGTAACTCCACGACCCAGGGGGCTATACTACCTGGATAAAAACTAGATGTACAGATGGCTTTGCTGATGACCTTTATCGATCACCTAAGGAAGACCTAAGACCAATTCTATATAAACCCTTCTAGAAAATAGAAAAGGGAGGGGCATCTGGGTGGCTCAGTCAGCTAAGTGTCTGACTCTTGGTTTTGGCGCAGGTCATGATCTTGCGGTTTGTGGGTTCAAGCCCCACATCAGGCTCTGTGCTGACAGTGTGGAACCTGCTTGGGATTCTCTTTCTCTGCTCCTCCCCCACACACTCATTCTCTCTCTCTCTCTCTCAAAATAAATAAATAAACTTAAAAAAATAAGTTAGATGTCTATATAACAGCAACAGATCATCAGAAATTGAAATTAATAAAATTACATTTACAGTAACATAAAAAATATGAAATACTTAGAAATAAATATGACAAAAGATGTGAAATACTCATACAGTGAACATTACAAAACATCACTAAGAGAAGTTTTAGAAAACCTAAATAAATTAAGAGATACACTATGTTCATAAAGATTCAGTATTGTTAAGATGATGTAAATTCTCCCAACTGGATCTATAGTAACCATGCAATCCAAATAGAAATCCCCAGTAGGCTTGTGTGTGTGTGCGTGTGTGTGTGTGTATGTGTGTGTGTGTGTGTGTGTGTGTAGAAATTGATAAGCTCTAAAATATATATGAAGGGGTGCCTGGCTCAGTTGGTTGGGCATCCGACTTCGGCTCAGGTCATGATTTGAGATTCTTGGGTTTGAGCCCCACGTGGGGCTCTGTGCCGACAGCTCAGAGCATTGAGCCTGTTTCGGATGCTGTGTCTCCCTCTCCCTCTCTGCCCCTCCCCTGCTCACTCTCTGTCTCTGTCTCTCTCAAAAATAAATAAACATTAAAAAAATTGAAAATAAATAAAATGTATATGTAATGCAAAGGGCCTACAAGAGCTAAAATAGCCTTGGGGGAGGAAAAATGAGGTAGAGTACTAACACAATCTGAATTCAAGACTTATTATAAAGCTGTAGTAATTAAGACAGTGTGGCATTGGCCTAAAGATAGAAAAATAAAGAAGTAGATGATTGAAACAGAATAAAACGTCCATAGATAGACCCACATATATATGGACAACTAATTTGTAGCAAAAGCACAGGGACAATTTAGTGGAGAAAGGATAGAGCCTTGAACACACAGTTTTAGAACAATTAGGTGCTTATATGCAAAAAGAAAAATGAACTTCTATCCATACCTCACATCAGATATTAAAATTAACTCAAAATGCATCATAACTCTAAATAGAAAACTTGAAACTTTACAACCATTGGAACATAGGAGAATACCTTTGTAACCCTGATCTGGGAAAGGTTTTTCAGATTCATCATCAAAAGCATGATCCATAAAAGGACAAACTGGACTTGATGAAATTTTAAAACCCGTGCTCTTCAAAAGACCTTGTACAAGAATGAAAAGCAAGCTGCAGGCTGAGAGGATCAGAGAGCTGCTAAATCCCACAGCTGATAAAACACCTGTATCCTGAGTATATTTAGAACTCTGGGGGCACCTGGGGGGCTCAGGTAAGTGTCCAAATCTTGATTTTGGGTCAGGTCACGAATTTACAGTTGTGAGATCAAGCCCTGTGTGGGGTTCTGTGCTGAGCATGGAGCCTACTTAAGATTCTCCCTGTCTCTCTCTCGCGTGCTCTCTCTCTCTCTCTCTCTCTGTCTCTCTCTCTCTCTCCCTCAGATCCTCCCCTGCTCACATGCACTCTCTAATAAAAAAATTGTTTTTTTAAAAAAGAAATCTTAAAACTTAACAAGTCAACAATAAGCCAATAAAAAATAGTGAAAATATCTGGACACATCACCAAATAAGACATATCGATGGAAAATAAGTACATGAAAAATAACTCAATCTTTACTGTCTAGAGAAACGTAAATTAAAGTCAACATCCCACTACTATTCTTACTAGAATGGTTAAAACTTAGACTGACCATACCAAGGGTTGGCAAAGATGTGGAGAAAACAGAAGCCTCACACGCTGCAGATGGGAACATAAAATAGTACAGTTACTTTGGAAAACAGTTTGTCAGTTTCTCAAAAAGTAACAATGTACCTACCATATGAAAGAGCCATTCTACTCTTAGATATTTTCCCAAGAATAAAAGGATATGTCCATAAAAAATATGTACCTATGTTCATAGCAGCTTTATTTTTAATAGTCCAAAACTTAAAAAAAAAACAAATATCCATCAACAGGTGAATTATAAACAATGTGTACTATCACGTGTGTAAAATGGAATACTATTCAGCAATAAGAAAGAGTGCAACATTGATACATGCTACAACACGGAAAAACCTCAAAGTCATTATGCTACGTGAAAGAAACCAGACCAGAAAAAAAGTGCAGAGTACATTATTTTATTTTTATAAAATTGTAGGAAATGCAAACTCATGCACACCGACAGAAGGCAGATCAGGACTTGTCTGGGAAGGTGGGTAGAAAGGCTTACAGAGCAGCACAGGAAACTTCTCAGGGTGATGCACATGTTCATTACCTTGACTGTGGTGATGGTTTCACTGGTGTGTATGTAGGTCAAAACATCAAACTGCATACTTCATTTAAAAAATATTTTTTAGGGGAGCCTGAGTGGCTCAGTCAGTTAAGTATCCGACTTCGGCTCAGGTCATGATCTCACAGTTCATGGGTTTTAGCACCGCGTCGGGCTCTGTGCTGGCAGCTCAGAGCTTGGAGCCTGCTTCAGATTCTGTGTGTCCCTCTCTCTCTGCCCTTCTCTCTCTCTCTCTCTCTCTCTCTCTCTCTCTCTCTCTCTCAAAAAAAAAAATAAATAAATAAACATTAAAACAAATTTTTAATAAATAAATAAAAATTTTAAAAAATTTAAGTGTTTATTTTTGAGAGAGAGCACACAAGCAGGGGAAGGGGATAGAGAGAGAAAGTTCATGCAGGGCTTGAACTCACAAACTGTAAGATCATAACCTGAGCTGAAGTCAGACACTTAACCAACTGAGCCCCAAACTGCACACTTCATGCAATTTATTATATATCCAGTACTCCTCAGAAAGACTGGTAAGTATAATAAAAAAATTTTAATTGGATGGATAGATGGGTGGATGGATGGGTGCATAGATGGATGGATGGACAGATGGATGGACAGATGGATAGATAGGTGGTAATGGGTGGAGGGAGGGAGAGAGAGAGGGAAGGATTCCCTCTCCCTTTACTTTTGGCCTAAGAAACAGGACATTTCCTCACTGGATTTTTCAACAAGCTTTCCTATCACCTTGGGGCTCATTTGTCTCTGTTCATACTGCATTTATTGTCTGTCCTAACCCCTGCCACCCTTAGGACCAAACTTTGATCACTAATTGCACTGTTATTAGATTGGATTCCCTCTGGGACTGTACAACCTTTATTAGTTCAGAGCTTTTCATTCTCTTATCTCATCAAGCTCCCAGCACCAACCTTAGCACACACAAAAAAGGCACTCAATAAAGATTTTTCTGGTTAATTGATTTACTGATTAGTTAACTGGAAAGGCTATAAATTCTATAAGGTGTTGTTTTAAAAATCCAATGGGATTTAGGGAATTGGGATTTTACTAAACTGCTTACCTTTAAGAAAAAAAAAATATTGGAACTCTGACTTCCAAATTTTTCCACAATTGCCCCATAATGCTTTTATAATCAGAAAACTGGCTCTAAAAATACCTAAATAAGTACACATACCACTCAAATTTTAAAAACAACAGCCCCATCAGGTTCATTGGCAACTCTAGCAAATCAGACTGAGTATTTTCACGGTCTGTGTTATGCTAAAGGTTGGCATCCCACCCTCCTCTCCTCTTTAAGCTTAAAGTGCTTCTGGAAGATTCCAGTAGAAACCACAGAGTGAACTGAAACAATGGATTCATGGAACAAGGCAATCAGGAAAGGGAGCCAAGGCCAACGAAAGTTGTCTGCTTAGACAAAAGCTCTGATCCAGCAAATTTCTCAGAAAGTTCCATCTATATTTATAGCTTTGGAAAGCTTTGGGGAGCATGGAACACTCAGGTTGGTGGAATCCTGGCTCTGAGAGGTACTGGGAACAAAGTGTTCCCTCCTGGAATAGATGGCAAGACAGTCAAGTTGGGCTTCTGAATCCTTCCTGACCTCAGAAGAGACTTTTGGCTTCTCTGTGCCTCCGTTTCTTCCTTTATTTAATGGAATTTATTTCTTCCCACTTGACTTATAAAGCATACAGTAACAACAACCACCACTTATTTAGTTAGTACTTATTATGTTTAAGGGTCATTTCATTCTTAAAAACAGTACTCTATTTAATGCCCATTGAATAGATAGTGTAACTGAGGTGTGTGCAGATTAAGTGATTCACTCAGGTTCCCACTGCCAAGTAAGTGGTTGGTGAAGGATTTGCAGTTGGGTCTATTTGGCTTTAAAGCTTAGGTCTCAACCTCTAAACAGCTGTGGGGCTGAGATTAAATGTGATAAAGACAAACAAAAAAACAGAGGAAACAACTGTTTCTTGAGCCTCTTTTACAAGCCACGCACTTCACACCTGTCACAACTATGAATTGCTCTCAAATATTAAGGTCTAAACCAAATACAATCCAGCTGAAACCCCACTGCACCCCTACAAAAGATTCTCAAGAAGTTAACTGTCACTGATCCTACACTCCATCATTTTTCAGGCCCCCCTTCTTTCTGGAGTCCTGAAAAGCCCTAAGTCGTTTCAGTGGTTGGCTTCTCACTGAGCATCCAGGGGTTCCATCTGCTCTGCTTCACGGGGGTAAGAGGATCACCAGGGAACCACTGCCCCCCTCCCCAGAGCCAGCCTCGGGAGTATCCTCCCTCCATGGCTTCCCAGGCTCCTACCCATAGTGTCTGCTCTCCAGAGACAACCTCCCAGGCCCTGCTTTTGAGTAAAGACCTCTGAGGACCAGGTAGTAGCTATGGTCACCATTAATATTTATTATGTACCTATTATATCCAGGTAGGGTGTTAAACTCCTTAAGTACATTATTCCACTTAATCTCACAACAACTGAGAAGTGTTACTGCCCCAGTACTGCAGATAAGAAAACTAAATCTTGGGGTGCCTGGGTGACTCAGTCAGTTGAGCACCCAACTCTTGACTTCAGCTCATGACCTCAGGGTAGTGGGATGGAGACCCAAGTTGGGCTCTGCACTGGGCGTGGAGTCGGCTTAAGATATTCTCTCTCTCTCTCTCTCTCTCTCTCTCTCTCTCTCCCCTCCCACCCCTTTCCCCTGCCTGCACTCTCTATCTCTATCTCTACCCCTCTCTCAATCTCTAAAATTTAAAAAAAAAATTTAATTAAAAAAAACTCAGCTCTAAAAAAAAAAAAAAAAAAAATTTAACAAACAGCTCTAGGGGAAATGTTTGCCCATGTCCCTGGTGTAAATACTCCCACCAGGGCCAATTTCAGGATACCATTGTGATGTCACAGGCCTCAGATATGGGAGGAGAGACACAGGGACATACCGCCATATCACTGCCACCATGCAGATATAAGAGACATAAATAGCCTCAGGAGCACAGATAACAGTAAAAGGGAGTAAAATAGCAAGGAGTCAGTAAGTTTTGAGTACTCACTACCTTTGGTTTCAATATAACTTGTAAGTACAAATTTATAGAGTTTAATTTTTGGTAATGGCTGTTTTGAACAACCAGCTCACACAATTCCTGATAATTAAACAGTTGGCTTTCAAGAGCTTGTTCTGGCTTTAGCATGTAACTGGTAGGGACTATTAGTACCATTTGGGGGCAGGAGGAAACAAAGGCACAGAAAGGCTGGGTAACTTGCAGAAAGTCACACAGCTCAGAAGGGGCAAAGTCAGTATTCAAACCGGGACAGTCTGGCTCCAGAATCTGTGCTCTCAACCATGTCCCCTAAGGCTTCTCCTGCAAAAGTGCCGGGTCTTTCTGTCTAGACTGTCAGCCCACAGGTTTTCTTTTGTGCTCCTCTCGGGAAATACAGCCGGTGCATTTGATGGAAGACTCGCAGAAGTGCTCTGGGCTTTCGTGCAGCATCTTCCCAAGACCTTGGGCAGGAGTGGAGGCCTCCACCTGCCTCGGCAGCACAGCTCTTGGGCTCTGGGGCCCTGCGATTGGCTGCGGACGCCCCACCTGGCCGAAATCCACGTCTGGCGGGCAGGGCCTTGCCCTCGAGGCCCGACTGCGCCTGCGTTCAAACCGCACATCCATTATGGAAAGGAGGGTCCCTTAATGTAGCGCAAATTATAGCTGGAACACAAGCAAATTGCCGGCTTTTACTAGCACATAAACTGAGCGGAACCTTTGAGATAGATCCGCATTACCCTAAACGGCATCCATAATTCATACCTGCAGCAGAAATGCTTCCCCCTCCTAGGGCTGGAGCAGATCTATTATTGATGGGCCCCTTAGAAGGCCACGACAGAGTGTTTCTCATGCTCTAGCCATCTGCCAGCATGGTCAATTCCTCAGGCGGCAGCAGCACATTTATTCATCAGAATCAACTCCCAATTAGTTTCCTAGCAGGACCCGGGGGGGATTTATTTGAGGAATCAAAGTGAGTGTTTCTAGAACAGTACCCCCATCCCCACCCCTGTGACGCTAATCAATACATACAGAACCAGCGAGCAGCAGGCCAGCATTGGTTTCCGCTCAGAAATGCTGCTGCCTTTGGAAATCACGGGGAGCAAACCGAAAAAGCTATAGAGCTCCTCCCTCGGCGCAGAGGGGTGGGATGGCCAGGGGCTTCTTGCAATCCGGGGAGAAGTCACTGGGTTGTCAGAGCACAGACCTCACCGGATGGAAAACACTTCTGAGATGCCAACTATATCCTAGGCTCTTCGTGAAAATCCTTAGAGAAACTCTGTAAGATGGGTATTGATTATATTCCCCTTTTATGGGTGGGGAAACTGAGACTGAGTAACTCAGCCAAGGTCACACAGCTGGTAACTGGCAGTACCAAGATTCTGAGCCCAGAAAAACTGGATTCCAAAATGCAAGGGCTTCACCACTACTCCATGCTGCCACCTGGAGGCGGAGGGAAGGGAACCCACAACAAATCCCTAAAGAAATCTGGACATTTAGCTACCATAACACAACAGGTTGACAAAAACCCCACCTGACTGGTTAAGTAAATGCCTTTTTTTTTTTTTTTTTTTTAATGCTTATTTATCTTGAGAATCGAGAGAGCAGGGAAGGGTCAAACAGAGAGGAAGAGAGAGAATCCCAAGCATGCTCTGTGCTGTCAGCGCAGAGCCAGACAAAGGGCTCAGTCCCACGAACTGTGAGCTGAAACCAAGAGTCAGCCGCTTAACCCACTGAGCCACCCAGGTGCTCCAATGCTGTTTTTTTAATGTTACTGCTATTTTATATTGTGATTTATTATTTTACAAAATGCCTAATTTTTAAATGGCTACATGAATTAATGGCTATTAATAAACACTGATGGTTTAAAAAGACTAAATCTTTTTAAGGGAGGATTTGGGGGGTGGTAGAGGATAAATCATGAAAGGGGTACCCAGAATTTAAAAGGCTGAGGAACACCGGACAAAGACATAGATATAGCTGGAAAGAAGCACTCATGAAGCACTCATGTCTGTTACACATCTTCCTAGAACCAAGCTCTGCCTGGCACAGGGGACACAGGAACCAATAAGGCATAGATTCTAACGTCCCCAACAGACTAGTTAGACAGACAAATGATTAACTGGAGGAATAACGCTGGGCTGGATGTAAACAAGCCTCCCCACAACCATGCCCTTTCTTTCCTGCGCAGGAGCTGCCGGCACAGCACTTTTCCACATGAAAGTCGTGATCCCATGGCACTTTGTCTGCTTGCCAGTGTGCTTCTGCCACAAGACGCTAAGCTCTATGGGGGCAGGAACTGGGTTGTGTTCAGTTTTGTACCCACCGGGGCTCAGTACAGTATCTGAACACAGTAGGTGCTCAATGAGTGCTTGTGGAATGGATAAATTAATGAATACATAAGTGAATAAAGTGTTAGAAGGTAAGACCAGGAAATGAGAGCAGACTGACAACTCCCGTAGGCAAGCCTGGCTGTGGTCTATAAACACTGAGCCCAGGACTGTTACCCTACGCTGGCTCTCAGAAAATCTAAGCGGCGTGTTGCATTGAGGACCGGGCCCCATAAAGAGTGGATCACTTGCTGGTTAAGTAAATGGGAAGGGCACTTACCTCCGTTCCTCCTGACTTGAAGGAAGACAGGCCTCCTGCACAAGGCTGGTTTCTGCATCTCTTTCTAGATCTTACCCCTTTCGTTAATTTTCTGCCCTCTGTTTTCTCTACCTTTAGCGGGAGCCTCTTCTCCAAGTTTTCCTCCTCAGTGCCAAAACAATAGCTCAAATCTCCTCAAAGTTAAAATAATGCAAGTGAGACTCCTCTATAGCAACTGCCCCTTCCCGCCTCCCAAAGCCAAGCATCTCATCTACACTAAGAAGCTGCGCTTCCATCCAGGCCTGTAGGGGGCGCCATTCACATTGTGCTAGGCAAGGACCACATGTCTGGGAGCACAGCTCTACAGAAAGGTGTGAAAGAAGCCCCAGGAGTTGAGGTCCACTCACTCCTCAATCCACTGCTCTCTGGTTCCCAGCGTGGCACTGAGACTGTTCTGAGTATGGTCAGAAATGACACTATATTGCCAAGCCAGATGGGCATTCTGAGTTGTGATCTTACTTGCCTTCTCTGCAGACGGTTAGCACAGTTGTCTCTTCCCTTGTTCTCCACCCTTGGCTTCCACGGTTCCACTCCCTCTGGTTTTCCTTCTCTCTCTCTTTCTCTGTCTGCTCCTCTGTCCCCTCTACCTGTCCCTCCACCTGTCCCTTGCTGCTTGGTTCTGTTTATCTTCTCCTTCCTTCCACTCTGTTCTCGGTGATCCCACTCAGGCCTTGGCCTTTCACTCCCTCTTCATCACCAAGAACTCACAGCCCTGCATTGTCTGCTGAGCTCCAGCCCACCTGCTTCATCTGCCAGCTCTTGTCCTCATCTCCAAATCCAAACTGTCAGCCAACTCCTATTGATCTGACTTCTTAACTACTTTCTGAATCTACTTTCTTACTATCCCTTCTGTGACTGCTGAGTTCAGACCCTCTCCTGGACTCCTTGCCTGCATTCTGCCCTCCCCATACCTATCCCATCCAGCTGCCAGTGTGACTTTTCAGTAGAACGAGGTTCCTGCACCCTTCATCTCTTTAATACTTCCTCATCCTCACCCCCAGAGAGGACATCTTTCGTCTGCACTAAATCAAAATACCATATTTCATCCAATATAAAACACTCTGATGCTGGCGTTTTTTTTATTTTACAAGAAAATGTCAAAGGAAACTCCTCATATGACGCGGCTAACATCACTTGTAAATGCACAGAGCAGGGAGAAGGGAGGGAGAAGGAAGAAAAGAAAGAAAGGAAGAAAGAAGGGAAGGAAGAGGGCAAGAGACAAGAATGTGTACTTCCAAGAGCCCATCTAAGGTAATTCTCTATGGACAAATGGGACCCACAGTTGGGACACCATCCTCTGGATTCTGAATATACCCATGATTGGCTCCAAGAAAGACTGGTTCTTTCTGGTGATGGGCCGAGTCCTTCTAGATACAGTGGGTCATAAAGGCAGTTCTACAAACGTAAACTCAATCTCATTGTTAAACTCTTCAGAACACTTCAATGCCCCTATCTCACATGATCTATAGGAGAAAATCCAAAATGTGAAAGAGCATTATGAGGTCAGGACTTGGAGAATGTTGAAAATATCCCAAGACCCTGGCATACTTTCCCACTTCTCCCCTCCAGACAGCTTATAAATAGCAGCTACTATTGCGGTGGGTGCAAGGCAGTGAGTGAGATGCTGCCATGTTGATTGTGTCTGGCCCGGCCTGCCCAAGAGGCCAGCACCCCATCATTCCCCAATAAATCAGGAGGTCATTTTTCACTGAACTGAAACTCAATACTCCCATCGTTTTCTCCCCTAACCAGCCCCGAGATTGCTCTGTGCTCTTTATTACCTTTCAATGACTTAAGCCCCTGAACTGAATAACTTCATCAAGGTGTCAACCTAAACAGATTTTCCCCATAATGGCCCAACTCTCACAGGTTCTTAATGAAAAATATTGATTCCCAAGGATTAGTTGCAGATTTATGTGTTGGGATGCTGATCTCTCTGTCACCTAGCACCTTATCAGTGGATGAAAGGACCTAGTTCCCCTTCATGGTTTTAAAAAAGCAATCACTGGCTATGTCAAGGGGCAGCTTAGGTCCAGAAAAACAAATAAAATTCTGTGTCTGGATCCCATGGAATACTTAACAGATGGGGGGCAGGGGCACTGAGACACCTGTCTCTCCTCATTAGTATCTTCACTGGTTGGGCTCTTGGGAGACTGGGCACAGGGAAGCGACAAGCAGCCCTCCTGGTATGACTGATCCTGGGGACACAGTCTGGAGAAAAGCACACTGTGTACACCCTGTCTGGGGCTGGAGACACCAACTGGAAGGAATTCAGCAGCTGCTGTCTCAAAGTGGCATTCAATCAACACCAGCCTAAGGTTGCCTCTGCCAACTCGCTGTGTTAAATGTGGCTCTCGGGGGACGAAATTGAGACTCTGGCACCTGAAACCTCAACAAGCTGCACAGCAGGATTTCTCCTGTCACCCAGAGGTGGCTGGAATGGAACACGATTCATTCTCTACTTGGTAAATACCTAGTGAGGGTCTATTATGTGCAAAGGACTGTGCTAGGCACCAAGGACCCCATAGTCAGCAACAGCGGATAAGGGGTCCCACTCTCACAGAAAAGGCAGACCAAAAAGAAACGATCACAAATAAACACAGAACTGCAGCTGTGACAAGATGATGGGGATGTGGACAGAAGCCTCTAAGAAGTGAGAAGGTCAAGAGAGATCTCTTTGAGAAAGTACTGGTCAAGGTAACACCAGAGGATGAGGAGTCCGTTGAAAAAGCAAGGAGGGTAGGGAACATTCAGGTATATTCAGGTAGAGGAAGTATCAAGTGCAAAAGCCCTGTTTTGGAGGGAGCCCAGCACCAGCTGTGTGGCCAGAGTGCAGAGAGTGGGGAGCATGGCCTGAGAGGGCTCTGGACAGGCCGGCAGGGGCCAGACTGTGGATCTGAGCCCCAATTCTAAGAGCAATAGGAAGCCACTAAGGGGTTTTAAGCAGGAGGGTGAGCCAACCTGACCAGATCTACACTTAGCAAAGACCCTCTTTGGCTTCTCTGTGAAGAATGGATGGAAGCAGGAGAGAGACTCGGGGGGTTGGGAGGGACAGTGGTGGTCTGGGTGGAAGATGAAGCCAGGATGCTGCCAGAGAGGGAGAGACATGGACAGAATCCAGGAATACTTTGGAGCAAAAACCAACAGGCACTGGTACTGAACTAATGTGAGGTGGGGGTAGGGCTGAGGCAAAGGAGGAGACAAGGATGACTCTCAGACTTCTTGTCTGAACTGCTCCTTCTCTGAAGTCATAGCCTCCTCACTGGGGGCCATCAAGGCTTCTCTAATCCTGGGAAGCTCCTACAGCAGGCCTCGCAAAGGTCTTCCGCAAAGGGACAGATAGAAAGCGTGTCAGGTTCTGAAAGTCTCTGTAAGTCTCTGTTACCCAGCTCTGCTGTTGCGAAGGAAAAGCAGCCACAGACAACAGGTAAACAAATGGGTGTGGCTGTGTTCCAGTTAAAACTTTATTTACAAAACAAGTGGCCAACAGGATTGGCCCTTCTGGCTAGAACCTGGAGGAATGTGAAAACTGGCCTCAACTCCTAAGTTCCCCAGTCCCAATGAGCTAGAGGATTCCACTGAGCCTCCTGGGGTGGAGAAGGGCGGAGTCCAACACCTTCCAGAAAGGAAACCCAGGACAAGTCCTTCCTATACACCTTCACCTGTACTTGTAACAGAATCTTACAGAAACACCAAAAGGGCACCCAAGAAACTAATAAGTGCTTATCTGTAGGCCTGGGAGAGGGAGGAGACTTTCAGGTGTACACCTTTTGTATCATTTTGATTTTTCAACCAGCGGAAGATACCACTCAAGCATTATCTACTCAAAAAACTAGTAAATAAATTTCTTCATAAAACACACTCTGTTTCTATATGGGTAGAAATGTCTCCAGTTGTCCACCATTAGATTTTAACTATTGAAAAAGACCTACATTTATCCCTAGAGTCACAAGGTAAAATTAGGCAGGGGGCAGGTTTTCAAGCGGTACTGCACTTGAACTGCTGAGTTGGCTGTGAAAAATTAGCAAGAGCCCCCTTTTCTGCTTTGGTTCTCAGGTCTGCTCTCTCAGTTAGGAGAAGTCTACTTGCATCCTCTCTTATGTTTTTAACAACTCTCCATCTTCAGGTAACAGCACCCACTTTTACTTGAGGAACCCCCTCCTGCACCGGCGACCGTTTGGTGGCACTGTCAGTCAAGAGGGTCTGCCTGCCCAGATGCTGGTCATGTGACCCAGGCTAGGCCAATCAGATTCCCTCCCCCCGGAACAAGCCCAAAGGGGATCCTGCAGAGAAGAAAAAATTGTCAAAGTGCCTTGAAGAGTTTTGTCAGTTCCTGTTGCCTAGATCTTTGGAGCAGCTCTTTCTAAAGGTATGAGTATTGACATTTGTTTCAATTTTAATTGTTTTGTTTTGTTTTTCATTTGCCTAAATTGGCCAGTATCCATTTTTGTGAATTCATACTGATGAAGTGATCCTGCTTAAATAATTTCCAATGTCTCCCTGTGGCTTACAACCCAAAGAGCAGACAGGAGGTACAAATCTCAACAAACTCCGGCTCAGGACACCACCAGCCACCAAGCACCCTGTGCTTCAGCCCACCAGAATTCCTGCTCTTTCTCCAAATCTATTCCCAACTTGTCACCTAAAAAATTCCCTGATGCTGGTCATCTGAGGCAGCAGATTGGGCAGATCAGAGTGCCAGTCCCGGTGCCAGTCTAGTGGCCAGTGAATGCTTTTTGAAAAGCCCTGTGCTCCAAATAGGAGTTTGGTCAGGATCTTTTCCTTGAGAAACAGCAGAATCCACCACAAGTCTAGGACCCCCTGAGCCCATCTCAGAGATCTGAGATGATAGGGTTGTGGTTATGACCGCTCTGAATTCAAGTGTTTCTGCCATCTGACTGTGGGCAAGGTGCTTACTCCTTCTGGGTCTCAGGTTTCTGGTCTGTAAAAGGAGGAGATGAATTCTGCCCTCATCCTAGAAAGGGCTTATTTATATATTTAACAAACACCCAGCTTTACATATATTAATTCAGGTGATACTTATAACAACACCATAAGGCAGAGACTATTATTATCTTCATTTTGCAGATGAGGACACTGAAGCACAGAGAGGTTAACTTAATTGTCCAAGGTTACAAAGCTGGTATGGGGATGAAATGAAAGACTGCCTGGAAGTTACTTAGCACAGGGCTCAGGAGATAATACATATTTCATAAAATGCTAGTTATATGGGCTGAATTGTGTCATCCCCCACCCCGCCCAAGTTCATGTGTTGAAGCCTAAACCCTCAGTGTGACTGTATTTGGAGATAAGGCCTTTAAAGGGGTAACTAAGATTAAATGAAGTCACAAGGGTGGGGCCTTAATGCAGTATGACTGGTGTTCTTCGAAGAAGAAAAGGAGACACCAGCAACGCACTCACACAGAGATAAAGGCCATGTGAGGACACAGCAACAAGACAACCATCTCTAAGTCAAGGAGAGAGACCTCAGGAGAAACCAAACCTGCCAATACTTGATCTTGGGCTTCCAGACCCCAGAAGTGTGAGAGGTAAATTTCTGTTGTGTGGCCACTCAGCGTGTGGTGTTTTGTGACACGGCCCTGGTGCACTAATACACCGCTGGAGAAGACCCCATCTTGTGCTGGAAATCTCAACTGGTTTTTAAATGCTCGTCTGACAAGTGTTACACCAGGACACATTCTCCTTCAGGGACTCCATGCCTCATTCAGGATAAAGTCAGACATCCTTGGCAAGATCTACAGGGCCCTCCAAAATACCTCTCCAAGTTCATCTTCTGTCACCCATCCAGTTCCACCTTCAATTCAACCATAACAAATTTCACACTTCTCTAAACATGCCAGGGCTTTCTACGGACCATTTCCACCTCTCATCTACTCCTCCTCCTCATGCTTCCTAGATGCATCCTGCAAGACCCAGCCTTAGTATTTCTTCTGTAGCTTTCATGGAACTTCCCGGGCAGAGTTGGATACTTCCTTCTCTGTGCCACTACCATACCTGGCACATAGAGCTGTTGTATTATACTGCTATCACCTGACCTCATGTCTCTCCACCACCACCACCATCATCATCACCATCTCTAACATCTATTGATGTGCTATGCACTAGGTACTGTGCTTAGTGGTTGACATGCATGATCTTCCTTTATTCCTCACAATAACTCTGTGAATTGGGCTTGTCGGCATACTTTAGTTGCAAGAAACAAAGTGACTGTAGGTGATTTAAGCCACTGGGAAATTACTGTATGGAAATGGGAGACCGTGTCATCTATAGTAGCCTCTAGACTATAGCCAAGCCTGGGAGCAGACAAGAACCAAGACACTTCCAGAAGCAAAAAAAAAAAAGAAGAAGAAGAAGAAGAAGCACCAGGCACCTGGCTGGCTCAGTCGGAAGAGTATGCAACACTTGATCTGGGAGTGGATCTCAAGCCCCATACTGGGTGTAGAGATTACTAAAAATGAATGAATGAATGAATGAATGAATGAATGAATGAATGAATGAAGAAAGAGAGAGAGAGAGAGAGAGAGAAAGAAAGAAAGAAAGAAAGAAAGAAAGAAAGAAAGAAAGAAAGATAGAAGCACAACAAAGATAGAATAGTCCGATATTTAAAAGCATGGATATTCTGGGGCACCTGGGTGGCTCAGTTGGTTAAGCATCCAATCTCACAGTTCATGAGTTCGAGCCCCACGTGGGCTCTGTGCTGACAGCTCAGAGCCTGGAACCTGCTTCAGATTCTGTATCTTCATCTCTCTCTCTCTCTCTCTCTGTCTCTCTCAAAAATAAACATTTTTTTAAAAATTAAATAAAAGCATGGGTTCTAGAACCAGGCTCCCTGGGTTCAAATCCTGTTCTTGATACTTACTAGCTTTAAGATGTACAAATTACTTGGGCTATGCGTGCCTTGGCTTTCCCATCTGTGAAATGGGGATAATAAGAGCATGTCTGATGGTTGTACTGTATTAAATAAGTGTATATAATTAAAGTATTTACTACAGTGCTGAGCACTTAGTAAGTGGTCTGTGGGTGTTAGCTGTTGTAATTGAGACTAGAATGAGTTTGATTAGGAAACCACCTTTGTCATTAAATCAAATTTCTTCCATTATCTGTCCCCTGATCTGCCCAGGATTCAAATCCTAGGTAGAAAGCATCAGAATACACCAGCTTCGTTCCTGTGCCCACTCCACATCTAGGAGAGGATGGGGTCTCCAATTACTACCCCATGAGCCTGCATCAAGGGGGAGAAAAGTGATTCTTCAAAAGTAAAGTAAGAGAATCTAGAATTTAACTCACACATAAATAGTCAAATGATTTTCAACAGGAGGCCAAGGCAGTTCAATGAAAAAAGGGTAATCTCCCAACAAATGGTGTGAAAACAATCGGCTATCCTTATGTTAAAAAATGAATTTAGACCCTTAACTCACACCACATGCAAAAAAATTAACTGGAAGTGGATCATAATCCAAATGTAAGAACTAAAACTTCTAGAAGAAAACATAACAGAAAACTTTTGTGACCTTGGTCTAAGCAAACATTTCGTAGTATTGACATTAAAAGAACAATCCATAAAAGAAAAGGTTAACAAATTGGACTTCATCAAAATTTAAAACTTTCGGGGTTTTTTTTTTTTTAATGTTTTAGAGAGAGAGAGGGTGTGCGAGTGGGGGAGGGAAGGCAGAGACAAAGAGAGAGAGAATCCCAAGCAGACTCCATGCTCAGCATGGAACCTGATACGGGGCTCGATCCCACAATCCTGGGACCATGACCTGAGTCAAAATCAAGAGTCAGACACTCAAGCGGCTGAGCCAACCAGGCACCCCTAAAACTTCTGCTCTTTATAAGATAGCACTAAGTTGGGGTGCCTGGTGGCTCAATCAGTTGAGCATCTGACTCTTGATTCCAGCTCAGGCCATGATCTCACAGTTTGTTAGATGGAGCCTGGCATCAGGCTCTGCACTCACAGCGTGGAGCCTGCGTGGGGTCCTCTTGCTCGCTCTCTCTCTGCTCCCACCCCACTTGCTCTGTCTCTCTAAAGATAAATAAATAAACTTAAAATATATATAGATAGCACGAAGTAAAATGAAAAAGACAAGCCACAGACTGAAAGAAAACATTTGCCAAACACATCCCTGATAAAGGACCTGTATCCAAAATAACGAATGGTTACAACTGCATAATATGCAGACAAACAACCCAATTTTTTTAATTTTTTTTTTTCAACGTTTATTTATTTTTTGGGGGACAGAGAGAGACAGAGCATGAACGGGGGAGGGGCAGAGAGAGAGGGAGACACAGAATCAGAAACAGGCTCCAGGCTCTGAGCCATCAGCCCAGAGCCTGACGCGGGGCTGGAACTCACGGACCGCGAGATCGTGACCTGGCTGAAGTCGGACGCTTAACCGACTGCGCCACCCAGGCGCCCCAACAACCCAATTTTTTTAATGGGCAAAAGATGTGAATGAACACTTCTCCAAAGAAGACATATGAATGGGTATTAAGTGTATGACAAGGTGCACACACCGTTGGCCGTCACAGAAATGCAAACGGAGACCTCAGTGAGATGCCACAACATATTTAGAGGGGCTAAATAAAAACGATGGACAAATCAAATGTTTGTGAGGATGGAGAGTTAAATGCATATTGATGGTAACTCATACTGATGGTGAGAATATAAAATGGTATGGCCATTTTGGAAAATGATTTGGCGGTTTCTTAAAAAATTACTTCAGCATACAACCCAGCAATTTCTCTCCTAGATACCTAGTTAAGAGAAATAAAAGTATGTGTCCACACAAAGACGTCTATGCAAGTGTAACAGCCCAAAACTGGACAACCCGAGCATCCATCAACTGGTAAATGCGACAAACTGGATGCGTGCAACAACAGGGACAGATCTCAGGAACACTATGCTAAGTGAAAGAAGCCGGCCATAGAAGACTACGTGTTATGTGATTCGGGTGACAGGAGATTTCAAGAAAAGAGTGTAGAGATGGAAACACATTGGTGGTTGCCTACAGCTGGAGGTGGGGGAAGGCATCAACCACAAATGGGAATGAGGAAACTCTGGGGAGTGATGGAAGTATTCTAAAACTGGATTGAGGAGGCAATTGCACAATTATATAAATTAAAACTAAAACTCATCGAACTGTACATTTAAAATGGGTGAATTTCAATGCTTATAAATTGTGCCTCAGTAAAGCTTTTAAAAATAAGCAATAAACTATGAAAGAAAAGAAAGAAGGAACAGAAAACCAATGCTGTTAGCTGGGTTTAGAGAGAAAAACACAAACACGTATTGTCCCATTTTATGCATTAGGACAGTGAGAAATAATGATGTGCCTGATGTCGCACAGCTAGTAAGTGACAAAACCCAGATGCGAACCTCAACTCTTTGACCCCAAACCCATGCTGCTGACCCCTCCGCTAAGCAAACTTTCTTCCCTGTTGTGCGAACTGCCTCCAGCCCACACCGCTGTGTACGGGGCTAGCATGAGGGACTCTGCTCACATCGCTACGTGACCAGAATGCTCATCTGGATGACATGTAAGCAAGAGATACTCGGAGGCCTGCTGTCCTCGGACGGTTCAGTTAAGTTGTGGTTGTTACTCTTCTTTGAGCTCGGTGTGCTCAGCTTCATTTGGTGCTTTTTGTATATTGCTCATCTGGCAGAGAATTACTACTCTACTCTACAAGTTCCCACAGATGGCTTTATTTGCCATTGCTATTAAATTGGTTTTGAACAAGACATAATTCTTCAAGTGCCTAGTGAGCTCTCTGGGTTTGCTCAGGCAAGATTCCATAAAAATGTAAATAATCGGAACACTTCTGGGATTATTTATCACAACTGACTTGCGGCTGTAAATTTATGTATTAATTTCAGCTATAAGTTTCAGTGGGGAAAATATGAACAGTTGAAAATAGACTCTCCCACCTAACATCTTCTCTATGTCCCCATTTCCCTTTGGCTTCCAGAGAACATACTATAGAATGGCCAACAGATCTGGGTGTGAAAGACACTGGACAAGATCAGAAAGAAATGAGGTGGTAAGCAGGAAAAAAAAATCATTCCTCAACAAGCCATAGGCTGGTCTCTTACCACTCCCCCTACTCTTGGAACTCCAGACACACCAGCCTTCTTTCAGTTCCTCCTGGTGATTCCTGCCTCAGGACCCTTGCACATGCTCCCTTGGCTTACAACGTTCTTTCCTCCCTTTTTAGCCAGGTTCAGCTATACTCATCCTTCAGCTCTTGGCTCGGCATCACTTGTTATGAAAAGCTTTCCATGCCCACCTGTCCACCACATCAGGTCTGCTCTGGTGGTAGCTCGTCCTTCTCATCCACAACACTGAACACAATTGTAATTTCTCATTTTTGTAGGCATTTTGTAGGCATTTTTAAACATTAAGTCTGTCTTTCCTACTCAGCTTTGAACTTCATGAGGGCTAGGCCCATGTCCTTTGTCACCTGCATCCCCAGAGCCTGGCATAGATTTGAAGATGAATGAGTATGTGTTTAGTGAATTGATGAGTCCAGTTAAGAGTAGGAGAACATAGCTGGGCTTCCGGGGCTCTGCACATACACTCAGATCTGTCACTGCTGTTGGCATACAAGCACAGGTGTGCACAGGTGTGCAGCTCAGCCAGCACCCATATGTCCTGTCAGAGGACTGCTCTCACTTTGCCTGAGTATGCCAACAGCACGAAGTATCTAGGAATTCCCATTCCCTTTAGAGAAATCCCTTTAGCCCTTAACCAATTAGTGACAGGTACAGGTGTATAAACTCACCAGCTCTTGTCTTTGTGAGGCGTGACCTGTATACCCATTGGAGCTCTCCTGTGGGACTGAGCCATGCGGACCTTCCATGGGACCTTGCTTGATGATATCACACTCTTCTTGCCTCTTCCAGTCCCCACCCCATGTCTCTACTTCTCTACCCGCGTCCCCTGAGAAGTCCTAATAAATGACTCTACACGATCTGCATCACAGGGGCTGCTTCTGGGGAGCACAACCTAAAACAGAGAGCCTGCTGCTGGAAAAGTTTCTCGCTGAGCTGTGATTAATACCATAAATTTTGGTGCATGAAAGCACTCCAGCCAGACCATTTGCTGGTTCAGACAAGGATAGGTCCTTGCCAGTAACTCTCTAAGCTGGCAAGAGCGCTCTGTCTATAAAGAGAGAGCACTAAACCCCCCCACTTTCCAATCTTCGCCCCATGACCCAGTGCCCTGCAAAAGGAGTCAAGAGGCTGTGCCTCTGGCATCCCAACCAAACTGGACATGGAAGTCTGCTGGCAAGACTGTCTTGAGGGTAAGCCAAGATCATCTCTACCTGCTCCTTCTCCCGGATTTCAGCTCAGGCCAGGCCAGGGCAGGACCAAGCCTGGGGGTGGGGAGAAGGGGGCCCATCTGGATAGAGATCTTGCAGGGAGGAGACGCAGGCTGTTAAGGTCTATAGAGTAAGGACACCTTCAGCTTCAGGGAAGAGAGTGTACAACCCAAAGAGGTTTAATAATGGGGCCTATTCACTGAGGGATTTCCAATAAGGGAAAGTCACATGGTGTTACGAGAGGAAGGATCAGGGGAAACCTATGTAGATGGGATTGGTAGAAAGGACTCTCTGAGGAGGGCCATCAGATTCAGGACTAGAGAGTTAGCTACATGGGGAAGAACACTGCGGTCGGCAGAATACCACTGCCCACCAAAGATGTCCACGTTCTGATCCCTGGAGTCTATGACTGTTACCTTACATTGGCAGAAGGCGCCTTACAGACATGACCGAGTTCAGAATTGTAAGGTGGGGAGATTATCCTGGATTATTCCACGGGGTCCACCCTGACCAGAAGGGTCCTCATGAGGGAAAAGTGGAGGCAAGAGAATCAAAGGTGTGCCAAGGAAATCAGAGGTCTGACGTGGCCAGGAGCCAAGGAATCCAGACAGCCTCTACTTCTGGCAGAAGCAAAGAAATGGATTCTCTCCTTAGAGCCTCCGAAGTAATACACCTTGATTTTAATCCCCTGAGACCTGTCTGGGACTTGTGAGCTCCAAAACTTTTAGATAAGAAATGTGTGTTATTTTAGGTCACTAAGTCTGGTCATTTGTTACAGAAGGCAAAGGAAATGAATACAAGCATTGTCACAGAGGAAACAGTTGTGTACAGTTCCAAGGTGGGGGCCTTGTAGCGTTAGTGAGAAGTATGAGGCCATCAGTGTGGCTGGTACCTAGTGGGCCAACCCCTATGCCAAGGTGACAAGCAAACAGGGGCCAGATCATGTGAGGCCTTAGAAAATGTGGTAAGAAGTTTGGATTTTCTTCTAAAATTGGTGGGAAGCCATTAAAATTTTTTATTGTAATCTAATTTGCATTTTCCCAAGCTCACTGTGGCTGCTGCATGGAGAAATGGACGCAGGGCTGCACAAGGACCAATGAGAGGAGAGGCACAGAGACAGTCAGGAACCCAGTCCGGCCACCACGAGTGACACTATGATGGTCCCCACCAGGGCAGTGGGGATGCAGATAGGAGAAGGCTGCAAGACAGAGCTCAGACACTGATGTATTGGCTCTGAAACAAATCAGATAAAATAATTTGGATATCTTAATGCCAGAGGCCCTTCCATCAAATAACAGCCAGCTTTTCAGAGACCACACGTTGGCTCCTGACAGTGACAAAATTGGTGTCGCCACAGAAGTCCCAGAGCAGGGACTTGGGTATGTTCCAGTAGAGCAGAGAGGAGAAGGAAAATGTATGTTCCTTCCCAAATGTCCAGCAACAAATGACTGCCGAGTGAGAAAGAAATTTAGCCAAAGTACAGAAGGATGGTCTGGCCACACTGCGGACCCTTGAGAAGTGAGATGTTATTTATGGAGACAGTGACTTATTCTCCTAAACAACCATAATGTCCTGACCTGTCTGATTCCCGTGAAAACCTCTAGTTCAACTTCCAATTTGAAGTTACAAAAATGAGCATGGGTCCTTCAGGAATTCAGATTTGATGTGAAGTATATCCAAAGACCTGCCAACAGATGTTACAGCATCTTGGAAATGTTCAAGACTCGTGCCTGCTGACAGAAGCGTTAAGTAGAATCACTGTTCTGATTTTTTTTAAGCTAGGATGGGGGATTGTGCTTGTCCTGGGGTGACCTTCAGGAGTCTCCTCTGTTCCTCACAAGAAACAACAATCACAGTGATGATGCTAAAAACAGAACACAACAAAGCTCCCACTTCACTTACATGTACAATAATCCTATAGACTTATGACCCCCATTGTTAGATATGAAGAAAGTGAATCTCAAGAAGTAAAATAATTTACCAGTGTCATAAAAGGAAGCAGCAGAGATGGGTCTAATACAAAATCAAAATCTGAACTGTGGATCTGCAAACAATGGCCTGAGGGCAAAACCCCAGCTACCACTTGTTTTTGTAAATAAAGTTTTATTGGAACATACTCACGCCCATTTGTTCACCTACTGCCTATGACTGCTTTCACAACCAAGGACAGAGCTGAGTGGTTGCAACGGAGACCATATGGCCCACAGAGCCTAAAATATTTACTATCCGGCCCTTTACAGAAAAAGTCTGCCAATTCCTGTTCTAGATCATACATCACACCGGAGTGTTACTTCCTAATGCATTCTCCTACTCCTTCATGCCACCTCCACAAGTCAGAGCCTATTCCAGAGCACTGAATAAGACACCCAGATGCCTCCTACTCTCATACTTAACCTGGCAAGACCCTGGGCAACCTTCCTCTTTGCATGCTCTGTACTGAGAGGAGGGTGGGTGAAGTCTAAATTACCACAAGCAGGATCCTGGTGCCTTGTGCCTCCAAGGCCGGTTCTACACCTGAGAGAGTGAGCCGGAGTACTCACTGGGGGATGACCTGCTCCAGGAATGGTTTTTTGAAAGGCATGAATGTTATTTATGAGACAGTTTACTTTTCTAGCCAACCATAAAGCCCTGACCTGTAGGAGTTCTTTGAAACACCCCAAGCATTATCTCTGTTACATGAAGCCTTTCCATTGGGGGTTGGGAGGGCCGTCGTAGATCATCTAAGCAGCCAGGGGGAGGGGGAATGAGGATGGAATGGCGAGGGTGCTTCCGACCATCCTGTAGCCCTGCCCCGAAGCCAGCAGGAATAGATGCAAAGGGAAGATGGGTCAGGGCCTGGCCCTGTTGTTTCTCTCACTGGCCGACAGCTAGACCCACAGCCCAGCCCAGCCTTACCTGCCCTACCTGGTTCCTTTACTCCAGCTTCCAATCCTCTTTGATTTTTAAAAGATTATCTTGACTTCATTTGTCTTCCACTTACCACCTGTGCTGACTGTTAAGTAGCTCTTCCACTTAAGCAGTTCTGAATTGTTGAGTCATACCATTCTGTTTTAGTCATTAGAGCTTTGTAATATGTTATTATATCTGGTGTTTCAAGTCCCTTCCCATGCTGTCCTCACTGGACCACAGAATTACTTTTTTAAGGTAGTAAACAGTGTAAATTCCATGTGTTAATCTGTAAGCTAATTTTGGAAGAATTTAAATCCCTAAACTCTTTAGGCTCCTATTCAGGTGACTGATACATTTCTTTATCTAAGCCATCTGCATTGCTCCGTAAATTTTTATAGTCTTCTTCATGCACATTTTCTCTTACAGCCTGGTTATTTTATTTTTTGTTGATACTGTGAATAAGACTTTAATAATAGTCTTCTTATTGGCTATTGATTTTTAAATGTTTGCCTAAGATCCAACCATGTTCTTTAATTTTTTTTTTTATGTTTATTTTTGAGAGAGAGAGAGAGAGAGAGAGCGAGCAAGCAGGGGAGGGGCAGAGAAAGAGGGAGACACAGAGCCTGAAGCAGGTTCCAGGCTCTGAGCTTTCAGCACAGAGCCTGACACAAGGCTCGAATTCATGGACCATGAGATCATGATCTGAGCCAAAGTTGGAAGCTTAACTGACTGAGCCACCCAGGTACCCCTTATATGGCGCATTTTTTTAACCTCATGCTGTGATGTAATATACTAATAGATTCCTTGTTATCAAATAGTCCTGGATCAACATTCAGAATATAAAAAGAAATCCTACAAATCAATAAGAAGAGGATTTTTTAAATCTAGTGTAAATTAGAAAGGATATAAACAGACAATTCAGAGAAAAAGGAACACTCTTGATCAATGAACACTGGAAACATCTCCACCCTGCCAGTAATCAGGGAGACACAAATTAAAAAGAAATAAATGGGTGGCTCGATCAGTTGAGCATCCATCCGACTCTTGGCTTCAGCTCAGGTCATGATCTCGCGGTTTGTTAGATCAAGCCCTGAATCAGGCTCTGCGATGATAATGGGGAGCCTGCTTGGGATTCTCAATCTCTCTCTCTCTCTCTCTCTCTCTCTCTCTCTGCCCCTCCCCCCCCTTGCTTGCACACATGCTCGCACATGCACTCTCCCTCTCTCTCAAAACAAACAAACAAACAAACAAACAAACATGAAAGAAAGAAAAAGAAAGCAAGTAAGCAAGAAGCCTATCCCACATAAGACTTAGCAAGGCTGTAGAAGACAGAACTCTCACACCCTGCTGTCAGGAAAGGAAACTGCTATAACCTGGGGAAACATGTGCCATGTTTGTGGTAGCACTTTTATCAGCCACCAAAATAAGGGAAACAAACTAAATGTCCATGTGTAAAAAAAAAAAAAAAAAAAAAGAGAAATAAAATATAGTGCATTTGTATAATGAATCAACTAGATCTACTTGTATCAACATGGATAAATCTTGAGAACATAATGCCAAGGGGTGGGGGTGGGGGAGAGCAAGTTCCAGAGGGACACATTTAGAATAAAGCCAGTTATGAAATTTTAAGGACATACAAAATAATATGTAGCTAAATATTTATGGACACATAAAAATTGTAGAGATACAAAACATAGATTAGAAGAATAAATACCAACTTCAAAATAGTTGTTTTTGCAAAGGATGAGGGATGGAAGAAGGGAAGGAGAGAGACGAGGAGAGAATGAAATCCAGGAGGGGTGCAAAAAAGTTGCCTCAACTAATCTATGAGATTTTCTTTTATTTCTTTTTTAATGAAATTGATCTGAAAAACAAAAGTCTTTGCATTCTGGGGCTAAATCCTACTTGGTCATGGTGAATGATTCTATTAATGTATTATTGAATTCTGTTTGCTATTATTTTATTTATAGTCTTTCATCTAGTGCCTTGGTCTTCTGTTCTCCCCCCTCCCCCCGCCCCTCCACTATATTCTTCAAGATTGGATTTCAGGGTTGTTCCATCCTCATAAAATGAATTAGGGAGTTTTCCATGCTTTTCTATAATCTGGAACCGTTAGTCAAGTATAGGAAAAAATCTGCTACTGGAAGAATGGGGGGGGGGGAACACATTAGAAAAATCTCTGTTCAAGGAGGCTACTTTAGAGCTACCATTTAGTAACACTTTAACTTTTTAATTTTTGTATGATTATTCTGCTCTTCACACATTACTTTTGCACGAGCCAATTTCTATAGTTGAGAGTGCACAAAAATCAGCATCGTTGGGCTTTTTTTCATTTCTTTACAAAGACTTGTGCATAGGAATATCTTGGGTTTTAATCTCCCATGTACCTTTTTGACTTCCTCATTTATAATTTTGTTTTGCTTTCCGTCCCTTTAGTCAATATGCCAGAGGTTTATCTGTACTATTGGTTTTCTTCCAAAGGCCACTTCTGGGATGTATTTGTTATAACTTGAACTTTTCTGTTTTCGAATCCATGGGTTTCTGCTTTGTTCTTGAAAAGATTTATTTTTCTTTACTTCCTGAAAATTTTTTTTGCTAATTTTCATACTTCTTGATTTTAAAGCTAACTTCATTCATTTTTATTTTCAACAATAAAAAGCAATTTAAGGGCTTTGGCTATATCCTGTAAGTTTTCATATGTATGAGTCACATTCTCATTATTCTCTAAGTGGTCTTTGATTATATATTTTATTTTTCTTTTGACTCAATAATTACTTGGGAATTTGTTCTTTTTTCTTTATTTCCATATAGTAATAGCT
The DNA here is from genome assembly GCF_018350155.1 of Leopardus geoffroyi. Lineage (NCBI taxonomy): Eukaryota > Metazoa > Chordata > Mammalia > Carnivora > Felidae > Leopardus > Leopardus geoffroyi. The sequence goes on from NC_059340.1 coordinate 24,043,691, forward strand.
GTTCAGTACAAATGTGAAAAACACAAAGTACAAGAGCAAGGCCATTGAAATGCCTACCACAGTGCCCAACACTCCATATATGAACGTTCACCAGACAGATGCACCGATCGTGATGCAACATAAAGCCTGGTAACTCTGAAAAATAATATCAACTCCCTAGTTATGTCCCAAAAGTCGAAATAATGCTAACAATGCAATGAAAAGGAAAATAAGCAGAGTCCAAAGTCGTCTGCCCTTTAGCCCATCACGCAGTTTCAATATTAGGCTCCACATACTGTCTATAGCTAACACTAACCCACAATAGGAGCCTCACACAGCCAAATGAATCCACTCAGACCTAATGAAGGCAAAGACCTCCTGACAACCAAGGCCTGACCTCATCCTCTCGCCATCTGCAAGATATCCTAGTTGCTGAAATGGGCGATGCCCACCCCCACATGCATCTAATGTGTCCATTCTTCAGATGGAAGGTCCAGCATAACCGAGGTCAATGGATGATACCACCTCCTTGCGGCACAGCATGGCAGCACCAATATCACAGTTAAGACTGGCCAACAGGCGCTTTTACCAGCTATCCCTGAAAGAGATCCTTGACAGGACGTGCAGATTCCCACCCCCCACACCTCAGTCACACCTACCCTGAGATTTAAGATGCCTCTTAAATCTCTTAAATGCCAAAGCCCACTTACTGTTAGAATTTGTTTCACGGACATAGATAACACCTTGTCCTTTTTAAAACATATGTTAGACAATCTTTCTCTCAAACTACAATAGCAACATATACTCACATGAACCCCTCCCTTCAGAGTAACTAATGTCAGCTATTTGGTATGTATCTTTAGGGGTTCTTCCTGAGCTAACACAAACATGCATCCATAAAAAAATCACATGGGGCGCCTGGGTGGCTCAGTCGGTTAAGCGTCCGACTTTGGCTCAGGTCATGATCTCGCGGTCCGTGAGTTCGAGCCCCGCGTCGGGCTCTGTGCTGACAGCGCGGAGCCTGGAGCCTGCTTCAGATTCTGTGTCTCCCTTTCTGTCTGCCCCTCCCCTGCTCATGCTCGGTCTCTCTCTGTCTCAAAAATAAAATAAAAACGTTAAAAAAAATTTTTTTTAATCACGTGAATAGATTTTTTTTTTAAAATGAGATCATCCTATACAAATTTGCTTTCTTTACATAACAAGACCTTATAGATAGGGGCACCTGGGTGGCTTAGTTGGTTAAGCATCTGAATACTGATTTCGGCTCGGGTCATGATGTGAGATCATGTGAACTGTGAGAGTTCGTGAGTCCAGCCCTGTGTCAGGCTCTGCGCCGAGAGCCCAGAACCTGCTTGGGATTCTCTCTCACTCTCTCTCTCTCTCTCTCTCTCTCGTTCTTCCCACTGTGCTCTCTCTCTCAAAATAAATAAATAAACATTTTTAAATAAATAAATAAATAGGGGCACCTGGGTAGTTCAGTCAGTTAAGTGTCCGACTTCAGTTCAGGTCATGATCTCACAATTCTTGAGTTCAAACCCCATGTCAGACTCTATGCTGACAGCTCAGAGCCTGGAGCCTGCTTCGGGTTCTGTGTCTCCCTCTCTCTCTTCCCCTCCCCTGCTCACACCCTGTCTCTGTCTCTCAAAACTAAATAATAATAAAAAAACATTTAAAAATAAATAAACAAAACTTGTTAAAAAAAAAAAAAACACCCAAGACCTTATAGGTATATCTCCATGTTTTTTTCCTGACAGCTACATAAAACTCCAGAGTATGAAATAATATAATTCACTCAATAATTTCCTATTTTTGTACATTTGGATGGTTTCCAGATTTTTGCAAATATCCAATATGTTGCAATAAACATTTTTCTATTGATCTGGTGTTTTTATTTCTGTCTGCCCAAAGTGAAATGGCTGCAAAGAATATGTATATTTTTAATTTTAGTAGCTACTTCCAGATTTTTGTTTAACCAGTAGCCTAAGTTGAACAAATCACAAGTTACTCTGAATGGTTAAAATAATTGTTGCTCAGGGGCACCTGGTGGCTCAGTTGGTTGAGCGTCCGACTGTGGCTCAGGTCATGATCTCAGGGTTCATGAGTTTGAGCCCCGCATGGGGCTCTGTGCTGACAGCTCAGAGTCTGGAGCCTGCTTTAGATTCTGTGTCTCCCTCTGTTTCTCCCCTGCTCACACTCTCTCTTGCTTTGAAAAATAAATAAAGATTAATATGGTCAAAGGCCATCTCTAAATAATAATTATTATTATTATTCATACTAGCAAAGTATGAGAGTCCTTATTTCCTCCACATACTCAGAAGCCATGGATTATAAATCACCTCATTGTGGCCAAACTAATGAATTTCTAACATGATCTTATTGCCTTTTTATTTACATTTTCCCTTCCCCCATAAGAATGAGCATAATTTAATTTGCTTATTGGCCATTTGCATTTCCTCTTCTGAAATTACCTACTCCTATCTTTTGCCTATTTCTTTATTAGATTTTTACAAATCTTTTCAGTTTGCAGAAGTTCTTTGTAGAGCAGAAAAATTAACTCTGGGGCTCTCCCCAGTACTTTTGCTGGAACTATCAAGAAAGTGACACCATCTTTTTTGTTGAAATCATTGGTACAAGAATAATGGAAGCCCAGAGGCACTGGTGCTGTCATTACCACCATGTGAACAGTGAAGGAAAGGAAAATCAATATACAGAGAAAATAAGTCAGAGTGGGGGAGAGAAAGAGCTAATGACAGCATCTGAGTACGCAGGTAAGCCATACATGAAGCTGGAAGGGTTTAGTCATCGCGGTTTCCCAATTAAGACAGCCAGTACATTTTCTTTGGGTTTTGCGCTGGGTTTCTGTCATTTGCAACCAAAGCATTCCTGGAAATAGTGAGTTTTCACACCCTGGGATCACACCCTAATTCTGGAACAAGACTCTACCATCCCACAGAACTAGACAGTCTAAATTCTGGGTCCAGGTAATATCTGAACCAGCCTCACCATCGTTCCTGAATGTTCCTGAGGTTTCCTACTATGTGTGACAGCCTCTAGCGGTTGTGAGGCACAACAGCACCCCAAGCCCATGAGAAGAGTTCACAGTGCATACCTACTTATTGGTCACCAAAAGAATTCAAGTCTCTACAAATCACTTGGTTTACACCTGTACATAAGCTGGACACACTCAAATGAGAGACCCAAACCAGAAAATGTGCGGGGGCCCAAGTTAAACAAATCACAAGTTACTCCTACAACTGCTGGATATTTGTGGAAAAGGAGTGTTTGAATCCACAGATGAGTCTGAAGGCCTGTGCAAGCCACCTGTCCAAGCGCTCATTGAAAACACAGTGGCTCCCGGAATGGGCTTTTATCACATGTTATGCTTTCTTAAACTATATGAGTTTATTTGATAGTGTTGTCATGGAAAGGAGAAAGTAATTAGAACTACGTGCTAGAAGGTTTTGTCTACACAGACAGGAATCAAGGGCTGTGGGACTCCTGATTAGGATGGAGGGCCAGATACTGAAATGCTAACAGTTTACATAAACTTGGAACATACTATCACAACATGACAGGTACAGTCATTTATGCACGACACAGAAGGCATCCCCAACAACAGCAAAAGCAAGCACTTTCATTTATTAAGTACCTGATGTGTGCCAGATACTAAGGGAAGCACTTTTTGTCAATTCATTTTCTTTTCCTCATGTAACAACCCAAGAAGATAGGTACCAAAGCTTAGAAGAAATCAAAGCTTAGAGAAGTTCTGTGAGACAAAACAGGCTACTTCATGCTGCAGTAAAAAAACACTCAACATCTCAATGCCTTAACATAACAAAAGTTTACTTTTGCTCATGCTACATGACCAGTGCAGGCTGGGAGGGAGGGTCTTGCCCACGTTGGACTAGTGGGCGCTGTAGCTGAACCGTCTCTCCACAATTGCTGCATAGGGAAGACAGAGTGAACCGTTCTTCAAGCTTTTTCCACAAGCAACTGACACCCCTCACTTCTCGCATTTCACTGACCAAACGAACCTTGTGCTCACATCCAAATTCAAGGCTGGGGAAGGAGAAGAGTTCAAGCCTACCCGTGCCCAGAAGGAAAAGAGCTGGAAATATTTGAACTGGTCGAAACTGGTCTCACTGAACACAGCAAAGCAGGAGACAGTCCGGCCTCTTCTAGAAACAGAAATGCGCCAGAAACCAGAACTCTCAGTTTCTCTCTCTGCAGTTGCTCCAGGTTAACACTGTCAAGTTCAAAGTCTCTGCCTCAGCTACACACAGATAACCACATCTTCATTGTTATTGCTGCTCTCACAGCTATGAGACTTAGATCATCCACATCCAGCTAGAATTTCAGGAGGAAAAACTTTTGATGTACTCCCACCAAGTATAATCGTTCTGCCCGTGCAGGTCCTTTGTATCTCCGTGGACAGGGTTTTTTGTAGAACTCCGTGGATAGAGGTGGGAAAACAGATTCATCTTTCAGGTTGCATGCTATGTGAAAAACTCCTGGAGCTACAGCCAAATGTCTATTTGTAACAAACGGTTGCAATACCTGTGGCTATGTGTCCCTATGCAGACAGTTCCTGAATTACAATGGTTCCACTTGACAATGGTGCAAAAGCAAGACTCATTCAATAAAAATCTTTCTTGGAATTTTGAATTTGGATCTTTTCCCAAGCTAGCAACATGCAGTTAAGATCCTCTCCCATGATGCTGGGCAGCAGCCATAGCTCCCGTTCAACAAGCATTCTGTACCTGCGACCATTCTGTTTTCCACTTGCAGTACAGTATTCAATCAATACAGGAGATATTCAACACTTTACTATAAAATAGGCTTTGTGTTGGCTTTTTTTTTTTAATGTTTCAAGGGTTTTTTTTTAAGTTTTTAATATTTATTTATTTGAGAGGGAGACAGAGCCCAAGCCGGGAAGGGGTGGAGAGAGAAGGGGACAGAGGATGGGAAGCAGGCTCCATGCTGACAGCAGCAAGTCCAATGAGCTCACGACCATGAGCTCATGATCTGAACCAAAGCTGGATGCTCAACCAACTGAGCCACCCAGGCACCCCTCAATTCTAGGTAATTAACATGTAGTGTAGTATTAGTTTCAGGAGTAGGATTTAGTGATGCATCACTTACATATAACACCCAGTGCTCATCACAAGTGCCCTCCTTAATGCCCGTCACCCACTTAGGCCACCCCCCCCCACCCACCTCTTGTCCTCTATAGTTAAGAGTCTCTCTTATGGTTTGCTTCCCTCTCCTTTTTTTTCTTTCCCACATGTTCATCTGTTTTGTTTCTTAAATTTCACACGAGTGAAATCATATTGTATTTCTCTGATTTATTTCACTTAGCATAATACACATAATTCCCATCATTGCAAATGGCAAGATTTCATTCTTTTTGATGGCTGAGTAATATTCAATTGAATATATATATATATATATATATATATATATATATATATATCTTCTTTTTTTAATGTTTATTTATTTTTGAGAGAGAGAGAGAGACTGAGTGCGAGCAAGGTAGGGTCAGAGGGAGGGGGAGACACAGAATTTGAAGCAAGCTCCAGGCTCTGAGCTGTCAACACAGAGCCCAATGCAGGGCTCGAACTCACAAACCATGAGATCTTGACCTGAGCCAAAGTCGGATGCTTAACCACCCAGGCGCCCCAGTAACTTCTTTACCCATTCATCAGTTGATGGACTGATCAACTGAGTCGATGGCTCTTTCCATAATTTGACTATTGTTGCTAATGCTGCTATAAACATCAGGATGCATGTGCCCCTTCAAGGCAGTAATTGTGTGTACTTTGGGTAAATACCTAGAAGTGTAATTGCTAGGTCATAGGGTAGATCTATTTTTAATTTGTTGAGGAACCTCCATACTGTTTTCCAGAGTGGCTGCACCAGTTTGCATTCCCACCAACAGTACAAGAGGGTTCCCCTTTCTCCACATCCTTGCCAACATCTGTTGTTTCCTGTGTTGTTAATATTAGCCATTCTGACAGATATGAGGTGGTATCTCATCGTGGTTTTGATTTGTATTTCCCTGATGATGAGTGATACTCAGCATCTTTTCATGTGTTTGTTAGTCATCTGGGTGTCTTCTTTAGAAAAGTGTCTATCCATGTCTTCTGCACATTTCTTCACTGGATTATTTGGTTTTGGGGGGTTGAGTTTGATGTTATTTACAGGTTTTTGGATACTAACCCTTTATCAGATAAGTCATTTCCAGATATCCCCTCCCATTGTAAAGGTTGCAACCTTTTAATTTTGTTGATTATTTCCTTCACTGTACAGAAGCTTCTTATCTTGATGATTCTGCCCAACTGTCAGCTAACGTAAGTGTTCTGAGCACATCTGCAGGCAGCTAGGTTAAGCTACGGTGTCCACCAGGTTAGGTGTATTAAATGCACTTTCGAGTAACGATATTTTCAACTTGCGACAGGTTTGTAGAGACATAACCCCATCTTAAGTCAAGGAAGATCTATACTTTGTAAATGTGTAAAAATAGAAAATGCAAGTTTCTTAGAACTCCTCCCGGATGTGTGCTTTGTTCACAATTTGGGCTACCTCTCCTTTCCCTCACTACTCCCCATTTTCTGTGTAACACCTGTCTACAAAAATTCTCCTCTTTTTACTTTATTTTAATAAAACTTTCTGCCTCCTGGGCATAAAACTCTTTAAAGTGCACATTTAGTTCAGAGGGGTTGTGTTGTGGGGTTTTTTTTCCAAGAGAAGTTTAAAAACCTTCATTTTGCATTCAGGAATAAATGAGAAGTGGTGTTATTTATAATTGGTTCCTTCTAATTCAGACTAAATGTAGATTAATCCTAATTGATAACACATAAAATTTAATTAAACCTTAATAAAGAACCTGGGAAAGAGTTCTCAAAAGATAATATCATTGGTAATGTTGGACGCTGCACACTGTAGTACTTGAGATAAAACACAATCCGTGGGAGTGTTTTCAGGGCTTTGTGAAAGTCCAGATATGCGTCATTATCTCAAATAGGACAGTCATTAAAACTGTGGATAAATCTGAGAGATGGTGTTCTCCGCGCAGCTCACTGATAAGAAGTTTGGACCATAAAAGCCCCTCAGTGACCTCGTCAGCCCTCCTTCCTCTCCCTAGCCTGTTGGTCAGATGGTCACCCAGCTCCCTGACCATGGAGCCACCCTGAGTTATTGCCAAGAGCTACTGTCCCAGCCCACGATGCATCAGACAAATCCCAAATGACTGAATATCTCCTTGTAGAAATCCAATTAACAATGCTACATAAACATCACCCCTCTGATCAATGTTCCCAGCAGAGTAACATTTTCATCTCATGCATTCACGAATATTTTTATGTGTTCCGGAGTGATTGAGGACTGATCTTCCATGGTCAATCACCCCAGTATCTAATTACTTAAAACATGAATAGAGAGCCCAGGCAGGGGGGGATACCAGACCCACAGGAATGCCTGCCTTAGAGATGGGAGCATTCACTCCAACTACTGGCAAACTTAATCAAAGGAAGCAAATTCAGATGCCTCTGGGGGCCAAACAGTAACCTAAGTGAGGACAGTGGGTTGGGTTAGGACCATAGCAAACTGGAGAAGGTCTGCCTGGTCCAAAGGGGGCGACTGTTTCTCCATTCTACCCACACTTTCCACTGCGGACTGTGGATCCAATGTTACCAGATCATTTTAGTCTTCATTAAAATTTTTAAATTTGGATTGTAATCTAAGAAATAAAACCCTATTTTTGAGCTGGTAGCAAATATTTTTAAGTGTTTAAATACTTTTCAGGCCTTGTGATTTCTCATGTATAAGTTGACTCTCTAGATCTTTAAAGTTTCTTCCCCTTAGTTCATTCTTTAGCAAACAATGTGGTTTGGTTTTTTTTTTTTTTTTTTTTTAGTTGGTAGCAAATATTTTTAAATGTTTAAATACTTTGCAGGCATTGTGAGTTCTCATTTATAAATTGTCTCTAGATATTTAAAGTTGTTTCTTCCTTTTGATTCATTCTTCCTTTTAACAAACATTTAACGAATGCCCACTGTATGCCCGGCAATGTTCCAGGCACTGGAGATAGAACACTGAACAACATGAAGATCTCTGTCCTTATGGGGGAGATTGACAAAAAGCAATATACATGATACATAGGTAAAGTATACGGTATGTTAGACTAGTGCTAAAAAAGGACAGAAAAAGCACAGGAGTAAAGGGAATTAGAAATTGCTAAAGGGCTACCTATTGATATTTAGACAGGGTGGTTGAGGAAGGCCTCCAGAGAAGGGGACATTTGAGCAGAGACTTGAAGGAGAGAATAAGCCATGCCAATACCCGGAGAAGAGATTCTAGGAAGAAGGAACAGCCCATGCAAAGTGCCCCAAATAGGAGTGCGCGTGGTGTGTTCAAGAAACAGCAAATAGGGGCACCTGGCCGGCTCAGTCGGTAGAGCATGCGAGTTTTGATCTTGGGGTCATGAGTTTGAGCACCACATTGGGTGTAGAGTTTACTTAAAATAAAAATTAAAGTATAAATTTTTTTTAAAAAGGAAACATCAAATAAACTCATGTGGCTGGAACAGAATGAGTGAGGGAGAAAGTGGTAGGAGATGAGGAGACAGAACAGCGGAGGGAGAAGATCACATAGGGAGAGAGTTATGGGGCCACATCAGTCACTGGAATGACTTTGGGTTTTAGTCTAGGAGAGATGGGGACCCACTGGAAGGTTTTGAGCAGAGAAGAGATGTGGGCAGACTTGTGTTTTACTTCTCTGTCCTGAGAAGACTTGGAAACAAAGAAGCTACAGCTAGGAGGCCATAGTAGTGCCCAGGAGTGAGAGGACAGTGGCCCAGATAGAGTAGCAGCAGGGGAGGGGGTAGAAAGGTAGCCAGCTTCTATTTTAAAGGTAAAACCAACAGGAATACCTGATGCACAGGTTGAAGGGAGTGAGAAAAACAGAAGATTCAAGGGCAATTCCAAGCTTTCAGCTTGAATAACTGGAAGGATGACAGGTATCTACATATACCCCCAAACCCAAATTTTCCCAGACGATTTCAAACAGCCAGGGCACCCCAATTATCATCCCCTGTCCAAGAATAATGATGTTAAGGAGTATTATCTTTTGATTGAGCACTTACCGTACAGCCAGGCACTTTCTATGCATTACTGTATTTAATCCTACCTACACTCTGGGAGTTAGACCCTGTTATTTAGTGCCATTTCCTCCATGAGGATGCCTAGGTTTGGGAAAGTTAAACAACTTAAGTTCACAAAGCTGGTAAGTGACAAAGCCAGGATTTAAGCCCAGGGCTCTATGACTGCAAGCCCTATGACTATAACCACCATGACATCTTCAAATTTATCTTTTTATGGCTATCTCTCATAGGTCAGGCATGGGCCAGGGCCTTTCACAGATGTGGTCTCACTTAACCTCTACAACAGTCTTAGGAAGTAGATATTCATGTTCCCATTTTCAAATGGAAGCCAATGGAAATACCTACCCACACCCTACTTCCCTTATTCAGAAATCTTTGTGTTCCAGGAAAATACGATACAGCAGGCGACATCTACCCACCTGCCTCCATAGTGGCTTGGGTAGAACAACTGAGTAAATTGGGGGCGGATAAAAAGAGGCAAAAGACGCAGTCTCCTCTGGTAGGAGGTGTGACTCTCCCTGAGAAGATAATCAGCTACCCGAGGCCAGTCAAACACCACTATGTCTAAGTCTGTGCCTGCCTTCCGCAGGCAGACCACCCAGTGCACGGAGGGCTTGCTCCATGACACACTCTGTGCTAGGCTTTGAGAACAGAAAGATGGACAAGAGGAAACTCCTACATAATCTAAGGGCAATTAAGAATTTTGGAGGCATATGCATTTCTGTAAATGATGTGCAAAGCTTATTTAAATGCATCATAACTGCCACTGAGCTGAGTGTCTATTCCCAGTTTTTTCCCTTAAATGTTAAAGACTAAAGACAGCACTTACCATCTGCTGTAGCTTGAGATCTGCTCCTTCCCCCAAGGTCTCCTGACATGGCAAGGCCTAGCTGGCAGCCCCATCTGACACAGCCCACCAGCAACGTCTAGAAGCAGTCAGAACATCTGCTGGCCTTTCCTCAGCAACATGCAGCTGCTGGAGACTTGTAACCCTTGCCCCTCAGATCACTTCAGCCTGTGGAGAGTCAGGAACCCAGATTCAAGAGCATTTAGTTCAGTTCTCATCCAGTCTGGGCCCCTGGACTCCTGGTTATTTATTCAGCAAGTGTTTACTGAGCACCTGCTAAGTGCCAGGCATGGGTATAAATGATACCATGGTAAACGATAGAGATGTAGAACCTTGCCTGATGGGAAAAAAAATCTAGAAGGGAAACAAACTTGGCATAAGTTCACTGGATACTGGGAAGACGTATAGAGTATTTCAGGAGCATGTAATTGGTAGATCCAAACCAATGTGGGGTATCCTGGAATGAGTGATCTTTGAGCTAAGAAATGACGCAGCATTAGCTCAGTAAAGCCGGGGACTGGTGATCATTCCAGGCAGAGGGAACAGCATGAGGAAAGGTCTTAAGCCTGGACAGAGAATGTCAGTTTTGAAGACGAACTGTACAACAGTGGAGAGGGTGATGTAAAATAAAGCAAAGACACCAGATCATATAAGGCCTGGTCACTGTAAGGAGTTCTTTTTATCTCCTGAAGGCAGTGGGGAGCCATTAAGGGGTTTAAGCAAATGAGGGGCTTGATTAGATTGACAGTGTTGACAGATCATTCTGTTGGCTGTGAGGAGAATGATGGGAGGATCACGAGAGAACAAGGAGCTGAGTCCAGGCTGTTGCAGATGGTGCCTGAGGCCAAAAAGGTGGAAATGAAGAGGATGGGGTCTAAGTATGTTTTTGGAAGATGCAACCAAATATGGTGAGACTATAGGAGGTGGGTGAGAGAAAAGAAAGAATTGAGGCTGCTTCTGCCTTTTGGGAATGATGATGTCATTTATGGGATGGGGAAAGGCAGAAGAGGGGTAAGTTTGCTGAGTAAGGGTGATGAATTCATTTCAAGACATTCTGAATCTGAGATGACTACAAGATATTCAAGAGAATACATACGTCCAGAAAGAAAACCCAGTCAGCACCCTATACTGGGTGGTTATTTGTTGTGACTCTTATAAAGATGGCATAGCTAGGGGCGCCTGGGTGGCGCAGTCGGTTAAGCGTCCGACTTCAGCCAGGTCATGATCTCGCGGTCCGTGAGTTCGAGCCCCGCGTCGGGCTCTGGGCTGATGGCTCAGAGCCTGGAGCCTGTTTCCGATTCTGTGTCTCCCTCTCTCTCTGCCCCTCCCCCGTTCATGCTCTGTCTCTCTCTGTCCCAAAAATAAATAAACGTTGAAAAAAAAAAAATTAAAAAAAAAAAAAAAAAAAGATGGCATAGCCAGAAAAGAAAAACTTCCAGCCTGTGAGTCCTGCCTGTTACATGCTGCTGCTGCTGCTGCAAATAAAAACATACAAATATATGGGGTGCCTGGGTGACTCAGTCAGTTAAGCATCCGACTTCAGCTCAAGTCATGATCTCATGGTTCATGGGTTCAAGCCCTGCATCGGACTCTGTGCTGACAGCTCAGAGCCTGAAGCCTGCTTCAGATTCTTTCTCCGTCTCTCTCTGCTCCTCCCCCACTCATGCTGTCTCTCTCTGCCTCTCAAAAATGAATAAACATTAAACATTTAAAAAAAAACATACAAATATGGGGTTCTTGTGTGGCTCAGTTGGTTAAGCGCCTGACTTAGGCTCAGGTTATGATCTCACAGTCCATGAGTTCAAGCCCCACATCGGGCTCTGTGCTGACAGCTCAGAGCCTGGAGCCTGCTTCGAATTCTGTGTCTGTCTCTCTGTTTCTCTGTCTCTCTCTGCCCCTCCTCTGCTCTTGTTTTGTCTGTCTCTCTCTCTCTCTCTCTCCCTCTATCTCTCTCTCATACACGCAAATAAATAAACATTAAAATTTTTTTAAGAATACAAATAGATACCTTAAATATCCAGTGGTTAAATACCCAGTGGTGTTTCAGCACGCACTGTATAGCACCTCAGACAGATCCCTGGCTGCCCTCCCCACAAATCTAGGCTTAAGTCATTCTACTGTGCACCATACCTTCTATACTGCCCCTTACTACTCCCACCATCCTCCTCAAACACTACTTTCCACTTGTCAATTCATCTGCTCCTCTTACTTACAGCTTAGAACCCAAACAACATAACCTTGAATTAAAGTCTTCCACCATCTGACTCCTGGTGTGAGATGCCGGGAGACAAGCCTAAGGAAAAGTAGGGGCTGGAGACCACTGAGGATCTTCCCAGCATCTGACCAGGTGTAGGAGACAGAACACTAAACCAGGGAAAACATGAAGGAAGAGAGAGAGGTACAAGAGATCTGACCGAGAAATTAACAACTCACGACGGATCCTTCCAAAGCTAAAGTACACTTAGGAGGTCAAGACCAGGGTTGAGCCCTGCAGGACATGGAGCGAGAGACTGGAAAAACAACCAGGAAGATAATGGGAGGAAGAGTAGCTGGAGGACAGGACTTGTAATGGAGGTTGCAGCAACACCAAACAACAACGTATGCTTAAAATGCTGTGCAAGTGGAAGGATGCAGCTTGGTAGTGCATAAAAACACTTCAGTAATGGTATTGATTTAGGTCCACAACTTCTAATTAGGAGATAAAAGGAAAAGCAAGAGCATAAGGTAATTCTTTTGTGTGCCCACATCACATAATGTTCACGATACACTCTGCTTTGGGAGGGGAGAAAAGGAAAACCTGTGGTTCAGAATGCATAGTAAGATCTTGTTTGTGTTTGCACACAAAATTTAAAGTCTGGCAGGATACACCCTAAACTGTTAGCAACAGTCCTGTCTGAGGGGTGGGATCATGATGAGATTCCATTTTCTCTGTAATGTTTTGGTTTTTATAATTCTATACCAGGTCAGTATTTGGCCAGTAGGCACAAGTGCAGTGGTGTGGATTGCTAAAATGAAATACTTCTGATTGGTTGGAAAAAGCCACTCTCACAATCCCCCCACCCCTGCAAAGAACCTTCCACAATCTACCTGTGATCCAGCAGGTGAAGGGTTAACACCAAGTAGGGCTGGTTTGAGACTTTGTTTCTTATTTGCACTTCACCCAGATGTAGCTGCCAAAACGAAAGTCCCAGCCAGGAGTCTCTGCTTGATGCCTGTCACAGCCCAAATGTGGTTGTTCCTTCCTGAAGACCTGTGTCAGCTCCCTCTCCCCCATTCACTTTATACTTGGCCTCTGTTCCTTAATATTTATTATTATTATGTTCTGTCACCCTGACTGCTTTGTAAGCACTTTGAAGACATATAATTTGGCGGATTTTTTTGTCCTCGCTCTACCTAGCCTGCTGCCTGGTTTGTGGAGACTTTCAAGGATATTTATTGTTATTGATACTGAAACGTGTTATTTGCAAAGTGCTCCTCTTCCCTGGTTACTGCCAGAACTGTCCCCACAGGGTTAGCACGGTGGAGGATACAAATCCTGCCATCGGTGGCTTAAACAGGACCAGGGTGGGAAATACTCCCCCACCCGAAGGAGCAGAAATCATTTGTCTGTCTGCCTGCCTGTCCCAATGGGCATTGCTTTTACAGTCCTCTCTTATCTTTAATATCCTTTTCTACTCATCCCATTATCTGGTAACAAACATCACTCTCTTCTCTCTGCAAACAGTGGTTACAGGACAAAAGTTCCTTACCTATCCTGTATGTTCCACGCTGGACATTAGGAGTCACTGCTTTTATCAGCATCCCTGTGTTAGGAGGTCAAAGTGCCTTAAGCCAGATGAAGATTTTCAGCACCTGGCTGATCAGCAAGTGTATGGTTAATGAGGGCAATCCATGCAGTTATAATAGGCAAATCCCAAATTCAGTGGTTTAGCATAATGAGAGCTTATTTCTCACTCACATCGAGGCCCAGTGGGAGTGTTTGTGGTCAGCAGGCAACTTCATTCCATGCAGTGACTCAGGGGCCTGGGTTCTTTCCATCTCATAATTCTACTTTCCCCGAGGGCTTTGACATTACCTGCACTCAGCAAAGCAAGAAAAAGAATGGAAAAGGTACCCACTTCTGAAAAGACCCTGACCCAGAAGTGACATATGTCACTTCTGCTCATGTTCCCTTTAAGGGCTAATCCAGTGACCACATGTTGATGCAAGGGGGGCTGGGTTGTGTGGTCCCTGGTCCCAGAAGCAACTCCGGGGATAATGAGATATTGGTGGATAGATAGGCATCTGCCATAGCAAATGAATCTCAAAGGTTTAGAAGATCATCCAATGAGGCTTTTAAGGAAAACCATCTCCAAATGGAGGCAAAGGAAGCATTTTCAGGCTTATTCTAAGTCTCTTAAGAACACTCCTGTTACTTGCCACAGGATGGGAATTTTCATGGTAATGGGGGAAGGGTCTGAACTGGGAAGGGATTATGCAAGGTGATACCCATATAAACCTTCAAGCTAGGCTTGTAGCATTATATGATCTGCTTCAGTAAAGCATGTGGGCATCAGGAAGTCAAAAAACATCCTGCAATTCTTTGAACCAAACTGGTCTCCGTTCAGGGTTACCACTGCCCGCCAGAGCACCCCCAGACTGCCATCACCCATACTTCTAGTCCTTGAGACAATAATCAAGCCCGCAAGGGAAACCTGAAGTAAACTCACAGAACACGTGTCTAATATTAAAGCTATTTCTTTCAAAAATATAAGCAACTGCTACTGGTCCATAATGAACATTTTTATTTCTAAAGTATTTTCTTTCATAGGAAAGAAATGTAATTCATTCTTTTCCCAAAAATAATAAAGAAAATTGCTACTGGGAACAGTTTGGCATTTGAAACCTAGTGGGAGATTTCTCCAGCAGATGGTTTTGTGGCAAAAAGCTTTTAAGAATTTCTGACTGCTAGCAAAAAATATATAAGAGAGAGAAAAGGAGAGAGGGAGGGAGGGAAGGAGAGAGAGAGGGAGAGATTGATTTGATGTGATCAAGAAAAGATGTACCCAAAGAAAGCAATCCTTATTCAAGTTCTGATGACTCAAATGATCCATAGACTAGATTGTAGATTCCAAAAGCTGGCTGTGCATCAGAATAGCATGGGAAGCTTGTTTAAAATAACCATGGAATCGGAATATCTGTGGGTGGTGACCAGACATGCATATTTTTTTAAGCTCCATAGATGATTCTGTTGAAAACCGGTGGCCCAGTCATTTGTTAAAATTCTGAGGATAGTGATGCAAACTGGTAGGCAATATTATTAGCTTAGCAAAGATCCTGCCCTCTTGGCCACTTGGCTGTCATTTGCTACATGCACACATCCACCTGCAGCAGGCTTTCATCAGGTCCCTCATCTTATCACACAAAGCACTTGGATGATGTTCTTAAAAACCCCATGGGCCAAGATACCAAAGCATTTAATTATCTCATTTGGAAGCAAGGGGGACAGATTTCACAGCCAATCCACCCAGCACTATCTGCAGAGAATCAGAGCTATGTCACAGCCAATGGCTTTACCAAATACCATTGGCCACAGCCTCTGGGAAGGCTTTGGGGGGGGGGGGGGAATCCTGGGAGGCTTGGGCGGATCAGCTTTCACTTGCAACACAGCTGCCTGCTAGCTGAAGGCCTGGGACAAGTCCCTCCGACCCAGTTTGCTTATTTGTAAAATAGTAACTGAAAATTCTGACCCCATAGTGCTGTGAGCTGCAGATGGATAAAAGGTGAGAAAAGCACCTGGAACCTGGAGAAGAACGTGGGATAGAAAAGGAACTTGATCAGTGGTACTTCCCTTACATTTATTTTAACCTCCTTCTCCCTGGAAAAGGGAGAACCAATTGTCAAAGGCTGACAGAAGACATTCATATTTTCCCAGTACTCCGTGAGTTGTCTACCGAAGGGTTATCCACGATAGAATTTGGAGAAAGGTGTCGATCTGTTGTTATTCTTTATGAAAGGTGGCTACCACTGAGTAGACTCCTACTTCTAGTCCCTGGTGTCACCTCAACCAGAAAGCATCTCTTGGTACCTGAGGCCATGGTCAGAAATGCCAGGTATGGTTTTTGCAGCTGTAACTTGCATACGGGCATGATCTCTATGAGTCCCACATGATCAAATACTAAATTATATGGGATTCAAATGAATCATATAGGCAGTTATAAAACACCAGACTCTAAATATTATTTACCCAGCATCAAGCAGATGTTTGTTTCCAAGCTACAATCCCCTCTAATTGGCTGACATTGTGCTGCATAAACACCAGTGCAAGCTTATGTTCTCTAATGAATGACAAATGCCTAGAAGAATCCTTTGTGAATTGGCAGCCTCCCCCTCCAGCATGCAAATTACGTGGAAATTCCATCGGCACATGCAGATAAGCTGATCTGCATGATTGGCAGACTAGTGGATAAACACACCCATGGATTCATTGTCCAAATTCAGTTTGGTTGATTCATCTCTGTTTGTAGCAATCATTTGTTAATTCATTCATCCAGCCAACATTTATTGAACAGCCATTCCACAATAGGCACTGTCCTGGGCTTTAGGAATATGTAGATGACTAAAAATATGGTCTCTCACTTCAAGTAGTCCACAATGAAAGAAGGGAGACACGACTGGTAAAGAAATAAAAATCACAATGTGAAAGGTGCAAAAATAGAATGTGGGCAAGCGTCTGTGGTCAGAGAAAGGGAATAAATCAACTGTACTTATAGGGGTTGGTGACGGCTTCCCAGATTTTCAAGACAAAACTCAGAAGATTTTAGAGTCAGCTAGACAGACAAAGCGTAGAAAAGGAGGCCCCAATAAAAAGAATAGCAAGGACACATGACAAAATATGTCAGGTTCTGGGAACCAACAACAGTTTGAACTTGCTGGAGCATACAGTGCACGCAACTGTCTGCTGTTTCAGCTCCTTAAAAATGCATGCAAACTACACAGCCCCTTCGAAGGGTAACATGGCTGTACCTCTTGAAATTTAAAATGTGCGTGTCTTGGGGCGCCTGGGTGGCGCAGTCGGTTAAGCATCCGACTTCAGCCAGGTCACGATCTCGCGGTCCGTGAGTTCGAGCCCCGCGTCGGGCTCTGGGCTGATGGCTCAGAGCCTGGAGCCTGCTTCCGATTCTGTGTCTCCCTCTCTCTCTGCCCCTCCCCCGTTCATGCTCTGTCTCTTTCTGTCCCAAAAATAAATAAACGTTGGAAAAAAAATAAATAAATTAAATTAAATGTGCGTGTCTTGCTTATACAGTAGCAACAGATGGGGGGGGGGGGGAGTGATCCTCTACAATGGAGTAAATAACCTACATCCACATAAAGAGATACTATGCAAACTAAATACTGTGTAAAAAGGCATGGGTATGTGCTCCGTATACTTATATGAGATTTACAGTTACGGGAAGATCTCCAGAATATACTGTCAAGTGAGAAAAATCATGAGAAAAAAAAGTATATAGATAGGATGCTACCTTGTGTGTAAGAGAGAAGACAATATAGGAATACCTATCCCTTATTCATAAAGAAACCCTGGAAGGATATAAAAGAATACAAGATATATAAGACAAAACAGGAATACCTATTCTTATCTATTCATAAAGAAACTCTGGAAGGATATACAAGAAACTAATATCTATAGGGGTGGGGGAGGGAAAAATAGATTAGAAAACAAGGGGTGAGATTTTGCAATGTATACCTTGTATATCTTTTATTTTCAAATCACATAAATGCATAATCTATTAAAAAGTATGACCAAATTTTAAAACGTATCTGCCTCGTGGCCTGGCAATTCTAGTCTTGGTATCAATCACAATCACTCACTCACCCATGTGCATAAAGGATATTTATTGTGGTACTGTTTTGGTGGGTGAAAAAAAGAAGAAGAAACTGGAAACAGCAAAACGTCCATTGAGAAAATGATGGAATAAAAAAGTATGTTCATACTTTTGAATACCATGCAGCAGTTAAACCTGTGAAGTAGATCTGTCTACTAACATGGACAAATCCAAGACTCCCAGAAGGATGGGATACCATTACTATAACACACACACACACACACACACACACACACACACACACACACACGCATACCCCAAGTAATGCTGTGCCATCTAAACTGAAATAATCCACACCAAACTGGTAACACTGCTTACATCTGGAAATGGTCTACAGCAGTAGTCAGTGATCTTTTATAAAGAGCCAGATGGTTAATATTTTAGGTTTTTCAGGCCTTATAAGGTCTCTGCTGTAGATAATCACAGATATGTCAAATGCAACCACAGACAATCTATAGATGAATAAGCTGTGTTCTGATAAAACTTTATTTCAAAACCAGAGAGAGAGCCAGATTGGGACAGTGGGCCACAGATTGCCAATTGCCGGGTTAAAGAACCAAGGTAGGAAATGTTGGTTAAAAACTCTTTAATGATTAATTTTTTTACAAGGAGATTCAAAGTAACTCTTACTTATCTAACTAAAGTTAATTAAAACAACATGGGTACATTAGTCTGCTGGGCCTCTATAACAAAATACCATAGACTAGGTGGCTTAAACAACAAACATGTATTTTCTAATTGTTCTGGAGGTTAGAAGTCCAAGATCAAGGTTCCAGGGTTGGTTTTGGTGAGGACATTCTTCTGGCTTGAAGATGCTGCCCTGTTGCTGTATCTTCACATGCTTTTCCTCTGTGCTCATGGAGGGAAAAAGACAGCACTCTGTTGTCTCTTCCTTTTTTTTATAAGGATATCAGTCCTATCAGATCAGGGATCCATCCTTATGATGTCATTTCACCCTACCTCCCTCCCTAAAGGCCCTACCTCCACATACAGTCACTTTGGGGGTTAAGCCTTCAACATACGAATTTTAAGGAAATGCAATTCAGTGTGTAAGAGGGGGTCAAGATTTGTCCCCTATAATAACAATGCACATAAGCTCCTCTGCCCAGAATCCAAATCAGTCAAGATCTTGATTGCTCTTGATAAAAGAAGGCCCAGCCAGAGGGCACCTGGGTGGCTCAGTCAGCTCAGGTCATGATCCCAGGTTCGTGAGATCGAGTCCCACATCACACTCTACACTGAGCATAGAGCCTGTTTAAGATTCTCTCTCTCCCT
Source organism: Leopardus geoffroyi (assembly GCF_018350155.1). Taxonomy (NCBI): domain Eukaryota; kingdom Metazoa; phylum Chordata; class Mammalia; order Carnivora; family Felidae; genus Leopardus; species Leopardus geoffroyi. Next base: position 24,062,817 of record NC_059340.1, read on the forward strand.
CTGTCCCTCTCCCCTACTCGCACACTCTATCTCTTAAAAAAAAAAAAAAAAAAAAGGCCCAGCCAGGGATTATATCTTCCTTCCCTAACACTCTCTCCTCCTTCTCCCTGAGCCAGTGTTGCTGTCCTGTCTGGGTAGGAAGTCTTTACCAACCTCCCTCCCCGACACTCACTCTCTCTCTCTCTCTCTCTCTCTCTCTCTCTCTCTGGATTCCTCCTCACCTATCAGAGGTGCTAGAAAGGCATGTGTTGAGAAAACCATGGCAATAGATCTATACCCCCTTTGGGATTTGTATCTTTGTATATCTCTATCTTTCCCTATTTATCTGTCTATAACTATATCCAGAGAGAGAAATTATAAGGAATTGGTTTATGCAATTATAAAGGCTGAGAAGTCCAGACCCAGGGAAGTCAGTGGTATAGTTCCAGTCTGAGTCTGAGTCCGAGTTCAAATGCAAGGAAGACCAATGTCTCATCTTGAAGACAGGCAGAGAGAGAATACTTCAGCCTTGTATTCTCTTCAGGCCTTCAACTGATTGGATGAGGCCCACCCACATTGGGGAGGGCAATGTGCTTACTCAGTCTACTGAATCAAATGCTAATCTCATCCAGAAACTCCCTCACAGACATACCCAGAAATCATGTTTAACCAAATGTTTGGCACCTTATGGCCCAGACAAAATGACACATAAAATTAACCATCACATCAAGTGACTAGAAACAACTCAAATGTTCACTGTTAGAAGACTGGCAAAATAAATTATGGGACAGCCACCAGACAATGGGACACTGTGCAATTGTGAATTGAAAAAAGAAAAAAAAGGGGTGCCTGGGTGGCTTAGTCAGTTAAGTGTCTGACTTCAGTTCAGGTCATGATCTCATGGCTCGTGAGTTTGAGCCCCGCATCGGGCTCTGTGCTGACAGCTCAGAGCCTGGAGCCTGTTTCAGATTCTGTCTCAGTCTCTCTGTGCCCTTCCCCTGCTCACACACTCTCACTCTCTCTCAAATGTAAGTAAACATTTCCAAAAAAAATTTTTTTTAATTTTTTAACATTTATTCACCTTTGAGAGACAGAGAGTGAGCAGGGGAAGGACAGAGAGAGAGGGAGAGACAGAATCTGAAGCAGGCTCCAGGCTCTGAGCCGTCAGCACAGAGTCCGATGCAGGGCTTGAACCCAAGAACCATGAGGTCATGAACCTGAGCCGAAGTCGGACACTTAACCGACTGAGCCACCCAGGTGCCCCTCAAAAAAAATTTTTTTTAAATAAAAAGAAAAAAAAATGAACTTCTCTAAATACTGTCATGGAAAGATCAAAAGTGAAAAAAGCAAAGTGCAGAATATGTGTAGAATATTTGAGGAGAAAACGAGGGAAAATTAGCATTTATATTTGTATTTTCTTCTATATATGTAAAGAGCCTCTGGAAGGAGTCATAAGAACCCAGCACTGCTCTCCCATAAAGACAGGAACCAGGCACATACAGGAAAAAGAAGGGGGGGGGGGCCGTTTGCAGACTCCTCATATTGTCTAGGTTTTAACTATGAAGATGTAGTTAACTGAGAAGGGCCATGTAAATAACTGAGAAGGGAAAAACAAGTGTTGGGCACCTCCAAAGGGTCAGTCTGGAAGTCATCACTACACATCCAGCCGGTAGTGAAAGCCTTGAAGGAAATGAGGCTGTCCAGGCAAATATGGAGAGAAGAAAATAATGTGGAAGTCAGGCCCTGGGGAGCACTGACATCTCAGGCAAGGGGGAAGGAGGGGTCTTGAAGGAGCAGACAGAAAGGTAGAGAAGGGGAGAGGCAGGTGGTCTCTGAGGGCGTGTAATGGTCTCACGACAACGAGAAATATAAAGTACAGACTTAAGCATTCGGCGGTTGGATCATTTCTGGGATGATATATTTAACCAGATAGTCTGTATTGTGTTTGCACTTTCTGTAGGAAATAGATCATGCAGTTACATCTCTTCCCTGGAATTTCTTTAGCTGCTGTCAGTGCAACCTGATTTGAGATGTAAATAAACTGCGGAGATAATGCCGGGATCTCGGCAGACTCAGTTCTGCCACCCGCCCAGGACGAGGGCGGTGATGGATGGTGTGAGGACCACTGCATAATCTCTTCTGTTTTAATACTCGATTATCATGTCCCTCATCTTTCCCAGAACCCGACTCAACACATTAAAATCTCTTTGTTCCTTCCACAATGCTTGTATCTCCCTTGCATCTCCAGCCTCCTTTAATACCGTTCATTATTGAAATGAATACAGAAAACCAATTACCCGGGTGGCAACAGGAGCTGGTCATGTGCCCAACTTGGCCGCACTGGGAGCCTGATTCCCTGTTGAGGTAAACAAGAATCCCCATGCACAGCCGAGCGCCTCACCTGTCCTCAAGCTCCTGGGAGCCACCCTGATGCAGCCACAGGGCTTTAGACATTTGTGTTCAGCTAATTCAGTGCATGTTTGTTGTCACCAGATGCCGCGGGAGGGAGGGCCCGGCGTGCCTGAAGTGCCAAGCCAGGAAGCTCTGCAGGCAAAGCAGTTGTTAACACAGTGGTTAAGAGCAGACTCTCAGAATACCTGAGTTCGAATCCAGGCTCTGCTAATAAAGCTGTTTGATTCTGGACAGATTCTTTTGTTTTTTTAATGTTTGTTTATTTTTGAGAGAGAGCATGTGTGCGCACGCACAAGTTGGGGAGGGGCAGAGAAAGAAAGACACAGAATCCCAAGCAGGCTCCAGGCTCTGAGCTGTCAGCACAGACAGGCTGGAACACACAGACCGCGAGATCGTAACCTGAGTTGAAGTCGGACGCTTAACCGACTGAGCCACCCTGGCGGCCTGACTTTGGACAGATTCTTAACTTCACGATGCCTTACCTTGGATCCTCACTTGTGAAATGGAAACAGTAACAGTACCTCCCTGTTGTGGGTCAAATTGTGTCCCCCCTCAAAAGTTGGAAGTCCTAACCCCCAACATCTGTGAATGTGACCTTATTTGGAAACAGGGTCTTTGCAGATATCATCAAACTAAGATGAGATCCTGGTGGATTAGGGTAGCATCGAAGTGTGATGACCAATGTCCTCGTGAGGAGAGAGATCTGGAGCCACAGAGACAGACACCCAGGGGAAATGCCATGTGATGGTGGGGGCAGAAATGGGAGTCATGCAGCCCCAAGCCAGGGAGCAGAGGGGGCGGGGGCCACCAGACGGGGCAGGGGCAGCCACAAGATGCCAGGAGAGTCGGCATCCCCTAGAGGCTGCAGAGGGGGCACATCCTAGCCAACACCTTGATTTCAGACTTCCAGCCTCCAGAACGAAGAGAGAGAAAAATTTCTCTTAAGCAACCAAGTTTGTGGCAATTTGTTACAGCAGCCATAGGAAACTAATACACCCCCTCAAATGGTTGTTACGAGGATTAATTAATTATACAGACAAGCCATGAAAAGTGCCTAGGAGAGTGTCCAATATCTAGTGACTCATACAGAAGTGCAGGGTGATTGTTAACCTACAACCTACAGCTTCTGGTTGGTAAGCAAGTCCTCAGTCCACCTCTGGTGCAGGTGAAGAGACCAGCTTCTCCCATCTACACTGCCTGAGTCACCTTTGCAGGGGGTATTGTGAGAGGGAGGATGTCAAGGGCATTTCCCTAGGTTGACAACTTTTCAGAGACTAGGCCGGTTTCTGCTATACCAAATAGTCCCGGTGGGATGAACTAATTCTTTAGTCAAGGTAAGTGAGGCAAGGGGAGCACTGTGGGGGCTAGGGACATTGATCTTAGAGTCGGACTATCCAGTTCAAATCCCACTCCCTCCCCTTACCAGCTCTGTGACCTTCAGCAATTCATTAACCTCTCTGGACCTCAGTTTCCTTGTCTGTAAAATGGGCAAAAGCTAGCATAAAGTATATAATAACGTATAGGTGAATAATCTAGAGAAGGTGGGGAAAAGGGAAGTTTGTTCAGGACCAACAGAGCCACTCTTCCTCCTACACGCACAGGCACACATATGCCTACTGTAATTACCTGTTCTTCTGTCTGTCTCTCTGTGTGGACTAAGCCCCTTCAAGACAGAGGATGTATGTTCTGAGCACCCTGAATGCACAGAGTAGTTGCAACAGAGAACACATACTGAACAAAGGGATAGCTTAAACCAAGTGTCTCAATCCTAAAACATGTACATTCCGCTTTAAGGTTTCTACTATGTCCACTTACTCCCTGAATTCTTGTTTTAATAAGTTCCTTGAAATCAAGGCTCAGCAAGCTGCAGGCCAAACCTGACCACACCCATTCGTGTACGACTGTCTACAGCCACTTTCAAGCTTCCACGGCAGAATTGAGTAGTTGCAATACAGGCCATGTAGCCCACAAAACTGAAAATATTTCCTATTTGGCCCTTTACAGAAAAAGTTGGTCAATCCCTGCTCTCAATCAACTCATTTTTTAATTTAAGTGCATTTTTAAATAGGAAACTTCATGCAACTAAGGTAATTAGAAACCAGTACTCTTTGCTATACGTGGAAGGCAACATTCCAATCAATAGGTAACTACTGAAATAAACCACAGACCAGCTAAAAGTACTTACCACGCCCCAGGAAGCCAGGTTGCAGTGCACAAAGCAGAAGCGAGGACCGAGGTGGCAAGATGGTGAAAACTTGGTAGCTGGCTACTCTGCAGGAACCAGTGTAGAGAGAAAAAAAAGAACATGTTAGTACTGGATCTTGAAGGATAGCCATGCAATAGCATGGAAGGAGGAAAAACATGCCAGTAAAGGAGTCAAAGAAGAAACACCTGGGGGCAGAAGATAAACCACAGGTTTTAAGAGCAGGAACTCAGAGACCACACAGGCAAAGGGTCCACTGAGCGAGGTAGTAAAGGCTCCTCAGAGATGAATGAATAAATAGATAGATAGATAGATTTTTCAACATCTCAAAGTAGTAAGCATAATTTATAAACTGGATTAGAAAGTACATCTCAGCACGTTTATAATGAAAACAGCTGATGCTAATGAGAGCAATAACACTTAAATAGAAATCTGTTTACCTTTGGGAGATTCACGCAGAACTTCAATGAGGTCCTGATTGACTTAAGGGCCAGGGACCGGACTGATTAAACTTCCTGAGTTTGGGGGGTCTCAAAGGGTAGTTGGCTGAGGTACAAAGGCACACCGACAACCTCGCAGCCTAACCAACCAGTGATTGGGAGTAATTAGAACCAGGTGGAAAAGAGGTCACAGTGCCCAACCTGGCCATATGCTACGGTTCTTTCCTTTATGAGCACCACAGACTCCTCGAAAAAGCTGAAGAAAGCTATGCCCCTCCTTCCCAGAAAACTGCACAGAAATACATACACCAAAACTTTTGCATTTAAATTTTTTTCTATGTTGGAAATATATTTTCTACACATGAAGAAAAATTAAAAGCAATCTTTTTTTAAAAAAAGTCTTGGCCTCATTTTTTTTATAACACGTTAAGATTCAAGGTCTATTTGAGTGGTAGAGGGAATAGATCTAAAATTGCACATAAAGCAAAAAATTTCAATTCTTCTCAAAATCTCATTTTAATGAGATTTCTGTGATTTCTTGGCTTGAATAGAAAGTTGGAACTGTGCAGTGATCTTTGCAAGTATCAAAACCAAATCAACTTCATATTTTCATTTAAATGGCACCCGCATCGTCAAAAAACCTGAACCCCCGAAACGCACAGGACAAAGAAAAAATTAATATTCCCGTAATTCACTTTGCCAACTTTGTGTTTGTGTCAATAAACACCAAATCCTCCAAAATATTTTTAACATTGAATTTGTGTCAATTGTTTTCTTTTGTCTTTAAGTAATGAGAGAAATCCTTACAAATCATGTTTAAATTTGAAGATGGTCTGAGAATAAGTAACCCTTGTTAACCTTAAAAATAACACTGCCAGGGGGCACCTGAGTAGTTCTGTTGGTTAAGTATCTGACTCTTGACTTCAGCTCAGGTCATGGTGCCATGGTTCGAGACACTGAGCCCCAAGTCAGGCTCTGCGCTGACAGTGCAGAGCCTGCTTAGGATTCTCTCTCTCCCTCTCTCTCTGCCACTCCCCCACTCGTGTGTGCTCGCTCTCTCTCTCACAAAATAAATAAATAAACTTTTAAATACATAAATAAAAGTGCCAGTTATTTTACCAGGAAAAATGGGTTTATCTGGGAGTAGCAGAGAATTGCAACAACCTAGGACCAGCAAGCTTCGGCAGAACCACAGGCAAGCCTGGAGAACAAAGGAGAGGAATGTTCTTTTCTAGGGGAAAGGGGGAAGTAGGGAAGGCTCTTCTAAAGGAAAAGTCCGCTGGAGGAAACTGGGAGTCTGAAGTACAGTGGCTTCTCATTGGCTGAGCTGTGACTGCCTCCCATTGGCTGGGCTGTTGCCAGGTCTTCCTCCTGCTGGAGCAGTAAAGTACTAGCTAAGGTAGCCTATCCCGTGCAAGGTGCATCTCTTCCTGCTGGCTCTGTCGTTGACTAGCGCTGAGCATGAGAGCTCCCCCTGCCGGCCTCCCAACTCCATCCTAAACAAGGTTTCCTTTTATTACCTTGTCTTATCCCCCCCCCCTTTGATAAAGATCTTTCTTTGAAAAGCACTGCTGATAAAGATTCAAGTTTTCTACATTTAGTGGTACCTCAGTACCAGGCAGGACCTTTCCTGGTTGTCGCGCGTAGCAGCCGGAAGCTACTTAAAGCCACATTTGAGTAACAAGGAAGCTTAGGAAGGAGAAACTCTCAGGCCCTTCCCATCTGTGGTCCATTTTTTGTCGAGATGGTTAAGCACTGCAGACCATCTCGAGATGTTGCGCCAACATCTTCTTGGGTACATTATCTTTAAGAAGTTTGACAGGCAACAAAATACAAAACTTCAAATAATTATACACCAGAAATAGTAACATGACCATTCCAAATTGTATGGTGGTTCTAAATCAGGACTCTAGGTCTGAAAGTAGGCAACTGAAAAAGTACTTATTGGCACTTATTCCAACCTCAGGGATAAAGGTGCTCCCCCAAAGGAGGCAAATCTGGACTCACGTATGCCTTCTAGAAGTCTCCACTTAAAGCAGCCACGAAAGCAGAGTGGTGGATGCTGCAAGAGCACACTCAAAGAATTAACCAAGGGGCGCCTGGGTGGCTCAGTCAGTTGAGCGTCTGACTTCAGCTCAGGTCATGATCTCACGGTTCATGGGTTCGAGCCCCACATCGGGCTCTGTGCTGACAGCTCAGAGCCTGGAGCCTGCTTCGGATTCTGTGTCTCCCTTTCTCTCTCTGTTCCTCCCCCACTCATGCTGTCTCTCTCTCAATAATAAATAAACATTAAAAAAAATTTTAAAAACAAAAAACAAAAAAAACAAAGAATTAACCAAGTCGGGGGTGCCTGAGTGGCTCATTCAGTTAAGCATCCGACTTCAGCTCAGGCCATGAACTCGCATTTCATGAGTTCGAGCCCCGTGTAAGGCTCTGTGCTGACAGCTCAGAGCCTGGAGCCTGCTTCGGATTCTGTGTCTCCCTCTCTCTCTTCCCCTCCCCTGCTCACACTCTGTCTCTCTGTCTCTCTCTCTCTCTCTAAAATAAATAAACATTAAAAAAAAAAAAAAAAAGAATGAGCCAAGTACATCTGGGAAGATACAGTGCAGGTATAAAGAAGAAACAATCACTGATGAACTTTGGGCAAAAGAGCAAAACTTCAAAGACATTTTAAAGTCGTACTCATCACAAAAGAACTGTCTGCACCAAATATTATCAATAATACAGTCTGTAAAGTCATAAATTAAAAAAAACATGAATATGAATAAGAATTCAAAGTCGGTTAATAGTTCAGATGACTTGTAGATTCTGAACTTTCTAACCCTTCAGGAAAAGCAAGTGAAAGATGAGTTTGTCCTGAGATCAAGACGAGGCCATTTCCAAAAGGCCATAATCAGAAAAGAAGTTTCTGGGGCGCCTGGGGGGCTCCGTGAGTTGAACTTACAACTTCAGCTCAGATCATGATCTCACAGTTCATGAGTTCAAGCCCGGCATCAGGTCACTGCTGTCAGCGCAGAGCCCGCTTCGGATCCTCTGTCGCCCTTTCTCTGCCCCTCCCCTGCTCATGCTCTCTCTCTCTCTCTCTCTCTCAAAAATGAATAATCATTTAAAAAAAAAAAAAGGAGGGGGTTGCCTGGGTGGCTCAGTCGGTTGAGCATCCAACTTGGACTCAGGTCATGATCTCACAGTTTGTGAGTTCTAGCCCCATGTCGGGCTCTGTGCTGACAGCTCAGAGCCTGGAGCGTGCTTCGGATTCTGTCTCCCTCTCTCTGCTCCTCTTCTGCTCTCTTTTTCAAAAATAACTAAACATTAAAAATTAAAAAAAAAAAAAAAAAAAAAAAAAAAGGAAAGAAAGGAAAGGAGGTTTTCCCTTTCACCAGGGCTTGGAAAATACAGACAAGGGCATTATCCTTCCACAAAAGACAGAAAAGAAACAACACTGAGAAAAGGTACACAGGCCTAGTCTCGACATCTTGGGAAAGCTGTCTTATCAGATGCTGTCCTGTTCGGTTCTGGGAAACCTTAACTTTCAGGTCACCAGAAGGTGTGCGGGTTCAGTCAGGGCTGGGTGCTTCCTTTAGATGTTTTATGTGACTCCAAGAGTCTATCCCCTGGCGTTCGGTGGCACAAAGCAGTTCCTGATAAGGGCTTTTCATTGAGGTTGAAATCTTTTGGGAGGTGTCTTTTCAAATAGATGAAATCTCCAGGTAGCAAAATGTGATGCCTGAGGTCACTGTCTCCTGGAAGCCAACTGAAAAGATTCCTCCACCAAAGCGTGGTTATTTTTAATAGCAGCAATCAGGCCATTATAATATTGAAGTATATCTCCTTTTAGCAGGTATGGCTCAAAGGAGGCAGGGGCCAAGTACATTGGTTGCCCTGGGACTATCTCAAAGGGTGAGAGGCCATGAGTTCCAAAGGGGGTTGATCTGAGATTTAGAAGGACCAATGATAGTATTTTGGGTCAAAATATTTGGGGGTCTCTACACATTGTGCCAACTGAGTCTAATAGTGCCATTAGTATGTTTGACTAATCTTGAAAATGGAGGATGGTTGTAAAACCAGCCAAAAAGCACACACCTGACCTGTAAATGGGTTCCCTGGTCACCATGAAGTTCAAGAGAAGTTCCCCAGGTAACAGAAATTTAGTTACAGAAACACTGGCCTATCTACAAGAGAAATCTTTGGTCCAGTAGAAAACATAGAAACCATGACTAAAATATATTTATATCTATGAGACAGGGAAGCTATATGAAATCTATTTACACAATCAGGTTTCCCTAGATTATACTTTGGACAGTGGGGCAAGTGATGTAGGTACTATCTGGGGCCTTATTAATATTTCCCCACCAATACTGGTTCATAAATGCTATCATTTTGTCACTAGACCAATGGTTTCATGAATATACAATGGTAAACAATGGGAATTTTAGAATTTCTTGTAGGACTGGATTGTTATTTGATCCCAATCAGAGTTCTCTCTTTTTCTTGAGCCAACAATTATTAGATTTCCAATACTGTTTTTCCCTATCTAGGGCCAAATGTTGGGTATCTCTGGTCAATTTTTCCAAATTATCATTTGGGTGAACATCACTTTGGAACATGACAGAGGTTTGGCTGTGGGTTTCCTTGGAAGCAGTGCTTTTTGTCAGAAATATCAGGGAGGTGGTTTACTTTGGTCTCCAAGGAGTAGAGTCTAGAATGCCCGGGAACCTTAACAGCCAGAGCAGCCAGCAAAAGTATGGCATCAAATAAATTTTGGACATAGGAGCCATTTTAAATTTTATTCCCATTGGAGATAAGGAAACCTCGTCGTTTCCATAATATTCCAAAGTCATGAACTACCCCAAAGATATGCTGACTATAGGTATAAATGCTTAGGGTTTTCTTGGCTAAAGTACAAGCCCAAGTAAGGGCATATCAGTCAGCCTGCAGGGCTGAAGTATCCAAAGGTGAACTTGTCATCTCGATGACTTCAAAAAGAATTGCAATAATAGACTCAGCATGTTTACCATTTCATCCTTTAAACAAGAACTATTGTATACCAGGCGCTCAGTCGGTTAAACATCTGACTCTTGATTTTGGCTCAGATCATGATCTCATGGTTCACAAGATCGAGTCCTACTTCGGGCTCTGCATTGCAGTTCTTGGGACTCTCTCTCTCTCCCTCTGCCCCTCCTCTGCTCACACTTTCTCCCTCAAAATAAATAAATAAACATTAAAAACAAACTATCAGTATACCATGAAAATTCTGCATTGGCTCCTAGGAGTTTCCTGTAAATTTCCACAGGGAGTCAAAAGGTAATCTATTAGGGTTAAGTGGTCATGAAGGGTTTTATCTGGGTCCAAATGTGGTCTTTGTTTCAAGATCAGATGCCCTAAGTATAGAACCTGAGTTTAAGCTAACTGCAATTTTTCTTTGGAAACTCTGTGTCCCTTTAAAGCCAAAAGTCATAATAGGTGAATGTAGTTTCCTGTGAAGAGGTTTAAGAAGGGAACAGAGAAGCAAATCATCTGCATATTGCAACAAAGGAGAGCCTACAGAAAACTTTGTATCAACCAAATCAGCTTTTAAGGTTTGTGAAAAGTAAAGGCTCTGTAAAACTCTGGGGCATTACTGTCCAGATGTATTTCTGTTCTTCCCAAGTGAAAGCAAAAAGATACTGGCTATCCTTATCAACAGGAATACTAAAAATGCACCGTGCATATCATTTGCAATGGAAATACTGCTTTCAGTGGGAATGGATGTCGGTACCATAATGGGTGTTAGGAAAACAGGGTGCCGAGGGATAACTGTTATTTATTGCTCGCAGGTCCAGGACAAACTTCCATCCTGTTACTAGACTTTCTCACAAGTAAAATGGGGTGTTACAGGGACTAGTGCAGGGACTCAGGAGGCCCTGAGTGTTGTAACCTTCTATATAGGCTTGCTGTTTTCAAGGGCTTCTTTATTTACAGGGTATTAATGAATTCTGAAAAGAGGTTTTGAGGAGTCTATTTGAATCTTGATGGGAGGTACACAGTAGATTCCAATAGGAATTCTGCCCATAAAGAGGATGGTAGCTGACCCAATAGGAATAAAATGATCAGTGTCCCTAGACTCAGCTAGAGTGCCACATCAGAGACAGAACAAATAAAAGATGTCAAACGGGCGTTCAATTCCCCCTGGTTGGCTACTTTGGTTACTACTCTCAAATTCTAGAATTATTTTCCTCTTTTGGGAGAAAGAAATTCTGGCATGATTGTAGATACTTTTCTAAGAAATCTTGGCCCAGGAGTGCTGGCTGGGTGGCTCAGTCAGTTAAGCATCCAACTTCGGCTCAGGTCATGATCTCATGGTTCATGGGTTCAAGCCCTGCATTGGGCTCTGTACTGACAGCTTAGAGCCTGGAGCCTGCTTCGGATTCTATGTCTCTCTCTCTCTCTCTCTCTCTCTCTCTCTCTCTCTCTCTCTCTGCCCCACCCTGCTCGCTCACTCTCTCTTTCTCTCTCTCTCAAAAATAAATAAACTTGAAAAAAAAGGAAAGAAATTATGGCCCAATAAACGAACAGGGACAGAGGAACTAAGGAGAAAAGGGTGCATATCTTTCAAAGGGCCTAGACAAAAGGGAATCAATTCAGAGACAGGAACCTGTTGAGGTTTGTTAGAGACCCCTAGTACTTGAACTGTTTTAGTACTCGAAAGCAGGGTGCTGCTTTAGAGCAGTGGGGCTGGGCACTGAGAGTGTAGCTCCAGTGTACATAGGGACAGAGACAGATTCATTCGTAATCTGGAGAATGGTTTCTCCAAGCCGATTAAGAGTGAGGATTGGGAAGTTCCTCGGAGCCTGTCACTGGGAATTGGGAGGACACTGGAAAGACTGAGCAGAAGGCTGAAAGTGTCTGGAATGCTTAAGTTGGTAACATCTTAAACCAGTGCCCTGGCTCTTTACAATAACAGGAGAAACTAGAAGGTTTTTTGATTTTGTTTAAGGCCCTTCATCGGCTGCAGTTTAAAAAATGGAGAATTTTAGCAGTCTTTTAATCAACTCATCTAGGATATGAGCAAGCAAGTTGTCAAATTAACCAAATCGAAGTGGACAAAATACCCTCCCCCCCCATTCTATCCTGACCCTTTGGTCTGATTCCTTCTGGAAGCAGGCTGTTCCAAACAGAAGAAAGAAGAAACCAACTCAGCCCATTAATAAACACTGTTTAGGGAGCCTGGATGGTTCAGTCGGCGAAGTGTCTGACTTCGGCTCAAGTCATGATTTCACGGCTGGTGGGTTTTAGCACCACATCAGGCTCTGGCTGACAGCTCAGAGCCTGGAGTATGCTTCAGATTCTGTGTCTCCCTCGCTCTCTTCCCCTCCCCCCTCCTCTCTCTCTCTCAAAAATAAACATTTAAAAAATTTTAGTAAATAAATAAAAATAATCAGTGTTAAATGCTACTCACTCTGGTGGGTTCAACATCTAAAAAAAGACCAGAATTTTCTTTAAAGGCAATTTGGAGGGGCACCTGGGTGGCTCAGTCGGTTGAGCGGCCGACTTCGCCTCAGGTCATGATCTCGCGGTCCGTGAGTTCGAGCCCCGCGTCGGGCTCTGTGATGATAGCTCAGAGCCTGGAGCCTGTTTCAGATTCTGTGTCTCCCTCTCTCTGACCCTCCCCCGTTCATGTTCTGTGTCTCTCTGTCTCAAAAATAAATAAACGTTAAAAAAAAATTTTTTTTAAATAAAGGCAATTTGGAGTTGGTTATAATAGTCATGAACAGGTTCATCAGGCTTTTATGTGCAAGAATGAATTTGGTTCCAAGCTCGAATTTGGCTTAGAAGAAGCTACAGTAACTGTTCAATGGTGATTTCCAGTATTCTAACATCTTGCCAAAAGTTAGGGGTTTCTCTAAATCCCCTTCAATCCTGAATCCCAGTTCCCACTGGGCTAGTTTTATCCACTGTTGGCCTGGCCCTCAGCAACAAGCATGTAGGCTAATTTCTAGAAATCTGAGAAAGCAGGTTGGGAAGTCTGGATAACTATGTTAAATTGTTGAGCAAACCTATGGGAGTCCTCAGCTACGTTAGGAAACTCGTGAACTATGACTGCAATTCAGCCTTAGTCCAGGGAACATAAAGACCTGGGGGGGGGGGGGGGTTATTTGGATTCTCAAAAGACTTAACTTTGAAAGGGAGGTTTTAACAGGTTCAGGAGAGGAGGGAGCAGGGAGAGGTTCAGTGGAAAAGGCAAGTTCGGCAGAGAATAGAGGAAAATGGCCCAGGAGGCAGGGACTGAACACACAGTGGCTGCCCTGTGTCAGGAAACACAAGAGAAGCGGGAGGGGGAATAGAGGCCCCAGAGTCATTGCAACTTCTTTCAATTGTCTGTCTCAGTTAATTTAGAAATAACGTACTATTTTGCAAAGAGGTAAACTTTGAATCCAGAAAGCATTTAGAAGCCTCAAGTTACCATTTAAAATAGGAATCGCATTCAGTTGTTTGTTTTTATTTTAGGAGCCACGGCTTCCTAGTTTAATTTTGAGTAAAATAAGTTTGGGGAGATCAGAAGTTCTCCACAATGGCCATTGATGTTCTAAATTACTTTTGTTGAGGGGCGCCTGGGTGGCTCAGTCGGTTGAGCCTCCGACTTCGGCTCAGGTGATGATCTCATGGTTTGTGAGTTCCAGCCCCGCGTGGGGCTCTGTGCGGGCAGCTCAGAGCCTGGAGCCTGCTTCCGATTCTGTGTCTCCCTCTCTCTCTCTGACCCTCCCCCGTTAATGCTCTGTCTCTGTCTCAAAGATAAATAAACATTAAAAAAATTTTTTTTAATAAAAAAAAATAAATTACTTTTGTTGAGTTGGTCCATTTCGTTAGAAATGTGCATGAGGAGGGACCATAGTTTTTAAACAACGCCAGCATTGTCCCAGCAGGAGGTTACCCTCAAGCATTTTGATGACTGGGATCTCATTTTTTTTCAAGTAGGCTTCATACTCAGCATGGAGCCCAACAAAGGGCTTGAATTCAGAGCCATGAAATCAAGACCTGAGCTTAGGTATCAAGAGCCAGACACTTAAGTGACTGAGCCATCCACCAGACGCCCCAACTGGGATCCCATTTCTTAGAGGCAGATTTCTAGAGCAAAGAGAAAAATTCCTAAACGGCACAGTTTCAACAGGAGTAGCCTGGTTCCAGAGGGACCAGACCAAAGACCAACACAATTCCAATGGGCACAGTCCGGTCCCAAAAAGAACTCGGACCAAGAGCCAAACAAGGACTCTGAGTAAGGACAAAGCCTTAAATAAAGCCTGTAGAGCTTGGACACAGAGAGAGCAGAGCTCGAAATCCAGGAGAAAACTTACCCTCAGACTCCAGGGTCCCCAAGAAAGCAATGAACTCAGTTGGCTCCGTGGGTGCTGGCACCTGATCACTCACCAGCCTCAGAGTTGATGCGCTGACAGCGCGAAGCCCGCATGGGATTCTCTGTGTGTCTCTCTCTCCGCCCCTCCCCAGCTCAGGCCAGCTCAGGTTCCCTGTCTCTCTCTCAAAATAAATAAACTTTAAAAAATAATAATAAAACAGATATCTTACCATCAAAAAGGAGCCTATCCTAGACAAGAAAGCCACTGCAAGTCGGCAGAACAAAGGAGAGGAGCTTTTTTATAGAGGAGAGGGGAGGAGTTAGAGGGGCTGTTATAAACAAAGAGTCCATTGGACTAAACTGGGAGTTCTAAGTACAGTGGCTTGTCATTGGCTGAGTTGTGAGAGTCTCTCATTGGCTGGGCTGTTGCCAGGAGAGGAGGCAAGCCTCTTCCTTCGGCTGGGGTAGGGAAATAGTATCTGTGTATAAGATGCATCTCTTCCTTTTGGGTCTGCAGTTGATAAGAAGAGATAGGGTGTGAGAGCTCTGCCTGCCTCCCGATTCCATGATTCCATTCTAAAGAAAATTCCCTCCTGGGGCGCCTGGGTGGCTCAGTCAGTTAAGTGGCCAACTTCCGCCCAGATCATGATCTCGTGGTTCTGGTTCGTAGGTTCCAGCCCCGTGTGGGGCTATGCTGACAGCTCAGAGCCTCAGGCCTGCTTCAGATTCTGTCTCCCCCTCTCTCTGCCCCTCTCCCGCTCACTTTCTCAAAAAAAAAAAAAAAAAAAAAAAAATTTTTTTTAATTTTAAACAAGGTTACCTTTTAGTAATTTTCACACCCTCTGAGTTCCTGTGATACTATGATTTATTAGAAATATATATATACTTTGGGGTGCCTCATTGGCTCAGCCAGTTTAGCATCCAACCTCAGCTCAGGTCATGCTCTCACAGTTCCTGAGTTTGGGCCCCGTGTAGGGCTCTCTGCTGTCAGTGCAGAGCCCACTTCAGATTGTCTGTTTCCCTCTCTCTCTGCCCCTCCCCCGCTTGTTCTCTCTCTCTCTCTCTCTCTCTCTCTCAAAAAAAAAATTAGCATTGGGGCGCCTGGGTGGCTCAGTCGGTTGAGCGTCCGACTTCAGCTCAGGTCACGATCTCGCGGTCCGTGAATTCGAGCCCCGCGTCGGGGCTCTGGGCTGATGGCTCGGAGCCTGGAGCCTGCTTCCGATTCTGTGTCTCCCTCTCTCTCTGCCCCTCCCCCGTTCATGCTCTGTCTCTCTGTCTCAAAAATAAATAAACGTA
This sequence comes from Leopardus geoffroyi, assembly GCF_018350155.1. Classification (NCBI taxonomy): domain Eukaryota; kingdom Metazoa; phylum Chordata; class Mammalia; order Carnivora; family Felidae; genus Leopardus; species Leopardus geoffroyi. The sequence continues at coordinate 24,078,475 of NC_059340.1, forward strand.
AAAATTTTTTTTTTTTTAATAAAAAAAAAATTAGCATTTTAAAAAATTTTTAAATAAGAAACACATATTTGGTCTCGTCCCATTCCTGGCACAGAGCTCCTAAAACCTTTGGAATTTCCTAAATTGTGAGACCAATCAAGGTATCTTTTGTTATGTTAATGAGGTGGCAGTTGGAGGTAGAGGAGGGGAGCTGGTTGCCAGGAGAACCAGCCTGGTGCCTACGTACATGGAGGAGAGTGGGGCTGGAGGTTGAAACAATCACCAATGGCTGATGATTTAATCAATCATATTTGTGCAATGAAGCCTCCATAAAAAAAAAACAAAAGGACCGGGTTCAGAGGGCTTCTGGGTTAGTGAACACGTAGAGGCGCCAAGCTCAGAGAGGGTACAGAAGCTCCATGCCCCTTTCCCCATGTTTTTCCCTACACATCCCTTCCATCTGGCTGTTCCTGAGTTTTATCCTTTTATAATAAACCTGTGATCTAGTAAGTAAAATGCCTCTGAGTTCCACGAGCCACTTTAGCAAATTAATCAAAATTAAGGAGGGGTTCCTAGGAAACTCTGATTTTTAGCCATTCAATCAGAAGTACAGGCAACAACTGGGCTTGAGACTGGCATCCGAAGTGATGGGGGAGGCAGTCTTGCATGACTGAGCCCTTAACCTGTGACATCTGATGCTAGCTCTAGGTAGATAGTGTCAGAATTGGGTTGGATTATAGGACACCCAAATGGTGTTGGAAAATTGCTTGCTGGTATGGGAATACCACCCCCCCCCCCACACACACACACACACATTGGTGAGTTGGTACAAGAACCTATTTAGTTCCTCAGTGCTCCTAAGTGTGTTCAGATTTTAACACACCAAGAAGCGAATAAGGATCTGTCATTCTCAACTCCAGTCTGCAGAAGCACTTTCTTTCAGTCTTATACACCTTGGAGAGGCTGAAAGAGCTCACAGCTTCTCTGCAACATCCGTAATGGTAACTGAAGGACCTTGAGTGGAAATGCCTGCCCTATTCAGTTGGCTAGCAAGGCCCTCCGGGTAGGGCCTGTGGTGGAAGAAAGTGCTGCCACATGGTCCACAGGCGGGCTTTTCATCCCCTCCTAGAGGGGAAGATTCCATTCAATATTCAATCAAGAGGTTGGGGATTTGTTTTCTGGAGAGGCAACACACTTGTGTTTAAACAAGATGAACATAATATTACGCTTGCATTTCGTGACAAAAACTCCTCAAAAGACCAGCGTTTACGGCACTAGACAAGACTCCTTTCAAGATTTTGGCCCAGTCTTTGATGACAACGTAGACAGTAATGAGGCACGTGACATCTCCACCAAAGGAAGGAAGCCATGTGTTGTCAAGCATGCCAGATGTTCCCTTCCATGCCCGGATTTTTTTCCAGTTAAAGTGCCCGAAAAAAAAACAAAAAACAAAAAAAAACTTTTCAGCCATTGACGGCTCCAAAGGGACCCACCAAAAGGAAATGTTTCTTCTGATGACACCAGAGGGCGAGTAGTAGCTCCATACTGAAAAGGGTAGGCATTTTCGTGCCATTGCAGGCTGAGGGAAAGGAACAGCTGCGATTTCTGCTTTCAACTATCAAGAAGAAATGTGTGTCTCTTAGGTAGGTGAGGTTATTTGATGGAGACACATCTCTGCTCCAAGTCATAAATCGGCTTGACCATTGCTAGGGCACAGGTATCCCCAGCAAGACGTCCCCTATTACACAGATACTCTGTTATTTGGCAATGTGAGAGGCAGAGATGTAGAATGGTCCCACATCTGGCTTTAGGGCAGGAGCAAAGGCAAGTTCAGGGGGAGTTTCATCGTTTTCAAATCTAATCTTCTTCTCAGGAAATATACCTACACTGCAAGATACTGTACGAAGATGCTGAAAAGAACATGCTCTTTCAGCTCTGTTCCATGCACCTGCTGACAAGTCATTCTTATTCCAAAAAACCATTATGGCTTTAGTGACCCATTATGTTCAGTAATGAAACTAAAAACAGGGGATACAGAAGTTTCTTCCTGCTTTCATTTCATGATACTTCCCCTATGAGCTAAGCTTATGCTCTTCTTAAGCATTATGGCAAGGTAAACCTTCTTTAATTTCTATCAGAGAAATTCATCTAGGTATTGACATGTGACAACCATAACCTTAGTATACTACTTTGCTGCGCAACCATCCCATTCCACAGCACAATTATTTGGGATGAACTAACACCTTCATTATATCATTTGAACACAGATGAGGACTTTTTTTCCAAAAAGGACTTCTATTCCAAATAACAGAAAGAAAACTGGAAGAAAAGCACCGTGCGTGTGTCCATGCACACATGTGTATGCCTACGTGCGTGCGTGTGTATGTGTGTGTCTGATTCACAGAACACTTGCTGCTTGTCCACAGGCCCCATATCTGGCCCTCCCCTCTCCTCTGCCCCAGGTTAAGAAACTGCAATTAATATTGACTGGCCTACCGCTGCTTGTACAGATAATCGAATGCGATCGTAGTGTGCCATTCTGGGAAACCGGACCAAAGGACAGAAATTACAGTCAACATATATCTCAAGCCCAAAGGGGCCCATATTTCCCACACTTCCTGAATTTTTATACTCTAACATTGTCCAACTCCTTATTTACAGATAGGGTCCTCCAGTGTTGACTGATACTCCCTTTGTAAACTTTGAGATGCCCAGATTGTTCGAGGTAGGACTCTTTACTTTCCTCCAGGGAGGCAATGTAGCCTAGTGGTCAAGCGAACAGGTTTGGAAGTCAGATGGGCGTGGGTTTGGCTTCCAGATCCACTATTTATTTTACTTCTTTAAGAGCTATGTGGCCTATTTAACCTTTCTAAAGCTGTGACCTCATCTGTAAAATTGGAAATTAAAGGAAATAACACATCTGTAGTAAAGAGTCTGACTCCATTTTTTCTTTTGACTGCTGATAAACTTCAAACTCTGTCCTTTCCCCTTCTGCTTCGGACCCACATCTCAGCAAGCTGATAAGAGAGCCTGGGTGTTCCTTCCTTTGGTGACAGTGAGACGTGCACACCATATAAGCCCTGGCATGTGGGCAGGAGTCCTCACCCCAGCCATATCCCCTAATCACCATAAAAGCCAAGACAGTCTCCATTCTTTGCTCTTTCAAGACATTTTATACCTGCTTGGGAAGCTTGCCCTGCTTTTCCCCCAGCAAGCCTTGTGATTTGAGGAATACACCTTGGCATACCCTCCTGTGTGTGTGTGTGTGTGTGTGTGTGTGCATATGAACCTTACTGTGACTGATGGAGTCCATCCCACTGCTTCAGGGTGACCACAAGAAGTGGCGCTATTAGCAGGATGTCTAGGCAATGCCCACCAACGGGGGTGTTTCTTCTCTTGCTTTGGTTTGCAAACTGGCTCTTCTACCCACCTTGGAGAGCATGCATTTTAAGGTGCTGCCTGCTGGCTAGCTTGCATTCTGAGCTGAGCTGCTGTGCTGCATTTGCTGAGTTCTTTCAAGGCTCTGTCATATTTAACCAACCTAAGTCAGAAGTTTTAGTAATAATTGGCATTTAGGGACAGGAGTATGGGATTGGGGCCCTCCTTAAAGTAGCCCTGGGTCATGTGTCTTGGCCTGGACCCACAGACGTGTCTCAGATTGAACTGTATCTCCATTCTAGCATAAGCCATTCTGCCACTAGGTTTAGGGGAATGACTCCTACACTGTGACCATTGTGTGTGTGTTGTAACCAGGCTTTAGCCCCCCGGAAGGCTCAGGGGAAAGACTGATACCCTACACAATATGCCTGCCCTCTGGGTGGTCACTTATGTGGAAGAACATGCTGAGGTCATACACCTAAAAATGCTTGGGTCCACAAAATGCTTTTGCTGCTGCCTTTGCCTCTGTCACAATAAGTTTTGACCTCACAGTTATAGGGAAAAACACTCACGGCACCACCTGTGGCACAGCCAAAGGGTTAATTTAAATACTACAGGGGCGCCTGGGTGGCTTGGTTGGTTAAGCGTCCGACTTCGGCTCAGGTCGCGATCTCGAGGTCCGTGAGTTCGAGCCCCCCGTCGGGCTCTGTGCTGACAGCTCAGAGCCTGGAGCCTGTTTCGGATTCTGTGTCTCCCTCTCTCTCTGCCCCTTCCCTGTTCATGCTCTGTCTCTCTCTGTCTCAAAAATAAATAAACATTTAAAATAAATAAATAAATAAATAAATACTACATAAGCTATGGGTACTACAACTCAATAAAACAATCATCTCCATGGGGGAGGCCCCGAACCCTGACAATACCAATTTGAGGGTCTTTGGAGGAAGAAATGTCTAAATATGAGCATGGTAGAGATGACCCACTCCCAGCAATATAGTAACAACCACCAGGTGATGATGATGATGGTGATGGTGATGATGGTGATGATGGTGATGGTGATGGCGGTGATGGTGATGGCATCACCTGGATAGAGAAAGAAACAAAACAACTGAAACAGAGATTTGGCCCAATTGGAAAGAAATCCATAACTTACTAAAAGAATTTATAGAATAAAAAGGAGTAGATTGGCTTTTACAACGTTTACAGCATGGGTTCTGAATTAACCTTAGCATCTACTGAGACACACCGGTTAGAAGACCTTCATGGCCTTAATCAACACGGAGACTCAAATTATACTTACACCTGAAGATCCCACTCAAATTATAGCCAAACCTGACATCCCACTAAATTTAAACATGGTATTCCCAGGGTGGCTGGCTGGTTCAGTTGGTGGAGCACACAACTCCTGGTCTCAGGGTTGTGAGTTCGAGCCCCATGTTGGGTATGGAGATACTAAAAAATAAAATCTTTAAAAAAAAATAATAAACATGGTATTCCCTATAATATTATGGGAGTCACTGAACATAAAATACAAGAGCAAAAACTGTGCCTCTCCTTCACCGTCAGAAACATTGCCTGGCCTAAATTCCCCGTAGTCAAAGTGTCCATTGCCCTAAAATATATCCCATAGTGGGCATGGACACTCTGATTCAAAGTGTGATAAATTAAAATTAAATTAAATCTTTGCCACTTACAATCAGCTTAACAAAAATGAGCCCCATGGACCTCCCTGCCCCTGGTTAAAATATTTAATAAAACCCAATATAAATAAAAACAGGGTATTTAAGGCTGAAACACATTATCCAAGAACGATTTAAAGAAGGGAATGATTATCCCCATTACTGTTCCATTTAAGAGCCCAAGTTGGCCTGTTCTTAACCTTGAAAGGAATGAATAGTACCTTCCCAAAGATACTGTGATCTTAATGTCATGGTCCCACCCACTGAGGCCCCCATATCCAGTATTATTGAAATTACTGACTTCATCCAATCAGCAACTGGTAAACACTTTGCAGTCATAGATTTGACTGAATCTCTTCTATTCAGGGTTTATTTTAATAGTCTGTCATTCACAGTTTGTCTTCACCATCAAAGAGACATAATACAGCTTTACCTGGCTACCCAGAGAGTACCTCAATGCCCCTGCCATTGCACAATCTTTGCAGGCAAAATCATAACCACAACCAATGTGATGGAACATGCTAGGAAGCTACTGCTTTTCATCCCTAATCAGGACATCCTTAAAAAAGGATGGGACCCAAGGGTCAGCACAATTCACTGAACTTCAGAAAGTTATCTTAGCACTGAATACCCTGGCTAACAATCAGCAACATCTGCACACTTTTATAGACTCATGGACCATTGCCATGATCTGGTCATTGGTCTTGCCAATGGCAGAAACAATTCCTTATCCAAGGTTGCCCCCTTTGGGGTAAAGAACTTCATGAATCTCTTGCTTCACAGATCCTCAAAATACAAATCAAGGTCACACATGTCTCTGTACATACCTAAGTCACAGTAGAAGCCTCATCAAGCCACTTTTTAAATCTCCTTTCAAGTTTTGACCAAAGCATTCATTTCAATTCTCAAAATACTCAATGCTGGGCTCTTTAATGATTCATTCAATGGAAATTTCATCTCCCTTACTGCTCTCAAGATATAGGCTCATAGAGAACTATTATTGCTTAATTAAACAAGCTCAAACTCAATTAAATGAAACACAGAACATTTCAGTCATTAGTCAGACATCAAGGGTGAATTGTAATAAAGAGTCTGCCTCCATTTCTGATGTTTGACTGATGACATGTCATCCCTCCCTCTTCTACCTCTGCCACAAATCTGAGCAAGCTGATAAGGAAGCCTAGATGCTCTCTCCTTTGGAGCCAGCAGGAAGTTCCAAGCCTACCCCTCACACAAGACCCCTCACTCCAGCCGCCCCCCTAACCACCATAAATGCTAAGCCAGTCTCCTCTTCCTGCTCTGTCAAGCCATTTTTGGACCTGCTTGAGTCTGCCCTGCTCTCCCTAGAAAGCCTCATGTTGTAAAAAATAAACCTCTTCCTACCCTCTTCGTACACATGTGGCATCATCAATCTTAACATCTGAACTAAGTTGGGCAGCAGGGGGGAGGGAGGCAGTCCACGTTATCTTTGCTAGGTGACCGCAAAAGTTCCTGGAATATTGTGTGTCTAATAAATGGAAGTTAGTGGCGTTTTTATTTCTCTGTGTAAATTGGCGGATATATGTAAACCTGACCGTTTTTGTATTTATGCTTGGATACAAGAGAGACAATGTATTAGTCTAAGTGACATCTTTGATGCCAAAGATGTCAGGAAACTTCTTTGCCAATGGCACATCTTTTATGTCACAGGATGCTAAGAACTCCCAATAAGGAGCACTGAATGAAAGCTTAGAGATTAAACATCTCCTGATCGAGGGAGAAGGTGGCACACACTGGGCATTCAATAAACATTTTTTGAATGAATGAAACATTTTTGGAAAGAATGGACCCAGGATGTGGGATTTGAGAACTAACTGGACGTAAGGGAGAGAAAAGGAATAAGTCAAAAATAATTCAGAACAAGAAAGCCACCCTGATGTGCTTCATCCAGGGGCACTTGGCAAACTTTGGTGATTAAGAAAGTAATGTTTTTAGAAAAAGTTTTGGCAGTGAGACACTCAGGAAAACCTATCAAAAAATAGCAAGCCTGGTCCTTTTTAAGACACTGTGTAGAAAGAATTCCAAAAAAGATTAAAATCAGTGCAGAAACCAAGGAGCCATTTTTTTTTATATCATATTGATCATTCCAAGTGGAACTGTTAGCTATCTTAGAAAAATTGTGGTTCTGAATTGCTTTTGCCTCTAACTCTGGACCTCTGTTCCTAAAGGATTGTTTCCTAAAGGAAAACATTCAACCAGAAAATTTTAGCACATCAGAATCTCTCTACAGATTAAGAAGTCTGTGTGGGACTGACTGTCTAAATTGAAAAGTTTTTGCTGTCACACTCAGGTATAAATGAAATAGTTCTTCATATCCCCTTCCTTTCTGTCTGTAGTTCACCTCGGTCAACTTCTCTCTCAGAAGTGAAATAAAATTAAAGCCCATGACACTGAGTGTCAGTCATGGAGGGACATGTCCCCAAGTCTGCCTCTGCTAAAGTGTTTCCAGAGACACCTGTCTCACACCAAGTCTCCATTGTGCTTCGTCTCGACTCATTTTCACATAATCCAAAAGTCGTATTTCAGATGCACAGATCCCACTGGGGTAACCTCATTAGGCCTGGCCACCTCTGTAACTGTTTGAGAAGTCTCTTGCTTGAACGATTAGTCCCCCTCTCCAGACTGTGTGGGTTGACTTTCTCCCCATCTGGGTTGGTTGGAACAAAAATAACTACCTCAAATCTTTGTCACTAAAGCAAGAGGAGGTGGCATTAGATTTCTCGGAACTGGATGTCATTACAGGTTTTCCTTGTCAGCCACAGGTAAGACATTTGAGTGGTCTTCCTTCTGCTGACCTTTCTACACCGTCCTCCCAAGTCTGGCTTCTGACCTTCAAGGTGCCACCAGCAAAGGGACTCAGAGTCCAGAAACTTAATGAGGATGGAATGCAGGGATCTAGGGCCCCACCTTTAGCGACTCCACTGGTTTCTTTTGCGTACCTCTGCTTCTACGTTAACTGAGGGAACGCCTTTCAAAATGGCGGTCAATGAGGGCGCCTGGGTGGCTCAGTAGGTTAAGCATCTGAGTCTTGGTTTCAGCTCAGGTCATGATCTTGTGGCTTCGTGGGTTCAAGCCCTGCATTGGGCTCTGCACTGGCAGCATGGAGTCTGCTTGGGATTCTCTCTCTCTCTCTCTCTCTCTGTCCCTCCCCCACTTGCACTGTATCTGTCTCTCTCAAAATAAATAAACTTCTTTTAAAAATGGTGGTCAACCTTCTTGGTTGTTGGTTGACCTGATTATGTAAACCTCATCCTCCAAATCCAACAGAAAGCTAGCTATTGGCTGGACTTCTGGTGCCTGGAAAGGCCAGATTTGGCTGCTACCTCCCAACCCTCAATCCTGGTAACATCACATGTAGACTTGGGAATGTAAGGGAATGTGGGAAATCCGACTTCATGGATTTACTTATCATCTCTCCATCTTCATTCATTCTTCTTTGGAACCAAGGTAATTTTCCTGCTTAAAGAGCTATTTTATTAGAGTAATGGGCAGGACAGACATGGCTTCGGTGCTTTCAAACTTTCATGACCACCTTCACTATTTTGGCTGTGTACCATTTGTTCTATGACTTGCTTAACATTGTTCTTTAAGTCAGCTCATTCTTAGCTTGTTTTTTTAATCTTAAGCAATAATATCTAAGAGCTAATGAGTTTGGTGTGTTATTTATACACTTTTCATAATATACATTATGCTGCATACCCATTCAAATATTTTTCAAATGTTCAACTTGTTACCATTTAAAATAATCTTATACACCACACCATATGTAACAGTCAAGATTCAGGCAGGACCACAGAAACTGCACAAGTTTATCTTAGAATTTTTTTAGATAGTATGGGAGAACTAAAAATGCAAAAAAGGAATGCTTGAGTTAACACAGAAATAGTAACTGCATGAAGCAGTTACTGAAGGAACAGAGGGAGGAGTACAGGGTTATAAGAACCCAGAAGCTTGGAAGAAGGAAGCCTTGGAGCTGGGACTCAGACCTCTGAGGCAGAGATGATTCCCAGACAATGCTGGTCCCTATGAATGGGGCTCCCAAGGCTGGTTCTGGGAGTGCGGGGGACGAAACTGGGGACTGGAATGACTGCTGGTGTAACCACATGCCCCTGGCAAGGTACTGCTGGAGGGATGATACCTAGAAGAGCAAGCAGATAAGAGGAAAGCATCCCTTCTTCCTCCTTCTTCCTTCCAGTCTCCCTATTCGTGGAGCATCCAGCTGGCAAAGGAAAAATGTGGCTCACAGATCCCCAGCCCCAGCATCACAGAGTAGAGCCTAGAAGGATGCGTTAGTTAAGAGGCGATACCCTACCAACCAGCATACCACACTTGGCAAAATACAGCAGTCCCCCTTTCTCTGTGCTTTCAGTTACCCGTGGTCCAGGAGCAGACGATCTTCCTTCTGATGTATCATCAGGTCAGTACAGCCTACCACCATGTGACGACACCTACTTCATTCGCCTCACTTCATCTCATCACATAGGTATTTTGTTATCTTGCATGGCCAGAAAAAGAAGGGTGAGGACAGTACAATAAGATGTTTTAAGGGAGAGAGACCACATTCACAGAACTTTTATTATAGTATATTGTTATAACTGTTCTATTTTATTATTAGATATTACTGCTAATCTCTTACTGTGCCTGATTTCTAAATTAAACTTTATTATTGGTATGTACATATAGGAAAAAAACATAGTACATACAGCGTCTGGTAATATCTGTGGGTTCAGGCAGCCACTGGGGGTCTTGGAACATGTACCCCACAGATAAGGGGGGGACTACTATACTTCCAGAAAAGATGCGCGGAAGAGAAATGCCTGATCGGGCATATACGTTTGTGTGTTATAAGAGAGAGAAGTTGGAACAGGCTTTCCAGACCCCCTCAAGGCCCAACAAACAAATTATAATTTAGACAAGTCTGGGATTCTTCGCAGCTCAGCTTGTGGTGAGGGTATTAGCTTCGCAACTCCAAACAAGCTAAGCTGTCTGTACGAAACACCCCCAACGGCACCTCACTGGGAAGCCTAGAGGTGCTGAAAACATAAAGCTTTCGATTCTTGTTTCCAGCCACAGGGCGTTGAGCTGGCAGATGGGCTCTATCCAGCCCCGGGAAAGGATACCACAGACCTTGCATCCAAAGAGATCACAACCAAGATGGTAAGGCATAAACTCTCGACAGTTCCCACCACGGTGCAGTACAACTCACCTTGGTCGTGTGCCCTGTTATCGCTAGCTGCTGCTTAAAAATCACCTGTGCCTTCCAATCACACAAATTCCTTACTTGGTTGCAAAACATGCCCTCAATCGTTCACCCCTCCCTATCCCCACTCTTTACAATGTGACTCTGTAGCTCCTCTTGTCATGAGTTGGTGTCTATTTCCTCACCCCATGGGCTGGCTGTGTGACCTTCTTTGGCCAATAGAATGTGGCAGAAATAACAGAGTGGCAGTTCTGAGTAAGTCCAGAGGTCTTGCGTGCTTCCACTTTCCCTGAGAACCTTGTCATCACGTGACCAAGCCTGCCCAAGCGAGCCTGATGGAGGATGAGGGACCAGATGGAGGGTGGCTAAGGTTCCCCAGCCAGCAGGCAACCTGCCCCCAGAAGCAGAGGCACCTACTGATCTGTAGGTGACTAGAGACACAAAAGAGAGCTCAGCCTAGATCACAAAACCACCCAGCTGAGTCCGGCCTAAATTGCCAACCTGCTGAATCATGAACCAACACATTCCTGTCATTTTAAGCCACTACATTTTGTTTGATATACAGCAACAGCTTACTGCAACACACGGCCAATGACACTGTAGGAGAACTCTCCTGCTTCTCTCTCCAGCCACATGTTTCATTTCTCTCCCCCTCATTCACTGTTCTAATCCCTCTACCTAGACCCCTCTTCCCCCTCCCTCACCTGCCAGCCAACTCTGACACATCTACTTTTTGGCCCCCGTTTAAATAGGACTTCCTCTAAGACCTCCCTCAATCTCTAATGTAAATTAAATCCCTATGTCATACTTTCCCATAGAATACTTTTTCCTTCACGGAATGTATCAGAATCTGTAGTTATGTATGTAGTTGTTAAGGGTCTTGGGTTAAACGTCTACTTCCTCCAGTCTCCTGGAAGCTCTGTGAGGACCTGTCCACAGTCAGCACCTAGGCAGTGCCTGGCACATAGCAGGTGCTCTGTTAATGATCTGTTGAAAAGGAACCTATTTGAAGGCCTGAAGAAGAAAGGGATGCCTTTTCCTCACTGTTTTGCCCATTCCTGGCACCGGCTCAGGACATTTGGAAGGGATGTGACTAATTCCATATGCAGTATTGCCTTTCATGGACATAGATTCCTCCCGGCTCTGGACCCACGTGGCAGAGAAAGCTAATTATCCTCCAATACCTATCCCTCCTTCTTCCTTTTATACGCCTCCATGTGGTTTTAACAGGGCACATTGTTGTCCTACTGGAATCTCACTTCTCAGCAACTAGATATGGTGATGTAACTAAATTCTCACCAAGGCAATGTGAGTCCATCTGCGTCCTCATCATTTTCGTAACAGGAAACTGCTGGTCCTCAACTCCCTTTCTTTCACCCTTCCTATGAGCTAGAACGAGCTGGTAAGTCAGCTTCAACCACACAAATCAAGGCAGAACTCCAGAGGATAGCAAAGCAATAAGACAGAAGGAACCCAAGACTCTGGATGAGTTCGTGGAACCAAGCTGTCTTACCCAGGCTTGGGTTAACCTGGATGGGAACACGGGAAAGAAAGAAGCTTTTATCATGTGTCTGAGACATTGTAGCTTAGGGCTTCTTTGTTATAGCAGCCAGCCTATAGTCTAACCAACACACTTCACCAAGTCTCCTGTTCTTGGGGAATCAGGACAGGAAAACGGATGGAGAACATCAACTCCACTGGCTTTGGTCTGTGAGCAGAGTTCAGAATCTTACAACGTTCCTTCACATTCTCCCACCTAGCTCCTGTCATCAGGCAGAATAAATTCCCAGGGGTCCTTCTCCCTCACAGCTTTTACAATTAGCAACGAGGGCTTGAGGGGCCTGGCTGACCCAGTCGATTAAGCGTCTGACTTCGGCTCAGGTCATGATCTCACAGTTTGTGGGTTCGAGCCCCGTGTCGGGCTCTGTGCTGACAACTCAGAGCCTGGAGCCAGCTTGGGATTCTGTGTCTCTGTCTCTCTCTGCCCCTCCCCTGCTCACTCTGTCTCTGTCTCTCAAGAAATAAATAAACATTGGGGCGCCTGGGTGGCGCAGTCGGTTAAGCGTCCGACTTCAGCCAGGTCACGATCTCGCGGTCTGTGAGTTCGAGCCCCGCGTCGGGCTCTGGGCTGATGGCTCAGAGCCTGGAGCCTGTTTCCGATTCTGTGTCTCCCTCTCTCTCTGCCCCTCCCCCGTTCATGCTGTGTCTCTCTCTGTCTCAAAAATAAATAAACGTTGAAAAAAAAAATTAAAAAAAAAAAAAAGAAAGAAAGAAATAAACATTAAAAAAATTTTTTTTTAATTTAAAAAAAAGAAATGAGAGCTTAACTTTCACTGTCCTGGGTCCTGCTGAGACTCATTCAAGAAAGCAGGGCGCATAACCATTGCTAGCATTTCACTTTATGATGCTGAGGCTGGAGGTTTAATGAGTGGTAGGAACAAAAATATTCTAAACTCCAACTCATGACAAGTCACACAACAAACTTCTTTAACTCATTATACATTTTAAATTAAAATGTACTTAATGTCTTAACCTAAACAGATCCAGTATTCTGAAAATCCCACATACAGATGGACCCCTGCTCTCCTGAATTGTAAGAAAATCTCCCTATACCAACATGCAGAACTTCTCACACTCCTGTCAGAGTTCCCTTAACTACTAGGAAAGAGAATTTGTAGCCAAAGATGTCTGGATTTAGCATAAAGCAGCATTCCACAAGCAGGGGACTTCTTTAAAGTATATTTTACTTTCAAATTCCAATGCAGATTGTTTAGACTCCACTTATTTTTCTAAGTTTACTTATTTATTTTTTAGTAATCTCTACATCCAACATGGGGCTCGAACTCACAACCCAGAGATCAGTAGTCACATGCTCTACCGACTGAGCCAGCCAGGTGCCCCAACGCTCCGCTTACTTTAATAGGAAACAATGTTTTCATCTGCTTGCTATCATTTTTAGGTAGGTGGAGATACGTTCGACCTCACTCATAATAAAAAGAAAAGCAAATTAAAACTACGACGACATAACACTTTCGCCTATACAATTGCAAACATTTTTAAACGTGATCGCTCTGTTGACAAGAGTGTGAAAAACAATTCTCTCCTCCCTGCCTGATGGGACTCTCCTCCCTGTAAACCGGTACAGCCTCACAGGAGAAGAAGGTGATCAGATGATGTGTATCAAAAGATTAAACGCAAAATTTAAATTGAGCCGCCACCGACCTCTGGGCATTCGCTCTCCAGATACTCTGGCATCTGCATGGAAAGACAGGCGTGCAAAGATTTGCATCCAGCACTACTTGCAAAAGCAAGACTGGAGGCACCCTGAGTGTCAATCAGCAGAAGACTGGATCTGGGAGATGCGGGATGTGGGTATGTGTGGCATGGGGTCTCCGAGAAGCAGATGTCGAGACAGAGTGCAGGATGTATATGGGGGAGTTACAGCTATGAAGGAAAAGGAGAAGAAATAAAATTGGGTGGGGAGGGCTGCCACTGGAACAAGGTTCAGGGCTAACAAAGTCTCCTCACCCCCCCGAGGGAAGCAAAGATCGCCTGTTAGGGAAATAGCCAGGCTCATCTTGGTATCACCAGTACCACCACCGTTTGCCCAGCCTTGGGCTGCAGGCTGCCTGGAGAAGACCGTGACCCCAACTCAACAGCTGAGGGGGAACCCTGGAAAAGCTGCCAGCTTCCCAGTCCTCAGCGAGGCAGTGAGCCCTTTTACAAGGAGAGTCTAAACAACTCACTCCTGGGTCTGACATAAGAGTCACCCATACAATAAAGAGATAAATCTATATTACTTGCCTGGGAACAGTCTCCAGGATATAGGTTAAGTGAAAAATATATAAATCAAGTGCAAAAGAGAGCACAGTGTTTTGGAACCAAGTACAGGTGATGGTTGCCCAACAATGTCTATGTACTGAATGCCATGGAATTGTACATTTTAAAATGGTTAATTTTGTTATGTGAACTTCATGTCAATTTTTTAAAGAAAGGACACAATGCGCTACCATCGTGTTAATAAAAAAGGAAACGCACCTATGTGCATGTATGCACAGAAAGGCATGGAAAATCTCCGGAAGGAGCCGTGAAAGACTGGTTCTGTGGCTGGCACTGAGGAGAGAGACCTAATTTTCACTGAATGCTCTTGGTACTGCTTAAATTTTTACCACATGCATGTCATTACACCCTCTCTGAAATGAACCATCATCAAAGATGTTAATTGTTCTGATGAATGAATTACTTGCCGTCAGGAGAAATCAATGAAAAATTCCCTGCCAGATTACTATTAACCAGACACTATCATATTGGTCTTTCAATTTCAGAAAATTCAGCCCCCGTCAAGGTGCATGGACAGCACATACCAGGTTCCTTTCCCTCTCAGGGTCAGAGTACTTGAGGAACACAGACACAGTAAATTTCTGGAACCACGTGGTGAACACCGATACTTGCTAGAAAAGGAGGAAAATTGTATCTTACTGAAAATTCCTTCACCAGCTGCTGTATCATGCAACATTGAGCAAATTAGCATGCCTTCACAGAGTTCATTATTTTAAAGATGGTAAAATGGCCAAGTCACTGACGTTTCCCCTTTCATCAAAACGTAGAGGACTGGTTGCCTCTGGGTCTCTCCAATTGCTCCAGCACGTCTTTTGAACCCATCTGATGGTGTCACTCAAAAAGGGCACCTCTTTCAACTTGGCTGCCTCTTTTTGACCCAAAATAATTTCAGCCATTTCTACAGCTCCAGGCTCCACCAGGTTTTCTATTATTACATGCATCTTTCACGGTGATTCTGAACTGACCTTGAATGAAGAGACAAACAATTTTTTATCTGTTTGCTTGATTGTACTTCTCAGGCATTGCTCCAAGCCAAGGCTTTTCTTTTGCGTAGCAAAAAACACTAGTGCTTTGCCTCTAAAGTCACACAAGGGGCTTTCCAATGCCTCTGCGAGTGTTTTGTTGCATGCAATCAGGGCTCAGATTTTTCTTGATGGAGAGACATATGGTTGGGCCCATTTTAGCAACTCCGTAATAAAACCAATTACAAAAATAAGCATCTAAGAATATCTTACGCTTTTAAGATTGACACCACTGCTCACACTACTCAATTGCTACTTGTGGCTGGCAGTTCATGCAGTGTCTTCGTGGTCAAGTTCACTGTGGCAAACTCAGAGGCAATGCCATTTCATAGCTAAAGGACTTTGGGTTCTATGGGATCCACTCATTAGGTGGCACATGTCCCTGATTTCAAGCTTTTGCTTCAGATTTTTAAACCTTTTAGCTGACGAACAGCTGTAAGCTTACTGCTCTTTAAGAAAGTAAATGAGGGGCACCTGGATGGCTCAGTCTGTTGGGGCTCCGACTTCGGCTCAGGTCATGATCTCGTGGTCTGTGAGTTCGGGCCCCGCATCGGGCTCTGTGCTGACAGCTCAGAGCCTGGAGCCTGTTTCGGATTCTGTGTCTCCCTCTCTCTGCCCCTCCCCTGCTCATGCTCTGTCTCTGTCTCTCAAAAATAAATATTGGAAAAAAAAAGTAAATGAAAACTAATACTAAAATCCAAAAAGTCAGAATTGTCAGCAACCTTAATAGGTGTATGTGTGTGTGTATATATATATATATATATATATATATATATATATATATATATTTCATTCATTCATTCACTCATTCACCCATTCATTCAGCAAATATTTATTGAGTCCCTATCTGCATGTTAGGCACTGTGCAGGGCCCTGGAAACACAGTGGTGAACCGTAAGAACAAGTCCCTGACAACACGGAGCTTATGATTTAATAGGAGATACAGATGCTAGATAAATCATCAAACATATAATTATACATTGTGAAAAGTGTTCTGAAGAAAAGTATGCTACTCTAAATGAATATAGGAGACCTACTTTAATTTGGAGCAGTAGAGAAGGGACATTTAAGGCAAGACCTTGTCTTGGTCTGTTTGAGCTGCTGTAACAGATCACCAGACACTGGGTGGCTTAGAAACAACAGAAATTTATTTCTCATCGTTCTGGAAATTGGAAGTCCAAGATCAGGGTGCCAGCATGGTCGTGTTCTGAGGAGGATCTTCTTCCGGGTTAGACACGGCCAACTTCTCGTGTCCTCACATGGCAAAAAGCCGGAGAGGAGGCAAGCCCCATCTTCATGACCTCATCTAATTCTAGCCACCTCCCAAAGGCCCCACCTCCTCCTCCTAATACCATCACATTGGAGGGTAGGGCTTTAACATGCGGATTTTGGGGGTGGTGGACACATTCAGTCCACAACAGATAAGTAATCTCACAGGTGCGAAGTGGAAGGAAAAGTGTTTTAAGCAGAGGAAACAACACAAGTGAAGACCCTGGGGAATGAAAGAGAGGATGTAGTCAAAGAACTGGAGGAAGGTCAACATGGCGGGGATACAATGACTGAGGAGGGCGAAGAAGATACTACCGGAGAGGACGGCAGAGACCAGACTGTGTGGGGGATGTAGACCACAGTGGTAACTTTAAGGAAGCCTTTGAAAGTTGTAATGGAGGGACTCACTTTAGTGGACATGTGTTTGTTTGAGGTTCTTCTGGCTTTTGTTGAAAGGACAGACGAGGCGGGCAGCAAAGAGGAAGTGAGGGGGTACAGTTGAGACATGATGGTGACCTAGAGTGAGGACAAGGGGATGGAAAGAAGTGGATAAATTAGGGGCCTGTTTTGAAGGTAGAACAGACAACATTTGGAAAGAGTGTGGCTGGTTCAGAGCAGAGGAAGAGAGGGAGAATGTCAAGAATGTCAGTAGAACAGGGGCACCTGGGTGACTAAGTAGGTTAAGCATCCAACTCTTGATTTTGGCTCAGGTCGTGTTCTTGGGGTTCGTGGGCTCGAGCCCCACATTGGGCCCTGCACTGACAGTGCAGAGCCTGCTTCGGATTCTCTCTCTCCTTCTCTCTCTCCACGTCCCCTGCTTGTGCTGTCTCTGTCTCTCTCTCAAGATAAATTTTAAAAAATTTAAAAAAAAAAGAAAAGAATGTCAGCAGGACAGCTAACCACACTCCCTGTTAGAAACCCAGTCTTCATTGACCATCTCCAACATATGCAAGCCCCAATTTCCTCCTCTATGAAACAGCAACACTGCTCCTTGCTACTTACCTTTTCAGGTCGTTGTGCCGATTGGAAGGGTCAGTGCATGGAAAGCGTCAATGGGCAATGCTCGAAATGGCCCTCCTATGATTATCCCCTTTTTGCCCCGTATCTTCATCTTTGCCCTTTGGTAATACTGCTATTCTTCAGGTGGACCAGATATTGTCCTCTCTTTGCTCATCCACTCACCTCCATCTAAATTTCCTCTCTCTTCCTTTTGAGCAAAACGGAGGTTACCCCTTCTCAGTCCGTGAATTCTCCCAGCCATCAACTTTCAGGTCCACGGCAATTTCTTCTGCAATGCTGAGCAAGAAGCTGGGGTCTCTTCCACTACCGCAGGTCCCTTAGGTACAGTCCCTCAGCTTTTATTATTTTGCAGGGCAACAGAGTCAGCTAGATATGGTTTCCCCGGTCTCCAACATGGTTGCTAAAGCATTTTCTCCAACAGATGAAGAATAAAATGCCCTCCAACAAGATCTTGTGGATGTGCTCGTCGCCCATACGCATGGTTCTCAAGAAAGAAAAGCCATGATAGGGAAACTCACGTTGTGTCCCCCCAACAAGGTGATGTCATCGTGGAAATTTCTAAAGTATAAGCGGCTAGCTGTTCTCCTAGAAACTAACTGCAACTTCTTGGGCTAGAAATTCCAAAGTTTGTGGTAGCTGCTTCCAGATAACATCCCAACTAAATCAATTAAGGATTTAATAAGTAAATGAAGCTTAAAAATCAATTGGAATGGTATCATGCCAACATTAATCTCCTGGTTTTAACAGTGTGATACGGTTATGTAAATATCACTGAGGGAAGATGGGTGATGGGTATAGAGAAAATCTGTGTAAGTGTTGTTCATCTTACACTATTTCAGAATAAGATGTTATAATTTTTAAAATCAAATGCAACTCAAAAGTTAATTATGGCAATCAGTTTTGAAACGCTCTATGATTGTACTTCTACGTGCTTTAAGGAAGAACAAAATGCTTCACAAGTCATCAAAGCTGCAGAAGCAGAATGCAAGTCATGTGAAAAGTCAGGTAGACACAACACTACAAAAATACCTCCATTGACAGAGTCTGAGTTTCCAGACAGTTACCCCAGAATCCCGAGTGGTAGTGATGCTCCCCAGCTCTCGTGACAAGGTTATCCCCTACCTTGGTTCCACCAAGCCATCCAGCCCTTGGGCCCTCCCCACCTTCCTTAGCCGAAATCCTGAAAAGTTCACCGGGCCAAAAGGTCAACCACATATTTATCCACCCATAAGCCCTGGCACAAATGTCCCCAAATATGCCCAATCAGCTTGTGTGCCATACTAACAATAACAACAGTGGCTAACAGTGACTGGATACTTCTCTTTTCTTAATGTTTTTTTTTTTTTAATTTTTTGAGAAAGAGAGAGAGAGAGAGAGAGAGAGAGCACAAGTGGGGGAGGGGCAGAGAGAGACTGAAGAAACACAGAATCCGAAGCAAGCTCCAGGCTGAAGATGTCAGCACAGAGCCTGACACAGAGCTGTAACTCACGAGCCGTGAGATCACGACCTGAGCCAAAGTCATACACTTAGCCCACTGAGTCACCCAGGCCCCCCCCCCACCTTCATTTCTAGCCCTTCTAGAAAAACTCTGCCCCTCCTCCTCTGAGACTGAAGAATTTATAAGCGAAAAACGACCCCATTTTTCACAAGTGTGGAGGGAGAGGAATAATCACAGCCACCTTTATCCAAAAGTGTGGGGGAAAAAAAAAGCATCACCAAACCTGAGACAAACTTTTTTATGCCTTTGAAAAGACATACAAATCAAATAGCATTTGTCCATCTCTCTGCTCTTCAAAATTATTGTGCTTGCACCTGAAGTTTAAGCAAAGAAATCCGTTCAACAAACCTAAAATCATGAAACCCAGATTTAGAGATGTATCCCCTTGCTCTAATGAATGTCCAATTCAGAATACCATTTTGTCTTCAAAGAGCCCTGAAGGTTCTCATCCTTATCTTTCTGTTCTGGTAGCAGAAATATTACATCTTTGAAAAGAAAAAAAAAAACACATTATTCTGAGAGCTAAAACAGAAAAGGCTTTGAACTATTTAGAGATAAATCAACTCATAGTTACCAATAAACCAAAAAGAAAAAAAGAGACTATTTCAAACCAAGTAGGCCCCTCTTACATATATTCAAATGTTAATTTCCAAATCAGCCTTAAACTATCCACACATGCATTCGCATTCTGCTGAAATGTCATACAAGCCCCCATTCAATCAGTTAAACAATTTAATTTTCTCTGAGGAAGGAACCAGGTCGCCAGAGAAGCAAACCTCAGGTAAAGCATCTACACCCTAATTCAGGTAGCTATTACCAGTGACATATAACCTCTTTCCCCTGGATGGCATTCCTAAGAATTCATATACAAATTTACCTTACTTCATTTAAATTTTAAAATTCTTCTTTCAGCTGAGTTGCTGAATTTTGTAATGAGGAGGAATAGCAGGTATCCTCAGGGCCTCCAAGGACAGTTGGGCTGTGTGTGCACTGCACAAAGGCACTTGGCTAAGGCGATGAGTGGGGACAAATGCAGTCCTCCCTCTGATCACTAGCTAAGCCATCTGGCTGGGTCCAAAGGCCTTTAGACAAAGGAAGGAATGCTTTTTGGTAATTTGCCCTCCCCCACCACTCTGAGAAAGCACTTTTTATGGAAGTGGCACTTCTTTGTAAGCCACCTAAAAAAAACTATAAGTGCCAGTTGTGGCCCTAGACATCACCCACCTGTGGGCTGTATCCTTAAGATGATCTACGTATGACTTGTAGGTAGAACCAGGCTTTTGTCCACAGAATTCCTCAGCTCTCAGCTCCAGCCCTTCCCTACTCTTATTCCCAAGCTTCACTCTTTTTTTTTTTTTCCATCTATTTTTTATGTTTATTTATATTTGAGAGAGACAGAGAGACAGCGAGAGAGAGAGAGAGAGATTACGCAAGCGGGAGAGGGAGAGAGAAAGACGGAGACAGAATCCAAAGCAGGCTCCAGGCTCTGAATTATCAGCACAGAACCCGATGCAGGACTCAAACTCACTAGCCATGAGATTGTGACTTGAGCCAAAGTCAGACGCCTAACCGACTGAGCCACCCAGGCGCCCTTTTCTTAAAGTTTATTTCAAGAGAGAGAGAGAGAGAGAGAGAGAGAGAGAGAAAGAGAGAGAGAACAAGCGAGGGAGGGGCAGAGAGAGAGAGAGAGAGAGAGAGAGAGAATCCCAAGCAGGCTCTGAGACATCAGCACAGAGACTGATACGGGACTCGAACTCACGAACCGTTGAGATCATGACCCGAGCCAAAATCAAGAGCTCAACCAACTGAGCCACCCAGGTGCCCCGCTTCACCCTTATTCCATTTCCATAAATTCAAGTACAAGACCCATTATTTCTGATTCTTAATTTTACCAAGAAATTAAAGTACAGATGCTTCCTGGAATACTCAACCCTCGACAGATTATTTTATAAAGTGCATAATGCTATTTCATGGATAAATAAAATGTTGCATCACAGATGAACCCCAAAGAACCTCAGTATCAGTAAACTAAATTCATTCTTACTCAAAACTGGATAGTGCCTGGCTAATCTGGCAACTCTACAAAATTCAAGTTTTTCCATACGTGCCTTCTTTTTTAATGGCCATCACTCAAATACAATTCGCACCCCATAGAACTTACCCATTTAAAGTATGTAAGTCAATGTTTTTAGTGTATTAAGAGTTGTGCAACCATCACTATGATCAAGGTTAGTGCATTTCCATTAGCCCAAAAAGAAACTCTGTACCCATTAATAGTCACTCCCCATTCTGTCCTCCCCCCCAAATTCTGGTAGTCACTAATTTACTTTCTGTCTCTGTGGGTTCTAAACATTTCATATGAATGGATTCGTACACTAGGTGGTCTTTCGTGACTGGTTCCTTTCATTCATTCAACGTAGCGTTTTCAAGATTCATCCATGTTGTAACAGGTGCCAGTATTTCATTGCATCATATGGATGTACCCCATTTGTTCATCCATTCTTCAGTTGATGGGCATGTGGGTTGTTTCCACCTTTTGACTATTATAAATAATACTCTTACCTTGGTAAAGGCATGTTCCAATTGCTGTGTTGAAAATAGAATAGAATGGTGCATCTGAGACAAGGAGAACAGCAAGGAGTTCTTGCAGGGATCCGGGTGAGAGTGGTTGGCAGCTCACGCTTGGGTAAACATGTCAAAAATGGCCACTTTCTGATGTATTTTTATATAACCTGCTTCTGAAGCTTTCCCTGCTTCTTTTTCTTTTTTAAACCATCACTACACTTACTTCACTGCATTTTTGCCGACTTATTGGATTACAGATATAACACCTTGATGTAAACACCTACGATTATCTTTCTTGCTGGGTATGTGTTAGAATTTAACAAAATCTTAGCTCTCCCAGGGTTTTCCTGCATGAACCAACCAAATCAAAATCTGCAAAATGAGAACTTTCCAGTGTCTCTACAGTTTCACTATAAAGATTTCATGGCCTCAGCCTCTAAAATTATTTCATCAAGTTCAATGGATAGGTGTTCAATTCTTTGCTAGCCCATTTTTTCCAACAATTTTGCTAATGATGTTTCTGTAGCAGCCTTCTTGTCTAATGTACTAGTTGAAATGTCAAAAAGCACAGGGTTTAAAAAGCTTTTCTCCAACAGAATATACTCCTTCATATGTGACATGGTAACTTGATTCGAACAATGTCATAAGGGCATTTTCTTGGTTACATTAAAATTTTGTTTGCATGCATTTTTCGATAGCTTTCAGCTATTGAATAGCAATATATATAAGAAGCTGAGAGACTTATGTAATCAATATTTTGTATGTCCAAAAATAGCACAGCTCCCTGAAAAAGTTGGTCTGTGATAACAGAGAAGACCTTATTCTGGGGGGCATCTGGACAAGTTTGTCAACAAGTTTGGGGGTGGAAGTCAGAAAGAGCTAGAATTCTTTGCAAAATGGACAGAAAAAGAATCGAAAACCCAGAGGAAGATAAGAGCCAATGAGACTGGGCATCACAAAATTGAAGAGTGAAATCAAGAAAGAACAGGAGCAATCGGGGCACCCGGGTGGCTTAGTCAGTTAAGCGTCCCACTTCAGCTCAGGTCATGATCTCACGGTCCGTGAGTTCAAGCCCCACATCGGGCTCTGTGCTGTCAGTTCAGAGCCTGGAGCTTGCTTCGGATTCTGTGTCTCCCGCTCTCTCTGGCCCTCCCCCATTCACTCTCTCTATCAAAAAATGAATAAATGTCAAAAAAAATTAAAAGAAAAAAGAAAGAGCAAGAGACAGGATCCCTCTCCTGAGCACTGAGAGACCTGAGGATGTACAGGAATGCCTGCTGGATAGGTTAGTGATTTGTTGTGAGGTGTGCAATGCCAATCCCACTTTGATCCCCCCACTGGAATCATCAGTGAAGTCTAGACTGCTGTATCAGCTATCTATTGCTGCGTAACATGTTACCCCAAAATGCAGTGGCTTAAAATGACCATGTTTATTACCTCACAGTTTCCGTGGGTCAGAAATCTGAGCCTGGATTAGCTGGTCACAAGAGTGTCAGGCCTTGGGGAGAACTGGGATGCCAGAACCTTAAAAGCATGTTTACAGGGATCAGTATTGGGGTTCAGCATCATTGTATATCATCTTCAAGCTTCTGTTCTTTCATTTCTATAGCTAAGTAATTGACAAGACCAGTGTGGGTGTTTGAATATGGGAACGGGTCATGGACTAGACACCAACAAAGAGAAAAGCCCCCTGCATCTGTACAGAGATCAGAAGGGCCTTCACAAGAAGTCATGTGACAAGGCGATTCTGGGTGCCACTTAGAAAATGAGACTTGGAAAGAGCATGTTGCTGTGTGAGCAACACCAGACTATACAAGGGGAACACAGGTCCCTCCCCACACTCCAGAATTCTTGCCCTGCATGATGCTAAATCAGGAGGAAGAAAAGCAGGAGCCCGTACTGGCTGCCCTCGGGGGACAGGAGGCATAGGCCCAGTTGGACAAGCAGGCTTGGGTACCTGGAGTCAGTTGGATATGACTCAGTCTCCCTGAGGCCAAATTCCCAAACAAGGAAGGCCCCTGGAGGGCCAGAGAAGCAAACCTCTCACCCCCGGTTGAGAGTCACTTCCAGAACAAGCCCAGGGCTCAAGGGAAAAGCCTTAAATATTATTGTGCTATTTTGTCATCTGTGTAAAGACAGTTTTCAAAAACAGGGTTCCTGTAACCTATCAGGTGCCCAGGTGCATCTGAGCTCAATTCAGGGTAAAGCTTGGTGCTCTCTGGGGCCCTGTGACACCAGAATCTCCACACTCTACTTGTTACAGAGAAAATGGCGCTGTGTGATCAGTTGCACCTACAATAAAAAACAATATTCAGATGTCCAAAAATTAAGACAAGCAGGGAAGAGAAGCCATTCTAACCAGCTGAAGGTTATCAGAAAATCCAACCCAAACTTGTTCACGTAACTGAATGGACCAGGGGCAGATCTACAGATATGATTTGACCCAGGCTCTAAAAGCTTTTACCAGAACCTGGTTTTGCTCACACCTTTTTTTTTTTTTATGTTATTTATTTTTGAGAGAGAGTACACAAGGAAGGGAGCGGCAGAGAGAGAAAGGGAGACACATAATTTGAAGCAGGCTCTAGGCTGTCAGCACACAAACCCACCAACCATGAGACCATGACCTGAGCCGAAGTCAGATGCTTAACCAACTGAGCCACCCAGGTGCCCCTGCTCACACCATTTCTTAGTTCCATTCCTTCACAGCTTCTCTTCCTACGATTTCAAGATGGCTGGACAGTTCAATTCCAGAAGGAAAGCAAATCTTTCTCCCTCGCTTCCTGTCTGTTATCTCTGCCTCTCTGCCTCTCTGTCCATCTCTCTCCTTTTCCCCTCCAATAGTTGAATAAAAATCCATGGTCTGGGGGTGCCCGGGTGGCTTAGTCAGTTAAGTGTCCAACTCTGGATTTTGGCTCAGGTCATGATCTCAGGGTTCCTGAGTTTGAGCCCCACATCAGGTTCTGCACTGACAGCACACAGCCTTCTTGGAATTCTCTCTCTCCCCCTCTCTTTGCCCCTCCCCTGCTCACGTGTACCAGTGTGCATGCTCTCTTTCTCTCTCAAAGTAAATAAACGTTAAAAAAAAAAAAAAATCCAGGGCACGTCTGACTTCGGATGTATCCAACTTCGGCTCAGGTCATGATCTCATGGTCCGTGAGTTCGAGCCTCGTGTTGGGCTCTGTGCTGACAGCTCAGAGCCTGGAGCCTGTTTCAGATTCTGTGTCTCCCTCTTTCTCTCTCCTCCCCGGCTCATGCTCTGTCTCTCTCTTCTCACAAATAAACAAACATTAAGAAAAAAAATTTTTTAAAAATCCACATCCTGGCTGTCACTGGCCCATCCCTGAATCAATCCCTATGGTTTAAGGAATGTGATATGCTGATTGATTTAAGAGAATCAGAGCCCACCCTGGAGCTGAAGGTGGGATTCATCTCACCTAATCCACGAGTGACAGTCCCAGAGGAATGCTTCCCCAAACAAAATTCAGTCTTGTGGGGAAGGAGGAATTGATGCTGAGTCATTATAAATGGCAAGTGCTAAAGATAAATAAACAAAACAGGCCTCCATCTTCACAAGTAAAAGATCCCTGAGGGAGAACTGAAAAGGAATAGGATGCCCACCCACAGCAATGTTAGGTTTCCGGGCTAAGCTTACATTCCAGAGCTAGACTGTTTCAGACAGAGATGGCTGCCTGTTTCTCAGTTCCTCGTACATGGCTGGCATTTGCCTACCCTGCACTCATTTCCCCTTATTCTGTGTATTCAATTCAGGAGGTCACAAGTCGGAGCGTGGCTTGGCTGGATTCTCTGCTCAGGGTCTCACCTGGCTGAGAGCATGCTGGGGCTGGGGTCCCATCTGAGGCTTGGGTCCCCTTCTAAGATTGCAGGCTGTTTTCAAACTTTAGTTCCTTATGATTGTATGATGAGGTCTCCCCATTCTCTTGTTGGCAGTCAGCCAGGGACCTCTAAGCTTCCAAGGTCCATGCTAGGTCCTTGCCACGTGGTCCCCTCCATAGGCTCTCTCACACTGAATACCTCTGAGTTCAGGAAGGGCTAGTTCCTTTGAACGGTACAGCTAGTTAAGTATGACTCACTCGGACGATCTGCCTTTTTTTTAGTGTTTATTTATTTTTAATTTTAAATTATTTATTTATTTTGAGAGAGACAGAGAGAGTGTGAGTGGGGAAGGGGCAGAGAGACAGAGAATCCCAAGCAGGCTCCATGTGGTCAGTGCACAGAGGCTGATGTGGGGCTTGAACTCATGAGACCGTGAGACCATGACCTGAGCCAAAGTTGGATGCTTAACCAACTGAGCCACCCAGGTGCCCCAATGCTTATTTGTTTTTGAGAGAGGAGAGAGCCAGAGACAGAGCATGAGTAGGGAGGGGCGGGGGGGGGGGAGGGGGGAAAGAATCCAAAGCAGGCTCCGGGCTCTGAGCTGTCAGCACAGAGCCCAATGCAGGGCTTTAAACTCATGAACCACAAAATCATGACCTGAGCTGAAGTCGGAACTGAGCCACCTAGGCACCCCAATCTACCTTTTTATTAAGTCAAAAAATTAGTAAAAGCTAATAGCCTAAGACTAAAGTCATAGGAGTGGCACTGCATCACACCCACAGATTCTGCCTGGACTCAGGGGGAAGAGATTACACAGGGTGTGCACACCAAGGAGCTTAGCGCCACCTTTGAATTCTGTCTACCAGTTTAGTAACTGAACTCTTCTGGAATCACCCATTTCCTTTTCAGTCAGTATGACTTGGGGTAAAGTGTATCATCTTCCAATCCACAGCATGGGACAAGCACTGTGCAAAGGAGGGCATGCTGAAGACACGGTGTATGAGTCAGCTTTGGCTGCAGTGACAAATAACCCCAAAGTCTCAATGGCTTCCCATAACAAGTATTTATTTCTTGCTCCTGAGTATTCAGGTTGGCTGTGGCTCTGCTGGGTTCTGCTGATCTCAGCTTGGCTGTAAGCTGCAGGATGTGTTCATGTCTGTTCCCTATGTCTCCTCATCTACACATTGCCTCATGTGGAGAAGCAACTACCAACAGGTCAGGCCAAATCATGTGAGCACATGTAAGACTACTGCTGTGGAATCTATCATTTCTGCTCACGTTCCAACAACCAAAGCCCAAAGTCAGCGGTGTTGAGATACATGGATGTATAAGCCTAATAAAGGAAGTAACCAAAGGAGTTGGGGATGGTCATCTAGTCCACCACACACATGGGAATGTTCCAGAAGATTTCAGAGACTGAAAGCAATTCCTCGGTCTTCTCCTAAGGACAGCCCCTCCCTCCAGATTTCATCAGCATATGTCCAGTCTGAGTCATCAAAGGCCAGGATGGAGGTGAAGGCCAGTAAGGTCTTCACCTGTGGGCAACACCTATGCAGATCTCTCCCCATAGGTCAGACAAGCCCATACCCCTTTCTGAAATAATCAGTAACAATAAGCAGTAAAGGCAGAGAAGTATAAAATGAATCTCCTATGGTGGCTGAAAATCCCAGGAATCACTGGATGGCTGGGATGGATTTATAGAGAGGGTACTCACCCCAAGACATACTTTGTAGATGTCGCACCTGTTCACTCTACGACCTGGTAATTCTGCAGTGTTCAATTTTATTTTTTTTATTACATATATGTTTTCCTTGGAAACAATATAGATGTTTTTAAAGGTAAGAATGGGCGACAGACTTAAGGACAAAGGAATATTGAATATTTAATACTAAGCTCTTTACTGTGTTGTCACTCTCAGCATTCCTTTAGTAAAGCCAGGGAAACACACACACACACACACACACACACACACACACACACACACCCCAAGACGCAGCCACCTCTCCTTGGTAATGCAACCCATCTCCAGCAACTGTGGTGACTCCCTGGGCACCAGGACTAGAGAGAATAATGTATTTCTAGGTCTCATTGAAGTTGCAGGAACACTTCCAGCCTCCACAAGCTACGCTCAGCATCTGGACGGGGCCTGAAGGTGGGGGTTCCGCCAAAGGATCCAGCTGGGGGTGATATTCAGATATCTGACAACCTATATGGAACAGGTCCCAACCAATCAGGACCATGGCACCGCGACCTGTGTGCTAGTGACCATGATCCCTGCAGCCACCTGGGGGGCCAGTTGTAGAAGATGGAGGCTGGGAATGCAACGGCCGGGTTGACACTGAAAGGTGAACAGGAGCAACCACCTATCAGTGTGACCCGCTGCTTCCCTGCGTGCAAAGGACTGCGCATCTCAACCTGAGACCCCAGGGGTCCTGCGGGGCATAAGCTGGATTTGTCTTTCTGCCTGAGGCAATCACCAATTATAAGTGCTGTGAGGCAAGCTGGCCTCCCGCCAGAGGAGGAGGTGAAGGGAGTTACAGAATCTCTCTCTGATCTAACTTATTGGAGAAGTTAAAAGATACTCATCTAGGAGGCAGCACAGTGCGAGGTAAAAAGTCAAGATCCAAAAATCCTTCCTACCTGAGGGGCCTTAGACCACAGTTCTTTAACCTCTTGGGCTCAGTCCCCTCATCTGAAAATGGGAATCACAACTGCACCCACGTAGCAGAGTTGTGATGACAACCAAGTGAGCTAATGATATAGGCAAAGCCCCTTCAGCAGTGGCTGATGCAGAGCTGGCCCTCCAGGAGTCACTGTCGCCATCCAACATGGCAGGCAGGGTCCAGGAAGTCAATCAAAACCAAATGATCAGAAGGGAAGGTGAGACACAAAAGCTCCATGACATTGGCAGCGTGACGCCTGACTCAAAGGAAAGTTGTTTTAATTGCTGTTCCCCAGGAAAATCCAAGGCCGAAGGAAAGTGGGTCCTGAGCTGGATCCAAGCCTGCTTGGACCCAACCGGAAGCTGCACAGACCCATTCTCACACAACGCCCCTCTCAGCTCAGCCAGTCTGGCCCCGCTAAACCGGGGGCTGGTGCTGTTGGTAACAAGATTGATGATCTGTGATTGAGAAGGAACATGAGCTGCCACTTCCCCGCCAGGATGAGAGAAGAACCAAATCAGACCCTAAACAACACCTGCAGGGCCACACCTTCCATATGCCAGCCTTTTAATTTTCTATCATAACTGCATGTGACATCTGAAAATACACCAGTCTCTACAACACCTACCCATGCTGCTTTTTAAAATCCACCCACCTCTTATGGAACACCAGAGATATTTGGAAACTCAGGCAGGCTTTTCTTCCTATCTCCAGATGAGACATCTACTGTGGATGCGTGACCAGGAAGAGAACGCAGGGCGTGCTGGTGGCAGAAAAGAAGTGCCCAGGATGTCTAACTTGCTCCCTAAGGGATGTCATGAGAAATGACTCTGATTGCTATTTTTGAGACGGCATAACACCTGGGAGGTGGCAAACCACACTGCCGTTGCCCTTTCCTGAGCCCGAGGCCAAGAGCATCCTGCAAATTTCCAGAAGTAACTCCATCCCAGCCTCCAAAAGGATTGGGCCAGTGGGCTGACTTTGCCCTGCTGTGCTATAATCACATGGGTGATTGACTTGCACTATGTATTTCCTTTTTATTTCAACCCATCCCCAAAGCCCAGGGCAACTTAAAACCGGAAGAGCCACCACCTTCGTCAAAAAAGGACTGTTTTAAAAGCTTAACGGATAACTCCACAGCCATTCATTCAGCTGACTCCCAAAGAAACGGAAGGCATCTGGAAAATGTATTTAAAAATTGATTTAACGTTGAGCCATGTTAAATGTTTTAATTTCCAGGCAATGCAATGCCCACCAAAACATCAATTAGTCCCAGCAATCAGGCAGGAATATTGGCTTCTGTTGAGGGATTCATTTATTTCGGCTCTGCTAAATACCTAAGAAGGAGAAATCCAATGTAGCCTATAGCTCCGAGGAAGAGACATTAAGCCAGAGAAGAAGCCAGATCAGGCCCTGGATAAAATGGTACCACTGCCAGCACCCGCCACTCCTTACGCACAAGTTACTGCCCTCTCTTCAGAGAGAGATGCCAGGAACTCGGGCGTCAGGTCCTCATGCCCTTGACAGAAAACACCCTTCCCACCCACAGCTTCTCTGTCTCCAAGCTGGAAAGCAAGAGAGGCTGAAACGGGGCAGAGAACGTCTCTCTGCTGAGGACACAAGCCAGCTGGAGAACTTTTAAAATCATTTTTAACAATTATTCTTTCTTTTGGTGCCTTTGAAATTTCAAGGCCCTGGGGTCTCCCCGCCCCAGCGGAGGCTGTGGATTGGGGTAGGGGGTCTCACAGTCTGAAGTGCCTCTGTTTCCACACACCCTGGGCCGGCTGCTTGGGCACTGAAGGGCGATGCACACACGCTGCTCACCACACGGTCTCGGCCATAAGAACCAGCAAAGGACAGCAGAGCCAAAGACCCCAGGCGCTGGGGGCTCCTAAAAGGAAACAGGGATGCACAGGAGGCCTCAGCAACCCGCGGGGGGAGGAGGGGTGGTCGTGGGCAGATGCATCATGCCCAGTTCCCTGAGTCTCCCTCTGGCCCATTCACGTGATTCCCCCCGGAATGCGGTTTGTTTGCTCTTTTCTCTTACGTGGGAATCATGACCCGAACGCAGGGCCCGAGAAGTGAGAATTCAATGTCATTATGTGAATCAGCTGGTACCAGAGCTGCCTTAATCCTAAGAAGTCACCTGGGGAGATGGTTAAAAATGCAAATCCCAGGCTCCTCCCCCCGGAGATTGTGATTGAGCAAGTCTGACACAAGGCCCAGGAATCTGTATTTTAAGGATCCCTCCCAGGTGGTCCTGATAATGAAGCGAGTTTAAGAAACAAGAGAGTAGGGGTCTTCCCCTCAGGAAGGGCCTGTGGGATGAATGAAAGGAGTAGGGCATCTAAGGTCCCGCAGGGACACCACTTTCTGACACTGTTGGTTCAAGGAAAAACTAGTCCTGCCTCTCTACAGGGGATTTTGCAACATCCGTCAAAATTACAAATGTACATACCCTCTGACCTAGCAATACCACTTTGAAGACTTTATCCTGGAGATATACTTGAACAGATGCAAAGGATAAAAGGTTATTCCCTGCAGCCTTGTTTGTAAGTTTTGTTTTGTTTTGTTTTGTTTTGTTTAAAGAAAACACTGACCTATCCGTCTGTAGAGATCTGGTTAAATGCAGTTATGATGCAACTAGAAAACCAACCATTGCCGGGCTCCTATGTACAGATACATAACAAAGGGTACAACTACCCTTTATAAAAGTGCAGAGATAATCTATGGACATGCACAGGCTGACTATCTCTGCACAGATACACAAGAAGCTGGTAACATCACTTGCCTCTGGGGAAGGGAAGGTGATGATGGGACAGGAGACAGACAGAGGGAGACATTTCACTGTATTCCTTGTCAGACCTTACTTACCTGTTTTGAACCCTGTGTACTAACTCTTGTGTGTATTATATAAAACACACAAAACACGATATTTAAAAGTAATTGTTAAATGTATGCATATTCTATTTCAATGAAAAGTTTTTAAAATAATAGTAGTATATCAAAGGTCATGGCTCCTGTTTGTGAGTGCCGTCTGTGGCCACTCGTGGTTGCAGAAATTGGGAATTCCCCCAGTTCTCCATCCCCCCGCCAAGGGAAGGCTGGGGCAGACGGAGGGAGACATTCAAGTCAGGAAAAGGCAGAGTGCAGGTTTTGAGCACCAAGTTCTCCTCGCTCCCTGGGTATTTGCTGACGCTGCTCCCTCTACCTGGGACACTGTCCATGGGGCTGAGTCTATCTTCTCCCCAGCTTGGGCTCCAGTTTAGACATTACCATCTTTGGGAGGTTGCCATGGGCACTCCCCGATCCCCCCAAGCCCACGTCAGCTGCTTCACCCATGTGTTCCCTCAGTGCCTGTGTTCCCCATCACAGCACCTGTCATACTGCCTCATGGTCGCCTGGCTACGTAGGCCCTCCCTCAACCCCAGGCTCAACTGATAGCTCAGTGAGCATGGAGAACACATCTGGCTTGCTCTCTGCTATCTCCCCAGAGTCCAACACCATGCTTTGTCCAGAGATGGTGCTCACTAAAGATAGGAGGGGCCACAAAGAAGTGACAGACTGAGGGGGAAGGAAGAGAAGAGAAAAGAAAGGCAAGGAAAGCCACACATCCCTGATCCCCTTACCCTAGCTGAGCCCTAGTCACCCCCACCTCCCTCTGCCTCCTTCCGTCCCTGGTCTTCCTGGATGTGAAATCATCTTGTTCATTTACAAGACAGCCTCACCTGTCTTGCTCACCCCTATATGCCCAGCCCCTGCTGCAGGCTTGATGCATAGTAGGTGCCCAATATATACTGGTTGAATTTATTAATTAATAGTGCTCAGTGAGAAGGAGGTAGGATGCAAAGGAACCGGTGAAATGCATTTACACTCGAGAGATTCTGATTCAACGATTTCTGGATGGGGTCCCAGAAACTGGCTGTTTTAAAAGTTCCCCCAGGGCACCTGGGGTGGCTCAGTAGGTTGAGTCCAACTCCTGCTTTTGGCTCCGGTCTGGGCTGGCAGTGTGGAGCCTGCTTGGGACTGGGATTCTCATTCTCATTCTCTCTCTCTCTCTCTCTAAATAAATAAACTTAAAATTTTTTTCTTTTAATTTTTTAAGTTCCCCCAGGTGACTTCAAAGTACAGGCAGAGTTGAGGGTCATTTACAGACGCTTGCTACGGACTTTAGATTTTTCTTTGAATGCAGAGTCTCGGAAGACTGTGAGAGACCCCACTTTTAATCTTAGGAACGTCCCCTCCCAAGAACAGGGAACAAGGCTAAGGAGAACCAGGGAGAGTGTCCCCCTCACCTAGAGTAGAAGCGGAGGAGACGGTCCGGGTGGGGCTGGCGCTCGGGGGCGTGTCCAGCCAGGAGCGAGTCTTGGCGCCATCTAGCGCCCGCTGGAGGCTCTGCAGCTGCAACACGCTGAGCTGCCTGCGCTGGGCTGGGGTCACCGCCGCTGCGTTCTCGGGACCCAAGGAGGCTATCTGCTCGGCGGACAGCTCCTGCAGCGGGATTTGGCGGGGGGGGGAAGGGACAGCGCCCTCAGTGGGTCCCCTCCGCGGGTTTCCCAAACCTCGGTCACCCGCCCAGGGCCGCGCACAACTTTGCCACACCCGTGTACCCTTTCTGCTCCTCTTGAGGATCTTTCCCTAAAATCTCCTCGCTCTTTCACTGCTAGAATAAATTTATTTTTAAAATGGAAAATTTTGGGGCGCCTGGGTGGCTCAGTAGGTTGAGCGTCCGACTTCGGCTCAGGTCATGATCTCACAGTCCGTGGGTTCAAGCCCCGTGTCAGGCTCTGTGCTGACAGCTCAGAGCCTGGAGCCTGTTCCCAATCCTGTGTCTCCCTCTCTCTCTGCCCCTCCCCCAGTCTCACTTTGTCTCACTCTGTCTCTCAAAAATAAATAAATATTTTTTTAAAAATTAAAAATAAATAAATAAAATAAAATGGAAAATTTTAAGTGGAAATTTCCAAAAATGGAAGACCAGAGTGACTTGCCATCGGTAACCATTAACAATAGGCCAAAAGAAACGATACAACCTTCCTGAATTCTAGCTAGAGTTGTTGGCCAACAATTTCTGAACCAAGGTCTCTTAAAATGTAATAAAAAGGAGGCTTTAAGCGTTATAGAGGTGTTAAAGACGTTTTAGCTCCAAACTGAGACTTCCTCCTTGAAGTCATCAGCATTAACAGAGAGTTGAAAAGAGAGTCATGATTTTCTCACTGTGTGACTTAATGTTGTTTAATTCAGCGCAAGGTACCTCCTTCTCCAGGCTCCAGGTCCCCCACCTGAGAAACACTGATTTAGAGAAGAAAACACAAGCCTAAAGGCTAAAGATCTGAATCTGTGTCCCAGCCAGTATCCTATGGCTAGTATCTATGTCTGCCATATACTTGCTGTGTGACCTTAGGCAAGTTTCACAGCCTCTCTGGGCTCTAGACTAGATGTGGAATGGCACAGAGAACTCATCTCCTGTGTGGATTCTGATGACTGCCTGCACACCATGCGGGTGGGTCCCGTGAGGGCTCAGTGGAGGAAAGTGACGTCTGCCATGGGCACTGGAAGTGGGAAATTCTGCCAAGGACACTAGGGTCTTTGAGGACCCTAACAAAGATGTTTTCTGAAGTCGCTTCTAGCTCAGAGGACTTGGTGGCTAGTTTCAGTGGGTCTGGAATGAGATGGGATGGCAGGATTCTGAATTTGTAGAGGGGCTTTTAAAGTTATGTTGCTTATTTTCTAAGGACCCCAAAGATTCTGGGAAAGGGGTTATGCCCCCTCACCCGCCCCTCTTCTTTCCTTCACCCTCTTCTTATTGCCTAAGGAGATGCTTCCCTGGAATCGTGTTGTTCCCCTGCTTGGAACCCTTCCCTGCCCCCCGCTTTCAGGACACAGTTCCGGCTCCTGAATGGGGCAATGGGGACTTCACACTCTGGGCCAAGCCCACCTCCGCAGCTGCCTCCCCCCAGGACTCTTCACTGCAGGAGAATGAGCGCCTGTATTTGTAGCCCTCAGGAGAGGCAGCAGCTTTGCCCTGCCCTTCCGTGTGCCACACCGTTCCTCCCTCCGACCTAGCTGACCTGCCGCACAAGGTCAGCATCACCTCCTCCCTCAGACACACAGACACGCCCAACACAGGTCCTCTTCTGGCTTACACCTTACATCTACCATTAATGGAGTCTGTACTATAAAAATTATCTATCTTGGGGCGCCTGGGTGGCGCAGTCGGTTAAGCGTCCGACTTCAGCCAGGTCACGATCTCGCGGTCCGTGAGTTCGAGCCCCGCGTCGGGCTCTGGGCTGATGGCTCAGAGCCTGGAGCCTGTTTCCGATTCTGTGTCTCCCTCTCTCTCTGCCCCTCCCCCGTTCATGCTCTGTCTCTCTCTCTGTCCCAAAAATAAATAAACGTTGAAAAAAGAAAAAAAAAATTAAAAAAAAAAAAATTATCTATCTTTCCGATGGGGCTGGCTTGCAGCCCGGAGGCCAGGCTGAATCTCTAGGCCTACCGGACTCTGTTTAAAAAAAAAAAAAAAAAAAAATTTAAAAGTGGTTGCCAACATTTAACTATCAGGAGGTTTCACATGAAAATGGAGACCTCTGGAATCTGTAAAATAAAATTTAAAAAAAGGGAGATCCAGTAATAGTGATCCCAGATTGTCACACTGCATTGAGGTGCCAGAGACGAGACGCAGCTTCCCCGTTTAGAGAGGGCTAAGTTTACACAGTTCACCTGGGACTCCACCCAGGCCACTGCACTCTTTCATGTTACCTTCTGAGGCCCAGCATGCACTGGGTTACACCCCAGGGGCATCTCTCCCGGAGCCCACCACAGGGGGGTGGTCAGTAGGGATTTCTGAAATAAATACCCAAACAAGGAAGCAACCACAAAGTGCACCCCAAACAAGACCAGGAGAAAGTGCTCAGCAGTGTGCAGCATCCAGAACCAAGCTGCCTATCCCACGCAGAGCCCCTCGGAGGGGAAGCTCTGTAGCCTCAAGGACTACGATTTATCTCCCAGAAACAGCTGGGGAACTGTCTGTGCTGGCATCTGTCCTGTCTTCTGAAGTCATTCGAGGTCTGCCGTCTGTCTTGAAATGAACCAGTGATGTGGCATCGCGGGAGTCTGTCCGGCCTCGTTTGTGTGTCTTACATGGTTGTGGTGGACAGAATGTATTTCCAAGTTACCCAGCAAGCAACCAGGGCCACTCCTCATCAGAGCGCACCGTCCCCACCAAACACTAGTCTTGTACGGGGACACGAGGCAAGGACCCCTCACTGACTACTCCACTACAGTTGACCCAATGCCACCCTGTCAATTTTTTTCCATTGCATCGTCACCTGTCCTTTGAGGTTTTCTTTTTTTTTTCCCTTAATAATTTATTGTCACATTAGCTAACATACTCCTTTGATGTTTTCTTACCACTTTTCCTTAAACCAACTAAAATATTTTTACTTAAATTCATTTAAAATGGAAATGTTATGTGGGAATGCAAGCTGGTGCAGCCACTCTGGAAAACAGTATGGAGTTTCCTCAAAAAACTAAAAATAGAACTACCCTACGACCCAGCCATTGCACTACTAGGTATTTATCCAAGGGATACAGGTGTGCTGTTTCCAAGGGACACATGCATCCCCATGTTTATAGCAGCACTATCAACAATAGCCAAAGTATGGAAAGAGCCCAAATGTCCATTGATGGATGAATGGATAAAGAAGATGTGGTATATATATATACAACGGAGTATTACTCGGCAATCAAAAAGAATGAAATCTTGCCATTTGCAACTACGTGGATGGAACTGGAGGGTATTATGCTAAGCGAAATTAGTCAGAGAAAGACAAAAATCCTATGACTTCACTTATATGAGGACTTTAAGAGACAAAACAGATGAATATAAGGGAAGAGAAACAAAAATAATATAAAAACAGGGAGGGGGTGGGGCGCCTGGGTGGCGCAGTCGGTTAGGCGTCCGACTTCAGCCAGGTCACGATCTCGCGGTCCGGGAGTTCGAGCCCCGCGTCAGGCTCTGGGCTGATGGCTCAGAGCCTGGAGCCTGTTTCCGATTCTGTGTCTCCCTCTCTCTCTGCCCCTACCCCGTTCATGCTCTGTCTCTCTCTGTCCCAAAAATAAATAAACATTGAAAAAAAAAAAAATTAAAAAAAAAAAAAAAAAAAAAACAGGGAGGGGGACAAAACAAAAGAGACTCATAAATATGGAGAATAAACTGAGGGTTACAGGAGGGGTTGTGGGAGGGGGGATGGGCTAAATGGGGAAGGGGCACTAAGGAATCTGCTCCTGAAATCATTGTTGCACTCTATGCTAACTAATTTGGAGGTAAATTTTAAAAAAGAAAAAAGAAAATTAAAAAAAAAAGAAAAAAAGGGAAATGTTACGGGGCACCTTGGGAGCTCAGCTGGTTAAGCATCCGATTCTTGATTGTGGTTCAGGTCATGATCTCACAGTTTGTAAGTTCAAGCCCCGTATCGGGCTCTGTGCTGACAATGCAGAGCCTGCTTGGGATTCTCTGTCTCCCTCTCTCTCTGCCCCTCCCCAGCTTGAGACCTCTCTCTCTCTCTCTCTCTCAAAAATAAGTAAATAACCATTTTAAAAAAATAAATAAATAATTTAAAAAATAAAAACAGTAAGGAAATGTTATATAGGTCTACAATCCCTCATTGGCAATTCTGAAATCCAGAAACGTCTCAAAGCTGAAAGTGTTTTCCAAAGTT
This sequence comes from Leopardus geoffroyi, assembly GCF_018350155.1. Classification (NCBI taxonomy): domain Eukaryota; kingdom Metazoa; phylum Chordata; class Mammalia; order Carnivora; family Felidae; genus Leopardus; species Leopardus geoffroyi. Next base: position 24,115,175 of record NC_059340.1, read on the forward strand.
TAAGACAAACTTCTTTGCCTGCAAAACCTGAATTGATTGAAGGCCATTTAGAGTCTCTATTTATTCCAATTAATGTGACGTCATTGATTACTTCACAGAAATATTAATGCGTAAGGTGCTTCCCCAGACACTGCTGGGGGTGTTAAGTTACATACTGCAGATTCACAGAGTGATCTTTTTATAATCTGGAAAATTCTGAACTCTGAAATATAACTGTCCCCAAGGGTTCTGGATAAAGAAATATGAACCTGTCCTACCATCATAAATAGAAAATCAATACCACCTGCTATGAAGGGAAGACAACCATAAAAATCAGTACAATTAAAACATAAATTAAAGTTTTAAGAAAAAAAATTTTTAACCCAGAATTATCATGTGACCCATTCATTGTTGGCATACAGCTCCCCCCTGGTCCTTTCCCGAGAAGGCTGGTTGCAAGCCTCTAGAATCCGAGGCCTGCCATCTGTTCCCCTATGTGATTTGAAATGGGGTCAAGCTCCTATTCTCCTTGAAGAACCGGGTACCTACTTTGAATATCTCATCAGGAAGGCATTTGATTGCTGATGGCTGGAAATACGGCATCAAATCCTTGTCCAGCATTTGGAGCTCTTCCTTACTTAATCCAGCTGAGGAGGAAAAGGAATCACGAGGGTTTAGATCCAGCCATCAGAACTCTACTTGTTTTATTAATGGTGCTGCCTAATGTACAGATCTGTCTGTTCTAGGCAAGCCGCATTCCTTACCAAAGGCCCTGAAAATCACACTGGAGAATCAAGTTCCTTAATCAACTCAAAAAAAAAAAAAAAAAAAAAAAGTGGGTCATAGCAGCCCTGATTGGTCTCCTACAAGGAAATGTATGCCCAGAAGGAACTTTACGCAATTTCAGATTGTGTATGAAACTAGTTAGGAGCCAATTAAATGACATCCTAAACCGCTTTAGTGAGCACAGGAATCACCAAGGGGAGATTTGTAGACCCCACCCTCTTCACCTTCAAGTCATGAATCTAGGTTCCACTGTAACCTTAGAGATGTTCACTACACACAGCCAAGGATTCTATTATTATTATTATTATTATTATTATTATTATTATTATTATTTGCTTTTGTCCCCAGGACAAAGGTTGGAAAGGGAGAGAAGGCATGCTCAAGGTGCCTCCTACCTGCAATGGTCCCGAGCTCCTGCAAGACAGGGCCGGACCACTTGGCGGGATCCCCAAATACAACTTCTGCCTTCCTCTTAAACTCGGCCAAGACATGGGTGCTGCAGAGCAGGGTTCCGATTCTGGCCACCACCACCCTAATTAAGAGGGAAGAATATAGTGTGAGCCTGGGAGACTCTTCAGACACAACTGGTGTGCAGAAAGTAGGCAGGCTCGGGGCCTGAGCGGCTCAGTTAATAAGCATCTGACTCTTGGTTTCAGCTCAGGTCATGATCTCATGGTTCGTGGGATCAAGCCCTGCGTCAGGCTCTGTGCTGACAGCATGGGGCCTGCTTGGGATTCTCTCTCTGCCCTTCCCATGCTTGCTCTCTCTCAAATAAATAACAAACATTAAAAAAAAAAAAAAAAAAAAAAAAAAAAAAAAAAAAAGAAGGTAGGTAGGCTCAGCATCCAGAAAGGATCCAGCTGACTCCACTCCTTCTCTTAGCCCAGAAAGGTGGCAAAGCATCAGGAAGCGGAGAACATGTTGCTGGATGAATGAGCTGGTCAATCATTTGCCATTGTGCACACAACTGGTTTGGTTACCTGAATTCTGAGATTTTTATAAGTGAGACTTCAGTGATGTTCATAGCACACAAGGTTGTACCAAGTCCTACTAAGTGGAAACTCTTCAGATCCTGGATACGATAGCCTGAATCCTCCAGGAATCCTTGCAGAATGGATTTAGCCTATAAAAAATAAGGAAGAATAAAGATGAACCATCCAGAGACTAGGAGGGAATAACAGAGCTAGATCAGTAGCCTCTGGACCAATCCCCCACCCATACTCCTCTGGACACACTCCCATTCCGAAGCATCCTAGCCACCGCCTCCATGTTCGTGTCCCTAAGGTGCTGCTTCCATTGAGTGTGTCCCCTGATCCAGGGAGGTGTCTTCTGGCAGTGAAACTCTTGTATCCTTCACCAACATGAAAGGAACTGTGTCCTGTGCCTGTGTCTGTGTCTGCTGGCTTATTTTCCTCAGTCACTCATGACCTTCAGATAGTTTGCTCACATAAGTTCTCCTGCGTCAGAATCCAAACGTTTCCAGCATCTGTTTCCAGCACTGTCTCACAAACCTTGTAATAGTCTGCTCCTTTGCCTTTGCTTAAATCATTCCCTCCATCTGAAATGTACTTCCTGCATCCCCACCTGTTATAATCCAACCAGCTTTTTATTTGGGCGGGACGGTGGGGGGGCGGAGGGGCAGTGGTTCAAGTCAAATGTCACTTTCTTCATGAAGTCTTCCCTGACTATCTTGGCCACAGTGAATTTTTCTTTCTCTAAAGTCCTACAGAAATAGGTTTGTCCTTCTCTCTTCAATTCCAGAGAGTAGTATATCAAATGCTTTGGTGTAGAAAATCACAGAGGAATCTCTTCAGTGAGCTTTGATTCAAGGGGGTTGGTGTGGATGTGTAGGGTTCCCTGAAATTCTTCCACAGTAGCCATTCATTATGCACGACTTTCCCTGGAGAGCCACACCTCCCACACTCTTACTTCATGTGGTTCAGCTGGAGTAACTGCCTGCTGAGTTCCAGAAGTGATGCTATGGCCCAGTCCCGACTAGTCAAGTTTTCCCTCAGCTTGGCCGCCATGATTTGTTCTAGACTGGGCATGTGATCCAGTCAAAACCAACCAGGACGTTAGCTGGAATAATTAGGGATGTCCTAATTGAAATAGAGGAATAAGACAGTCTTTCTCTGGACTGACCTTGGAAGGATAAAGACCTGAACCTGCTAGAACTCACTGCATGGAAAGAACCTGCCTCTGACTGAAGCCAACGCAAAGGAAAGTAGGGTCAAAAGATGGTGAGAGACAGATTCTTTACAATAGTGTTGGAGACTCAGAATCCAGCCATACCTGAACTCTTTACTTGAACTTTTCAGTTGAGGGAGCCAATAAATTCCTTTGCTTGGTCAAGCCACTTTGGGTTGTTTTTTCTGCCACTTGTAACTAAATGAACGCTGATTCATTTGATCTACTTATGTCAGACCTGAGGAAGGATTCAAGTCAAGCCTTTGGAGATTCTCTGTATAATAAAGTCTGGATCCCTCAGTGCTCATAGGGGCAGGTGCAAAAGATTACAAGAGGACAAGAGCTCACAAGGCAAAGAAAGGGAGGAGACATCCAAGGACAAACATCTGAATGGGAGTGAGGGTCACACGGATATAGTGAGTCTTCCCATCTCCTTTACTTTTACTTCTTTTTAAAGTAGACTTCACACCCAGCCTGGAGCCCAATGTAGAGCTTGAACTCACGACCCTGAGATCAAGACCTGAGCTGAGATCATGAGTTGGACACTTAACCAACTGAGCCACCCAGACACCCCCGCCATCCCTTTTTAATTCATCCCTACCGCACAATAAGAATAGTTAGTTCATCCTTATCACACAATAAGAATCATTACAGTGTTAAGAGAAAGTGTTGACAAAGACTGTGAAATGTTGCACTGGGTTTCTACTTTTCATGTCTGCTGCCTCCCCATTCCTCAGGTCTGTTTATTTACTTTATTTATTTTGAGAGAGACAGAGAAAGCGCGAGCTGAGAAGGGGCAGAGAGAGAGGGAGAGAGAGAATCCCAAGCAGGCTCTGTGTTCAGCACAGGGCTGAAACCCACAAACCCCAAGGTCATGACGTGAGCTGAAATCAAGAGCTGGACGCTTAACCCATTGAGCCACCCAGGCACCCCTCCTCAGGTCTGCTTACAGGCTACCTCTTCCCCTGATTCACCTGTCTTAAATAGCCTCCTTCCTTGACTATTTCTATGAGCACCTTGCCCATTTTCTGTTATCAATGATCGTCATTTTATTTTTGTAATGTTTATTTTTGAGAGAGAGAGAGTGAGAGTACACAAGCAGGGAAGGGGCAGAAAGAAAGGGAGACACAGAATCTGAAGCAGGCTCCAGGCTCTGAGCTATCAGTGCTGAGCCCGACACGGGGCTCAAACCCACGAACCAGGAGATTGGGACCAAAGTCAGATGCTTAACTAACTGAGCCACCCAGGTGCCCCATCAATTATCACAATTTCAAAACACTTGTCACGGTGCTCACTCTTTTGTCTGTGCCACCGTAGAATCCCAAGACGCACAGGATATCCAGCTAGCTATTGAATCCCTACTGCTTGGTACAACGCCTGGCACACAGTTTGGTTCAGTAAGTACTTTTTAAATGAATGAATGAATATCTGAGTGAGTGATCTACAGAAGTTGTAGGCAATAGGTACCCCCCTTTGAAATGGCATTGGATCGGGGCGCCTGGTGGCTCAGTCGGTTAAGCATCCAACTTCAGCTCTGGTCATGATGTCACGGTCTGTGAGTTTGACCCCCATGTCGGGCTCTATGCTGACAGCTCAGAGCCTGGAGCCGGCTTCGGATTCTATGTCTCCTTCTCTCTCTGCCCCCTCCCCTGCTTGCACTCTGTCTCTCTCTCTCTCTCAAATACAAATAAAAAAAAAAAAGCATTTAAAAATGTCAAACACAAACAAACAAAAGAAATGGCATCGGATTGCTGCCTTCACATGGACTGGCTTCAGGAAGATTTCCCATGTTCCTGCAAATCAGACTGATCAGGTTCTCCATGAAACTCCCTTCAGTGATTACAAAGCTCACAGTCTGACTCCAGAGCCTGTACTTGTAGCCTGTGAAGATGTCTGGGTATGACGAGAACATAGAGATTCGAAGTAGCTTTTGAACGTTTCCTATCAAGGCTTCCCAAATCAGGTTTCACTAGATGACTCGTAACGATGTGTGCTCCTCAACTATCAGGCGTGCCCATTTTAAAATGAAAGCGCATGGGGCGCCTGGGTGGCGCAGTCGGTTAAGCGTCCGACTTCAGCCAGGTCACGATCTCGCAGTCCGTGAGTTCGAGCCCCGCGTCAGGCTATGGGCTGATGGCTCAGAGCCTGGAGCCTGTTTCCGATTCTGTGTCTCCCTCTCTCTCTGCCCCTCCCCCGTTCATGCTCTGTCTCTCTCTGTCCCAAAAATAAATAAACGTTGAAAAAAAAAAATTTAAAATGAAAGCGCAAAAATACAATTCAAATAAAATTACTTTGAGGACGCGGTATTAAATTGTCCTCACCGCTGGAACCCGGAAAACGCAAGCTCAGCTTGCGAGGTGATAAGCCAAAATATATTTACTTGAATGACTGGACCAGTGTATCTGTAATGATTCCCAGACAATTAATACTAACACTTTGAGGCAATATTAACCCTCTGAAAAATGAATAGCTCTAAGATTTCAATCTCCCTGTTCATCCCTCTGGCTTCTCTAATAGTTTCCTCCCCCCCTTATATTGGTTTTTAAACTGAACTCCGTTAATGTAGTTCCGCCAGGTCTGTCTATTAATCTAGAAGCATGCATTTAAGGGTTTGATTGGGAGCGAAAGTTGAGGGACTGACTGCAAATGATCTATGCAAATGTTAGGTTTTCATATCCTCTTCAAACATATTGATAAACCTCACTGGCATCCATGGGAATTAAAACTGGTGCAAAGGGAAAGAGATACTCTAGTTTCTAAGTTGGATATATATTTGTTTTCTCCAAGACTGTAAATAGAAGGATTTAATATCTGAAGGCTGACGTGGCACTTCCCAAACCAGTCAAAACCAGTCATTAGGGAATGTCAGGATAGAAGGAACCTCCAATTGCTTGGTTTAGACCATCTCGGAAATGAGGCAACTTATTTTTTTCTTTTCTTTTTTTGAGGCAACTTTTAAACTTCCAGAGAGAGGAAGTGTGGTGATGATGATGATGATGATGGCCATGACAATGAAAACAATTACTTTCTGGGCCGCCTGGGTGGCTTACTTGGTTAAGTGTCCGACTCTTGATTTTGGCTCAAGTCATGATCTCACAGTTCCGGGGTTCGAGCCCCATGACAGTGCAGAGCCTGCTTGGCATTCTCTCTTTCCCCCTCTCTCTGCCCCTCCCTTGTTCACGCTCACTCTCTCTCAAAATAAATACATAAACATTAAAAAAAAAAAAGTACTTTTTACTGAACACTATGTGCCAGGCATTGTTCAACATGTTTCCCATGTATTGACTGGTGTAACCCTCACAGCCACGGCCTCCATGCTGCCCAGCTCCGGAGTGCGGGGTCTGTTGGAATGGTGCCACTCAGAGTATTGGACGTGGCAATCCTGATTCCAAAAAGCTCACACAACTGGGGGACATGCTGTGGTTTTGCCTGCCCAGCACCCGTCCCCCCTGTTTGAGAACACCATGCTTTTCCTTTGGTGAACCCCCTGTATTTGTTTCCTCTTGCTGCTGTAACAAATTGCCACAGAGTCAGTGGTTTCACACAACACAAATGTATTCTCTTACATTTCTGGAGGCCCTAAGTCCTAAAATGGGTCGGCAGGGTGTGTTCCTCCTGGAAACTCGAGACAATGTTATTTCCTTGCCTCTTCTAGCTTCCACAGGGTGCCTGTAGCTGCACCCTCCCTCTTCAGAACCAGCAGCCTGGGGCCTTCGAATCTTTCTCTGTGTCCTTGTGTATCTGTGGCCTCCTGCCTCCTTCTCATAAGGACCCTTGTGATTACATCGGGCTCATCAGGAGAATCTTCCCACCTCAAAATCCTTAAATTAATCATCTCTGAAAAATCTCTTTTGCCATATAAGGGAACATCGTCCAAGGTTCCAGGAATTGGGGCATAGATGTCTTTGGGGGCCTTTAGGCAGCCCCCACATTCCCATTCCCCACTGTCAGTTCACAGGGTCATGTTGAGATGGACTCCGCTCTCTGACACATGCCTGGCCACCCAACTTGCTCTACTCCTGACTACAGTGATGGTTTGCAGTGGGCAATTACAGCCAATGCTGCAATTTTTTCAAAAATTAGTGCAAAAAGGGGCACCTGGGCGGCTCAGTCGGTTAGGTGTCCAACTTTGGCTCAGGTCATGATGTCCCAGTCCATGGGTTTGAGCCCCATGTCGGGCTCTGTGCTGATAACTCAGAGCTGGAACCTGCTTCAGATTCTGTGTCTCCCTCTCTCTCTGTCCCTCCCCCACTCGTGCTCTGTCTCTCTCTCTCTCTCTCAAAAATAAACATTAAAAAAATGTAAAAAAAAATTAATGCAAAAGAGGCACTCTTTTTATGGGGTTACTAAGTAGATAATATATAAACCTGATGTTGAAAATGACCACTGAGGGAGGGCTGCCTGAGAATGAAGGTACCACGAAGCAGCTAAGACTCCCCTTTCTAGCAATCCAGTGGGTTAACTTCCCTCCCAGTTGAAGTAATTAAATTCTGGGGAGTTCTTCTTTAAACCATGAAGGATTAAGTGACACAGGAATCACCCTCCCACCGTAAACAATGAGAACACTGAACAAAATACAGAAACAATTGTATTCAGACACTGAACAATGGAGAACATAGGACTATAATCCTGAAAGAGGGAAAATAAATAAGAGTCCGAAAATCACCCTTGCTTATGGCCCAGAAGCAGCTTGCAGTCCAGGGAGCAGGGAAGGGACCCCAAAACCCCAGTGGTCCATCTGAGTTGGAAATACAGAGATCCAAGGTCAGGCAGGCCAGGGCACCAGTAATTTGTGGGGGAAAGTACTGGAAAATAAGAAAGTTCAGAGAGAGAGACAGAACACCAGAAGAGAAACTTCACAGAAGAGAGAGAGGTCTTCTCCGGTCTGGCTCAGTACTGACCTATCTACACAGGCCAGAAGTGAAATCCACATAAATACCAGGAAGAGGCATCAGAAAGCAGCAGGCTGAACAATTCTCAGAGCTCGTATGGAGTTATAAAGAGAACACACATTCCCACCAGCCAGAGCAGAAAGGTCTTGAAATACATACAGCGTTAGACAGGGTCCCCAGAAGAATCATGTCTGAGTAATGGGGACAAATTAACTATAGAATCAAGGTCACTCTGGACTCACCCTAATTACACTCAAAAAGAAGCCTCAGAAGGACCAAACTGATTTGAAAGTAATTTAAATGTATGTCAGAACAAAGCCAAATACTCTTCAAAGGAGTATAACTAAATCAAGCACTCAAAAAGACAAAATTCACAATGCCTATCAGCCAGTCAAAATTACAAGCCATGACCCATACATGACCCATAACTAGGAGAAAAATTAGCCCATAGAAACAAACTCAGAAATGACTGATGATGGAAATTTAGCAGCAAAGTTTTAAAAATTTTTTTTATTAAAAAAAAATTTTTTTTAAACATTTATTTATTTTTGACAGAGACAGAGTGTGAGCAGGGGAGGGGCAGAGAGAGAGGGAGACACCGAATCCGAAGCAGGCTCCAGTCTCTGAGCTGTCAGCATAAAGCACAACATGGGGCTCGAACTCATAGACCGTGAGATCATGACCCAAGCCAAAGTCAGATGCCCAACTGACTGAGCCATACTGGTGCCCCTAAATTTTTTTTTTTTTTTAATTTTTTTTTTTCAACGTTTATTTATTTTTGGGACAGAGAGAGACAGAGCATGAACAGGGGAGGGGCAGAGAGAGAGGGAGACACAGAATTGGAAACAGGCTCCAGGCTCTGAGCCATCAGCCCAGAGCCCGACGCGGGGCTCGAACTCACGGACCGCGAGATCGTGACCTGGCTGAAGTCGGACGCTTAACCGACTGCGCCACCCAGGCGCCCCCCTAAATTTTTTTTAATGTTTATTTATTTTTCAGAGAGAGAGAGAGAGAGAACAAGGGAGACACAGAGAAAGAGGGAGACACAGAATCTGAAGCAGGCTTTAGGCTCTGAGCTATCAGCACAGAGCCCAACATGGGGCTCAAACCCATAAACCGTGAGATCATACCTGAGCTGAAGTCAGACGCTTAACTGACCCAGCCACCTAGGCACCCCTGGCAGCAAAGATTTTAAAACAGTTATTATATGGGGCGCCTGGGTGGCGCAGTCGGTTAAGCGTCCGACTTCAGCCAGGTCACGATCTCGCAGTCCGTGAGTTCGAGCCCCGCGTCAGGCTCTGGGCTGATGGCTCGGAGCCTGGAGCCTGTTTCCGATTCTGTGTCTCCCTCTCTCTCTGCCCCTCCCCCATTCATGCTCTGTCTCTCTCTGTCCCAAAAATGAATAAACGTTGAAAAAAAAAAAAAAAGGGGCGCCTGGGTGGCGCAGTCGGTTAAGCGTCCGACTTCAGCCAGGTCACGATCTCGCGGACCGTGAGTTCGAGCCCCGCGTCAGGCTCTGGGCTGATGGCTCAGGGCCTGGAGCCTGTTTCTGGTTCTGTGTCTCCCTCTCTCTCTGCCCCTCCCCCGTTCATGCTCTGTCTCTCTCTGTCCCAAAATAAAATAAAATGTCGAAAAAAAAAAAAAAATATTAAAAAAAAAAAAAAAAATAAAATAAAATAAAATAAAATAAAAATAAAACAGTTATTATAAATACCGTATGTTCAAGATATAAAGGAAAATATACAGAAAATTAAGACCAAAATGGGATATTTAAATGATCCAGCAACATCTACCTACCTGTCCTGGGGTCCATTCTGTCTGCTGGCTGAGGGAAGCCACAGTGTCAATGGAGCTGAGATCCAGCTGCTCCAGCTCACTCTCATTAAGAGCCAGAGCAATGCGCCCCAGGGAGACAACATGGTACTCTTTCCAGTAAGAAGGCATGTCCCAAAACTTCAAGCCAAAAAAAAAAAAAAAAAAAAAAAAATCCAGATTAGACTGACCATTACCAATAGTATTTTAAACAGACACAGGGTAAATCTCTTTAATATATAAAATTCTCTTAAAAATCAACAAGAAAAATATGACTACACTTGTTTTTATTTAAATATATATATATGCAAAAGACATGAACAGAACAACTTTGTATCACAGGAATGGACTGGTCTGATTTCTTGGCCCTCGTCTTGAATTGGCCACATCTAGGGTCCCTGGCCAGCGGACTAAGGCTTTGTCTAAGATGACAAAGACAGCTCAGGGGAAGTGGGGGAGGGTGCACTTATGTTCCCTGTTGTAGTTGGAGGGTTTGATGTTTTCTGGGTAAAGAGGCCATTTATCTTGTAAACACAAACATTTTTGCCTTCCCTAGTTTTCTGTTAATGGTGAAAGAACAGAAGCAAAGTTTTACTGATTTTCGAAAAAAAGAAAAAAAGACATGAATGAGAAATTCACAAAAGAAGAAACATGGAAAAAAGTTCGGTCTCAGTCATAACTTTTTAAATTGTACATTAACAACAATCAAAGAATACCATGTTAGCTGATCATATTGACAAGGAATAAACAGAATGATCATTTATGGTGTTGAAGAGATATGGGATAAAGGATACCCTCATTTGTGGATGTTGAGAAAATAAATGGTACGTACTTTTTGGAGAGGAATTTGGTCGTATGTATCAATAGGTTTTCAAATATTTACACTCTTGGACCCCAAAATTCCACCTTAGGAATTTATCCTAAGTAAATAATGAGACATGTATCCAAAGAAATATGTACAAATACGTACTTTGAGGCATTAAAAAAAAATATAAGCAACCTAAAAGTCTACCAATTTGCTAAATAAATAAGGACCAGGAAAAAAAAGGACCAGCCATAAAACAAAATATTATATAGCTATTTAAAATGCTGATATAGGGGCACCTGGGTGGCGCAGTCGGTTAAGCGTCCGACTTCAGCCAGGTCACGATCTCGCGGTCCGGGAGTTCGAGCCCCGCGTCAGGCTCTGGGCTGATGGCTCAGAGCCTGGAGCCTGTTTCCGATTCTGTGTCTCCCTCTCTCTCTGCCCCTCCCCCGTTCATGCTCTGTCTCTCTCTGTCCCAAAAATAAATAAACGTTGAAAAAAAAAATGCTGATATAAATTTATATTTCTGATAAAGAAAAATATGCATTTATACTGTTGGGTGTGGACAGCAAGTTATTGAATAGTGGGTGAGCATGATACTATTTTTTGAAACATATATGTGTAAGTACACATGAAATACACGCATGAAATATATAAATATATTTTATACACATATACAGAAGTCTGGGGAGCTTCAGGTGAATATACCAAAATGTTAACAGTGCTTATCTCTAGGTAGAAGATTATGACCGATTTTCTTTTTTATTATTTTCCCACCTTTCTACAATAAACTTGGGTCATCTATATAAAAAAGAGTTATAAATATAATTTTAAGAAATTTAATGCCTTAACCCCACAAGGGTAGCTAGATATTCCACAACTATCCTAATGGCTGAAATGAGCCACTCAAAGGGACCCTTTTATAAAGATGAAAAATGACTTCTAGTCTTCTTTTCACTTTTTTCTGCTATGTTTTCCGACAAAATCGCAACAGCCTCTGAGAAAACCTGCTGTAAGCAGCAGTGGAGGTCTTCCACGTGGAGAAAGAAAAGGCACAGTTCCTGGAAACCGTCTCAGTGAGAGGCACCAGAACATCCACAGAACTTTTTACTGAACATCCATTAGATGCCAAGACACATGTCTGTTCTCTGCCACAGCCCTAAGAGAGAGGAACTAGAAATTTGTCAGATGCGAAGAGCACGCCTACGGCACTGGGTTCATCCAGAGAAACTGCAACACGGTAACACCAAGTGAAAACCCCCTGGGGTGGGCTCTGCCCACAGAAATGCTGGGAACGTCCTTCTGGGGTTTTCTCTCTGTTGAAAGCTCCCACCCTGACGTGGGCTTTACCTGTACTGCCTTCTCCTTCAGGGTCATCAGCTGAGGTTGGTCGAAACCCCTGACAGCCCCCAGAAGTTCCACGTTCCTGATGAACGTGTGCTCCTCCATGCAGAGCAGGTCCTCGGGGGCCCAGCAGGCATTGGCTTCAGCCAGCGTGAAGATGTCACCAGAGGAAGGAGCCACGACTCCATGGCAACCTGAAGAATGGGGAGGAACAGAAGAAAGAGGGCTTCAGGCGCGTTAGTCTGTTTCTTTATTGAAACGAGTAACCTTCTCCAGTTGGATTTATGCACGAGAGGCAGCTTAGCGTCGACGTTGAGAGCAGGGACGCATGGAGCAGCGTGAATCCCACTTCTGGCACTTCTTGCTAATTACCTGGTAATGAAATTGCAGAAATGCCAACTTTTTGCACACCACATGCACACCGCAGGAGCTCTGCAACGTTTCATTGGGGCTCCAAATTGCCTGGAGGGCAGTAGGAGCCGGTGGTGAACAGTTCTGGCTTCAGATTCAAATCCAAAACTATATAACCCCTGTCTGCCTCAGTTCCCTCGTCAATAAAATAAGGATAAAATTACCTCATAGAACTTCTGTGAAGGCTAAATGTATTATTACATCTGAGGCACTTAGAACAATGCCAGGTATACAGTAAGTGCTCAATACGTGTTAGCTATCTTTATTAGCTATGTACCCGCAGCCCCCCTGCATACATTTGAGTTTGCAACCCGGAGTTAAAGCTCCCAGAATTACGAGGAAGGAGCATTCAGTTCTTGGTGTGGGAAGGGAGGATGAATGATGTGCCGTCCATGAAAATCATCGTGGAGGCTATGGCCTTCCCACTGCCTCAGGGAGAGGAGAAATGGACCCGTTGCGTTTTCTTTGCAACAGGAGAAACCCGTCCATTTCAGTCTCGGAATAAGTTGAACCTCACCTGGTCAAATGAGCTCACATCATCAACACGCAAACGAAATGTTTCTCCCAGATATGCCCAACCTGGGAGAAAACCGAACGCTCCTTGTCTTTTTTTTTTTTTTAAGGATACTCTCTCTCTCACTCTCTCTCTCTCTCTCTCTCTCTCTTTTTTTTAAGTTTATTCATTTACTTTGAGAAACACAGTGAGGTGGAGAGGGACGGAGCAAGAGAGAGAGAATCTGAAGCAGGCTCCACACTACCAGCAGCAGGTCCAATGAGGGGCTCAAAGCCATGAACTGTGAGACCATGACCCGAGCTGAAATCCAGAGTGGGACCCCCAACCGACGGAGCCACCCAGAGCCACCAGGGCTCTTTATCTTGAGAGCAATCCTGGCTTTCCTGTCTTAGCAGCTGTCTATCCCTGAGGCTCGCAGACTCACCAGCACCACCTGGGCCAGGGCATTCCCAAGCTCTGTGGCCATTCCCTTACCAATGGCAACTCACTGGACTCTGGTCAAGAGGGGAAATCAGACCAGATCAAGGGCACCACGTGTGGTCCTCAAGCATCTTTATCACAAAAGACACCTCCTTCCTAGACTCCCCCACTCCACCCCACTTTCCCAGGAAAACAGGATCCAGTGATACAGAATTAGAGCGGAACAGAATGGTTAAATAGTGCAGCAGGGACTTGGTATTATCACTGCTGTATTCCAGGCCCGGCACATAGTAGGTGTTTGGCAAATATTTGTTGAATGAATCAACACATACGTGTAGATTAACTAAAATGAAACCAAGTGGTAAGTCTGCTAATCCATTAATTACTATAAGCGCGGCAGTAACTAATACCCAGAACCACTAAAGAAAATCCCAATGGTGTGCTGGTAACAGAGGCTCCTCCCCAGCATGTGACATGTCTTACCTTCGCACACCCACATGCACAGAGTAGGAGCACTGCCATCTGACAAGGGCACTGCCAGGTCGTGAGGGCAGGAGGAGCTAATGGAGATCACCACCGGCTCTGGGTACGAATCCAAGAGCTGCCATTACTCACTCAGTGACTTTGGCCAAGTCTCTTAATCCCCTCTAAACCTCAGTTTCCCATGTCAAGAAAATGGGAGCAAGCAGAGCACCCACATCATAGTACAGAGGTGAGGTGAGACCGGGCACGGAGAGAGGACCACCCGAGGTAAACCTACATCAGACTGTGACACTTCTTTGCTCGATTCCCCCATGACACCCCAACCCCAGGACAAAGACAAAGTCCTTAGGACTTCCTTTATACGGCCCCACGTGGCCTTGCCTCTCGCGTGCTCCAGCCACACTGGCCTCTCATTTTCCATCCCTTCTCGTTCCTGTTACACTTCTATTTGCCCGTAAGAGTCCAACACTACGTGTCCACGCAGTCCACGCCCACACTCCCTGAGTCTACTGAAATGTCACCTTCTCAGTGAAACCCGCATCCACCGTTCTTTTTTCAAATTATTATTATTTTTTTTTTATTTAAAAAAAAAATTTTTTTTTCAACGTTTATTTATTTTTGGGACAGAGAGAGACAGAGCATGAATGGGGGAGGGGCAGAGAGAGAGGGAGACACAGAATCGGAAACAGGCTCCAGGCTCTGAGCCATCAGCCCAGAGCCCGACGCGGGGCTCGAACTCACGGACCGCGAGATCGTGACCTGGCTGAAGTCGGACGCTTAACCAACTGCGCCACCCAGGCGCCCCTCAAATTATTATTTAAAAAAAAATTTTTTTAACGTTTATTTCTTTTTGAGACAGAGAGAGACAGAGCATGAACAGGGGAGGGGCAGAGAGAGAGGGAGACACAGAATCGGAAATCTTTTTTCAAATTATAATCCCCCACCCCACACCCCCTGACCCCCTTCCTTCCCTTGCTTTATCTTCCTTCTTGGCACTCATCATCACACCATCTACTACGTCTTTTACTTACTGTGTGTGTGATTTATACTGTCTGGCACCTGCCCTCCCCCCCAGGTCCCTTGAAAGTAAGCTCTGCCAGGACAGGGATTTTTGTCTGTTTTGTTCACAGAGCCGGCGCTCAGTAATTATTTGTTGCAGGAAAGCAAGGGAGCACTGGCTGCCAATGATTATTATTACAATTATGATTGGGTCCGATTAACCTTGCCTCCTCCTGCCTGGCACAAGTCTGTGCTTCGTGGGTGCACAGAAGTCATAAAAGTGTCTCACACTTACTGAGCACTTCCTACATGCCAGGCAATGTTGTGAACACGTTTACAGGTTCAAATCCATTAACTCTCATAATAACCTAATGAGGTAGAGACTTTCATTGTCCCCATCTTACAGACGTTGAACACTGAGGCACAGAGAGGTTAAAGGGCTTACCCAAAGGCACACAGCCAGTAAGCAGCAGATCCAAGGTTCACACCGGCCAGCCTGGCCCCAGCACTGCAATGCCCAGTCACTCAGCCATTTAGACCCTTTAAGTCAATCTTTTTGAAATGTGTTTTGCACGCGTTCACCATTTAACCCACTGGCCTGGGGAAGGAGTGGAAGACGTGATTCCAAATCACTTTTCCAAAGGTGTAGTTCTTTGGTCTATGGCTTTTTGCCATGCCACTGCTTTGCAAACGTTTCAACCAGCCCCCTGGACGAGGAGGCCTCTTCATGCCAGGGACTCAGCCCAAACACTGCCGCCATAGCTCCAGCTCAGACACCCCGGAAACTCACCAGGGCTGGGGTCAGAGCTGAGGCTCTTCTCACTGCTGTTCCGGACAGATTCAAAGACAGCCCAGAGGAATTCTTTGGGGAGCAAAGTCCCGGCCATCTTGGAAGCTGTTTGTTGAAGGATATCAGGAAACTGTGTGGGGGGAAGAAGAGGAAGGAGGAGGAATGAATAATAATTAAAGCACATTAAACACGGACTTAAACTGTGATACTACTGACTCCCTCAGGGGTTGTTTTTCTTTTATAGCAGCTTCTTATATAAATTTATCTCCTAGCTCAACTAATTTGTTCTCTACGAAGACTCATATAAAATAATACTTAACCTCAATAGCATCCAATAAATGTTCAATAACACGAGTATATATTGTTTTTTACCTATCAGACTGCCAAAAATAAAATAAAGTGATATTACCTAAAAAAAAAAAAAAAAAAAAACTATTACTTAATGCTGAACAAATGCAGTAAATACACACATTTATTTTTCTATGGGACTGTTAAATGGTGCATCATTACTGGAGCAACCTGATAATTTCTGTTAAAAATGTAGGTGAGCCTACCCCATTTTGATCTGGTACTGTTTTTAAATTTTTACTAAACTTTCTATTTATCATCAAAAAAGAGGAAAAGAGGGTTATGTCTGATTCTGGGTGGAAACCAGCAATGAAGCGGCTTCCAGAGGTACCCTGGAGAAGGTACCATTTCTAATCTAGAACCAATGCAATTTGTCAAGACTCAAGATCTCATTGGTAGACGTGTTCATGAGCCCAGAGCATTCGTCAAACTCGCTCACACAGCTGTGCATCACTGTGTCCCACTCGGTCCAAAGAGAATGCACCTCAGGTTTCGAGAGTTCCTCTTTCTGTTCTAACCTTCAGAATTTGAGTCACATTCTAAGCCAGTAGTTCCATCTTGGCTGTAGGTGACAATCACCTGGGAAATCTACATATACTCAGGCCCCACTCCAGAGATTCTAAGACAATTGGCCTGGGGTGGAGGCCATGTATGTGTCCTTTTAGAATCTCTCCAGTGATTCTCATGGGCAGCTAAGGTCACATGCAACTCACAAGAGACATGGTTAACTGTTAAAAAGCAAAATGCACAGTAGAGTGAATGGTATTTTCCATTTTGCATTTTTTAAAGGAAGAACACATATAAGCAGGAGGAGGGTTTTTCTGGAAGGATGCAGAAGAATCTAGGAAAAGCAATTGTCTTTGGGGAGGCAGGCTAGGGAGTGGGAGGGAGACGTCCTGTCATCTTGTAGCTTCTGGTACAGTTGAAATTTCTTAACCAGGAGCATGTACTACTTGTTTTATTAAACATTTCCGTCATTAAAAAAAAAGTAGAGAGAATAATACAACACAACACCCATGTACCCACAACCTAGCTTAAAAATTAAACATCACAAATATAATTGATGGGTCCTTGCCTCACTCTTTGGTCTCCTTCCTTCCAGAGAAGGAACGAACCATCACCCTGAATTGAGCACTAACCATTACGTGTAGAACTGTTTTGCATGTACTTAAAATTAATGTAACTATTTCCACAGTGGGAAAAAAACCCCACCATTAAAGCATTTTCACAGTGAAAACAAAATTTAACTAGTATCTGCTAATTTACTTAGTATCCTACTATACATATTCTTTTGCAACTTGCCTTTTTTTAACCCTACCTTACACTGTGTTTTTGAGATGTAACCATCTGGAGACAAAACGTTTTCCATTTCAAAAGTTGATCTTTAGAAAATAAGTATATAATACGTAAGTATATCACATATAAGTATATCATATATATATATATGTATATGTCTGTGTGTGTGTGTATATATATATATATAATATATATATGTATGTATACATCTGCTGCTTATGACTATATGTTTGGACACACCAGAAGATGATTTTACCATGCATGGACACTGGAATGTGTGCTGTGCATATGTGTGAACCTGGGTGATAGGCCACATTCAGGTCCTTCTGAGCACAGGTGACAATGTACGTCTTGCAGGTGCATGTACAGGGATGAGAGCACGTGGACGTGCCTTGCAGTCCATCTGAGTCTTGTCCAGGAAACATTCACTCCCTCCCCACCCTCCACTTGTGCATGAAGGAGACTACTTCCTATCCCCGCCCTGAGGTTGGGCTCAGTCATGTGACTTGCTTTGACCAATGGAAAGTGACAGTGTGCCATTTCCCTGTGTAGGCTTTAGAAAAACTGCACTTCGGTGCTCCCTTTCCTGGAGTT